>NC_050202.1:83988577-84628300 GCF_013141755.1 Anopheles stephensi | reverse complement strand
TCGCGTTACCCATTCATCCGTCACATCACATACCAGCGTTACCGGACGTTACTCGCTAAGTAGATCTTCGCATAATCTTCGCACCGCGTAGCCAACCGATATTCCTTCGCACCGGCAACGGGAATACGTTCGTTTAGCAAGCTTTATTGCGTTCGGATAGATAGTTGATAGAGTCTCGTTGCAATGGCAGAGTTTAAATAAAGCTTTAACAGAAAACAAACAATGTTACGGTACGGTACGGTTTTTTGAAGAATTGATAGCGTTTAACCTGGCAAGCGGCCATTTGTCGATACAATCAAAAATCGATTGCTTCAATAAGACAACAAACATAACATGAGTGAAACCATATTTGCTAGTATGAATCGGTTAGAGCAATAAAGAGAGAAACTTAGATCGGCCCCCGTTTGGCGGACAGGAACTCATTACTCCGCAGCGCACGAAAACCGATGTTTACGTAGTAATAATAAAATATCGAAATCAGACAGCATAAAGATACTTTTCGTTTTCCTTCGCCAGATATTGGATAGTAGCGCCAAGATACAAAAAAAGCAAGCAAAGGAAACTCCAGTTTTGATGTTTGTTATGTTGTAATATTATGCATACAGTTACGATAGACATCCGCCAGGATTTCCCGAGGAACCGTGTTGACACCTTTGCACACAGCGGGGTTATCTGGTTATCCATTTACTTTTCAATATATTCACGAATAGTATTTCATATAAGAGCTGGGAACGGGGATTAGTGAAAAAAGAACATTAAGCAATTAGCAAAACAAAGCACAAGAAACAGTCTAGTTTAATGCAAAGACACGCAAAGCAAGTTAGCAACATAAAACAACAAACAAACAAACCAACAAAAAAAAAACAACAAAAAACACAAAACAACAACTGGAAAAGTGATAAGATAACATTTAGACATTTAGCTAAAACCAACCAATTTAGGGCGTAGGTTAACTTAAGCTAATTCAAATCGACCTCCAAACTTGCCGCAATCTTAGGAGATAATAAGTCTAGAGAAGAAGCGCACACATCACATGTCTGTGTGTGTGTGTGTGTGTGTGTTTAAGTGAGCGTAAGAATATAACAGGAGAAGAATAGATAAATAATAAGCTCTCTCAGCAAAACATACTTCAAAGCATTAACAGCGAATACCTTGCGCGAAATAAAACACGTACAGCAACCACGAGAAGCAAACAAAATGGACGAACGTTGATGCAGAGAAGAAAAAAATATACTCACACACACTCAAACCTGAACTCATGATAATATTTAACGATGCCAGAACATAATACGTTTACCAAAACTAACGCAAACAGCAACCAATTGAATTCTCACTAGCTAAACGAAAACCAATTCCAATTTCACCTTGCGCAACAAACGGAAAGCAAACCAAACAAAAAACACTACTATTATTATTATTATGATTATGGCGACGATTAGTGGCCATAGAGAGCGCGAGAACGAAACTGTACATACACACATAGGCAAATCGAGCTATTGAAGTGGTAGTGATTAGGTGGCGTAACGCCACGCGTAGCGAGACAATGGGCAAACACGTTACACATTTACGAAGAGAAAAAAAAGATCGCAAACTATTAGAAGTCAGGGGACACGGTCAGGGGACAGCAAAAGGAAAGTATTGTACAAGGGGACATTTTCCAACAGCACGCGTCACATTTATTAGTAATCAGAATCTTCGATTCGCTATCATGGATTGAGCTTGCGCAAAGTTAAATATGGCCGAAGCACGTGACAAGGATGCCCGTTACCGATTGGTGCGTTACATTGACTTGCTGTACACCGATTGCGTTTTACACCAATTAAATCCTATTTGATTTAATTCGTATTTAAACAACGTACGACCGGATATCAAGTGTCGGGGGTTCCGCATTCTTACTGCCACACACGTGCGTCCATAGGAATGAATCATTTTCAGCCTCAAAGCCGACTCTTTTTCAAGTATACACGTAACTGATGGTTTTAATCTCGCAACGAATCGGTATTCTATCGGCGTCCTTGTTTAGCGCGCTTTGTCCTCCGTTTAGCGATTGTGTTGCTTCTAGCGGCGTTCCACAAACATTAGTACATCCCGAGCGATGCGCACATTGCTCAAACGGTTACAAACAAAGGTTGGTGTGAAGTGGAGAGCAAATCATAAATTGTGATGTTCAATGTTCGAAAGTTGTGGGATAACCGATAAGGCAACAGTGAACGGCCATGAGCCATGGAGAAGCCATTTGCATTGTTGGCGCGAACAATATTCAGTTATTGCCAGTTGTAGTTTTTGCAAAGATGGAACGAAAAACGTGGTGGTTCTTAAACGCGATTCGGACGCATTCACTGCATTTGTACATTTTTTCACTATTTTATATTTAGCAATATTTCTGAAAAGGAACAACAACAAAATCAACAAAAAAAAAACAAAGAAACAAAGAAAAACAACCCGTCGGAGGGGAAGAAAACGTTACGGAATAATAAAAAATCAATTTAAAACGATCACAGAAAGAGCAGGGTGGTTGAAGTTATTTCTTTACTATCGAAATTTATAATATCACAAAATTCGTGCTTGAAAGTGGAGATGAGTCTTTTAAAACCGACTCTAAGCCCTTCCCAACAGCAATAAGGATCAAACATGAACTCTTACGCTGCGTTGTGGCTCCATGTGTGGCTCCAACTCCAAGTGAGTTATTAGGGACTCGCACAGGGAGGGATTTGCACAAGCATTTCTGCAGCCTCGGTCTACATTAAATAGCTCAGTATCCACATATGCGTTCTCAGTCTCTATTAAATCTATACATAGAGAAAAAAATGAAAAATATACAAGAGAGAAAAATGAAAAATTACTGCGCGTGGTACAATTTTTTTCAACTTAACGTCTACGACATCTAATAAGAACTGTTATTTGAATGCAACCGGCGATTTCATCGGTTTGACGTTTCAAACGTCAATCGTTGCGAGATGGGTAACAAAATCAACTGTGGCATGTTAAGAGACCAACAATTTTAAAATTGGAAGCAAATAAACGCTTCTTTTTACTTTCTGAACTGTAATTATGAAAATCATAATTGTTTTGCGTAATTTACATCCTTGAAACAACACTATCCCTCAATTCGTAATTATCAACCACACAAACGCAATCCGATTTCACCCGTGTCCCACATCAACCTTGTCCCGCTGTCAGCTGTCAAATCGGGCACGGCACAACAACAACAATGGTGTAAGCATTTTCTGCTGCCCGTAAGCCCGTAAATTAATTTCGATCGCGGATGCGGAGGCAGCAACATTAACTGGCGCGCCGCGACAAAAGCACTTTTTCCTCTTTTCGCGACCGCTGTGATTGTGCGGGTGCGACTCGAATTAAGGTGCAAGTTGCTGTGCTGTGCTGTGTATGCGTGTGCTTACCGTGGCCGAAGATGCGTCCAACTCACAATGCAATGGTCGTGTTGCATTAGCTTGTGCTGTTGTGTGGTGATGATGGTGGCGCTCGGTGAATTAGGGCTAAATTAATAATGCTTGCAGGCGGTCCGGTGTGAAATTGCACAGCCCACAGCAAGGCCCAGAGTGCAACGCTGCCGGTGGCATTAGGCATGTAGCGAGTTCCGCTTTCCCCGTGACAGAGGCTTGTGTACGACGACGGCACACAAGGTGACGAAATCGGTCCGTGCTGGTGGGAACGGAAGTGATTAAAAGTTAGTCATCGCGCACCGGCCGAACCGGGGCCGAGTCGCCTGCCAAACGGCGATTGCATGTGTAATTGAAAACAAAAGTGAATTTATTGCTTAAACAACCGGCGGCCGGGCAAACGAATAGCGCTCCACAAACAAAAAGCTCCCCTGCCGCCTCGGGAAAGAAAGAGAGGGAGCGCGCGAAAAGGTCAAGGCAAAGCGTTTTTGTGTGCCAGCATAATTGAAGCACGCGCTGCACTTTTCTTTGTTGGGCCAGCCTCTGCAACAGGAGGGACGCGAACCGTTGCGATGGATTTCGTCAATCTGCTACTGTTCTGCCTGATGTCGTGCGTGATAGGAGCGGTCGTGATGTTGCTGATCCAGTACTACGCCTTCGTGCGATACTTCCGCCTACCGGAACTGGACCAGGAGCAGGAGAATCAGCGCAGATCGGCGTTCAGCGAACGATACGTCCTGCCCGATGTAAGTCCCCTGTCGAATTCTCAATTTCCGCTTTCCCCTTTTTCACTCACCACTAGTGACATTAATCCGGGTTGCCCCTTGGTGTTCCGTACAGAGCATACCTTACCCCGAGGGTCGTGGCCCCACCGTTGTGCATCGAAGTGGAATAGTAGAAGCCCAATGGATATCGGGCTGTTTTTTGGGGGGAGCAAAGGAGCGAAACAAACAGCAAGACCGGGAAACGAAGTTACACCACTGTTATTGCCACCGCAGGGGCTGGAGAAATATGCACGAAAACTCGTGACCTACTTTCGCCCGGTCCTACACTGCAGCTCCGGGGAGAAAGGAATGGTCGGATGGAGGCCTGTTTTATTGCTGGCGTGTAAGTCGCCGCCGCCGTCGTGAAGACACATATTTTTTTCCGTATCGCTCACCGTGGTCCGTCGTAGCAGCAGGGCTACAGGGCGATTCGTTCCGGTTAAATGACGTACCGGTGCGCCCTGCATCGGTTCGACCAGGAGCAAGTCCCTCGAGCTGCTGGTTGTGATTAGCGGCAAGTCAGTTTGGCGGTTTGTGGGGGTTTTTAGGCTGGTTGATACAACCCACCAGTGTCATCATCATCCACCCGGTCGTGTGTCAGAGACTGTTGCTGGGCTGTGCCAATCGTGGAGACAATCGTACGGCCGGATTTGAGTTGATAGCAGGTTTCACAGTTTTTTGTTGGTTCGTTTTACGACACAGACACGTACCGGATGTCCTAATGCTACGCGCACCCGTTGATGGGTTCATCGATTTCGGTGGAGGTTTTGTGTTTTTGCTGGTGAAGAAGAGCGATGTGAATTAATGGCTTTGCGTGTGCCATTTGTTCCGTGCCCTGCCGTGTTGGGTTCGGGACGTGAATTCACCACGGAAGGGAGCTGATGATAAGAATTTGGTGTTCCGTCTTCGAGAAAGAATCGAGAACTATTCTTGGAATCGCTTAAGAGTTTAGTCTAATTATGGTATAAAATGGCATGAAATTAAATATTCCTTTTTGGTGTCTTAAATAAGCGCCAGGAGTCGACCCTAAGAGCTAACCAATAGGCATTGGTGTGTTTGGTGATTAGGCGCAAAGGAACATGCACTAAAAAGACATTTTAACGAATCTTCATATGGTTCAGTTGATTCAGTAGAGTTTAATTTTGAAGCAAAATTCTATGTCCGCTGATCGTTCGTAGAGGCGAGATCGGCGCCGATCCTCATAGAATAGGACTTGAGAGGAATTGAATCTCATCCGGACCGTTCCCCGGTAGTG
Organism: Anopheles stephensi; assembly: GCF_013141755.1. NCBI lineage: Eukaryota > Metazoa > Arthropoda > Insecta > Diptera > Culicidae > Anopheles > Anopheles stephensi. The sequence continues at coordinate 84,622,880 of NC_050202.1, read as the reverse complement.
AGGGAACGAACAAAATTGAGGCTCTGATGCTTCACACCCTGTACAAATAATCAAGAAGTTTCTTCATTGGTATTCCCAGTAGAATAAATTTTCAACCCCTTTGAAAGAGTAGAACACGGCCTCTCGTCACCCCAACCGCGGCCAATTGATTTTGAGGGACAAAACTCCATGGGAGGACCTTTCCTATCATTCTGTGACCGGACATTAACATCGTCTGGTCAGCCATTGACATTGAAGCAGCAGATAACCAAGGCCCCAAAATTGCTAAACGCAATCCTAAACTTAATTTACCAAATGCCAAGGTTAAGGTGCCTTCTAATCTTCTAATCAATTGAGTTATCTGTGGCATTTTTGTTTGCATTACTGTTCAAAGTTTGTTGTTCAAAAAAGATCAGGAATGTGTCTTGCAAAGAGCGGTCTTAGTAAGGTAAAAGTAATCTTAAGTTCAGATCTGAAACAAAAGCTTTGCTGCTATGGTTGTTACTTCGAAACAAGCAAAGCAATAAATCGAGTACTACAATTGACCTCAAGAACTCTTAAAATCCAAAAGACCCATCAAGACAAGAAACGGGAGACATAGCGCGCAGACTGGCAACTCCTTTATTGCTCTACCGGCACGAGTCCTGAGCTATGCAAAGAGAAGCTTTCACGGCGGATGTAAGGGTGTAGCTATCCGTGATGGTGGTGGTGACGAAGGCCGTGACGAAACAATGCCCGTAACACGTGTCTCGACGTGATTCCTGAAAAGGTTTGTGTTCAGTACAAAGTAAAGAGAACCAAAGCAAGTTAGTCGCCTCTTATATGGACTGGCTTTCCTGTAAAGTTCCCAGAAAGCCACCACCACCAATTACTATCGCTAAATAAGTTTTATTTCAGACACACGGTCCACCAAGAACCTAGCACGAAATTTTAGAATCGAAAGCTTTGCATCCCCACAAGTCCACTGAACAAAACTTCCGCAATTAAGAGAAACCTCCAAAGAGGGCAGAACTCATCAACTTCTCGTCAGGAAGGTGCTCACCAACTTTCCCAAAAGTCGCGGAAAAGCTATTCTTCCGAGCGCATTGTACAATGCCGGTTAAACGAAGACAACTAAAACTGCTTTATACGCATAGCCGCCATGCCTCTTTTCATTATTGTAAAGCATTAAAAACTGCGCTACAAATCTCCGCTCCGGTCCATCTTCCGCTCTGATGCTTTGGCGAAATAAATTCTTCCGCTGGATTATGAAATATGAATATCCTGGTGATGGTGGCGATGGTGGTGGTGTGCCATAAATGATGCAAAACGATTCATGGACGATTCGACACCGGGACACACTGGAGGCAGCATAAACGAGTCAAGCGCTCATTGCGATTTAATGAAGCATCGGATCGATTTTGCACGTACAAACTCTCGGCCACATCTGGCGCGTGTGGGTATGTTTCGGGTAAATCTCAACCCCCTCAACCACGCGGGGTGCTAAACTTTGCAGGTGTACCGCACCCGAAACTCGCCACGGTTTAGGATTATGCAGCGAGATTTAAACTGCCCCTAGCAGCAGAACCGTCGGGGAACTGTTGCTGTGTTGTGGAATGATTTTCCGCTAAAGAATCTTGCCTTCAAGAGTGACTCTCTCACTGGATTGGAAAGTTGCAACAAACCGTGTTTCCTACTGTCCTTTGGCCCATGCGCGCAGTGGGGTGGCGCTAAGCAAATATTTATGCTAATTTTTAACCCAACCGCCCAACAACAACACCAAACAGCCCACAGCAGCGCAGAGACAGATCAAAAGGACAACCCTTCTTTTTTTTTTGTTTGGCCTTCTCCGCCGAGTGAAAAGCACCACCACCACCACAACCACCTGACTGACCCGGTGAGGTTGGGCGGGAAAATTTCGAACGGAATAGCAGTCTCCACCCCGACGCCCACGGTTCGCAGAAGCTGGCGCTGGTTGAGAAGTTTCAACCCATCGTCCCATATTCTGTGCACATTAAATAAACTGAACTTTTCACGGAAAGCGACCGACCGCGTTCGCTGTTGGGAAGGTGGGCTTGCAAAAGAGGGGGAGATGGCGAGTTGGGATGGGAAAAGTTGGGCGAAAGAATGTTTCATCATGGTACCCACCCGTACGTACGCCCATGGTTCCGCGCGCGTGCTGGAAATCCCATCGAAATCGGTGAAGAACCAACTCTCGGCCAAGACATGCCACAGAATACCATGACCATTCATGTTCTTTTTCTTCGTTTTAGCCACTTGGATGTTCCGTGTGTGTTTCGGTCTAAGGTTTGGTCGGTAGCTGATAAGACTTTCCCAACTAGTTTGGGGTGACAGTGTGCGCATCCCCCCCTGAGATTGGTTTCGAGATCCCCCCCCCCAGAGAAGCTGATGCTCCACACTGCGAGATCGAGTCCTTTCTACAAGGATGGTTTTGCAACCCTTTTGCTGCAGCAACGCTTCAGCGAATCCTTCCATGTGAGCGGACGAAAAGAAAACAAGAGTAATCCCCCCACCTTGTTCGATGGCAGCGGCGTTGTTGGCCGAGAGAAATGGATGGGCAACCGCCACCATCATCGGGTGTTCCCCGAGTACTTGCTGCAGTCTGGCCTGTTCCAGCTGATTCCATCCTAGCGCCCTTCGCACGATTCCTCAATTCAGCCGGATGCATGAATTGGAAAATGTCAGGCAGAATGGAAAAGGAACTTCCGGGTTTTTCTTTTGTCAATCCCTCCCCCTGGGCTTTCAATTAAATCCGATAGCCGCCATAATGGAAGTAGCGACACACACACACACACAGAAAAACGGAAAGCCTTCCGCCCTATTAATCCCAACCTGCTCTCGAGCTCGGGAAGTTCCATTCTTTGTCATTGTAGTTGCTTAATCATCTTTCTCGGAGAAAAGCGTTTTTTTTCGGATGCTTAGAATTCCCACCATCTTCTGGATGTGGGGCGGTTGGTTCTTTAAATATTTCAAAACTCGTTTCGCCCGTACCGTGTGTCCTGTTCCTACTACTCCCAGGCGATATGCGAGAAGTTAGACCCGGTTGAAGATGCCGGTGCAAAACCCCACCCGGACAAAGCACATAATGAGTGGTTATAAATAGTGTACCGGTCGTGTAGTTTTCGGTGCTCCAAGTACGCTTTGTCTGCATCTTTGGACGTGTGCTTTGCTGCTGCACAATGTGACATGTACCACGGAGCGCTTTTCGGTGGAGCTTAACCGTATCGCTTCATGACGTCATGGAAAAGATTTTTCGAACCACCGGCCGCCGTACGAACCTTACATAACCGGCATACGTCCCAGCGCTTGAAGTTATTGATTGCAGTTAAAACACCTGCAGCAGCCTCATGATTTGGTCCATGGAATTCGCTCACCGACGGGGGCAGGTGATGTTAAAGATTTACCAACGTGGTCTCGTCTCACCTGTTAGAACTCAAGGCAGCACAAACATCGTTAAAAACGCTCCCACATCAGGTTAGTAGGCGCCTCTGGTTCATAATTTTCATCCGCCCCGGAGAAAACTAATAAGAATGAATGTTCGCCCGCAAAGGGAATAGTGTGCTGCTTTCTTTTGAAGGTTTGCAGATCCTTCGCTTCCACCTGCTAACAAGCAGAAGAGGGCCCCAGTCTTCCCAAAGTCTCGTGAAGTTATGTTTTTGGAGACATTTTTTGCTATCATTCCATCTCTCTGTCTCTCCCTCTCCATCAAGCAACCGGGTTTTCTCATTATCACTTTGGTTTTATTGCCCAGGCATGTTCGGACGGCTTCCGGGTTCTGTAAATTTTACGACCTCAATCTGATTCCCTGGGGACGTACACAGTTCTCAGAATAATGGGTGGGTAGTTAGGACGCGCGACAAGAAGTTTGCTGGAGCATGGAATTCCTGGAGGGGAGTTTATTTATTGCCAAGATATTTAAGGCGGCCTAGCATTTCTTGAGGAGATACGATTTACTTCCGTGAGGAAAATGGACTCCTGCCAGGATGAGCAAATGGGTCCTCCAACGAATCCAAAGTTGCAATCCAGTTGAGATTTAAACCCAAAGCTGGGCGTGAAGTTGAGAAACGCGTTAACGACCATTTTTGAATTGCCGACATTGCTCAACAAGCAATTGAACCTCGGCAAGTTGTTCCCTCAGTACACAACGAGCTCCCTAACGCAACCAGTGTTTGCCATCAATTATTATCCAATCAAAGGCTAACTATGCGTGCCCGAAAAGCCGCGAGGTAACGAGCCTCGCGTCAGTCTCACACCAATATTACGATGCTACACTCCCGGGCACGGTTGACGGTAGTGGCGCTGCTGCATGTCATCCTTCCCAGCACTCGCGGACAGTTTATAATGAATAACGCTCTGCCCGGTGGTAAAGGATTGGTATTGCATGACGCTGACGATGGCAAAACTCCCGAACCGCCGACCCAGTCCCCAGCGGCACCCTGTCTGGTGCGTGCGATCGTTACGCCCGAGTCGAACGCGTCCTTCATCATTCCCGACCGGATCTACGACATCGCGACGCTCGATCAGCCGTCATCGAACATCGAGCTGCCGGCCGTACTGCACCCGATCAAAGACTTTCGCTGCATTACGGTGCGCATCCAATCGCAGCAGCAACCCAACTCGACCGAAATCGTCGAAGGCCTGCTGGACGTATTCTGCGGCCTGAAGCTGCTCGTCCGCTTCACCTTCTGGGTTAACCAGGCCACGGGCTGTACGGATCTGTTTCTCGAGCACGTGCGGGTAGATTTGGAGCGCTGCGGTACGATCGTACCGTCCGCACCCGAAACGCACTACACGCTGCTGCTGCAGAGCTACTCGCAGGTTGTGTTCCGTCTCGGTTACGACTCTTCACCGACGCTGGAAGAGTCCACCCTGCTGCCGGATTGCGAACTGAGAGCCAACGGGCCACCGTCCATCGAAGACATGTGGAAGTGCAATTGCACGCTGCCGCGGGAAGCGTTCAAAGGGCTGCGACTGTGCGTGATCGGCAGTGTGAACAACATAACGAAGCTCGTCATACACATATCGATGATCGTGTCGATCGGCATCGGTACCACGTGCCTGCTGATGCTCGTTATATGGTCGGTAAGAAAGGTTTGGAGAGTGATTGAAAAATTGTAAACGAATGGTAGCTGCGGATAATAAAGTATGGTAGAGGAGAGATGGCCTTTCCTCGGTGTATTTACTCTCGTTTCCGCACGACGGACAACAATTAACAGGCAGTTGCCTTTAATTAGCGCACTGCTTGGTGATAACCAACCGACGCCAACCATTGCCAACCTTTTACGAAAAGGTCGCTATCAGCTACAACCGTCAGTCCGCAAAGGAGGACCGGGGGGGAGCAATTTTCGTTCGAATTGAGCATTTTCCTAGCGCCAAATTCATACTGCAGATAATTCACTGAGCCCGTCCTAATTAATTACCGTCACTCGTGACAACGCGCGTGGCATTGGGTGCAAGAATATCCGGAGGCGTTTCACGGCGACAGCCACGACGATGTGGCTTGGAGTGTGTATGTCAACGGTGAGAACGCTGACGCGGGACGACGGGTCAAACCGTAAACGCCAAACATGATTTTCCTTCAGAGAAAAGGCGTGCTTTATGGCGATGGTGCTCGGCCCATCCGGCCGGAAGGCATCAGTTGAAAAGACTTTGGATGTGACTTGTTGGACGTGTATTTGTGTTTTGGGAGAGAAGCCAAGGAAGAGGGCCGAGAAGCCTCTAGTTGCTCCAGGCGGAAGAGCGGCACCTGAAGGATGGGGAAATTCGCGGAAGCTTTTTAATGTAGGGATTTTTATGTTTTCCACTGCCGATGTGTGCTTTGTCTGATTTCTTTTAGGAGGATTTTGAGGAAGGCCTCAAAATTAGCACTCAGCTTGGGAGGAAAATTGTGCCAATTAAACTGAACTCCGCACCGCACGTGGGTGATTAGTTTTCCTTAGAATTATTACTGTACCCGTTCGGTCTGCTCGCTTTTTCCGACGCTTTATATAGAAGGTGAAAACAAATTGCTCAACGCGCTCAATCACCCCGAACAGGCACGTCCTTTAGAGATCGTGCCAAACACGTCCGCTGCCGGCCTCGGGAAGCTGCGTGTAGTCCCGCGTGGCGAAACACAACACACGTGGGCGAGGATCCTGCTGGGATCCTGGTTGCGACTTCGTTGGATGTTTGTACTGTAATTCCTGCCCAACCGACGCTGTGATATTGTGGAGCAATATGTATGATTTAGGGCCCTTTTGCTGTGCGCGGCTTATTATTGCCGCGCTGATTGCCCTTCGCTGCGACGGTACGACTCCCTGCGGACAGTCGAACGATGGCGCTCCATTCAACTAACTACAAACAATTTATGTCGCGTGCTCGTTTCTTAATTTGTTTTTGCCATCGCTTTTTTTCCATTCCCGACGCGCAGACCCTGCTGGAAAACATAAAGGCACCGGATCAGGAGAGCAAATCCACGATAATGGCCATCAATCTGATACTGCAGTTTCTGTACTTCGAGCTGCGGCAGTCGAACCGCGTGCGCAAGTGGTTCCACCGGAAGCTGTCGCTCGAGCTGGACGAGCTGATAAGCAAAACGACGACGGGCAAGCTGTTCGACAAGCTGACGGTGTGTTGGGAAAGGACGGGTGAGATGGTTTTTTTCGTGACTGGTAACGTACCGCTCATTTTCAGATCCGCGATCTCGACCTGGGCAGCCAGTTTCCGGAGATTAAAAACTTTCGGCTGCATGCGGTCGATCTGCACCCGGACGAGGGCCATATCGAGAGTTTGGATGTGCTGCTGGATCTTCACTACGAGGGCAACTTCCGGCTCACGATCGATGCGGACATGGTGCTGGGGAAGAAGGGATCGCTGGCGCTACGGGTGAAGCAAGTGTCCGGGTTGGCACGGTTGCAGTTTACGCGCAAACCGTACACGCACTGGTCGCTTAGCTTCATCAACGATCCGAAGGTGGAGCTGGACGTGCAGTCGCACTTCCAAGGGCGCCAGATGCAGTCCAACATTACCAGCCTGATCTCAAACCAGATACGGAAGGCGATCCGCCGGAAGCATACACTTCCTAACTATAAGCTAAGGTGCGGTTGAGGTTACTTACCTGCACTTTCCGTCATATTAATCGTGTCCGTTTTGTTCGCTTTTAGATATAAACCATTTTTCCACCGTGTGGAAGAGGACTACGAACTCAACGAAATCGTACCGAACGGATCGCTGGAGGTGACGATAGCGGAAATCTCGCGCCTAAACGCTCCCATCCGCACGCTCACCCACGTGTACTGCACGCTAACGCTGGCCCACATGCCGTGGGTGGTAGCGCGCCAGCAGGAGGATCAAAGCGTCATGATCGTGTCGCTCGATATCGAAATTCATAAGGCCAAAAACCAGCAGATCGGTATCGTGTTCAAGCAAACGGACCAGACGGTGCTGATCGATGCGGTCATCCCGAACACACCGGCCTCGAAAGCGGAACTACGCCGCGGTGACGTACTGCTCTCGATCCAGGGCAAACGCGTGACGAACATTAGCCAGGTGCCGAAGGTGATAAAGGCGCTTAACCGGCCAATGTTTGTGCTGCGCATCGAACGGTTGGTGCCGGGCCAGATAAAGAACGATGGTCTGCTGGAAGATTTCGAGCCCGATTTTGAGGAGATTGATCCGAATCTGAACATCACCTTTGTGAAGAACGTTGAGGCGGTACAAATCGGTAGCGGTAGCGCTGGTGGGACGGTTCTACGCGAGCGAAAGCTTGTGAGGCGAAATTCCAAAGATAACAGTGGCGGGGAATCGAGCCACTCGAACACACCCGGTACGACGCCGGTGAAAAAACCGATCGCTGTTGGGCGTGACTCTATTATCCCTGGGATGGAGACAACGCCGCGCGGAAGCTTCTCGGAACCAGGCACGGGCGGGAAGTTGAAGGGAAGTGGGGACTGCTACCCGCAACACTCGTCGGTTGATGCGGAATTCAACTCGTTCATTCGGTTGGACGATCCGTGCACGTTCCAGCTGATGGAGAAGTACTCCTACCTGAACCTGAGCGTGTTCGGGAAGAGTAGCGATGAGCACCGGCTGCTCGGGTATCTCAACATCCCGATCAACAGCATTCTGGTGGAGTGTAATGAATCTCACCTGGGCCATCATCTGAAGAAGTATCCTTTGCTGCCACCGGAAGCGATCGATGTGTTAGTATGAGCGTGGTTGCATGTTTGTCTCGCAGCGTCTAATGATTTCTTTCAAATTTGCAGCTCAAATCATCCCCTCTCGATGCAGTCTGGCTTCGATCAAAACTATTGCTACGGCGATGTGCTGCTGTCGTTCGTCTGGAACGGAAGTGCGCTTGCCTGCTCCTCGGCAACACCCAGCAAAGGCGTCAGTGGCGAGAACAAGAAGCAACGGCTCATCACCATCAGCCGAGGATCAGCCGACAAGCTGGATGATGCGGATCGTACCGATGGGCTGCTGGAGGTTAAACCGACCACGGCCACCTTCACACAGCTGCCGACCGTGGTACAACCCCAGCAGCAGCACGATTTCATTCGCACTCACTTCCACCGTACGACCCAGTGCGATTACTGTGGCAAGAAGATCTGGCTTAAGGACGCCGTACAGTGTCGTGACTGTGCGATGTGCTGTCACAAAAAGTGCATCAACAAGTGTCAAAGTTCGACCGTTTGTACGGCAAACGAGGTCGCAGTTGGAGCGGCGACATCCGCCCCAGTGGAACGATCATCATCATCGTCCTCCTCCTCGACAACGACAGCGAGCGCAAGCAGTGCGTCGGTTGTAGCGGCGGCCGCCTCGCCAGGTTCGCTACAGCCCGAGTTTAAAGTGACCGAACCCGAATCACCCACGATAGAGGTGGAAGACTTTGTGGACATTGCCGAAGAACAGCAGCAGCAGCAGCAACAGCAGCAACAGCAACAGCAGCAGATCGCGTCGAAGACGAAGCTCGAAACACATCGCCAAAGCTTTAGCGATCTGCTCGTCCAGGGCCTGAAGCGTGTCAATTCCGCCAACAACCTGTCCATTCCCACGATGGGTGGATTGAATCCGAGCAGCAAAAGCTTACCGCCAACACCGCAACACACACCGCGCAAACAGTCGCTCGCAAGTGTAAGCGCGAACCCGTTCCTGCTGGTAACGCAGCGGCTCGAAAGCTTGCTGGAGGACGTAAACGAGCTGAGCATGGAGCAGATTGTCGAACTGACGGCACCGCTCATCGAGTACGGTCCGTCCGATACGCTGATGGCGCTGGCCAAGAGCAGCAGCAAGGCGATGTACGGCGACTGCGAGCCGGACGTGCGGACGGACAAGATAAACAAACTGGTGAGGGCCGGCCCCGCGGACGATGCGCGTGCGTCCGCCACCGTGCGCCGTACTCAATCCTTTCCCTGCACTCTCTTTGCAGCTTTCCAAACTGCACATAGCGCTGGACTACGAAACCATCAACCAGTCCGCGCTAAACGCGACCAAGGAGAGCAACAGTAGTAGTTGTAGTGCTAGTAGTGGCAATAGTGGCGCAGGTGCTAACCCGAACGGCAAAGGTAGGTCGGCAGATTTATTTTAGCCCTTCTGCTTTAACTCACGTGTGTATGTGTGATAGAGAGACAAGCAATAGCCTGATGGAGGAGGCACTAGGCAAGGGAAGTGATCGGAACAGCGGGTCCAGACCGTGGCATGTTACTTAGGGGCTCCTTTATTGGCTGCTTCATTTTAAACTAACGATCAGAACAATCGGCTTTAGATTGGATGTGATATTGCGTATATATTGTGATAATCGTTTCAACTCGCAACTAGACTCAATTTGCAATAAATATACTCATACTTTACGTTTAGTTTACGTTTGTGAATGTATATTCGATTTGTTTGGCTTTATTTTCGTGTGTGTTTTAGTTTGATTTGGTTTTACACATCCGGAAGCGTTCGTTTTTTCAAGCACGTGGTCACATTTTAATTTTTATTTGCACCCTTTTTTACTTATGCTTCTTTTTCCCTCTTTTTGTCTGCACTTTTCCAATGTTTGCAGCTACTTTTCGATTCAATTACTACGCCTCTATATAAGCAAATAGATTGGATAAGGAGTGGAAAAGGTTCCACAACTTGCATCGAGCGCACTCGTACGCCGCAAGCTTTCCGTGGAGGTGCACAGTGGAACGAGAACAGGGCGGGATAGGACAAAATAATTTACATTTAAAATCACATCAAACTGTGGGCCTACTCTACTCCTTAGCCGTTAATTTTAATGCTGGAAATTTCTTTTCAACCTCACCGTTCTTCTGCTTTCCGTGCCTAGAAACCACCGACGGAAAGGGCAGGTCGGCAGCGCAACAGCAACACGACAGCACCAGATCGGCCTTCCTGGCGGGCCAATCGGAAGAGCGGGTGCAGGCGCTCAGCATCATCATGCTCCATCTCTGCTCCGGTCTGCAGTACGTCCAGGGTAATCTCGGTCAATGAGAATAGCATTTGCTTCGGCAGTACTCGCTGGGCTCGTCATTGCTAGAAGCTACCACCACCAGCAACAGCAGACTACCGGAGCTACTAATGGCGGACAAGTCCGTTGGTGGTAGTGGTGGTGTTGGTGGTGGTGGTAGAAAGAGTCCCTTCCGCTCGCGTCGCCTTTCCGTCTGTCGCAAGCGGGCGCTCGGCATTTTCCAGCGTTCCGCTAGTGTCAGCGCTTCGTCCAACGCTACCGGCTACAGTGCCGACAGTTCCGCTAACTAAACCACATGTCCGTCAGTACAGATACGCCATCGATCCTCACCAGCATACACGTTCGCGCTTGCCTAGGAATTTAATCTGTACAACGTGCTTAGATGTAGCTTTATACACAATCCATGACGACACATCACATTCAAAAATAGGTGAACCGATTTTTTCCCCCGTCTCGATGTGTAGAAGTAGAAGCAATTTTTGACAACATCTTTATCACACTTGCTCTCTCTATTCTCTAGTTCCGATTTCAACAACGCTTTTAACACCAACATGCTGTAGCTCACACACGTACTTCACAAGATTTCCTTACAGCTTATTGCCAGGTGTTTGTTCGTAATGCCAATCTCATACTGAAGAATCTACTAGAAATGTCAATAATTCTAACGCTACCCTTGTGAGACTGCTAGGAAACATAAAAACTCGTGTGACAAAAAAACCCCGAAATCTCCCACACTCCAGTAAAAGGAATTGTACACTTGATACTGTTTAAACGAACATCTCTTTGTCTACTTCAAACCGCGGTTCTTTCGCCGTATCTCTGCAACCATTTCCAATAAAAAAAACCCAACACACAACACCCCATCAACATCCAAGTATAGGCGACCTAACGCTACGGACTACACGGGCGACGTGGGAAGCAGAGTTGCTGCAGAAGCTGAGAACGACGGTGGTCGTCGTCGGTGGCAAATCGATGCCACTCCACCAACCGAACCCCTTCTGGAGAAGGAAATTGAAATTGAAATTGAAATGAAGGCTGTTGTTTTCGTTTAGCGTTTAAGTTTAGGCTTCGTAGCATTTAAGGGTACAGTGTTGTGGACAGTTTAGGGGAGCACTAGGAGGATATTTCTGTGTTTATAAAGAAATGAGAGAAATAAGTAGCAGGAATAAGGAACTTGAATTGCACGTTTGGTGATATATTGAAGTAGAGTTACGAGGACGTTAATGTCTCCTTTAATGGTGCTTTCAGTTAATTTATCTCTTATTTATTAACCATTAGGAAGCTATTCGGTTTCAGTGATTTGTTAAGGTTTGCATTAAGAAATAGACTAACTTTGAATGGCGATGTGTATAAACTTAATGGATTTAACTGTCCTCGAATCCTACATTCAAGGAGCACTTCGTAATATTATTGCCTTCTTTGACACTGATAGGGTCCTCAGGACATATAGGAGTCTGTTGAATGACCGTAACGTCCACGGACGCACAGATATTTCTATTAGTGCTCTCAACTGCTCTCTGAGACGATCAAGCTGAGGGTAAAATATCAAGTCAGAGAAAGCCAGAATTGGGAGACTGAGACCCTTCGAGGTTGTAGTGCTCAAAAAATGGAATAATCAAGGAAGACTTTTTTCAGACATCGACTGCGAATTCTGTACAACAATGCCCATCTCATCCAGGACATTTGCCACCATTAAGACGGATTCTTCGACATCTGGATCCAAGCTTCACAAGGATAAAACTACCAGATTATAGTCCAGAGTCCATCAGTCTCCTTATCCATAATTTTAGTCGCTCTTGATTTGCAGTCCCTTAACCGCTTGGTCCAGATCAGCTCTACATTAACTGATGATTCTGTAACGCTTAGTCTGTACATCGGGTGGATCGCCAGGACACAGATGCCTCACAGGAAAAATCCTCAAACTTGCTCTATTTTTTAATGCAAACGTTACTAGTGTTAGTGTTTCAAATCTCTCCTCGTCGCTCCCAGATACTACTATAATGGTTCGTGAATGGTACTTCGTAAACCCGCTTTTAGAAGTTTTGTGATGCGTTTTCTGTGCGTCGTGCATTCTCGTGTAGCATCCCCATATGTGTGTGTGTGTTAAAGGAAAACGGGGAAAAACCATTGTTTTGCACGTTGAAAAAATGCCAAAACCAGCAAATCATTTATACTGTAGTGTGTTGTACAATGTCTACGTTAAGGGCTTGAGCCTGAAGCACTGAAAGCAGTAGGAAGATCACATCAAAACTAATAATCGATCAAAACATAAGTCACAGCAAATGGAGATCAACGTCAAGGGGAGTAAAAATCAAACTCATTTCTGCAGGACTAAACTCACATTTCGTGAAGCGGGCCATCACCACGCACTCACTTTTATTCTAGACGTACAAGCATTCAGTAGAGCCCGTGTCACAATCGATCAAATTAAACCATACTGCACCGCGCTCTCTCTCTCTCTTTCATCCATTGCGCCTAGATTGATTAGCAAAGCCGTACGTACTGTAGCATATAAGTGATAACTGTAGCAACTGTATACAACTATAAGCTAGCGAAAACCACAAATCACTTTCCCGGCCGCGTGTGTGCGTGTTTTGCTCATGCGAAGTTTGGAGGAAGTTTTTCATCACCCTTTTTAAAACAGAAAGCCCCGGTTCGTGAAAAACCCCGCATGATGGAAAAGGCGGTAGAGTGCATAGGCCATGTTACGTGTTCTGGTTTTGTGTAATTACACTCTAATTGCTCTAATTGTTGACAGTTGTTTTTAAATAGCCCAACTCACACACACACACATAATACTGGCACACATCAGACACCGAGGTGAATACTATTATAGAGTACACTTTTAGCACTCTGGAATTACGATACTTATATTTAGGGAGACTACACCTAAACATTGATTTTCGCAACATAATACATTCGGTGGACATTGATCGGAAGGACTCCGATACAACACAGTCGGTGAGGTCGTGATAATTGATTTTCTTGTATTGCTCCCGGATAATAAGCACTAATTGACTGGACCGCGGGAGGTAGACGAGATGGGAAAAATTACACCTTACCAGGCAGCGCATTAGGAAAATTTGAAAATAAAAAACTTATACAAAGAGTAGCCGTTGAGCGGGTTCAATGGCACAGGAAGCCACCATGATGACGGGACGGTATTTTAAGTGAATTTTGTGATAAAGTTAGCACCGAGGAAGTATTTACCGTGGAATGATTTATCGACCGTTTATCTGGGGAATGGGCAGGTGAAACGCCAGCGAAACGCCTCAAGACCCCCAAAACAATGCGTAACGCTTCGTGTGTTTCGGTTCGTGCTTTGCTGCGTTACTTGCATGTGCATTTTTGCTGTGGTTCGCTGTGTCCCATCCGCATTTGTGGCATAACTGGGAGTATTCTGGGCTGACCACGTCAGGGGACCCGCGGACACGCACCACTCTCTCAGGCGAATCAGTCAGCTAGAGCTACTGCTAGGGGTAAAATGTTGCAGCACCAGACCGAACCGTGCGACGTTACGCAGGTAAAGCCATCGGTTAGGTGTTGTCTGACGATCGAGCCTAAATACGGCGAACCTATGGATTATGACGGTCGAGCGCAAATAGACCACAACGGCCGAAAGTGGTTTGGATCATTGGGCTTAGCTACAAGAAGGAGCAAGCAATGTAATGTGAAGGCCACGAGGGACATGGGCGAGATGGAGAGGGAGAGAGATTCTTTTTTCTTTTCATCTAGTTGTTCATCGAATTTTGTCGGTCTAGGCCTGTCTTGATAAGCCTTCGATGGCTCAAGTATATTGCCCACAGTCGTAAACTAATCGTCTGCCGGTGTACGCGAGTTTGCTCCAGTTCGGACGACCCCTGCCAACAACGCCATTTCACACCGACCGAAGGAATATAGCGCACCCATTTAAAAATCGGACAAGGAAATCCTTTACAAACATGCCCCGGAAGAGTTTATTCCTGTCACACAAAGGAAAAACACTTTTCACACCGACTTGCTTTTCCCCCGTGAACGTGAGCGACACAATGATCATCCTTGACACTTTACGCCACAGGGGCAAAACCCCCGTGTTTATTCCAAACGTCCCCCAACCGTGGCTTACCTTTGGCCGGGAACAAAGACTAACGCCCGCGAAAGGGAATAACACTGGAAGCATTTTCTTCCGTGCCCTTCATTCCCGGTGTGTGTGGGTTTGTGTTTGGGTTCAAGGGAATCCGCCCACCACCGGCATGGACAGACCAATGATGTGGGCGATTGGGATTATGATGGATGGAGCAAATAGATGAAGCGTGCATGCATACGTGTCCCATGTTGACACTTCATTTCAAGGTGTTTTCAGGGCAAAATGCTGGAAGCTTGATGTGTCTACGACTAGGGTGTTTGTCGTTCCTGGTGGGAAAAGGAAGAAAGGAAGACTTGGTGTGTGAGATGAAATTTGCCGGTTGATTTTCCCCAATGTGGGTGAGCTACCTTAAACAAGCCAGACCATTTAGACTATTCGCCAGTTTCGTATCGATAGTCAACATTTGTTTTCATGATGGGCATATTGGGACTCAAGACGATATACATGGCAGTTCGAGATAGCCTAAAAGTCTGTAAACTTTGGGGTCGTCCGGATGTCGGTCTTCGAGACCCGGTCCGGTCCATCTTGGCGTTTTCTGGACAAACTATCCTTCTCTATGTGACTGCCATTTCTAACAGGATAGTCAGCCGTGCGTATGGCGAGACATCTCGAATGAGATTTGAACTCCAGTCCTGCCGTGTAAAGACCAGAGCTGTCATCAACTCGGCCATCAGACCACCCCGCATTAATTATCCAGTAAGTGATATAAATTGAGTCAAGAAAGTCAAGGAACCTCTCGAGGTTGCAGTTCTGCCAGCGAAGAAGCCTCAGGTCCCCCGTCAGACCAAATGTCTTCAACGCAACAAAACATCGAAAGAATATCATTGAACTTGTTTTATCATCATTATCTCTCCTTAACGAGTATTTTGAACTTCGACGTGTCGTCTGCCTCCCACAGTTCCGTGACTGTTGCAAGCCCTCTCTCACATTCACCAAGAAACCGCTTTGCTGCGCTTATCTTCCCCTTCGAAGGGCAACTAAACAAGCGCAACGACGAGACGCATAGGAAACCCCATCGAATCATGCTCTACACTACGGAGCAAGCCCCAATCGCGTCACTTATCAGATCCGTCACACGTCAACTCAAACACGACGCCCCATACACTAATTAGTGTAGCGGTCTGTAGCCACTACCACCACTACCACCCCATTACTTAACACACACCGAAAGCCGTGCGGAACCAAACAAAGATCGCCGCACACGCGCGTCTCTCTCCCTCTCTCCCTCTCTCTCTCTCTCTCGCTCCCTTTCCCCTGCACCTTCCACCATCCAGTTAACACGATCAGTCAGTCGGTGCGCTGTTGGTGTGTGTGTGCGTGTGTAGCGTTGCTATGGTTGCTTTTGTTTTCGTGCCGTCTCGCTCGCACCCATCGCGCTGGGGTTGGCTCGCAGATGCGTGAGCTCAGCTGATCGGTGTTGCTTTCTTCATTTCCGTCATCTGGGGCGCGTGCGCGCGTGCTTGGGCTGGCTGGTGACTCGACGCAAAATAGTTTGTTTTTCCCTCCCGCGGGAGCGGGGTGGCACATTTTCCTCACCACAATTTTCTCACAGCGCAATTTGTGTGGAGAGCGGATGGGGGATGGTGGAGCTGGAACGCGAGACGAGTCATCTGGGTTTGAAGCGATCGAGAACGACACAAAGAATTTTCTACGCTTTTCCCCATGGAAATGGATACAGACAGAAGCAACAAGCGAACCCGGATGGGCAGCTGTTGTCCTAATTTCCCAGGAGGATTTTACAAACACAGGAAATTCTTTATGTACTCGCCCATGTGACCTGGTGAACTAAAGTTCGTACTAAATACTTGGAAGAACAGGGAAATTCTGCCCACAAAAACACAATATCCACTCGATACAATGGGAATCGAAATTGCGACGTACGATTACGAATCCGGGCGGAGGGCAAAAACTTTCCATCCCCTATTTGCAATGCGCAGTTTTCCATCCATCCCGTCCAGCACTTACAAAGCCGCCAACGAAAACAAACTCCCTTTTCTGGCACATGGCAAGAACGAACGATCTCCACTGCCGGGAGAAACACGTCCCTGCACGTGGAACGTGTGGCGGAAAAGTGATTTTCCACCCGTCCCTCATTTTCGTCATGTGCAAACAACCCATCCCGAAGGCCATTTCCAGTTCGGAAAAATCCCAACCCCGGGGGGGAGCAAGAACCGGTGCACTGGTCCTTTGTCTCGTTGGGTTGGGAGTGGTAATTTTGGAGAAGAAAGACAAATATAAGCATCTTGCTGATGTTAGTGTTTGGAATACTTAATCGGCTACACTCGTCGTATAGTTGCGTCGGCGACACAAAGCACCAACCGACGCGGACATTTAAAACAACACGTCCGGCGAGTCCATGCTGCACGACGAACCCCAATGCAGCTCACACACACACACACATACACCCCGTGCGCCATCGTGTAAAGGGGTGAATAAGGTAGTGGGGTTGGGAGGGGGGCGGGGGGTCCGGGAGGTGAGCGCGGGCGAGTGGGGTTGAATTGCGCGGTTTTTCGCGGTGTCGCTTGATGGACGCCGTGCCGTGCGCTCGAGAGCACAAAATCATTCGCGTCCGGACAGTGGAACGGTGCATATCGGTTGCAGGTCGTGCAGCAACAATAATACTTCAAGTGTTGGCCAGTTTTAGTAGTGTAGGCAAAGTCTGCAGTGAAGTTGATCTTTGGTCATCGAGTGCAATTGGGGTTGTGAGGTTTACACGGTGCAATTGCAAGTGTTCCCAGTTACGATCCTGTTGCGTTCCAGAGATCCTTGCGAACTTGCGAAGTGAAAGCGCGTTTGGTGATTTGCAATATTTTTGTTGTGTTGTTGCGTGTGAACAGCCAGAAACAGATACACACATTCTTCCGACATGAGGCCTCCGACGCATTTCGGTAACGATATTACCAACACCGGAGCGAACGGTGACGATCAGCAGAATAACAACAACAATGGAGGAGGCGGAAATGGAGGCAACAATGGCGGAAACAATACGGACTACATCGTCGAGCGGTTGACGCAGATGGGCGCCACGATTAACTTCCCGAAGGTGGCGGGCCGTGGCATCATCCGCGTTGTGGAGCGTTGTGACGATGCGAAGGAGAACAACAATCTAGGTAAGATGTCGCTGATGATGAGTGACTTGAGGTATCCAGTGTTCTTGAAGACACCTCAGTACTTTCGGTAACGGTTGGGATACTGTGCTCTGTCTTCGTTTTTGAAAGCGAGCGTGAGGTGAATCACAGGGGAAATACATTGAATGTATTGCTGCCCCTAGCTCATGCTGATACTTTTTTATGCGGTTATTCGCTTTTATTGCTTATGAATGGCACCTCAACACGTCTGAGCACGTTTGAGAATGGAACTACCCGGTGACTAAACTAAAGCACCTTCAGAGGACTTGTTTCTCGAGTGACCGCGCTGATGTGGATGCCTTCAGTATTTTGTTCTGATTTTCTTACAGGTTCTTTGTTCGCAAAGAAGGAAGCGTTGGCTCAGGGTCTTAGTGAAGCGTTTATGTTTTGAGTAGCAGCAAGTTTAAGCGTTTCATTTTAGAACACTCTCAACCGTATCTAGAGCGTGCCATGAAAATGCTACCGGTCGGCCAATATGAAATCTATCTGATATCGATTCTTTAGATTCGTAGGAAGTTTATCCTATATTCTCTCTCTCTCTCTTCTTATGCTAACGACCTCTTCGATCATGCCTGATATGTCTGGCTTTCTAGACTTATTAATACCGCAAAGTTGGATAGGCAGTCCTCACTATGGAGGAAGGGCTCAGATGAGATCTAAACCCCAGTCCTGCCCACCACCGGGTCTTGGCTTAAAATAACTTAGACTCCTTCATTACGATTGGCTCTTCAACCTCAAGAGTTCTTGGTCTGTAATGAAGTTCCCGCAGGATCCTGTCCAGATGTTATTGACTCTACCGTAGCTTCCATTCTAGCTAGCCTAAAACACAGGAACTTATATCCACCTGATGTGCCCCGATACATCTTGATGCCTTCCCTGCGAAAACCCGCACCACGCTGGTTGCATAAAAAAACTCCCCCGCCGCAGCCCGTAAAGTAAAGCACGAACGGTGAACCTCAGGGTCTGTCGTTTCGTCAAAAAGGCTGGTTCGCTGATAGTAAGCTGCACCCGCGGTCCATGCTGTTCGTTGCGTAGTTGGTTGCGTTGCGCACGACCATCCACGCAGCGATTGCGCATTGCCTGCTCCAAAGTGCTCCAAAGACCCTCGGCAACGGTTTGGTGGTGGCAAACGGTTGGGATTGTTCTTTCGCTCGCGATCATTCAACCATCTCCACCCGAGCACCAGTGGGACCCGGTGGAGGTGTTTTTTTTTTTTGACCCAACCGAACTTACCGCCGAGTGAGGGTTAGCTAAGTCGTCGTCCATTTCCCAACGCACGGCACCACGATGGACGACAATTTTCGCGTGTGCCTCTTGGAAAGCCTCAACCCTTCCCCCTCTTCCCCCACCGCGTTCGACCCCCATTCGAAAAAAAGGCACCCAAATTTTCTCATACGTGGTTTCGAGTTTCGAGGTTACTAGGCTTGGACTTTAAATTGGTGATCTTCACGTCACGCCACGCCACGCCGGGGGCTAGCATTTGTTGTAGCGTGCGGACAGCGTTTTACGGTCGATGGTGTTGTAAGTGATTAACTTACTCTCGATCAGGGGAGGGGTAAGAGGCTTTATGGTGCTGTAAACGCGCCGTTAATAGTTAATGCAGAGACACGGCTTGGAAGCGTCTTGGAGCTGATTTTCTTCGAAAAGAATCGATGATCGGTTGGCTCATCATTCGTTTGAATGATTTTTGCCGAATCCTCACTCACTTTCTCGCTCTCAGCTTCTCTCTCTTTCACCCAATGTCTGCCGGATGTCGTAATCGTAATTAAATTGTAATCAAATGTGCAAATGTGCCAAATGATAAAAATAGACTTCCGTTTTCTCTCCGACTTCCTTTCCTGCACCCCCCCCCCCCCCCCCCCCTTCTCGCTGGCCCTTACGATTACGTCGATGAAAATCGAAAGTGAAATTCACAACAAAACGCGCATCGCTTCACCCTCCCCACCAACTGATCTTGTCTGATCTTGGCAGCACGTGAAACGAGACGATGTTTTTTGTGTTTTTCCCTCACCCTGGGCATGAATCACCCAGTCGCGATCGTTTCGTTTGACCTAAAATTATCTTCCCGAAAGGAAGCGGTAAGTGACCGGTGACCGGGCTACTGACAGCGATTGTGCATTAGTGGTCAGCCGGAGCACCCGACCTGGGTAGTATAAACGTGTCGGTTCACGCCGTTCGGATCGTGGAGTCTCGGTGATATGGATTAATTTATGCTGGATTATGCTTCATTGGGGCTTGTTCGGGCTCGGTTTCGGTCCCGAGAAGCATTAGCATAACTGGGTCAAGTTAGACGGGTAGTGGAGCAAGCGTGCTTTAGGGGGTTAAAAACCCACCCCTACAAGGAATATACAGACTTGTGGAAGTGGCTTGATGTAACATAGCTTTGATGTAACAAAACACGCTTATAGGAAGCAAGGCACATTTAATGTAAAACTTTATTTTGGTGTCTTAATAAAATTAACACCATTTTTTTCTATCACATCCGGTGCTCGAGCATTAACATTTGTTTGTATACAAACACCCTGCATCGGGCGTGCATTAATGCGCTTCGTTGCATAATGTGAAACAATATTTTTTCCAGCTGCTTTCCGTTCGCTACTGTTAATTCCTTCGAGTCGGTCTTCTTTGCCTCCCTCTACAAATCGCAAAAAAAAAAAATATTTTAACCCCCCAGCCGTATGCGTGTGTGGCGCCTTCCTTCTTTGCGAGGCTTCCTGATTGTACGGAGTTTGCGCGCGCGAGGTCAGCAGGCTTGATCATTGATCTTTCGGGCCCGGTCCGGCTTGGTTCGCGGTAGCACTCAGAATTAGCCCTTTTAAGGTAAAAGCAAGCCCATAAAATGCACGATGGTCGAGACGGGTCGAGTGAGAGGAAGTTGGTGGACGGGCGCATGCCTCGTTGGGGATGTGGCAGAAATCGTGATCGTGCCTGGGACAACTCATAATTCATCGTACAAAGGGCTCGGTTGCGGTTGCCGTCTGACACATGTCTACGCCGATTAAGACATCGCGCCGTGAGCGTCTGTGACGTCTTCCAGTTTTCCTTTTACGGTGCAAAGACGCAAATATGATTTATGATGATGAGTTGCACCTGTTTGTTGGATAGGGGTTGTTTTTTAGATTTTGCTATTTAAATTGCGCATTTTGGCGGCTGTTTTAAATTTTATTTTGCATCACACTCTTGACTTACATACTTCGATCGCTCCCACTAACCCACTGCTCATTTATGTTGTAATGCAGAGATTTATCTTAATTATTTAATCATCGGAATCGAATTTACAATTGCTTTAATGCGCCTTTAAATGTGATGCAATGCTTCGCCTACTCCGTTACAAACTCCTTTACAATTGTCATTCAAGAAGCCCGAGAGAGAGCGAGAGAGTGAGAGTGAAAATCAGGAAAAAGAGCATTAAGCTACCGTAAACGAATCAATAATTGTAAATTACGATCATAATTGTGATTGCCCACACAGGCGAGGTGTAACGAACTTTTGTTCCACAGATAACCGAAAGAAGGTCACACTGATCGATGAGTGAAACAATTTCCCAGCCCGGACATTACAAGCAAAGGCAGGGAAAAATCACTCCTCACTAGGTTAAACAGATGGGAACGCCATAAATGTAGCAATGTGCGCCGGGGCTTTTGTTCGATTGTTGTGTGACTTTCCCTTCACAACGCGAATGCACACACAATGCACCGCCGATGTTCGTGTGGTCCAGAAGCTAAGGCAGCCCCCACAGTCCCCGTATGCACCCCTTGGCGCACACACACACACACACCCTTGCATAATGCGCACCCTCTGAACCATCGAAAGTGCGCAATCGTGGAGGCGCGCGCAAGCGGGAAAAGAAAAACTGTGTCATACGGGGTTTTCTTCTGCTCTTTTCCTTCACACACAAACACACACACACATAGATGGAACGGCCCATCAGTCCGTTTATTTATTTATTGACTTACTTACTAAGCATCACCTCAGCAAAGCAAAGCGATCGGTGTTGGCGGATTGTCCAAAAAATCGGTAAACGGTTGAATAAGCGGCTTAAGCCTTCAGGTTTTCCATCGAACCGAGCAAACCCCCCCGCTGCTCGGAGACGACGTTACATCAGCGAGAAAGTAAAAGCATCAAAACAAAGCTCGGAAAAGTCGGCGCTGCTGGCCTAGATTTTCCACACGGACGGCGGATGGTCGCGTGATATGAAGCGCGGTCCTAAAAAGTGAGACTTTTCCATCCCACCGTTGAGGCCCCAGAGCTTCCGGTTCATAGCGCGCGCTCGTGCTGACCTTAAACTACTTGCCTGATGGGGGGAGTACTGTTTTAGTTAATTAGCTTTTTGGCAAGTTTGTTACAAAGACGGTTTGCGGGCCTTTTTTTTGCAACTCGCAACTCCGGCTGAAGCAACTCGATCGAGATTTGTTGCAATATAGATCGATTTTATTGCTGGGAGGAATAAAATGGAGAGGTTAAGAGAAGCATTTGAAACCGTTTTTGGATGAGTCCACTATTGAGGACAATAAAGTTTTCTGAACAAAACCTGAGATGTGGTCAGGTTTAGTGGAGGTGATAGGTTGATGATGACAGAATAGGTGTGACTTAGTTTGCAATCAGAGTGTCTTTGCTGTATCAACACCTTTAGCAATTTATTTTCTTCTACTTCTCTACTGGCCTTCTTCATAACCTCAAGATGTCTTGGCCTGCCATTTCTGGCTTCCATGACTTGATTCTACCAAAAGCTGGACATTCAGATGGGGTTGGGGTGGCATATCAGCTGTAATCTTAGGTTTTTGTGTGGTAAAGGTTAATTTGAATGTAAGTTGATTACATTTGGGATAATTTATACTTCTTCTTCTTCTTCTTTGTCTAACGACCTCTTGGGTTATGCCTGCCATTTCTGGCTTGCTAGACTTAGTGATACCGCATAGTTGGGTAGTCAGTTCTCTCTACGGGGGGAACGGCCCAGTTGAGATTTGAAGCCCGGTGTTGCCGTGTGAAGACCGACGCCGCTGTCTGGTCGGCCCGGTGATTAATTTTTAAATTCGATTGACTCGATGGTTTGCTGCTAAGGAGCCGTCAGGTTTATCAACCCGCTAACGCTTATTTGCATCCGGCAAACGTGATGCTCCCCGGTTATAAATGTGAGGCTCCCATTTTGAAAGAGCGTTCAACAAACACATGACACCGACCGACCGATACAATGTGACACCGTGTAAAGTCGCGTAATTATTCACAACTGCCGCCAAACGAGAATTGTTGGGTCAATCTTAATCCTTTACGCTTATCTGATCGTGAGTCACCTAAAGACTTGCGGCTAAAACGGGCATCCCCGACACCCTTTTCTCCCTATTAATCAGACCTAATCAACGAAAAATCGCATCGGCGTCGGATCCCGCAATGGATGAACCTAGCCGGGATGGGAATGCGTGATGTCTTAACTGGTCTGGAAGATCCATTGCGCGCCGCGTATCGCGATTTTGACCATTTTGAGCGATTAAATCAACACGACGGCGCCGCGCCGGTTCACGCCGGCTCGCTGATTGAGGGTCGGTAAATTCAAATTTCCCTTTCGTTTATTTTCTCTCGCTGTCGGTTGGCTGGATGGATAGTGCGATAATGCCAGCACACACCACTTGCACGATGATTCGTATCGTTTAAGCGAAATGAAATTGAAAGCAACATAAGCGAAATCTCATTTGCAGGTTTATTATGCTTTCCTGTGCGGCTTGTTAAGCGTTAAGGTGTAATTTCATAAGCATCGAATGCGACGACTTTAGTCGACCCCAAAATCGAAATGAACGCTTCACTTGTTGTGTTGATTGCGGCATCCAATGCACAGCTATTCAGGTCATGCCTGGGGTACGGTGAAATGCATTCGATGCAACCTACTTCCTGTTGCTGACTGACCGGGTACTGTTTTCCGTTTGCAGTGAAAATGCTCCCGTTTTTCGCCACCGGGGTTTTCATCACATCGCACTGAGCAAAACACAAGCGAATGTCGTCTTTGTGTGCATCATTTTACGCATTTGCGCCCATGAGAAGAGCAGAAGGTCTGCCAATTTGCGTTTTGCCTGGGTTTAAGCCGTAATGGGAAGCAAAACGGCCTGTATGTTTGTGTAAATAAACTCAAACCCAGGGGTGGGGGGGGGGGACGTTTCTTTGTGCGTCTTTGGCACCGATTTCGGAAACTGAGAGGGAAATTCTATTCTCGCCCCGTCTGTGTGAGGAAACTGTTGCCCGCTGTGGTCTAGCTGTCAGTGATGGGACGTTGCCGGCGTACTTTCCTCCTACCCATCTTCCGATCCACCACTGTACGAACAGGGAGGTGATTTATGAATTTTCCGGTGACCGACCGGGGATCGGATTGCGCACTTGCGGAAAAAAAAACCTCGCATCGTACGACGCTCGACCTCGGGTGCGGTCTTTGACGCAGCACCGGGAAAATGGGGGTTTTCCACTGAATCGGAAAGTAATTTTCACGCACGCAGCTCGTGTGGACCGGCAATGCATTTCGGCTTGGCAGCGAGCCATTTTCACTGTCCATTGCTATGTCCAGCGTTATGTGCGCGAGTGGCGAAAACTGCCATTGCACATGGAGGCACGATCATTATACTAGCACGTGGTGATGTAACGGTAACAATGCAGCATATATTGAAAATGGCTCCACTACCGGCCACGACGGGTAAGGCATTTGTGGAAGCATTGTGATCGATTTCGTGCCTTCTCTCGTCGGTGGCCGCTATACATCCTGCTTGGTACATTTTCGTCATTGTTATGTTTGTTTGGTAAGGTTTTTTTCCGGCTACCATACCCCATCAACGGCATGCCACTTCCGACTGTCTGGTGTTGTGAGTGGGCTTGATACGCTTCATCATTACAAGCTTATTTTTCCAATTTCGTCTCCCGTTTTCTCTGGCTGTTTTTCTTCTCTACCGGATGCAACAAACCCGATGCGCCATCGATTGCGCCGGACTCGATATTACGCGCCGAAGAAAGCACGCAATATTACGTTATCGCGGCGAAGTATCATTAGTTCATCGCGATCCCACTCATCGGGCTGCTGCTCTCGAGTGCACCGCGAACAACAGCGACTTAGTAGGAGTCGACGCCATGACAAAGACTCCGGCTTGTCTGGTGTGGTGTGTTTTTTCGTTGGTAAACAAGTGCCCTTGTAAATTACGCTGCAATCCGGCCGCTCTGGTACCCGATATCGTCGTGGTAGCAAATGTACGCTGATAACGCACGGCACCAACGATAGATTTTGCAGTGCAGCTAAGCAGAGCAATCGCTGAACCGTGAACGAACGAACTTGTGGTGCCTTTGTCTAGATCTTGTGGGAAGGCAATGAATTTAAACATCCGCTTACTATTGGGCTAGATCAGTACGGTGGCGCATGTGCACGAGTGGGTTTTAATATAGGTCATCGTTTGGGGATGATAAGGTGGGGTGCAATAACATCCCTTTGAGTGGGGAAGTGTATGATGAAGTACATTAACTATATATTTTCGGTAGAAAGCTATACAAATTAATGCAAAACGGCCATAAAGAGAAAAACCCAGGCTGAAAGGTGCATTCTCCAACGTAAAATTACATATTTACATCAAAGCGCCAAAACGCTTCATCGTACAACTCAGTCCGAACTCCCGAATCCACCGTTATATCCGTCGAAGCGTTGCGGTTCGAACTGACAGTTGGCGCGTTTGTTTATGTGTCACAATCACCTGTTGCGGTTGTAAACAAATCTGCAGCCTGAAAATGATTTCTAAGCTCAGCTATTTTAAAACGTTTATTTTTAACCCTTTCAAAAGTTAAATGTGCGTACATTGTATTAAAAAAGGATTGAAATTGATTTACCTATATTTCAAATGCCTGTCGTTGACTGTTGACAGTGTTTGTCATTCATGAATTGCGTCACCTAAAGTAATGTGTGTTCAGCTAAGGGTCCGTTCGCGTGGCCGTTTTAGCGGGTGGTGAAGTCAGTGTTATTTTTAGTAACAATTTATTTTAGTTCGTTAACCGGAGCGGCCGATACGGTGGTTTTGGTAAAGTTGTAACCATTTAGTGATATATTAATAGGAAACGGTGGAGTTCCAACTGACAAGTTATGGCATCTTTTGTGGCAAAAGTTGTAAATCGATGCGAGGATGCGTTGGAATCGAAGCATTTAAGTATGACTCTTCGTGTAGCATGATTAAGCTAAACACATTACTGTTTAATCAATTATCGGTCGTTTATTGGAATTCCTTCTAATTATCGTTCTCTGTTACCTGATTGTAGATCTTTCGGAATGCGAGCTGATCCAGGTGCCCGATGCAGTCTACCATCTGATGAGACACACCGAGCTGAAGACGTGTGATCTGAGCAGCAACGTGATTACGAAGATATCTCCCAAATTTGCAGTCAAGTTCAGCTTCATCACAGGTGAGCTACACCTTATCACGCCCCAAATGACCTCCACCGTACTATAGATGCCTGTTTTTCCTCGCTTCCCACAGACCTCAACTTGTCCCACAACCAGATGGCCCGGCTACCGGACGAGTTGGCCGATCTGCACTCGCTCGAGATGCTGGACATTTCCCACAACACCTTCATCACACTGCCCGCCGTCGTGTTTAAGATGCCGAAGCTACGCGAGCTGAAGGCCAACAACAACGCCATCATCGACATCGACCGGGACGAAATCATCACGTCCGATTCGCTCGAGGTGGTCGACCTGCGGCACAATCCGCTCACCCCGATGTGTCACGATCTGCTCAAGCATGCCGTCGTCTCGTTCCGGATCGAGCTGTCCGAGCGGGAGAAGGAAGATTGGGAGGATTTGACGATTTGAGACGCGCGTTCGTACGTTTGCGAAGCGTTCATCTTACGCATCGGGTGCTTTTCCTGCCTTCAAACTATTGTAGCTTTAGCCGCAAACGGTGCGTCGCTCGGTCGATCGGAACAGCGACGTTACCGTGGTATGTTCTGTACTGATCCGGCGTTCGCGTTTGTAACTCTCTGTGCACTAGGTTTTTAAAACTCCGGAACTCTGGAGCTGGCGTGTAAGGAGAGCCGGATGCTACTTATATGATACTAACCACCTTATAGGCTCGATCCGGCCGTATAGTGTGAATTGTACTTAAGCAAAGCTGTATTATACGAACCGTACTCATTAACCCCGTGTAGATTTTTAAGACGATCGTGTCTCCGATGCCTCTCTGCTCTCTGATCGTGTGCTTTTGTGTGGAGTATCTGCCTTCTCTTTTGGGTCTTTTGGTCGGGTGCTAGATTTCTGTGCATGCGGTATAGATTTTGATCTAGTCATTAGTCATCTTCGATACACGACAATCAGGTGGATCGTAGCGGTACGGAAGTAGAAATGGGTCAAAATTCATCGTAACCAACGTCGAAATAAATTAGACGAAAGAACAGTAAAGAACGACACTGAAAACACCCAGCAACAAAGAGAGAGAGAGAGAGAGAGAGAGAGAGAGAGAGAGAGCTGTCCGACGCGATAGATACTAATTTATGACACTGATCATAAAACTGAGTGATATTAAATAAGTCAATTTGTGTACACGTAAACAAAAACCCGTTCTCTAAGGTAAGGGCAAAGCAGGCAATGATTTTTGTGTGAGGTGGTTTACATCAATTTACTAACCAAAAAATTGAACGAAACTCATGTAGAAGAATGAATACTGTTGTTGGATGATGTACTGTGCAATTAGCTGCGGCATGTAAACGAATTGAGGAACCTTAGGAGAGGGACGAAACAGACGATAATAAATTTGTGCTTTGATTATAAACCTTTTGCGTGTTTCGTTAGCGTCGCCAACATCCGTTGTGCTGGTCTTGTCATGAGAATGATACCGAACGACCTTTGATGTTGCTGTCAGATGAGTCTGGTAGGTAGGTATGTCATCATGCGAAGTGCAAATAAGGAGTCCCTCAAACCGTAAGTCATTCAACTAAACTAAAACCCTTTATTTGCTTTGTCTGTGGTCCGCTACCTCATACATGCGCCACACCACACAATAAAACGGTGACCCCTCATCCGATCCCCCGGACAGGTTGTGGGCAGACGGGGCTGTAGGCTCCTCTAGCGAAGTGTAAATAATAGCTTGATATTGTAGTGTTAATAGTTTTCTAGCAAGTAAATACAGTTCGGTATAATATGTGCGGATTCCGTACGTTCTCGCTCTCTCTCTCTCTTTGGTTTGAATCATTTCAACGTTGTAACATATAGCATTTGTGTGTGAGTGTGTACTAGTTTGTTGTGTGTCATAGTTCCGTCCACCCAGCAGCCATTTTGTAGCACAACAGTTTCGACGGATTGGACGAGATAGATTCCAGTTAGGTAGTTCGGGACAACGGCTACTTCAACATCCTAAGTGCTGCTCTGCTGTGTTACAGCTTATGAACATTAATCTGTGTTATCTTCTTTGTTTTGTAATTTCACAGCGCAAGAAAACAGGGAAACAACATGCCGCCTGTGTGAGTGAGTGAGTGTACTAGTGGCGGGGGAGGGCTTCACGAGAGAAGATAAATAGATAACGCCGGCGTTGGTCTTCTCCTCCACTTTTTTGTTGTGTGAAGCCGAAATATCCGAAAGGATCGGGGCAGAACAGTTGCCTTTGTATGTGTCCTCCTGCCATAGTCATGTGTATAGCATGATTTCCTCTATGTATATATGTTTGTGTGTGTGTGTTTGTTTCTACTTAATACTTGTGATGAGCACTAGTTCCAACATGGCGACGGACACTAAACTGCTTCCTCTGTCAATAAAATACTCTTGCCCTACGGGTGTCTCTAACACCTTCTTCCCCTATCAGCAGTCGGCCTCGGTTTACCCCTCTTGGGGGTATATTGTTCAACACTTGCGATATCCTGGTAGGTATGTGTGTTTGTGTACTTCGGTTATTTAGAGCTACAGTTAGTAATTATCGATAATGAACAACACGCTGCCGCTTCTCACGATCGACCGTACACATTTCTTCATCGCTAAAAATACTCAACACAAGAAATTGTCTTGGTTCGGATGTTCCAGCACAATGCTGCCGGTGGTGAGAGAGAGTGTGTGTGGAACCAATTCAAGGGGCTCGATTGAATTGATCCATTTCCCCGAACCCGAACATCGGAACCATGAACCATTTCGCGAAAACCTTACAACTGTTTACTAAGCGATTCCTGCCTCCAACAAGCGATCCCAGTGCATAATCAGTTCCAATGTATTGCGCTTAGACTTCGACAACCACCATCTCATCATCTCAGTGCTCAGGGTATAACGACGTTTTTGGCGATCACGACCGATCACCGGTGCCGCCATGTTTGCTTACCTAACATCAACAAAACGCATGCGCGCTTAATGATGAAACCATTTGCTTAGTGTAGTATAGTGTGCGTCCCATCTCCGAGTGTGTGCGTGTTTGTCCGTGTACACCTTCCCAACAAAAAAACCAGTCAGTGGCAGCAAGAGACTTCCCGTATAGCTACTACCTCCACCTTACAATGGCGTCAGGACCGAACTGCACAGTTCGTCCTGCTCGCGCTTATCCTTCATACTGAGCTCCTGCAGATCCTGCTGGATCTGGTCAAAGATGCTGAGCGTCGGTGGAATGGCCACCTCGGCCGCCTCCGCCACCTCACCGTGCGACTCGTCCGACGGCGATATGCCCTCCTCGTCCTCCTCGTTCGAGGACTGCAGCTGACGTACCCGCTCCTGAGCACTCTCGCTTGGCCGGGTCACGACCGCCGCAGCAATGGCCGCACTCGGATGCATCTTGGTAGCGATCGCGATCGGTTTCTTGGCAGGATCATTGCTTGGATAGTGATAGTGGTGCGACTGGACGTGAGTGCCGGTCAGATTGGTGAGCGGTATGCGGTAGACGCGCAATGGCTTACTGTTGGACGACCCGTTCGAAGGGGACGTTTCGCCTTCGTTCGTCTGCGATTTGCCCAGATTCAGGGTCGGCTGTCGGATGAAGGACTTACGCGTCGGAGAGCTGGGCGATGTGCCCTTCACGATCGTGCTGTTCCGAGGAGAGTTCGGCGGTACGGACGCTTCTCCAAAGTGTCGGCAAAGATCCTTGGTGTTCGGTAGCGGTTGAGCTCCGAAATGTTTCGCCAAATCTTTGCTACAAGTTGTGGTCGGTATGGAAAAGGATGAACCGGCCTCACCGTACGAATTACTCTTGGAAATTGGTCGCTTTAGATCGTCCACCGACAGGGTGACCTCTTTCGGTTTGCTCACTTCCGACTCCGGTTTGGGGTTCTGCAGTGACTTTGCACGCTGAATCTGGGGTGTTGTTAGTCCGCCGGCGATCGGTTCCTTGCTAGGATCGCTCTGATCCGACTCGGGAGCCGGTGCGTTACCACCGGAAGAGTTTTCCTCATCGGAACTCAGTCTACTACGTCCCGGGCTGGTGGACGAGTCATCCGCGTCGGGAACGACACGACTCTCCTCGATTCTGGGTTTGTTCATCTGTTCGTGATCCTCCGCATCGAGACCACGCAGTTTGGCACCTTTGGGAATGAACTCGGGAGCAGTCGTAACGAAGAAGATGTCTTTCTTGGATGTGATGAGCTGCAGTTCAGCCATCGTGACGGTGTGGACGAGATTGCCGTTCACGAGCAGCCGGATCTCCATCGTGTCCGGGGTGAATGCGATGATGTACGGGAAGGCGCACACGACCGACGATGGTGGCGTATTGAACTGGAAGTCAAACTCGGTGCTGTTGTTGCACTCCTCGGAGAGCTTCTGGAAGTGACAGGTATCTGAAATGGAAGAGGACATTGCACATCAAGCGTGTGGAGGACGGACATAACTCAAAGTACTCACGATTATAGCACAGCAGAAGCTCGGTGTCCTGACCATCGTACAGATCCAGCGCAGCCACCAGATGTGTCTGGGTACGCTTCAACGTATCCGTTTCGTGCAGCTTCGTCGCATGGCCCGTCAGCTCGGACACGATCTCAAAGTGATGCCGATACCCGACACAAATAAGCAACCCCGCATTAGGGCAGGATCCCTCCAGTATCGTCATGATCGTCGGCGAGTCGTGTAGATGAATCTCCTTCAGAAACAGAAACCCTTCCACCGTGTCATTATCGCTGTTCGGACACCAGGACGTCCAGGCCGCGGTATGCTTCCACTGGTAGATCAACAGCTTCCTCCCGACGGCTACCGCCATCCGCAGATGTGCCTCGCCAGCCCTTGATATCGCGTACAAATGACAACCGCGAGTCTTCTCGATCCGTCGCTCCTTCACGTCTACGCGCGATCGTTGCACCAACCGATCGTCGGAAAACTCGTTCAACCGAAACACGTGTATCCGGTGGCCATCTTTCTGGAGGGCGGATCCACCCCGCACCAGCATGATGCCGTGATCTTCCACCACGTTCAGCTGCTTCACGCACAGCGTCTTGTCGAACACGACCCGGTGCGTTTGGTCCTCCTTGATCAGATATGTACCTTCGTCCGAGGCTAGGAACAGTTGATCCTGGCCCCAGCTATCGCCGACCAGATCGTTCCGTGGCTGGAACGTGGGATAGAAGCAGTGCGGTTCCCAGGGCGGACGCTTGAAGACGGTGCCGGCCGATGCGATGCTGGTCGGTGCGTCACCTCGCACGATCGCTTCCAACTTGAGAGCTTGCCCGATTCGAACAAACTCGACCTGGCGGGCGTCCTCCTTCAGCTTCGAGGTGCGAGGCGCATCATAAAGAACTTCCGAGAATGCTCGTCTATTAAGCATATTCTGGAAATTGAGAGGAGAAGAGTTTTAAACAGTCGGCTTGAAGTGGCTTTTTCACACTTTGAACTTTTTTAAGAAAAATGCCCAACGATTAATTGCTTCGTTTATTTACTCAGCCAACAGCGGGAAACTAAGATCCAACACCACTCGCTGTAAATGTCGAGGCTCATCCTGTCTCGAGCATGCCGTTTCGAAAAATAAACAATGTACACCGGAAGGACAGACACAAACACACACACACAGGAACTCTGTTTTCTTTGCTTCAAAAGCTATTCAACCCAGCACTACAAAACCTGCCCCAAACACACACATACACACACACTTACCATTTTATTGTCGTGCACATACTCCTCGTACAGATCCTTTATCAACATTTCCAGCGTCCGTTCACGCTTCCGTGCAAAGGTCGGCGTTTGGAAGGTGGCCTTCTCACCGTTGATCAGCTTCACCAGCAGAAAGTCCCGGAAGACGGCCGGATCCTGGTAGGTTGGAGGCCATGTTTTGACGGTCGGTGAAATTGGACATTACCATCCGTCCGTCGGGGGCCGGGTTTTACGATGATAGCGATGGATAGGGAAGACAGTAAACGAGGGAAGAAAATGCTTTAGCCAAACACAGTCACTAGTGTACATGAGTTTTTGTGTGGGATTGGGGTTTTATTTCCGTATTATTTTATTTTTTCCTAGGGCCCATCATCTTTCCGAATGGTCAAGCAGGGACCATTTCGTCATTTTAATAGCTTTCTGCCTTGAGAAGAATTTTGTGGTCTGGTGAAGAACTGATTACCTCAAAGAAGGTTTCTAATGAAATTTAGTACAAACTGTTATACAACTGTTCGATGTGTTTTATATTATAACACGATTCTATAGCTAGGTTTAAAGTTGAAAATACCTCTTCCAACAGAAATACTCATGGTACATTTACAGAAACTCAGTACCAAACTGTTATACCAACTGTTATACACTCTTTAAAATATCGGTTGGCAAAGTGCTCCTTTAGCCAACTTCAAATTACAAAAATAAAATTAAGACTTGTTCGCAGAATAAAAAGCTAATCCACTAAATCATATTTCCATACTCGGTACCACCCTTAATTTTCCACCCAACACAGAACAAAACCCCACAAAAAAAAAACACAATTTACTTGTAGCTTCGGCGACGCTCCAAATCCCGAAACGCCCCACACGGTTTACGGTTTGTTTGGGTCCGTCGGGGTTTCGAGTTTCGCGGGACGCCATTTTTCATCTCTGCCGTCCCACCGTTTTTGTACCGGTGCCGGATTTTTCATATTCATTTACACACTCTCACACTCCACTCGCGAGCGCGCGCGGCCATTTTCTAATCAAGGCGTAAAGGACGGACCAACAGCACAGCTCGCGGCAAAAAGGTTCCGCGCCATTATCGTTTTGTTGCGTCGGCGTTTGACCTGTTTCATTGACGTTATGCTTTTATTGTTGATCTTTCACCATCGGCAAACCTTTGCCCTTAAAGCTGGATAACGAGACGACAAACACAAAAAAAAAAACCGTCGCCCATAATCCCTAATAATCCATCAGAGATCAGAGGCTGACTCTTAGTGGGACGAATTGTCACAGAGGGTGTTGGACAGAGTTGTCCCATTCGGTTGGGTGTCTGCCAATTTGTTGCGGTTTATTATTACAAGTTTCCGGCCCGACCTACGCCATTTTCGTTCGGCAACCGTTCAACCGACATTTCGCAGGAACTGGGAAACAATTTACAAGTCACGTGATGCGTAGTATTCTCCCCGCCCCCGAGTGGCGTTGTTTTGTGAGTGTATGTGTGTTATCCTATTCAGTCTTTTACCGACAGAAAAATGGACTCGAGCGCGTGCGAACGCCCTTGTAATTATTGGTGAGGACAGCTCGGAAAAAGGGCACAAGCCAAACAAGGAAAGAGCTAGAAATGGTCAATTAACAAGGATGAGATTTGCATTCCCGATGGTGTGTTGAGAGTGTTGAGATTTACTAGTCGCACTCCTAACGTTACACTGAGTTACATTTAACGCCCGAAGAGCGGAAGAGAGAGAAAGAGAGAGACACAGTAGTAAGCTTTAAGGATAGTCGGCGCTAGAACTGTATTTCATTACGCAAAAACCAGGTCATGGTGATGATCGTAAAACCGGGCGGCTTATCGGTGATGGGAGACCTAGGCCCGGCCTGACTTACCTCGAATTCGGGTGGATTGGGCAGCGTTGGTCCAAAGGGTGGTACGGTTTCGTCGCAGTAGACAGCTAAACGGTAGCGCGTACCGCGCCTGGTCACGACGGCGAACACATCTGCAGGATATGGTGGAGGGAAAGCACAAGGGTTAGCCTGACACGGACAGGTGTGACGAATGTGTATGATTTATGAGACCGGTGATGCGTGCTGCAGCAGAAACGTGATTCATTCGCGGTGGAATGAATTGGAATTTGTTCCAATTACTGCGATTCTTCGGGTGAGGATTGTCGCGAAATGTGAGTTACGTGGAAAAAAGTTGAAACGATTTTCATTTGGAACTGTTGGAAAATAATAGTGGAAGCGCCTAAATGTATGCAATTTGAACACTTTTTGGAGAGTAAAGTAAAGCATACAACGCGCCTAAATGTATGCATACAGAGAGAAATTTCGAATTTGATTTCTAGCATTAAATAAACTGAAAAGAATATATATGTATCTTTTCTAAAAGGATTAAACCAGATTTAAATAGCCAAAAATCTCCTCAAAAGGATAAGCCGAGGCACTTGGTACGATTTTCTTTTCATCCCTTAGATATAATTGATTCGCGTTAAGCCCCTTAAAAGCACGCAGATGGTGGGGCAAGTAGGTAAGCCCAGGACCGGGGGCGGGAGTGAAATTTAATTTCAACGCCTCAAAAGTGTGTGCTCGTCGTTGCCGCATCAAAGCGATTGTCGGCCCGAGACCACCAACAACACCGGATGTACTTACGCGTAAATTGACTCTTTACGTTGTTCGGTATGAACTCCGTCTCTTCGCCCGAGCACGCTTCGTCGATGAAAACGATGTTGACGATATCGTTGCCGATGTGCCGCTTCCGTTCGACCTGCGTGAATGTGTTTTTTCCACAAACAAAAGGGAGTGAGAGAAGAAGAAATAGAAAAGGTACATTAGAATCTGCTTTTCACTACCTTTTTAGGAAAATATTGTGCTGCTTTAAATTTGCTTGCAATGAATATACTTCAACTAGGTGACAATAACAGCGAAAAAGGTTAAAATACATTCTAGATCAGAAATAACATAGAAATTGCATACTTTTAGGCGTGCATGCAATCTGCACAACAAAGTTGAGGTTATTAACAGCTTATTTATCGATTTTAATAAGGCTATCATCACCAGGAAGTCGAATCCAAGTCGATGTAGCTTCGATACAAAGTATCATCAACCTTTCTAGCCCTCACAGGGGAAAAAGCGACATATAACGAGCGAGCGCTCGCCTAGTGCGGCCTACTGCGTAAAATATCAACACCACGACACACTCAACGGTCGTGTGAGGTCTTATCGTGCTGACCTTCGGCAGCAGCAGCCGGATACATTCGGGCAAGCAAATTAGCGCATAAATTAACGCACGCCCCAACCCTGCCCACTCACCTGCTGTCGATTATCTCGGCTAAATGGTAGCAGCGTCGATACGTGGAACATTATCTCGTGCCCTTCGTACAGCGTGTAGATGGAGTACTTGCCCGTCATGTCACCTGAAAAACAGTGGTACGCAAGCGGACAAAGATAAGCACACCGAAATGGACCGGAATCGTTTGTTTTCTGGCGCAAATTACATCCATACGGGCGGCGTGAGACGTAATTGTTATTTTGCTTCGGGGGTTGCGTATATTGACTGTTGGTGGCGCGTGCTATACCTTACCTTTGACGTCGAGTCCCCCACGGTACCGTTCCCAGTCCTTTAGCCGAATCTTTTCCCCGAGCAGGGTAAGAAAATCGTCAAACTCGGGACTTCCGGTTTCTGGAACATCGCGAGAGAAGGGAGAGAGCGAGGAATGGAGATTTTATCTGACGTTCTGGCGGAGATGGCGGCTAACGTTCCGGAGGACGAGGCAGCAACTCACCATTGCTCAGCATTTCATCGTCTAACTTTTGGCCCGCCTTCATGTAGACCACGCCGAACTTGAAGTTCACCGAGCCCTCCTGTTCCTCGAGCAGCAGCAGATCCTTCTGGATGTCGGCGGAAAAGATTTCCTTTGGCGATTTGTTCGAGTCCATCAGCGTGAAGTTGGATAGTATCTGCTTCACCGTGAGCTTCTGCTGCGGGTTGTACGGCAGCGCAAGTTTCTGTGCACCCTGGGCGAGTGTGGAGCGAAAGGGGGAAAGTTGAACATTAGCACCTAGGCACTGATAACCACCAACCAGGCCCTCCAACGCTTTTGCTTGGTTGTGTAATGTTCGCGAGTGGAATTAAAATTAAAATATGTTCACCATTTTTACACCCTCCAAAAAGAAAATCCAAGGGAAAGTCTTCTTTTTACCCCACAAGAAAAGGCAGGATCATTCCAGCAGCGTCGAAGAATGTTCTCCGCACTTTCACGCTCCTACACGCTACGCTTGGATGGCTTTTTATTGTGCCGTTGACTGTAGCGATGACGTGGGAAAGCGTCGTGAAGAGGAGCATTTTCTTCTACAACATTGTTCGCCGTACTGTTCACGTGCGTGTGTGTGTGTGTGCGATGTCACGGTGGTTAGACGACAGTGAAACATCAAAGCGTAAGGTACGTACTCTCGTGGCGTCTTGTGGATGTAGCTGTAAACAAAGCTACGTCGGCGGATAACATCCCCCCCGAACATATTTCCAGCAAAACAAATCTTTTACTCGTTTTTGGCTTTCCCAGTGGAACGGATATGTAAAACTGTGCTGCTACAACGTGCGAACCATAAATCAATAGCCGGGAATCGGGAAAATTCTCGACAGTGAAAAAACGTGAGCTTTTTTCCGTGATTCGCATATTGTTACGCTACGACGAGACAAAGCAATTTGGTGTGTGCGTGTGCGCTTCGCTTTCACTTGGCCAGGATTATACCCTTGGCAGCTCGGCTGGTAGAGGATCGCGTCAAAAATGAATTATTTTAATATCGTTTTTTCCCCTCGTTTCTGCTTTATTTATGCTCTAAAAAGATACTGTCAAATAAAATAGAAGTCCGAAATCCTAAGAGGATGATTCGATAGTCCTGCTTCCTGGAGCGGATGACCATTTTACCCCCCAAAACGACACATATGCTTATGCACCCCTATCAAAATACACTTCAGCAAAGGATGTTTTTAAAAACCCTCTTTTGGGACGCTCTCTTTCTAAATACCGGATAAAGCAGGCTAAAAATAGAGCAGCAAGCTCGGGGTGACCTGAGCTTCCGGTTTGCAAAATGTTTATTGCCGACAGACAGAAACGATTGCAGACATTTAGGCGCAAAATAACTGCTCATCCGTACCGTCGATTCATGAGCCGTCCCAAGGGGGAGGGTGTTCGATTCGGTTCGGGCTCGAGAACGATCCTCTACATACACACGACACACGCAACCGGATGGAATGGGACTTTTTGAGGGTTCTGCTATGCGATACGAAACGGATGAGATCGGCGAAATGGTGAGCGTGGTGCTTCCGGTCATGAAACGGGCACGAACCACTACCTGAAGCTGTGTGACGATGCGTAAGTATGCCACTCGAGAGGGTCTTCTTTTATTCTAACTCCAAGGACACAGAACGTATCAATAAATGCTGATGTCGAGATCGACAGTATACGCTCATCATCGTTCTCTTCAACCACCAGCCACCAGCTTTAATTCCATGGGTCGGTCAAGTGTTTCGCCAATTGGCTACAAAACGCACAATAGAGATAATTGCTACGCTGCGAATAATTAGTTCCGGCAGGCAAGCCCGCACAGCACCGCAAAGCGAAGTGTTTCCACAAAATTTCCACTAAAGAGCACTTCAGCTTAAAGCGCTTTAAAGCAGCGCTTATCGTTTCCGGGAAATCTCAAACTCGCTCAAATGTAAATGGTTTTGTGTTTTAACTGCTCATTCTAACACAAACAACAGGCCACGAAGTAATGGGGTTTTACCTGTTTCCGGAACAGCATTACACGGTACAGTGGCATACACTTGCTGCCTGAGTCCTGCGAGACGATCGAGAGAAAGTATGGGTTCTTCTCCGAATCGATTCCCACATAGTTTTGATGTACTGTAATGAAAAAGGCAAAATCATGTTAAGAACTATTTGATTTACTGAGTGATTATTTGAGTTCTGCTACTAAGCTTCTGAGTGCACGAGAAGGAGCTCAGTGAATAATGCGCCTGAAAGTATGCAACCTTTGTGAAGATTTTTTTATGATTATTTGTTGCATACGTTCAGGGTGTTGGGCACTAATTTTTGGAGAAGCTCTTCGAATTAAGCACATAATTCTAGCTTTTTGCGCTATTTTCCTTCATCCCGGTATAATTTTATCACGTTTTTAATTTATGTGAGAAAAAACCCAGTACAAATATAAGTACAAATTATAAAATTAATAGGACGAAAATTGTTAACTTTCTGGCTGGCAATTATTATTTAAAATAGAATTTCCCGACGAAAATCTTCAACCGAGTGCAGCAATAAACGCCACAGGTCATCAATCAATAAACAAAAATGGAAATAAAATCTCATGCGAAAAAGCTACATTTTCCAATCTAATAAAAGCAAATAGAGTCCTCGTCGGTCGACAGAAAGGATGAAGCACAGCACCAAAATGGACGATAAAGGATGACCACAAAAGGGAAAGAGAGAGAGAGAGAAAATAATGTTTAAATGCTGCATCATACTTACGTTTTCCCAGAAAATACTTGAAGTACCATCGTGTTTGATGTTCCGGGTTCTCCAGGATAGGAATACTTGGCGATCCAAAAACCTTTTTTTTGTGTGCCGTCGTTCGAAAGGTTTTTTTGTTGTTCATTCCATCAATCGACAGCCCATCAAAACCGTTGCAGTTGAGTTGTTGTGCAGAAGTTATAATGGGTAGTCCGACACGCGTTTGGTTGATGTGCACGTTGGGGGATTTTCCCGCAACGTAAAAGACGGATACAGAGATAGAGAGAAAGAGAGAGAGAGAGAGAGAGAGAGAGAGAGAGAGAAAATGAATAGCAACGAGATGAAAAATGGAATATTTTTATCCCCAACGGACCACGGAGGCCTGTCTTGTCTTGTCTTTCTTTACGACGACGATCCTGTTGCCTTTTTTTCTGCTGTAGTGAGCTCTCGTCTAAGCTTTAAAGCATCCACGTCAACTCGGCTCCAAAACCCTCCAGCTACTCCACTAATCGATACGGTCGACCCAATCACCGACGACCGCGGATGATGTATTGGTCGACGGGAATTGAGGAGTGCTTGTCACCGGTAACGGAAGTTTTCGATTTGTTCTCCTGCACTTTTTTCTTCTAGCACTTCCAGGGTGCCATCGATGCCAATTTGCTGACATCCGGGAAAGGGTGCGATCGCTCGGGGATGCTACTTCGGGTGGTTGGATAAGGAGCTTACAGGGAACGTGGGACGTAATTCATTCAAATTACTGATAAAGTTTCAGGAAAATTGATCTCCATGCTGAGATTTTTATCCATCACCACTTGAAAGAGCCCGAGGGGGGAGGGTGACAAAAAGGTGTGGAACTAAGGGTGAGTTGGGGTTAAAAACACCCACAGTCAGAAGGGTAGCATGGGTGCCGATCGAGTAAATTGATTTTAAAAGCGTGGGAACAACAAACTTCAGGATTTATCGTTGGAGATAAAGTTTTTAACTAGCTTCGGAGGCGTGTGCAAATGTGTCAAATTGGTTTGGATGCTTTAATATTCCTACTTCGAGAAAATAAACTCCTACCAAAGCCTCCGAAAGCAGCTTAAATTAATTCTGTTTGATATTCATCTCTCTCCCCAAAAGTTGTCTTACAACACTCTTAAAGTCACACCAAAGTACGAATCATGACACTCGCCAACCGAAATCAACACAACCCCCAATTACTTACCTCGTCCTTCTCGGCTAACGATTCTCCATTCTCCAACCGAAACCGGCGACAGTTCGGATCCAATCCATCAATCTCTGACTGTGGTAGCTAGCGAGAGGGAGAGAGAGAGAAGTGTCAAAACCGTCAAAATAATAAGTTAGTTGATTTTCTTCCGCCTTTTCCGTCAATCATATTAGCAACCGTAAAAGCCACATTTCCTGAACAGCGCGTCCCGACCCGTTTGCTGTCACATGCTGTACCTCTTTCGCCACAACACATTTGGAGTTGGTCGAAGCTAGAATGCTCAGCATGGGGACGCTAGGTTCAACAACATACGGCTGGAGCGGTTGGGACTGTGGGTGAATAATTAAAAACGATTGTCCCACGGCTATGCAGAATCGCCGCTTCAGCAATTATGATGTTGATCTCGTGCTTCTCACGGTCGTAGGAGGACGTGTAACGTCGCTTAAGCTGACCGTACACTGCAGCAGAGTGAGTGAGCAATGTAGGAACCCTTGTTTTGAAATTATTTTGAATTTTGATATACTAGCATTCTAAGGCATTTATTTTGAAAATACTTTTTTAATAATAATTTTAATATTAAAAAAAATTATTTTTAAAGAACTTTAAGGATTATTTAATGTAGCCTACGTATGAACGTATATTTATTATTTCTCAAATAATTATTCTTCGACGCATTTCGTACCAAGAACCAATCCAGGAGTAATTTTTTCTCTTAGAAGCTTCAATCTCGAATGGCCTTGGCCTGTCTCTTTGCGACTTTGTTGACTTAATTAACCCGTATAGAGAAGATCTCAGTCTTGGATACGAGAGAAGGATTCTGCTATAATTTAATAGTTATCCGGTGCTATTAGTAAGCTTGCATTATTATTAATATGAATCCAGGATGGCCACTCTTTTTCAAAGCGCTAAATTAATGCTACTAAGAATGTCAAGTGGATCAAAAAGAGTCAAATGAGACATATTGAACAGTTGTAGAAAATCGTCTTAAAGTCACGAGACTATTGAGTATCGAAGGGAAAAAGAGAAGAGAAGATCAGATACGGTTGAATAACATTTTCTCTCTCTCTCACTCGCATCATCCACACATCTACCGTGTAAAGGCACCTTCAGCAAAGACGATTCATTCCTTTCTTCCAAGTTGCAGCTTCTTTGTTAGTCTGTCCATTTTCCCATATTTTCATTTTCATAGTTCGTACGGTTCAAACCACCGCCGGTCATACTGCGAAGGTTAGGTGCCCTGGTAAGCATACTCTTCACTCGACTCGACCGAGGAGTACCGTCGTTTTACTTTCTGCTGACTGTGCAGCACGCGAGCACACTTTTCGAAGGACTTCGATAACAGAACTATTCCTTCGCGGAATGCATAATTCATTAAACTGGAAGATTGCCCTTTCGCTATGGTAATTTGGGCGCATGTGAACGAGTGTGTGTGTGCGAGTGGACGATGTTACTACTCGAATGGAACACCACTTGTACAAACTTCACTTCACCGGTCGTCTTCAGTACCGGTGGCAAGATGTTTCGCGTTCAGCAACGCGTTTGTTCCATCGGAAGTGTCCTAGGTTCGGGACGTGGAATCAAACTCCATCATGCCGACATACCTTCATAGAGGGAAGAATAGACGAGAAGATGTTGATGTTTTGCGGTGTGCAATTGTTGCGGCGTGCCGAGGGTGAACGTATGCAAAAGTCTCGTTCAATTTTCCGCTCGATCGTTGTGTTGAAAACGATGGCCGTTTTTCCTCCCCGGTACGGTAAAGCGTGCTAGTGGCTAATGATTGGCTGACTACACCTTCCCGATACCTGCCTGCTGATGTTGGCACATCGCTCGCTCGGTCTGTCGTCGTCGGATCAGGTATCGGATTTCGGATCAAACATCACAGCACCGACAGCTCGTGTCTCGTGTGTGGTGTGATCCGTTTATTGGAAAATCCTTCGCATGTGAAAACGTGCTCCGACGAGGCTATTAGGTTATGGTCGTAAATTTCTCTCCCTTTTCTGTCACCGTGTCGAGTGTCTTCCGCAGACGTCCCGTTTCAGCAGCATGCCAACCAAAAACCCGCTCGAAACCGCTTCAGCATCACCTGAGCCCATCTGAGGCTGAATTGAACCGGAGGCGAACGAGAGTGGAAAACTGGCATACAATTGATTGTTTTCCTTTCTTTGGAATGTGGTGAAGCACAAAGCGGTTCGTGAGAACGGAAACCATGAGATGTGGGCTTAAAGTAGATACAGCCGTGCTACAGGGATGCTTCTCCAAGCGCGTGGGGACGGTACGAGCTCATTCTTCAGAAAAGCTGTTTTATAAATAAAATAAATATGATTTTTCATTGTTATTTGTGTAAGCGATAGGGGGAAAAATTCACCATTCTTTGATAGCAAACAAAGAATCCACGGAACGCACTGTTGCACAAAGTTCCTGTGCGATTTTGTGGATCAGGTTTCATGAATCGCATCTTGCCGTTTCGAAGAACTGGAACTTTCTCCGCTCGACCAGCTCGTCGGAAGCCAATGTGTGATGTGCTGGAGAATCGAGCCGACATATGAATTAAACATAGATAGAAAAGCGTCGTTAAACGTCACAACAAGTGGTGCTTCCTACAAGCAAGAAGAAACCGTCGCTTGCCACTATCTCGAGGCAAGACTGTCAATAGAAACTTCCACCAAAGGCCGAACGGGAGAGAACCAGGAGAGCCGTGTGACAACAGAAAACCTTGAAACAACCGCAACAACTCGCAAAGCAGACGGGGAAAAAAACAAGGAATCGAAAAAAGAAGGAAACTAGCCAAACTATCGAGCCGCTTCTATGTAGCTCGGAGTGGAGCTTGATGTGAGCGATATAATCTAGCTCTTATAATGCTCCGCACAAACGAAAAAAAAAAAAACTAGATCTCTGTTGCGGGTGTTCGATTGGCGGAATTTTTCTAGTGTGCCACGCTTGAAACATGTCAAACAAGTATTTGGCGAAAGAGAAGGAAAAACTATCTGGATGGCTTCCAGTTTCACAAACCATTGGATGGTTGGCGTTTTTTCTTCTGTTGAACGATGATTTTCATGCTCATTGCGGTTGGAGGAGAATATTATCAACAGGTCGGTGGTGTTTGGCAAAAGCTTGTGTGCTTCAAATAAAATTCACAAGGTGTGGGAGAATAATTTATTGGTTTTTAATGTATGCTAGGAAAAACGAGCAGTTACAGGGATAAGGGTTTCAGTTTTAACAACAAGGCGCATATCTTTGTTGAAGAGGCTTATAGTTTTGAAGTATTTATTTTTCCTCGATGTCAAACAATTTCGAGCTTTGTTGATACAAAAAACACAGTGATACAAAAAATTTGTTTCCAAATCCTGTTGTTAATCTTCGTAATAATTATTAGCCTTACGCTTACTTTATTTTAAAAGATATTATAAGCCTCCTTCCATTGCATACATTAAGGCGTTCCCATTGGAAGCTTCTCTGAGTTAGAAACCTTGTTATAAGACTTTTTGAAAAGGGTCAAACAATATTAAATTCAGTCGACCCGCACCTTGAATCTCCTATTAACCTTTACGTAGAAAAAGTCTATAAATTCTAAGAATAGTAAAACTACTGATTGAATTTGATTAGTGTGATAGCTTCTCCAGGCAATTGGATACTGTAATCAGGAAGATTCCATACTAACTAGAGCACCGGATGGGAGCACCAGGTATTAATAATGCTATCAAGTGTCTTGTGGAAAAATCCTTCAGCGGTCGCAGGAATTGAAGACATCAAAGACAACGTTTTTGCGAAAGAAGGATCCGAAGCGAGGCATTTAAAGCAACAAGATGCACGAACAAACTGTTTTATCATTCTCGGCTTTAAACTGACCATTATGAGACTGATACCAGACAACCAACAAGTTCAGTTTTATTTAAAACAGCAAAATAAAATCGCTGAATCAGTTAAAATCCATTCGCAAGAAATAATTTATCTATTAATCGAGGGCAGCGACTCCCACAAGCCAGTGATCCTGTTTTTCCCACTTCCAACATCACAGTTAGAGGGGCTTCAACTGCCAATCCGCATGGGGCCTCCAAATATCTTGACCCACCACTGCCACAAACTCAAGTAAAAAGAAAACAAAAAGCAAAACAGAACGCCCCAAAATTGAGTCACTTTCGTTCGCCCTTGATAGCTCAATGCACAACAAATTAGTCACTAAAATGTTGCTGCCATCATTACACCCCATACAACATCGCTCCCTCGATACACCGCTCGCTAATGCACCGCACGCATCGTATGCCAATCGGT
Source organism: Anopheles stephensi (assembly GCF_013141755.1). Classification (NCBI taxonomy): domain Eukaryota; kingdom Metazoa; phylum Arthropoda; class Insecta; order Diptera; family Culicidae; genus Anopheles; species Anopheles stephensi. The sequence goes on along the minus strand of NC_050202.1, from coordinate 84,579,211 downwards.
GTCATAAAGATGCACCATAAAGAGTTCAGCGACATCAGCGCCAGTGGCCACGAGCAGCCGAGTTGTGCCGGGCAACACCATAGCAACACCGCGGTCCCTCACTCGGGCGAGCTGGGATGGTGTCCGATTAAAATCAATTTTAATTGAAACCATTTAACCCGCCGAGCCCTAACAGCTTGGCCCCCGCGGGAGAGCACGAAGGGTGGAGGTCCGGCCTCCAAGAGTTCTCGCGAAAAATGGCGCCATTCCAGCGCCACTCATTGATGCCAATTGATTGACACGCGGAACGTTGGTGAATGGCCGAATGGGTGGCACCCGCGCCGTCCGAGCCGTCTTGCCCGGCCGACGTCCCCCAAAACCGATCGGTATAAATATCATTACCCATGCGGCGGCGCACAACATTGTATAGGCGGTGGTGCTGGGATGCAGTTGGGATCTTGCTGTGACGCGTAACCGATTCCCAGGGGTGTTGATGGTTTAGTGCAGTCATCGTCGTCAGTGCTCTGGTGCTCTCCTTTTGGGCTGTGAATAGCGCGTAGCTGTGAAACCGTGTCGGAAAGTTTCGAAAGTGACAGTGACGTGAGCTCCGGGGATCAACTTTTACGGAGAGACGTTCCGGTCTCCAGTCTCGGCCTTACCACCGATCAATCGTCTCTCGCTACACGCAATGAAACCACGCAGTTTCTGCCATCGTTTGGCGCAGGCATTGGTGATTGTGTGGCTACTGCAAGCCTCCACCCTGTTGCTATCCTTCGTGCAGGGTGAGAACTATGGGCCCCGGGACAGCTCGAAGGAAACGAGCGGTCTCAAGCAGGAGGAGGATCACTACAACACGTCCAGCGAAATGTACATGGAAGAGTCGGACGAACTGACGCCACGCATCATTCAATATCCTTGCCGGGCGTGCCAGTATCGTAACGTGTACGCGATGGCTTCCCTTAAATCGATCAAAGCACACGTACTGATGAAGCTGGGCATCGACTTTATGCCGAACAGAACCTATCCGAAGGTTCCGGCACACATTCTGAGCAGCTTTGATCAGCAACAGCAACAGCAGCAGCATGGTTACCAGCACCACGTCACAGCTGGTGTTGCTCGCGATCCGGACTACATGGAGGACGATCCGGGCGTCGGTGCTGATGAAGAGGTCGAGGAAGACTACGACTACTATCCGATCACGAACAAGATCTACATACTGGCGAAACGTGAGTAGCCTTCCAGGCGGTGGACGCTTGTACTAATGGCCATTTTCTCTCTCTCTCTCTCTCTCTCTTTCTCTCAAACCGTTGATTGTTTCACTCCACAGGACAGCAAACCACAACTCTGCCGCTCGAAACACTCGAATCATTTAGTTTTAAGCACTTGTTAGGAGAATTTTTAGTTTAAGTTGGGGATATCATAAATGATTTAATCTCTTTTATCCTTTCCAGCAAAACTAATTTATATAAAATGCTAAACAAACGATCTCTCTTTCAGCTACTCATCCTGTAATCTCTTAGTCTCTTCTTACAGCCGATTTCCATTTTTGGAAACCCGAAAAGCGATTTATTTGGGTCACAGTTACATTCCATTCTTAAGCCCTCCACTACAGGAATAAAAAGAATCATTTATAAAGATTCACCCTTAAACCGGACGAAAAATCTGCCTCCTATTAAAACAGAGGACAGATCTTTCAGGTGGATAACCTTGCGAAGCTCACTTAAGTCTTGTGTTTCTGTGGCAAATGGCTAAATTAATCGACATGCTCTATCATGGCGCGGAAAAAAAAGTTCACGAATAAAAGTTTCCACTCTCTCTGGGGCAAGTAATTATTCATAGTCTTTATTCATTTCGCGAGTAAAAAAATAGGGAAGTTAAAAGGGAATTGGTGTGATCGAAAGAAAACTAAGTTCATTAAAATGGTTCAAAAGATGTGAGTGAGCAAGAAGAGCCCCTTGCAAAGGTGTGAGTGTGATAATAGAAAAAGGATTTTCGTTTGCTCTTTTGCTTATCGATCATTACTCTCGGGAATACTTTTTTTTTGCACTTTCTTTGATATCGGGGACGGGTAAGGTTCAGCTTCGTCTTAATTATAACACACCGATAAGCACAACGGAACGTTTACATTACCTGGTCCACTGATCCATAATGGCGCCTGGAGAAAACGCCTCTCCTCGATATGAGTTCTGTCGCCGAGGTGCTGTAAATGAAAAGCGGATAAGAAAAAAAAAAGAGGTTCCATTTTAATTTCCTCCTTCACGATATGTTCTTTTAACAAGAAAATAAAAACCTGTAGAATTCAAAACACGCCTTTTTTGGATTGCCAAGTGGCTCACCGAACCGATGTGAAGGCGTAAAGAAGCAGCCGAAAAAATAAACCCACAACCGAGCTGCGCTAATTGGTACTAAATAGACACTTGCAGGATCAAAAACTCCCCCCGCCCAAAACTCCGGAAGGTCATGCGGTAGAAAATTTTCGAACGTAAAGTGTGCAAACAAACAAATAAACAAAAATCCAACTCCGACCTCCCGGAATCGTGTGACCCATTCCCCGAGACCCATTAATCAGTGTCACCGGCGTTACCATGGGAAATACCAAGCTCTACACACTGCAATGATACGCGGTCGCTCGAATCACTCTTTCGAAGCACCAGATAACGATGGTGGCTGTTTCCTGGTTCGTATTGCCAACCCAGGAGAAGGATTCAAAAAGGAGCAGCAACACAGCAACGAATGAAATAAAACTGTGCTATGCGGCAGATTTGGTGTGTTGTTGTGAATCCGAATGCTTCCGTGAGAAGCATTTCTTTCGGTCGGTCGGATTCTCGATTCGGTCGGGTCGGTTATTTCATTTGCAGTTTAGCGGCATTAAAACAGTCGAAAGGAGGAGAAGGAGGTGCTATGAAATTCCTTGGAAGTGAGCAGGCTTTATGGTTGAGCTGAACCTAATTTTTGGCTAATCTTGATTTGCTGCTATTTCGGACCCGCTGGTGCTTCGCTTCCCGGATTATGGGAGTGCATTTTAACGATAACGAGTGGGTAAAGTTATTGGATATTATTTTCATAAGAAATAAATGCTTACAAATATTTAATTTAGGCTTGAAAAAAAGGAGATAACAAATAGATAAACAGGCTGTTTCATCATGAAATTTGCATACTTTAGAATGTTGCTGGTGGATACGCCTAGGGGTATGCAATCAGCGCAACACGATGACACATGCCTCAGATTCCGTCTTTTGCTTGGACAGCTCATTTGTTGCTTGGATAAGCTTTTCTTTGCAAGGTGTGCATCATGAATGACTGCCCCGCAAAGTATGCAATGCGGAAGACTTAATGGCTTTAAGCTGAAAAATGCTGTGGTATTCGCTTTTTTATTCAAACAAATTACGACTAGTGTTAATTTTAATGGTTTGAATTAAATAATAAATAAAATTGATTAAATAGTTAAAGTTCGCTGGTAGGCGAAAAAACTTTCTAAAAATTTAATAAACACACTGGTCCATCTAGCACGCGTCTGGCTCACATTAAATGGCTCGTGCTACCCCACTCACACCAAACCACTAGAATAATATACCTTAAGGACGAAACGAAAGTTTGGTACGCAATTGAAATAACAGCCAACCCCCAACATCCAAGACCAACCTGTGTTTATCTACGAAATGTAAACGAACGCAAACAGGTTAGGTCGAAAGGGAGAAAAGCGAAACAATAATATGCTTTTGGGGCTTTTTGGGGCGCGTGACCCGGTTGTAAGCATGGGCATGGGCTTTCGGGTTCTTGAGGCTGGTACAACAATACGGGCGGACCGCTTTGATGCTGGCGTGCGGTGTGTTTGTGATGGAAGTAAGGCGTATATACTGTACATTCAGGCACGACTGGTTATGAATCTTGTTTCGGCACGGTTCGAGATTGCAACGCTCACCGTTTACGTACGCCTCACCAAGCAAGATGAATCAAAGGCGAATGATGTTTTGGGGCAGTGTGTTTGAAGTTGTAAGCCATTTATTTTTGTTTGCGGCGAGGCAAGTGACCGAAATCCTTTTCGATCGAACGCATTCGATGCTGAGCTGCACTATTGCAGCCGAAAGATGAGAATGTCAATCAACTACGTGCCCGGATTGTGCATGCGAGATAAAAGTTGGTGCGCTTTCGCCGAGTGTATCGGTACGTAACCGAACCGTCCATAGCCCATGCAACGGGGCACGGAAATAAACTTTGGCTGTCTTTGGCTGTCTTTCAGTTGGACATAACCGTACCGACAATAGGAATCGCTAAACTTCTTACTCAACGTTCCCGGGTTGCGAGCGTCCGCCTCGTGAGCATGCGAGCACCGGAGGAGGAGTTCGAGTTGATGATGCTCATGACGTAAAACAAACAACTCCGTAACAACTTTGCTCGTCTTTATTTTAATGGTTTGGAATAAGCTGGACGAAAGATAGCGAGTGCTGTGGCCTCACGTAAGCGCACCGGTATAAATAGTACACTCGTGGTGCAGGAGGGATATAGCAGGGAAGTGGACCAGGTCCTAATGTTTCCGTGTCCGTGGCACGCCAGCCCGGTGTCTAGTGAGCCGCGTGTAGTTAATGTACCTTCTGTTTCATTTTTATCACAGTCCCAAGCGCTGACACACAAAAGAATCCTATAAAAAGCGGAGTTATGGTGAGCCGTTAGAGCAACGATTTGAATAATGAATGGTTCGGTGGGTGGGTTTGATCGATGCTATCAATGATGAACTTGACCTGCCCTATTATCGGACACCCTATTATTCCCGGAACACTCGCGCACTCTGAGATGGTCCAGATAGATGGTCCCACTTCCGGCGAGCGAACAATGTATCCGGGCGATGCATAGCACTTTGTGTAGCTTATACCCATCGAACGTGGTAACGAGTTCCGGATAATTGTTAGCAACCGTTAGCAAAACTTACATTACGCTGGACGCTCGTCGCTGCAGAACCCGCAGTGCACCGATGTCCCGGTGCGGTGCTCGCGGTGGCGGTGTGAACAAACTTTGACTCCGATCGCGCACCGGATCCGACTCCCGGTACGTACGGAAGATGGTCGCTATCTTCAGATTGAAGCACAACATTGTCCATCCGAACGTGTGGCGTTTGTGACGCGCGCGCGCCTAACCGTTACACATCACATCCGAGCCATGGCGAGCCGGCCACCGTTACCACCCATTACGACGTACGTACATTGCCTCATTATTGAGCACGCAGCAGGAACGGAACGGAATCGGTTGGCTACCGGTTTTTGGTGTTTGGTCGCTCCGGTACTGTCGGGACGGTGGCTCGCTGCTGATGGTGCCTCAGGGTGGCTTTCTGCGTTGTGTGGACTGCTGCTACTGCACGGAGACACTCGTTTAACACGCTCCACGGGGGACGATTTATGGTCGGAATCACTTTAACATGGTTGTTTACTTACGGAACCAATTCACTACATCATGCCATCACGCTGTGGCAATGTTCTAATGGTACATAGCACATTTCTGTAGTGTCGTTTGAACATTCTTTTCGATCAAACACAGTACAGCTTTCACTGATAAGCACCCGTGGGCATCGTCAATCATATCAATTTTCGTGTTTGGTTGAGTAATTCTAACGCTTAGATTAATACACCATTAGGAAATGTTTAATAAACCGTTACACTATCCTAACTATCCTTTGAAATGCGGTTCAATACGATTGTTTAGAAAAATAACATCACATTGCATACTTTCAGGCGAAGATTTCGAATATGCCTGAAAGTATGCATTCTGCAGAGCAACTCACCTACGCTGGTTAAGATGAGCTTCAGAAACTCATTAAACACTGTTTTGATCAACTTTTGCAGAAAAAAAAAACTTCCAATAAGTTTAATGAAATCGTAAACAAGAAAAGTTTTCCATTTAGCAGGTGGTAAAAGTTTGTCGAAAACTTCAATAAAAGTAACGAATAGGCTTTCCATATCGATCCACGATTGAGAGGCGATTTTCATTTAGGCACCATGAGAGAAAAACCCCCACACATCGCTTCATAAAGCTGTCAATTGGTATCGGTTCGCTCACGAAAGCCTCACTCACGCACGTTTTTGTTATGAAAACTAACTAGCGAGAAAACAAAACAACACGACCGATCGCACCGCTACCTGACAGCCGTTTCAACCGTTTTCATGCTTCAAGGGTCGAGCCAAAGGGAAAAACGGGGAATGACGTGCGCCAAAAGGGTAAGGACGAAACTTTGTCTTTCTCATTAACTACCACCACTGCACGACACTGGCAATGCTGCGAATGTCACCGGCAGACGGATTGCGGACGGAACACAATTGCCGACAATCCGACGCTTAGTCGCGCGGTTCGCTGCACCAATCCGAAACGGTTGCGCTTACGTCAAATCATGTTCTAGGGGAGCGTATGCAGTGCCTTACAAGATTCAAATTCACTTCGGTAATCGGTACGATTACTCGAGTGTAATTAACTGCAGCGAGGTTTTGCTGGGTAACTGTTGCAATTGCGCCGCACGGTATGCAATCCCGTAGCCCGGTCCCGGATGTGATTAGTGGCAGGTTAGTTACGGTGGATGCACACCAAACGGGATACGGATACGGGAAAGATAGCTAATTTAGCACGGGGAACGAGTGCTTTTCTCGGAATGGGCTCCACAAATCAGAACCGGGGCTTGCTAAGCGGAAAGTGGGATTGGGTGGGACAGGTGACGTACAGGTATATTTATGAGACACACGACCCCAGAAGCGCCCATTAAGCGAAGAATCGTTTAATCAATTGCTAATGACTATTAACGGCCATGTGCCCGGACAGAAAATCGATAGATAAAGCTTTGAAGCCATGACTCAATACGTATCGCAATTAAATGCGTGATTTAGTCGTTATTTTTGTCAAAAGAAATTGGTTCTCTTTTTTTTAGATTCAGTTTAGGTATATGGCCCGGTGTGGTTCGCCTACATGTAGGCAATAATTTTAACAAGACGTGCCTGATGAAGCTTTCCCGAATGTAGGTAGAAACGTCTCACAGTGGTGGATAATAACAACTGAATCTCTTATTCCACACAGCACAACCAAAGCAAGCATAAAAACATGACTGCTTTAAAGTCCTCTAAACATCTTTCCCTACTTTGCTGAACTTTAATTGGTATTACTTTTTCCCCGAACAACCTGACCTGGAACAAGTTTGTTTTTTTTTCTTCTGAGAACGAAAATCACCTGAACCAAAGCTACATCGGGTATCGCTTTTGCAAAGACATTATATCTTTATTATTCGGTCGCATCTCACTGCGCTTCTTCCTATTCCTTGCTCGCCCCCATCAACAGTTTTGTGACACATTCCGATGGATGGCAAAGTGTGAGCGAATGCTAAAATCAATGTTTGAGCCAATTTTCCGGCACAATGCACCTTACTTCACCATGGTGATGAAAATCTTGCCATATTCTAATGTCCCATCCGCATGATGGTGTCGTTTTCTCGCATTCTTTCCGATCTGTTGGGGTGACTTTTTTTTTGAAGCGATCCTCATTTTAATATCACCTTGGTAACGGTTTTTAGCACCGATTGATACGCCAAAACGGACGTACGGATTGCTTCTTTTTGTGTGGCATCAGGTCAAACGGTTATCCCGAACAAGTGCTGGCGGATTTTCCCTAGCCACCACCAAGCGTGGCTCCACTGCGTTGGGAAATGTTTCACTTCCAAATGCATTAAGTGCAATGTTTACTCTTCACCGATCGATTTTCTCGACCTCAGCTCTCGGCAAAGGCTGTATCGGGGTGGGCCGAGTGGGCTGCCGAGAATTATCGAGCAGAAATGGAGAACAAACAGATCATAGGGTTTTGCAAAATCGGAAATGATAGCAGCTGGGCAGGTTCGAGTTATATGCGTACCGGGTTAGCGCAACACATTGGACAGTGGTGTGCTTTCGAGGCTGTTCGTACGGAACGGAACGCAGACAGACACGCTTTTCCGGTCGGCATTTCCTCTTGAGCTGTGTTGGCAGATGTACATGATTTCATTACATACAGCTGAATCGACACATTGTGCTGGTCGGTAGGAGATGTAGGAGCGGTAGCATTCTCCCATTCGAATGAAGTGTCTGAGCTAGTTAGTTTGTAATGTAAACAGTATTTGCGCTGTTACCTGAAGCGAACCTGAATAATCCTCCAAACAAATATGCCCTCCTGTGCCTTTGAACTTTTACACGCGTACGAGCTGTGGTGTCTGGCAATTTGTTTGTTTTAAAATTCGTTTATCTCAGCAAAATAATAAGACGTACAGTCGTAGCTGAGACAGTCGGGGCTCGGTGCTCTGGGTTTCTGCTCACATAATATTGTGCGTCGTTAATTTGAATGGTGTTATATAAAATTGTTGAACACATCAACCTGCCCCAGGGAAATTGATCTTTCGACACGAGGAAGATCTGGAATCTGCACGACAGAGGGTTTCTCAGTTTATTTGATCGACCTGCTATCATATGATACAAAAACCCCCTCCTAAAAGTATGCAATTTACAAACCCCTCACTCATCTTCAACCCTATTTCTTTTGTCAATTGTTACTGTTTTAGTGTTAAAGTGCACTTTTAAAGCCATTCAAACACAAAATAATCAATAAACATGTTTAACTACTAAGTATCCCTCGTATGCCAACGGTGTCAATCGTCGTATGTGTACAATCACATGTTGGCACTCGCCAGCCCCGTTGAACAGTGGCCAAAAAACAATCCCTCTCCGCAAAATGGTGTCAGTGGAACGATGAATGCAAACAACCAAAAACTACAAATCCCATAACTCCGCTAACCGGCGGCCGGACCGTAGATGGCAACCCGTTTTACCGCACCGTTGAGTTTACTTCATCACCAACCAACAAACCGTTTTCACCGTATTTACGCGCACCAATCGATAATTCGGCTTGGGGCAGGTTTTACATTTTTAAAGCTGCTCCCTGCTGCTTATCGGTCAGAGATGATGCAGTTTTGCTTTTTTTTTTTTTTTTTTGAGAATATCCAACAACCAATTCTCGTATGAAGTCATTCTAGGAGCTGGCTTGTATTGTGCGCCCGAATCGGGGAAAAAAATGGAAAATTGGACGTTTGGTCGCAAGCAAGGGACCACGGGTTCCGGATTACCGCAATAAGCTAAACCATGACACTCCATGGCTGACCTCGATAGTGTGGCCATAAAGTGCAACGACCTACTGTGGCCCATCTCGTTCGCCTTCCCCCCTTAAGGAAGCATCTGCGTCACTGTTTGGGGTTTGGGGTAAGCGAATGAAAGTTAACAGCCCATTTTGGCATGTACTTGCTATGTCATGGTGTCCTGCTGGGTAGTTTGCTGTTGGACGATGTGCCCTCAAAGCGTGTGTCTCGCCCGATCTTACGGATGGTAGAGCACATACTGTTCCTCTATGGCGGGTAAAGTTTAACGGAAAAAAGCCTTTGTTGAGTACAGGACAGTTCAAGAAGAACCAATTGCAGCAAGGAAGTTTGGTAGCAAATACAATTGAGCTAATATCCCACTACCGTCTTACGCCACCGAGCCGAGGACAGGGAAATGATCGGGTTCGGTATGAATAATAGTTCCGAAGCAAGTTTCAAGGATGTCTTCCACGACTTCCACACTTATCGGAACTTCTCGAGCAGTCGAAAGTTCTTCCCACAGGTTAGGGTTCCCTGCAATCACGGCCATCACGCGGTGTACAGTCACGCTCGGAAGGATAAAGTAATAACAGAAATATTGATAGCTACCTATCATGCTTCACCCCGTTCAGCTTCGTCTCGAAATCGAACAAAATAAGGCACAAAAAAAATGAAGCGATACGATCGATGTAATGCTTATGGGCGTAGCGCTACGGCGATTCAATTTCGTTCCAACATCCATTAAGTGCCCGAAGAACGCTGCAGCGGACGGGCCTTTGAAGACGGGTCAATTGATGGATGGTATGCGAAGGTATGGCGAAAGTGTGTATAATTCCTTCTCGCCTAGTACTGGACCCCCATCCATCCGAAAGTGATACTGGGATGCTTCGGCCTTTAGCCTGACCGAAGTGAATAACGAAGAAGGATATGCCTGTCTGCTGCTGGTCTACCTTTATTGATTGGTTCTGTCCGGACCCGGTATACCCTTTCAAGGATCGCAGGATCACTTTCGAGAAGCTCAAAGTCAGCACGACCAACACGAATGTATCGTTCAAGATGCAGTCCGGCCTTCATCGGATGAAGTATTGTTCTTGAGCGATTATCTTCACTTGTGATCTGGGATCGTTCGGGATGGTTTTGGTAGCTTGTTTCTTTCTCTTCTTGTAGGCAGGTTTACGGAGGTGTGGCTGAATACTTGACTGCTTCTACCTCTTGAGTGGATCGATTATTGCCTGGAGATATTCTTGATATTGTAGAGTTGGTCTTTTGCGCTATGGTGTACTGGTCGCTCGCACAAATTTCCAGGAAGCAAGTTCAATTTTCCAAAGGAGCTATGCAATAGTTCCTGTCAAGCTTTGCAACGGTTCTCTTCCATTTTCTATCATCTTACAACTTAATCACAGAGCAGCACAGCGGTGGCCTTAGTTTCTGAGGACATTAATGCTGTTGCAGCGATCCCAGATACCCACCAACAGCTCAATTACTCTACAACTTCGCGTGTCACATCGTTTGAATCGGTTTGCTGTGTTGTTTGTGGAGAAGCGACCACCATTCATTATGTTGCCATGACGCGATCCGTAATCGGATTCTTTCACCAACGGCAATGATGAAAGCTTCGACGCAGTTTCCCTCATCCTGGTAGCCGTTTTGCTGACGGAAGCATAACTGTGCGCAAGGGGCATCAAAATCATCCGTCTCAATTAAACCTCAATCATGGGTGTTTCATTTAATTCAATTCTAACTTAACCACAGCAAAAAGACTGTTGCTGGGGCGGTAGAAGAAGGCCTGAGGGGAGCAACTATCGGAGCCCTTTTTCTCGGGCGAGCTGAGAGCGGTTCGTCGTGCTGCTGGGATTACTTAAATTAAGAAAAGATTAATAGGGATTAGTGTTGCAAAGGTGTAAACGAAGGTAAACCTACGATATGAGTTCATGCTGAATGTAATTAGTATGACATGAGGTTGAATCGGATACATGTTAATTAAAGCTTTGCAACATGTTTCGGTATGGTATTGCATGGTGTGGTATATTTTTCATTATTAATTTAGGTATGAAAATGATTAATATCACCTCTGAATCGCTTGAACTCATCGAATGTTTTTCCTCAAGTAACAACTATTAACACCTTTCCTTGCTAGGTGTTAACAAGTCGTAAAACTTTGCAAGTAGTTGGAAAGAAGCAACTATTTCATTTAAAGAGCTAATTATCTTTCATGTGGAACAGACTGGAACGCGAGCAAAGTTCTGCCCATAACTGACATTTAAGTCTCAACAAACTATTTGCTGCACAGGAAAGCAAAATGAATAGCAACAGCTTTTAAGCGACTACAATTTTATTCCCTATCGAATGGGATTTTTCTTTATTCACCTCCCACGTCTTGCACTGAATTGAACCATCAGGCGCCTCCTATCGGGTTGAAAACCACCGGGCGTCTCCATCGGTTTGAATAAATTGAAATCTTTCAATTTAACTGTAACTGAGGGCTTAAAAAAACCCGATAAAAATGCCATCACCATTATCCTACGGCAAACGGACTGCACCTGCTGTCTGGATGGTGCGCTGCTGGCGAGATTTCAGGAAGAAAAGCCAATCGTGATGAAACGGGAAACATGCCGCTTCTGCCCCAATCGCTGTCTCTGCTGCCACCAACAGGTAACGTGATGGGGAACATTGATTCCAGTACAAAGTAGCTCACCAATTCCAGCGACGGTATTGACATATGATCGAAGCTCCGCTCAGCACTTGCGTGCGCGTTGTCTAGGCCACGTGAGCTACAATAGACGTTAAGGGGAGGCTTATGACGACAAATCGAGCGTTCACGGGAAAAAACTGGGCGATGATGACGCAATGAATTACGTCAGGAAATCATTCCGTGTAGTTCGATTCGTCTTTAAATGAGTTTTGTGTTTAAAATTTAAGGTTCTGGATTATTTCCTACCGCTGGGTGGTACATAATGGCGAGCAGCGACATGGAAACGCAATAATGATGATTAAAGAACGGTGTACAAAAAGGACTGGGTATGAACTAATAAATTACGCAAAACCACCAACACGCTCTCAAAACGCTCCGCGTGGTGACAAATGACACCTAGAAGCGATGAAAAATGTTCCTAATCATGAATATGGTTCAAGCTCATCAATTAATTTTCTGTTATCTGTTGCTGTTCCATTTTGCTGTACTAAATAAGCAAACTTTTTATAGCAAAATAATTTCATATAACAAAAAACAGTAATCCAGATATAGATATAATTTTATAATTATTATGTCTAAGAATGAAAGAATGAATTATGTCTAAGAATTTTATAGCAAAATAATTTCGTATTACAAAAACAGTAATCCAGATATGGATATAATTTTATAATTATTATGTCTAAGAAAACTTTACCAAGAACCACTGTTTAGAATGGGTTCATATCGCAGACTGAAGTATCACATTATTCATAAGATAAAATCAATCACTAGTTAAGAAAATGGCTTCGCTTTTTCGTTATTTTTGTAATCCTTCAACGTCACCTTCTCTATACTTGAAGGATAATAATTCTTCATCCCAAATCCCAAAGCTAAAAAGGAGCGACTCTCTTCTAGCGTTCGCCTTACAGACACTGCAACTCACGTCAGCTCTGGGACTGTTGCCTTAGTTTACAATACAGTCTCCTGCTCGGGGCTGGTGCTGGTCGTTGTTATTTCTGAATATTGATCGGGTCAAATGTGAACTCGCCCAGTAACAACAAAAAACAACACAACTCCATACATAGATCGTGTACACATTTTGGGGAACAAGAGTTTTGTGGGCAGTGTATTTAAGGTACGGAACCGTAGCTTTTTTGACAGCTGAAATGGACATCCAACCGACCTTTCATGTGTGAGCCACTAAAAATAAATCACAAGCTTGGATAGAGAGTCAAGCCCTAACGGAGACAACAACAAAAACCAGAACCGAAAGCAATGCCCTTCCCAAGACGGCAGTTGAGTGACCAATGCTTTAAAGCCGTACCCATGCAGTTTTCACGGTGGCTTCATGTCCCAGTCGATCGTTGCCTTTCGACATCCGGTGTTCGGTGCGGAAGAATGGCAGAAAAACTTTCCCAATGCAATGTGGTTTTGTGCCGATTTCCATGCTGTCGGGTGGAAAAGTGACAGGGAGTTGGTTAGTTGAAAAGTTGCTGTGCTTCTTTTGCCATGCAACTTGCAAACCCAACGTGGAACGAGCTTCAACATCGATCGTTTGACAGATTCACTTTGAACAGTGTACGGGCTGCTCTTTGTGCTGGTAACAACAAGCTCGCACTGTGCTCGCGGGGATCACAATGAATGATGATTAATTTAATATTCATAAATGAATGTCTGAGTGGTGAGCCCAGCACTGCTAACACCAATCGTTGGTCAGCGAGCACAACAAACCATTTCCGCGCTAAATTATCACCTACAGCCGTTTCTGGCTGTTGTTGTTGTTGGAAAACGCGCCGAGGAAAAAGCTAATGGATTCCAAAAATAAAAGACACGCTTGGGAAATTTAATCGAGTCTGATTTTGGCACACTCAAACAAAGCTTGTTGTGTCCACACACACACACACAGACACAGCGCATTACAGCGTGAAAATCCCTGCCCTGGCACGAAATTGATTTTACATCCCGAGCGAGCTTCTTTCAAACGGTATGATTACTCCTCAATCAAGCTTGCTGGACTCGAGCAGTCGGTGCTGCCGCTGGTGGAAAAGCTGGTACACAGTGTTCACTAGTGACACTTTCCTCTCCCTTTTTGTTCGCTTCCGTCATATGCTCGATCAAACATCCATTAGCGCGCGAGATGGTTTGCCCGGCAAAACATCACCCAACACCCTCTGCGTACATTGCGCACACCGAACAAAAAAAAAAAACACCTCAGGAAAGGAAAAAGTTGAAGCGACAAAACCAATCGCCAAAGTTTGTGAAGCAAAAAGTTTTGCGCTATTGGGTGCTTTTTGCAAACCGGGCACCATGGTGTTTTTTGGGGGATGTGAAACTTTACCATCCCCAACCAAACCCAGGTTTCGTGTTTAGTGTGGGATCAGTCATCACGGTACTGGGTTAAAATAGGGCTCCTAACAGCGTTCAATTCATGTCGAGAAAACGTCGACTAAATCAACAAATCAGAAAAAGAGCCCCGTGGAAGCACTGGGCACAGTAAAACCCGAAATGGCAGCAGCTTTTATTCATCTTTTCGGGCGTGCTCCGTCGAAGGTAATTAAAACTTTGACCCATCACATGCAGGCCGTGATACCCACGCAAACGGTGGCACGGTCGGGTACGAACATGCTAGGTTTCCAACCGGCGATCGGGAAATATCTCTGGCAGGAGGAAAGGGAAATAGAGAAAAGCAAGAACTGGAAATAAAATGAGGAAATCGAGAGAGAGAGAGAGAGAAAAAACACACACACACACCCTCCGTGCTTCTTGCGGGTTGAGTTGATTTAGGGTAATTTAGTGTTTGCACTTCAATGCGCAACGAACTGACTCAACCTCCTTCACGAAAGTAAGCGTGTGTCGGTTTTGTTTTTGATGTTGAAAATATTTGATTTAGCCGAGGTAATGAGATTGTGCGACCCGTAGGTGGTGTATTGGGAAAGTATTCCTCCGAGGATCATCATCCAACGTCCACCGTGTCGACAGTCGGATTCGCATCGAGGAGTCGTGGAAGGTTTTTTGATCCTTAAGGGAAAAAATCCAAGCGGTTTTCCATTTTTCTTTTCCATGCCTTTGTTTGATGCTAGGCCATTGAGATACTGTGCTGTAGTAATAACGTTTTTTTTTTCGTCTATCAATGGAATGTGTGTTATAGGAAAGGCTTCATAATTAACTATGAATAGAGTTCACTGTCTCCCATTGAATCAGTTTTTTTTTGTTGTTCCATATTGTATCGAATTATCTATTATGGTTGAAGGAAAGCTGACATTTTGTTTTATTTGTTTCTTAATTAACATTTTTCTTCTTCGCCTACTTCTTATTCTTCTTTTTTCTCTCCTTTTCAACTCCTTATTTTTATAAACTTAGATCTAGACCGGCTGTTGCTGTGCCAGTCTTTACATTGCAGAGTCGGGGCTAAAATATCAATCGGACCGTCTTTCGGACCATCTAACCAAACGATTCTAAAAATGTTGTAAAATTTTATAAAAAATATTCTACAAAAAGCATATCTTTCTGAAGAAATACATAGCAAAAAGTATTCTAATATCCTGAAAAATCCATTATTAGTTGATAGATATGCTTATAGGATGAAGGGCCCATAAGTAAGGATTGTTTATCACAGGTTCATATATCCTCGGCACTTTGCTCATAATGTTATAAACTTGAATTTTATTCTGATCTTGTACATTAAAAAAACATTTTGACCTTAAAGACAATCATTAATTTTGTTGTAGAATCGCAACAAAATTTGTCACTTGAACTGCTAAAGGACAATCCAGAATTCACCACCCACAGAAGTTTCGAAAGGGCTCAAAGTACAGCCTAAGAGGCCGTTAAGTGGCCTGACATTTAAGCAACCACTACAATAAACTCCAAAACAGTGATCGGAATGAGATCGATAACATGTTCGCTGATGAAAACTTTGTTCAAGAATTGGATCGCTCTTTAGCGTGTACCATTCTGGCCCACGTCCGTTAAACAACGTAGCTTGTAATAAAAACTTTAAACTGCAATTAATTATGCTTCCCAATTAACTTCTATTTTCTACTCAGACTCATGTTACATGTGCAAAAATTTTATGTTATAGACAATAAATCGTTATATGAGCCACTGTCACGTTATCACCTTACTTTCCCGTTACATTAACCACCCTACGGCGTTCCTGTTACAATTGTTTGCTCATCGCACGAACAATTAGACCGGATGCTAATCGAATTCCAAACGGCACTCATCAACATACGATACGCACCGCCATTCCATTCCAACTATATCCGATGGGAAAACCTACACGAGACCACACTTTCCTATTAACGTGCCGTGCAAGGGATGTACCGATGTTTGTGAACCGCCCCCGATACACGCACTGTTTTTCACCCACGGCCAACATCGCACAACATCCCATTGACATCAATTACAGCGTTCGGGTGTGTGGAAACTTTGCGGCATTTTATACGTTTCGCAAACAGCTCCGTTCTAGAGCCGGTGAGATGGAGGGAAGGCGAGAAAAAAACAGAGGAAAGGAAATCAATCATGCCCGATCACACACTTGGGATGGTCACCGCAAAACGGTTAACAGTTGCACCGATTGAACGTTCCGGAGAGTTAATTAATTACATTCGTAAACAGGGTGCTGGCCGGTGAATGAATTTTCTTTTTTTACCAGCAGACGATTGAGCTGAGTTATTCATGCGGACGAAGGCACGAGCAGGGGCACATGAATTATGGTACACACCGCTCAAGAAGTGGGGACATTACAGTCCACTAGACAATTCTTATTCGCGTTCGCCCAATAAGCTCCTAGTCCCACGTGTGGCTGGTTGTGTTCGGCCAGCACACAACTGCTGATTTAATTATGCGATGGTTAATTGAAATCCGTTCAGCATCCAGCCTGTGCTGCCGTCCGGTGCTCTGCGAATGATGGTTGCGAAGTGAATAAATTATATTTACTCAATTACATAGAGCCAATTTAGGGTGGCCAGAACGCTCCCGAAGCAACCCCCAAGGCGTAGACCAAAACCGCACCGAACACGGTGGCCCTACGATCCGGCCAGCGTAGCCGGAGTGCCGTAATTCTTCCGAAATTATGTTGCCTTTTGTTCGATGATTATTAATTCAGCTCTTCGCTGGCTGATGCCTGGTGCCGAACGACTGCTGCATCGAAAGCCACGAAAGGGATCTCATTCATGAGTTTGACTTCACGACCGTGATGATGATCCTTCGCCCGGTTCAGGCTGATGATTGTGAGCCCGATGCAAAAGGAAAACGAGAAACACATTCTTCGCGACTCTCGGACATTTTTGATTTTGCGGGTTTTCCTTCACCCGAAGAATGCAATAAATTCAATTTACGGTTACTTTACGATGCGTGGTTTAAGTGGATGCATTTTTTAACACTTCTCTTTCCGAACCATTGAAGCAGCGATCACTCAACCGGAAGAAGGTGTGGCCACTCACAAACACACTCGATTATTCCCTCTGATAAACCGACACTTAACCCTACGAACCACATGCTGCCTATATTTATTTTTCATGCATCAAAAACCGGATAACACACCACAACACTACACACATCGATTATCTACACCATCCAGTGAAGAAAAGCTAACCGACCGCCGCCTCGTTCGATTCGAAAACAACTGCAACCGAACGAACCGTGTGTTTGTACGTATATCCAAGTGTGTGAGTTGGCCGAATCGGCGACAAACGAAACGTTTAACTACGCGCTCGAACCGCACCAAAAACACCGAACCATACCGGCCGAAAGCTCGTGGAAAACTGACACGAAATGAGTATCCGAAGCTAGCGCCAAGCTTGCCGAAATCTACGACCCTCCGTCTTTTTTGTTGCTTCCGCTTCTTCTTTCGCTTCTTTCCCGACGGGAAAATCCATGCTCCAGATAGGAAGGCGTGCATCAGACACGTCACGGAGCGGCGAGTGTGTAACGTCATCGATTAGAGATGCCACTTGGCTTGGCGGTTCGGTTGGCGTAAATTGCGTCGCAAGGAGGACAAGTGCGAGACGATTCGACTACGACAGATCGGCGAACAAAAGGTAATAATAAAATCCCCCCATCCGCAAAACGCCAACTCCATCTTCGGCCATCTTCCAACGGCATGTGCCAAAGTGGGACAGGAAAAGCTCATCGAGCATGGATGTTAGTATGCGAACCGAGTCGTCTGCGTGAGGCGAGAAAAATAAAACCGAGCACCACCCCATCGTCCTTTGTGTCGGTCGAAACGGGACGCTTTTCATTCATATCATTTGCCGTGCTTCGGGCATAGTAAGGCACGGTCGGTACACACACGCACACAAACAAACCGGCCCTTTGGAAAGCGTTCCCACCAACACATGCGTGGTGGGGCAAGTGGTTTGTAAACAAACTTGCCCTTCCGAACAACGGTGCCACGTGCTTTTGGAAGTGGAAAATACGAGCAAACGTATCGCTAAAACATCGCCGTTGAAACGTTGTGATTGGCTGGAAAGCTTCAAACGATAGGGAGCTTTTATCGCTGGGAAAATTTTCGTGGAAAACACTCGTAGAAAGCGAAGCTTTTCTAAGTGTGTGATGGAGTGCATTTAGTACTGCGTGAAATCTTTCACATGCGAATGAAATATTTCAGCAACGCTTGAGTTTTTAAACAAAAGGCCGTTTTAAAGGATAATAAAAGATTTCCCTTCTTTCAATTCAAAACTAGTAAGAGAAAATTTAGATCAGACGATATTCGGTTAATAAAACAGACAGAAAATACAAAATAAAACAAAATTTAAATTTTACACTGAACCTTTCATAAGTTTTACACTGGATTGCCTACATTTCGGCGCACGTACCAAGGATATGGAGGAATAGATAAATTTTTCTAACACTTACGAAATGATGATCACATGTAGAAGATTTTATAATCAGCTTACCTGAAATGATAGAAAAAAGAAAGAAATTTAAAACATAAATTATAACAAATATTGTAGCTCAAATAGCATGTTGGGTTGGATTAGATTGAAAAGAGGATAGATGGTTGAAGTTAGTATTATAGTCAATATTTCTATATAAGAATTTTGTGCTTCATATTTTGCTACATCAGGTGACTTCAACCCCTCATTTGAGGATTAAAATTGCATCGCCAACAGGTAACGAAAGAAGCCGATCCGGAGTAGATTAGAACAAAAGAAAACCGCTAGTTTACCAGGCTTTCAATAAGAGGTATATTTCTTTTAGGTTGTGCTGTATCAAATTCGCTCATTGTAAACATAGCGACACGTGATGTATGGACTAGAAAACACTGTATCTTTGTAACACTCATTTACAAAGCACCCTTTGATCGGATCTCAACAACACTTCAACTTCGCCGAACAGCGATTAAACACTGCTCGCAAGCAACTACACAACGCCACAGCTGAAATTGAGTGTGTAAAGCTCATCCGCGCTCTCACCACCAGATCCACCAGTAGTCTGATGATTAAATTAGCTCATAATCCTTGTCACCAGCGACTACAGCGAGCAATTCCGCCGTCATCGCGACAAACAACAAATTGAATGTGTTTAAACGTAACATCGTGAACATCCGCGCGTTCGTTAGTCGGATCTCGGCCAGCAGCGATGAAGCTGTGTGTTTTCCCATCCCGACGAAGCAACAAAGTGATGGCGGTACACTACCTTTACTGCGCACCGGGCACGTGTGATGGCAAGCGAGCTCGTGAGTAATTGTTCCGTCGCGCCAATAATTGATTTATCGTGGAAAGGCACACAGGGACAGTGGGAGTCTCGTTCGATGTCTCTGGGTGGTATGATCCAGGGCAAAAAGCCTGCCGTTCGGGAGATTGGCAGTATTTATCTCCGTCAGCTTATATGCAAACAGGGGGAGGTGCTTTTTTTGTTGTCTGTTGTTGTTGTTGCACTCATCCTAGTCTCTGGAGTGGTGTAGGAAATTGATTGACAAACAAGCGAACTATTGAATTTTGAGATAATAAAAAAACACAGGGAACTGGGGCCCAGAGTGTTTGCTTTCATTAGTGCAGGTACTAGACAAACAACTATTGCACAGTCAATCAATATCGTAGGAATTTGTTAGACACTTCAGCATTTGAAGAGACAATCTAAAAAGTTTACGTTTAGAAAATATTGGTATTCCCGTATAAAATTATATTTGCAGGCCTTTGTAACAGTATTCATCGATAAAGAGCAATCTCCCGTAGGTGTGAATTTCTCGAGCAAGAGGAGCAAAGGAAAAAAATATATCACTAATGACACTCAACGTATATCGTTAGCAACACTCGTCCGATTGTGTCCCACTTTCGATGACAGGCCCGCTTTCAGCCATCCGCTTTAGCCAGCTGTCATTGTTGCATCAGGCCACGTGCCGCAATAGCTCAAATTTGTGAACAGGCTCGTAGTTGGTAAAAATGAATGGTGCGTTTGAGAGTGAGAGAGAGACGAAAAAAACCCAGAAGGCCCCCAAAAACAGCTAGACGATCCGCAAATCACACAAATCTTCTGTCCCATTTATCAGCCGCGATGATTAACGGATTCCCGTGCACGATCGTTTTACTGCCATCCTCGCACGTAATGGAGACGTGCATGGAGCTCTCTTCTCGGTCTCTTTCACTCTCCGTCTACGACCCGCTAGCAAACGTCCATCGAAAAGGAATCCCATTTATCAATCTAGTATTTTGAACGGCACTACATCATTCCAACACCACCATCACCAGCTGGAGCTGGTTGTCCAGCTTGGCGGGAATGATGAGACACCGTTTTTTTGTTTGCGTTCGGACTCCAACAATTTTGTAAACTATGCGTATCATGGGGGGAGGGGGAGAACGGGGCTGGTGGACGCACGTTTCTGCATTTGTGTCATATCACGCACCTCCTGTGATCGGCCGCAACAAACTAGACCTAGCGTTTGGTAAAAACTCAATTGAGCTGCCGTGACTAATGGTATGCAATAAATTCGGATCGGCCTAACCGGCAATCACAAATCGATGCGCCACACACCTGCTCGACCTGGACGACGGTTCGGGATCAAACCATTAATTTTACATTTCCAACTACCTCCCGTCCCTCCCGTCTCACCTCTGTCCGGTGGCACTTTCATTCCACCGCTCGATGGAAATGCTGCTGCTCCGTGACCGAAAGCGTTCCTTCTGGAGTTGGCGAAGTTGCCGAAGTTCCTCCCGGTACGCACCGAGTGGATCACGCTCCGGGGTCGATTGTTCAGATGTTGCAGGTTCCTGTGCACGAACCGATCCCTCCACCGGATGCTTGCGACGTGATCCAAAGCTAGTCCCGCTCGTTTTCGCAGCAGGCGATGAAGATTCGGGCGGGAAAAATAGCACCGTCGACGAGGACGACTTTTGTCCGATGGAATGGAACATTTTTTTCGACTTCACAAACTTTGGTGACGCGAGCAACCGATCACCGAAGCTTTGCGTTCGGAAGAACTTTGGCGATGCATGGGGAGCGGTGTTCGGCGTCGAGGAAGCACCACCGCGCGACGCCAACTCAGCCCGCAGCAGTTGCTGCTCGTCGAAGCTTCCGGTTCGTAGGGCCACACTTTTACGACGTCCGGATGGTGAACTGCCGGCAGATACGGAGCTCGTTTGCAGGGTGGCCGGTTCGAGCAGTAGGCCCGGTTTGACCGATTTCACCGAACGAGCCATCACACAGACCTCGCTCGAACAGGGCGACACATAAAACCGAACCACGGGCACGGGTGTGTGTTCTCCAGTGCGATTATAATCGATGCACTCTCGGTGTCGGTGATAATATTGATTCACTCACGGAAAGCGGGGAAAAAAACGGTTTGTTCGTCTTGTCGAAGAAAACCAACCAACACGGCCACTCGGCTTCTCGGGATGATGAAAGCTAGCTGGATACCTTCCTGGAAAAGTAGCAACGTCTGACGCTCACCAGCGTGCAGAGCTGTAAATAACCGAGTACTGAGCACACACAATCACACACACACACCCACACACTCTATACACTGATGTGCGCTTCCGCGAGCTTCCGATAATGAACAAGTTTGCCGATCCATCAACCACGGCTGCTGGTATGAAACGCTGGGATTTGGTGTCTTGCTGAACAACTTGGACGTGATATGAGCAACCACCACCATCGGATGTGCATATCCCCGTGGATTGCTTCGATTAAGATTTTCATTATGCCTTCATCCCTTTTTTTGATGAGCATCGTTTATTCTCACAGGCACACAATCGGCGCCATTGCTGGATTCGATCGTTCCGGAAGCGTTCGACGCGATAGTCAACCGAGTTTCGGTGTGTTCATTTTCAGTTCAAATGCGTTGTCTTTTTTAATGCTTTTACACGTTAACATGGTTACCAGTTCCCGTTTGCTATGAACTTATTTTCCGCGAGAGTATTGTTAGGTAGATAAGAGGATTTTGAAGTAGGGAAATCGCTCTTATAGCTACTGGTGAATTGTTTATGTCTCTCATTCGAATAGGGGTTCATACTGCTTCCTTATTGATTTGATGATTGTAAGATTCTTTCGAGTTCATTTTTTATTGTGTTTTGTTCATCCAATTTTGTATAACTTAAAGTAAAAATAAATTATTATTTTTCGCTTGCTTATTCCTAACATTTATATTATTCATTCTCACAGTTTGATTATCAATTTTGCTGTTTCTGACTGTCAATATTATTTTTTGTTAATTAATTGCTAAGGCCAAATATTGTTCTAGGAATGAGAATAACATTTTTTCTTGGATAATTTTTATTTCAATTTTTACTTTTAGGTAACCGAAAATTCGATTTATTTTCACGCCAAAATGTAGGCAATACGAAGACATCTCAAGTGGTTCATTGGTTGGAGTAAATGGTAACTGCACTCAAGTGAATTACAACAATATTAGATGGATGGATACACTGGTTCGAACTCAATCATTTCTAATCTTCTTAGAGTTAATTTTAATTTTGATATGATAATGGAATATGAACGAAACAAAGTAAGTTCCTAAGTAATATTTGTAACAATTATGAATTTTTCAATCTCCATAATTTAATACATCAAACATGAAAACATGATGATATATTGCTGTAACGAGCAAGCGTACCAATTCCCTTCACATGTGATCAATCTCATTGCTATACTGTCGAACGACAAACGCTCCCGGAACGATCGAATACCACCATAGCCCGGAACGCTGTATCAGTGCAGCGGGCGCGATCGATCAACGTGCGGCACTGTGGCTTATTGTTAACTCGTTTATTGGCGATGTTTTATGTGGCAGCAGCGACACAGCATCGGCCGCTACCAGCTGAAAGCGACGACGAAGGCAGCAGACCTATCGATTGTCGCTTTAATGTGGCTGCATTGTTCTCCGGTTCCGAGCCGAGCAGTTGGACCAATCATCTTCCAGTGATGAAGTTTAAGTATTACTTTTTTACACTTTTCCCTCCTTACTAAAGCACTCATCCCGCTTGGTGGCTTAAGATTTATTGGGTTTACACGACGGCAGTGGCGTCGGTGGAAAGCGGACGAGTGTGAATAAAACCCATCCCCCCTTGGTACTCGCACTCATCGTCGCTGAGAGTGTGCTTTACCGAGAGGAAATTTAAACAATACCAATACCGCTCAAGTGACTTTCCACGAATAGCAATCGATTTTCTTTTCCTTTTTTTCCCAGGAAAGACGACGCACTCGTTCGACACCGTACGTGCCATTTCGAATGCACACAATTTTTACGAGCACGGGCCGGGAAGGAAAAGCGAAAAATGCTAATCCTCTTCCAAAGCGCACTCACACGGCACATTAAGTGCACACGGCTTTCAGCGGGCGAATTTCCATTAATTGCTCCTTTGCGTGGTAGGAAGATGGGAGAGAGAGAGAAAAAAAGCCCTACAAACACACACACACACACGCGGAAACGGATTGGAAAACCGTGTGTTTGACACGATACTGACGATTGTCCGACAGGCAGGGCTAGAGCGTGTGTGTGTGTGAAGGTAAGAAAGGGCTGAGGCAAATGGGAGGCAAAGGGAGAAACGTGTGTAAATAGCATCTTGATGGGTTTTCCGTGAACTTTAATGAACCGTGGGCGTGCAGTTGACATGCGAAGCGGAAAACTAGTTTGTCTTATGCTGCTGCTGATTGTGAAGCGCTTTCCCAGGGTGTTTCTTGCCCTTTTGTTTGCACCGGGAAATGTACCAACAGTTCTTGGAAATGGGCCGGGAAACATCAGTTCACCCGAACGATGACGACGCTGATGGTGATGATGGCGCTGATGGGGAAGATGGTAAGGACAACTTAAATTGAGATGTTTCACTGGATTTTGGACGGCGGCGGCGGTGGCGGTGAGCGAAAATCGATCGGAAAAGTCATAAATCGGGTATAACCGGTAATTCGGCGGCTTTGGTTGAATAAGTATGCAAATAGGATTACGCCATAGTTGGGAGGTTGGAATGCGTCCGGAGACATTCGAGTGTGGATCATCGTTACAATCACTCAAAACGGCGAACCGAAAGTTTGACGCTTAAGGAAAATGGCTCCACGAAGATGAAACAGCAAACGATTCCGTCGTTCCGTTAAAGACACTTTTTAATCCACTCGACGCTCCTTTCGGATCGTTTCATCACTTAGGCGTTCACGTTTACGTGCAAATGGCATCCCTTCACTCGACTGCATATTTCACTGCCCAACGACTCGTTTCGTCTGATTTCTGTAATTCTAAACCCGCGATTCTACGAACACTATCGTCCACCAGTCTACCTTTTTCCCTTGAGGTTCAACACAAACGCAACCACGGTCCGACGGATTGAGACTGGGGTAATCCTTTCGCTAAATATCTCCGCGGCAAAGAAAACTCCCACGGTCCTACCAGCAGCATCGACTGCAACCGACTGTGGCCCAACGACGACGACGATGATGACGGCGCTGGCTCACCAGTACCGAGCAGTGATGGCAGTTGTCTTTGACCACGGAACCGCGACCACGGTCTACCCGGTCTGCCCACGGTCGGTACGACTGCTCTCGAGGCTTGATCTATCTCCATCATTTCCACGCGAGGGATTTGCTGCCTGGCGATGGTGGAGACGGTGGTTCCTGTACTATGTTTGTCCTGTTTTTCCTTTTTCGAACCGATTTTCCTGTTGCTTTCGAATCTCGTACACTCACACTATTGCAAACACGTACGTTGAGATTGTTCAAAGCGCGATCGTTGAGCCAAAAAAAAAAGACACCGGGGAGGAACGGATCACTAACCAGCCAGCCAGCTCTCGTTTGCCCATATTATCCTTTTGCCCGAATGTGGCGACAATGTGTCCTTCCCTGTCTCTTTCCTTCCTACTACTCGTACTGTGCCGCGTGTGTGTGTTTGTGTGTATGTATGGGGGAGCAAATCCATTGGAATGAGCATTTCTTGCCTGTTGCCATTTTATGTGAGCGTTTCTGTGTGTGTGTGTGACTGTGGGTGTGTACAAACGGGGTGAGAATGGGGATTTTTATTTGTTTCTCGTTTCCTTCTTCACTTCCTGGTAGTGGGTGAATCGAGCCGTGATTTGGTCGTCCCTCACACACACACTAGCGAAACACTTTACGATCGAAGCTTCCTGGACATGGACGCATTCCCGCAGACAATGATGGTTTGTTTAACTTCCGGTAATTGAGCTCATTTGTGAGGTAGAAAGGCAATCCGGTTGCTACCTGTTAGCCCAACTGTTTTAAGGGATGAACCACTCGGAACAAGCGGGATAAAACTATGTTTGGTGGTTCGAGATAAAGCACACACACATACACACACCGACTCAACTGCTACCGAAACCAGATAAAATTGGGGACGAAAAAAAAACACAGAGGGATGAAGCGAATATTATGGAATCAATTATGTGTAATGGAATGTCAACGTTACATCGTCCGTTTTTTCGGTGTCAGGCTGCATTTTTGTGGCAAAAGGAGATTGCAGCCATTTTTTATACAGTTTAAAAGTTTTTTAAAAAAATCATTACAGTGCCTTTCATCACAAATGCCTGTCCGTTCAATATGAATAAAAAAAATAATGCGCATAGGAATCATTTAATATTTCAAAATTTCAAAATCCGACAAAATAATCATAACAATAAAACTGGTACAATAAGCTTTGAGCTAAAATTTATAAAAAGAATCAAAACCAAATTAAAAATTATTTAAACCAAAAAAAAAACATAAAAATAATCATAGCAATACGTAAAAGAAAAAGGAAGAAAATTGAGTAAAAGTAATATAAAAAGTATATAAAATCTTTAAAAAAAACTGCAGTCCAATCCATGTTGGCCATAAGGCACCTACAGCAGCAAAACAACGTTAAAATTTTTAAATAAAATATATTTATTATAAATCGTAAAATTACTATAAAACTTATGAAATAGCAAGTAAAATAAAGACAAAGACAATGAAAAAGTATCATGCTTCATGAAGGCATAGAATTTTTAAAAACTCTGGGAAATTAAAAGTATTGTCTTAAATATTATTTTAAAGTCAAATTAAAGTATGATAAACATTATCAAGGATAATGAAAACACAACATCAGCAAAGCACTTCTAAGAACCGAGTTAAAATCATTATTGAAGAATCGACATCAAAGAAACGACAAATAATAAAAAAGAAGAAAAAAGAATAGATAACAGAATTGTCAAACAAAGTTGTGTAAAAATATACAGCAATAAAACTGCGACACACAAAAACACGAACATCTATGAAAAACAAAGTTGTCTAAACACGACGTCTCACATGAATAAAACATTTGGACAAATATTGTTCTAAAAACGCACAAACACCGATCCTTCGCCGGTAACGTTTCGTTCCACCTAAAACGGTTCATTACGCTGCATGTTGTTGTTTCTTCCTGCTTCATTCTCATTCTGATCTGCCGTCTCGCCGTCTCGCTTTTCCTTGTTCACCCTAGCCCATTTTTCACTACTACCCACCCCACCTTTTCCCCGGGACGGTTACATCCCTTTGGGCGAATCTTCGCGCTTAAACCCTCTCCACTTTTCCATCGCTTTCTTCCCCCCCCCCCCCCCCCCAAAACGGCCCCATCCACTTTGCCAGAGGCAGACGGCACGGCGACCGTCACGAGCGCCGCCAATTCGAAAGCATATTTTTATCGCACCACAACCATATACGACCCTGGCCCCTGTCGGCGATGTTGTTATTATTATTGTTGTGCTTGTTGCTGTTGCTACCGGCCACCGCCATGCCACAGGTTTTGTTGTTTATTTATTTTTTGTTCATTTTCCTTTCTTTGCCGCTTGGATGCGCGCTATCCTTAGCATGACGTTTGGTGCTCTCTCGCTTTCTCTCTCTCTATCCCTCTCTCGTTCGCTCGCTTTTGAGCTGGATCCATTATCCCATCCCGTGAGCCGGCAGAAGGGATGACTTTAAGCCGTAGCGACAACAACGGGCAGCAGCATCCATCCGTCGAGTGCACGGGATTATTGGGAGCCGTGCAGCTCATGTCAATGTCGGCGACATCGACACCGCGCCATGACATCCGTCGCTGTGAGTGTCACCAGCGTGTGTTGCTGTCGTTATGTGTGTGTGTGTGTGTGTGTTTTAGCCCCTTCTTTTTATGCGGAATTTCCCAACCAAGATTCGAATTCAATTGACACAGGGACATTGGTGTTGGACTGTCCATTAAGAGTAATCTGCATTTCTGGACCGTTGGCTCGCTGCCAGAATTCCACAACTCAGCAAGGTAGCTCACAAACTATCGGACCGTTTCGGAGTAGAATTCGCCATTTTCTAACCTATTTGTTCGGAACATTGAGTTCCAATAGTGTCTAACAATGATTGACAGTGAGCCCTTTCCTTCCAAATGCCAAATGCCAAACAATCATCACTGTCACCTCACCGATCGAATGTCTTTTCCCGTCCCAAAAACGAATGCTTCAGTTCCACCTTCAAAATTAAACTTTCTAATCCAAATCGGTTAACTTCTAGGAATGCTCCAAAATGATTGCTCAGTTGTGATAATTACTTATCAAACATTCATCTGCGTCCGCTCCGGTAAGCACCGGTTTTCAAACGGTCACACCAACTCTCGCGCAACTTCGGCCAAGTCCACTCGAGCATGTCAAACAAAAAGCAAAAGGCTCGGCCGACGTCGCTTTCGTCATAAATCATGCAAATCAAAAAGTTAACAAACTGCTCAAGAACCACTTTGCTAATCACTTTCATGCCACCTTCATCTCGACTGCCTGACTCTGCGTACTCAAACACACGCGCACACACAAATTAAGGGGAAATTATCTTAATTACTTTGGACCGGCAGCTTGCGAGGCCAGGGGCTTGATTTGCTTTAAACGTGGGAACCACTGGCAAAAATGACGAACCTGTTGAAATTGAATGCGAGCCTGCCGATGGAATGCTTTCTATCGGCAGCAGAATTACAGAGATCACAAGGAAGAATTCCAACTTCCAAGGATGTGTTCGATGATATGTGCGTTTCATCACAATAGAGTATCAGCTCGGGATGAAGCTTACTGTGCTTCTCCAGCTGTATCACCTGAGCAAACGAGCTCCGGTACTTGTTGATATATGGTATATTGGACTAGGGTAACGCGCTGATCAAATAAAACCCTCGCACGGGAAGCGAAATACTTGGGAAAAGCATCAGCTAGCGACTGAAGGAGCAAAGTGGAATCCTTGAGCTTTACCTTCTTTGCCTTCGTGTTGCGCCTTGTGCTACCAGTGCCATCATCGTAAGCCGCTTGGCTTCCGAAGAAATCCTCCCGGCATTAGTGTTTGCCTTTTTACGGTGTCCGGACATCCAAAAATGTTCGATTTTTCCCACCCAGTGTCAGGGCCGGGCCCTTCGTCAAGCGGGCTCTCTCTCTCGCATTGCTAGTTTCGCTACTTTAATTGTTTCTCTTCGTGTGAGTTCAGTGCCCGTGGTTCCGTCATCGTGTTGACGCGCTGTCACGTACGTACCTACGGATGGAATGGGGTTCGGCCGCAACATAAATCAAACCCTCTACCGGCATTCGAAGGTATTTTCCATTAGTGCTTCCAAATCGGAGGATTTTGGGTAAAAGGTAACCCAAGCTCGACTGTTTGAAAGTCTCCCGACAATACCCTCTCGGTTTTCTCGGTTGCCGCGAAGAATCCTCGGAAAGTCCCCGGAATCAATAGAACAAACAATGGCTGACCCATAGAACTGATGTGATGGCCCAGCCGCACTACTCTCGCCTAGACTCCCCCCCGTTCAGTCCATCGTCACGGGAAATCTAATTTAACCGTTTTCACAACCAATTTACGAAAAACTGCTCACTCGGGCCATATTGAGGTGGCGATGGGAGTGAGAAAACTTAACTCCCGAACGAAGAAAAAACAAGCAGTTCGGTTGCAGTTTGTTCTAGCAGGAAGCATCTTTAAAGTCACTCAGACAGAATAAAGGTCTCTCTCTCTCTCGGACGCTTCTTGGCTGGGTATGGTCAACGTCCGTAGGCAAACCCATCCCCCTGGAGGTTGACGTTGAGAAGGATTCTAACTTATTTGGGGCGATAGGATTAGGTGGAAAATGTAGGCAAATAGAATTTTGCTATATATAAACGTGACGTGTCTAAAATTGAGCGTGACAAATTAAACATTATTTTTGCACACCATTCCAAGAGCTTGAAGCTCATGTTCGAGAGCACAAGATGTGACAAGATTTGAATTTCTCGACTCAATCGGAGCTCTAACGAACTGCCATTGACGTAATTTATGGCTGCAGTCAAATGATTTCGCCGGCACAAGTGTGAAAGTTATTTGTGGAGTTAATAGTATTACTAGGCAGTAGGTTATGTTTATTTTAGCGTATTGATTGGGAAGTCAATCTCATCTCATCTTCACTTACTTGACTTACGCGCGAAAGGCACGCTAGGAATAGGTTTAATTTTAATCATACCTGAAATTAGACAAGAAAATGCGATGTTAGTCAAAAAAATTCAACTCTTTTTTCTTTATTTACTTTCCAACTCCCAAATTTAATATATTCCTTCCGCAATGAGCCCAGGAAAACTGTAAAACCAAAATCATTATGGTCTTACAGCGTAATAACTAACCACACAATTTAATAATCGTTCCCTTTTACACCGTACATGGTCAGCTTCTCGCTTACAGCACACCGCTGTCGGCAGGAACAAAACCGAGCGAGTGAAAACATAACCCAAAACAAATCGAATCAATTACAGCCACCTTCCCCAACCACTAACACCTCCCACCGGACGACACTCGGCACATTTCTCCGGTGAGTGGCGGTGAACCTTCCGTCATACTAGCTGCCATACAATTTTCCACGATTGATACCAATCACTCGTCCCGATGCGAGTGTGAACAGGAAGGAAAACGAGGGTTTTCCCTGCTCCCACCAACCCAACTGCACGCCCGAATTTACCATCCCAAACCGGTGCCAAAACGGCATTCCATCGATCGATCTTTGGCGTCTTCCGGGCATCGGAAGCTTCGGTTTCCGGTTCGTTGGAATCGATACACGGGCCGCCATGCTAACACACTCGTGAAATGAGCACTTTCGTTGGAGCGAAACAAAATTAGTACAAAAAAACACACTCGCACCAACACACATACCCACACGACGGGTCGACCGGTTGAAAGCTGGTTTACACATATACATATCGTATGAATTTATGTGAAATGCGCAGCACGGCGTAATGTCAACGCCACACTCGATCGCAACTGAACCCCGACCCACACACACATACCGATGATTGATTTATGAGGCAACGCCACGGCAAGCAAATTAGATTGATCGCTTCTTCACCTTTGATGGCTTACCTTTAATTATGTTCTTTTTTCATTCATTCGATTTGTTTATTTCTCGTCTCACTGGCAGACGAGCGAGGGTCGGTTTTGCCGTTTGACTTGATTAATTAGACACTGTGCGCTCGGTGAGCTGGTAAGGATTTATGGTGTATGAATGGATTAGTCGGCAGAAGATTTTCCTTCCGGTTTGATGGACTAATCCCCCTCCTATTATGGATGTGTGTGTGTTAGGGATTAAGTTGCTGGGATTAGTTGCTGTTTAGTTACGGAACGCTAGAGCCACCGAAAGATCATGCATCATGACCTTTCGAGGTATTCAAAACTTCGTCTTATTTGTTTTGTAACCCCATTGGCCACCTTTCCTAGCTCATATTGTAATAGTATCTAACAGACTTATGGAGTATTTTATTCCAAAACGGGGTAGTTGATCCAGCATGGTCCTAGCCACAATTTTGAAATGTCTCACACAGCAATCAGACGGCAAAGCTCTTGCGCAGACCAATCGAAAGAATAAAGTCAGACGATAGCGTTTTCAGGAGTGTAAACAGCATATAGCATTAACGCAAATAGTTTTAGGGGCATGATCCGTAGCAAACAAAAAGCTTCTCTCAATATACAGCATTATCAGAATTCTTGTACTGCAGAGTGAATATCTGGAATTTGTTTACTCTAGCCATGTTCAGCATCCCATGCAATGACAGTTGGAAGTCCTTCGAGTTTCTTAAATAAAATAGAAATTGGAATAGAAATTCGGGGTGTTACACTCTAACAACCAAGTTCGATTCTTAAGCATCAAAGTCCAGTAGCCTAAGGTCGTCTTAGGGAAGTGAAATCCAAAGATCAATTTAACCAGAATGGCATTAGTGAGCAGCTTAATAAGACTAGGGGGAAGATTACTTCAGATCGGAAGCTATGGTTTATTTGAATCGGTGTGCCTGATCGATTGCTGAACGATACAGCCACTGTCGATGTCAGATCGCTAGGCAGTTCAATAGATGCTCTCAACTAGCACTTCAAAAAAAAACTCTCAAGAATTAGATAAAAGATCCTAAAGGTAGTTTCCAAGAAAATTTTTATTCTACGAAAATTGTGAATAGAATAGAACTCCTCATACTGTGAACATTCCAGGAGACGTTTAGAAGCACTGTCACTGCAATAACTTATCTTATGAACATTTTTCTCAAAGTCCATATCAACAAATGCTCTGTTCTATTTTAAATTGAAAAAAAAAACAGTCTAGACAGAAGTTCCAAACAATTTGATGGTTTTTATCCTTCCTCTATTTTTTTTTACACAAGAGCAAACCCGTTCGCCATTCCCAGCCAAATCAAATTTTTTAAAAGGAGAAACTTTGCAAACACCGATTTCCATTCATTACGTTACATCGACTTTTCATCGCACAGTACAAACAAAAAAACCGCGTACAAACCCCCATTAGATATCATTTGTCGCTCAGACAGGCCCCGACATTGTGCCCGGAGATCAACGTTTCACACAATTAATTCTCCTTAATGTTTATTCGAGCGTAAAGCGAAAACCCCCCCTAGCTCCAAGCAGTTGGACCCTCGGTTTCGAGCCGGCATAATGACAACGCAAACGCATTAAATTTAATCTTACACTTCGCTCAACTGCACCGGCCAAATAACAAAATGGCGAATTATGTTCATATTAATTTTTAACACCAAACTTCCCGCCTACGTCCACGGTCGGTCAAGTACAAGCCGAGAAATCAAGTAAAAAAAGCAAGACGTTTGTTTTCGAATTTTTGCATCAGAGGCTGGGTGGAAAAACGCACAAAAAACAAATGACCATAGTTATGGCAATGTTACCGTGATGTATGGCACGCGATGAACACCTGTGTGTGATTATGTGGGAATGTTCGTTGAGTTTTGCGTTTGCGGAAAATTAAGGCGGGTGGGTTTTTCAAACATGCTTTACGGGGGTTGAATTCTTGCCTCAATGCGTAATGGTTTCCTTCATGAGTTACATGCGATTTTTGCTGCCCTTTTTTTCAAAGGATGGGAAAGCTGTCGTCGTCGCTCTTCCCATCATGCAATGGGTTGTTCTTAATCTTTTGCCCGTTCAGCCGCTTTAAAGCCACGAGCTTCTTCTGCTTTTCTCCCTCACTCTCTCTCTCTCTCTCTCTCTCTCTCTCTCTCTCTCTCTCTCTCGATGACGTTAAGCAGCGGGAAAGCATAACGTTGTTATTGCCGAGGGTTCTTCAGCTGAATTTGCGTTGGAAATGAGAAATAAGCAGAACTGTCAAAGGCGCTCAATCCCTCGGACTCGGGTTAAGAAGGCCACGGTGAGGGCCACGGTCGCTTATTCCCTTTCCTTTGCCGGTACCTTCTTAAGTCGTGCCGTGCACCGAAAGGTAAGCAATTTAAGGTAGCATGTTAATAATTTATCATCTCTCCCGGGGCTACTTTTCGACCGTGAAAAGGTATCAGTATTGCCGCCGGGTTCGGGCTCCCGGAAGTTCGCGCTCGGCGCTCTGTGGGGAAGGGTTTGTTTTAATGCGTTTATGATTTAAATTTTATGCGACGGTGCATTGAAAATACATGAAAAAGGATTTTTACATAAAATTATGCACGCATAAAATGCTATCCTGTTAAAGACAAAACTGATTCATCGCCCTTTTTGATACTTCACTTTCACTCGATTCACTTCGTTGCTGTGACCCATTTTCTTGTAATTGCTTACACAAGCAATTTCTGTGACTGCACCGGTAAGACGGAAAAGGGATGGATTTTTTTTTTGAAATCTCCTCCGCTTTCAAATGGAAAGTTAATCCATGCATACTGACGGCTACACAATAGCTTACAGCTTGCCACCAACACTACACTGCTCGCTGTCCGGGTGGCTGGGTGAGTACAGAACTGAGCTTGCAATCCACCACATTTTATGAAAACGAAAAGACAGGACAGAATAAAAATGGGAACAGCGAATGAGAAAACTTTTCTTCCCTCGAAATCGGATCCATTTCCATGGTGAAACTGTAAGTGGTGCATAAAATGTGCTGCTCGTTTCGTCCACTGCAGTACGACGCTTCACGCTGGTACATCTTGCGTGCTTCGCGCATTCGTGTTTGAAAATTCAATGTATGTAAAATGGTTAAACTTCATATTGAAGCGTCGTAAGTGCAGTTTTATCTTGAATCACGAACACCCTTCGAACGGCAGGGAATGCAACACAACCAGCTCACTCAGGTTCGAGTGAGAGAGAGAGAGAGAGAGAGCGCGAGTGTATTGTAAGTTATGGCTACGAACATTGGGTTGCAAGGTTGAAACTACCAACAGGTTATGCGCATTTTGCTGTTGCAATCCCGCTTGATCAATTCCATCCAACTGCAATCGTATCGAAGCTCAATCACGGATAAGCTCAATTGTCGTTTTTTCTTCCTCCCTTCCTCCCTCTCTCCCTTTCTCTCTTTCTACTGTTGCTTTTCGGTAAGGCAACACGCATTGACTTGTTTACGAAGTTTGCACGACAGCAATGTTCATTTGTATGCTAATTAGTGCTTTACATTTTATTGAACCACTTTAGAGCTCTGCATGATGCCGGCACCGAACAGCCGTGTGTTACAACCGTTCCTTTTTTTCGGAGTGCTGTTTGTGATTCATGAATTACAATTACGGCTGATGATGATGAAATGGAGTACAGAAATCGATACAGCCAATCACAAAAACACACTGATTGATGACAGAATGAATGGATTTAAGAAGCTTTTGATAGCGAAATAACGTTCTCGGTTAGGACTGGTAAAATAGAGTAGTCAGTACGGTAGAGAGGTATGTGAACACGCTCGTGTCATGTTCAGTTCTCAACATAACCCTTGGGAAAAAACTTTTATTTCCCGGAATTCAGTAACTTGGTGATTGATAAGCGAGCTTTATGATAAATAACAATATAAGAACACCTGTTGATGGTTTGGTAGCTTTTTTCTAATGCTTTGCGGTAGAAGCTTTCATTTGCTATATTGTTTTACCTGCTCCTCACAATTCGAGTCCGCTCTCTTTATACGGATGATCCAAGTTAGAACTGAAAACGAGTTATTCTTTTAATAAAATTATTAATTGAAATTTAATTACTTTTTTTAAATAAATTCTCAGCTTCACCAGTGCTCCCCCCCTCAAAAACTCAAAATTTCAGTAAACAAAGAACGGCGTGCACTTTCTTATCCAACACGTGCCTTCTGTAGCGGGCGCAACTACTACCCCCCGCAGAGAGTTCTATTCTACCGAAACCTTTCCCAAACTACTCGCCATTCTTCTCACTCAAGCTACGGTAGCTCTCGCAGCTTAATGCTTTTAATGCTTCTCACGTAAATTAATTATGAGTATCTTTATTACGCGACTTTACCTAGCAGCATCTAGCTTCCGGCGATTCTTCGAATGCACTTTGGAAACTTTTAACTCATAAAGTTTGATTAAAGCTTCCGTTGGCAAAAGTGAGGCTGTGATGCACGGTGCACCCAACAACCAGCTAAGTAACTGTTTTCCCGCTTCACATATCCCGCACGCACGGGTCGTATCGTAATTGCAAGCCTGCAAGCCCACACGAATGCACCTGCGCTGCAGCGGTATGTAGGGTTTCACGTGTGCAAACAACAGACAGCGAGCGATGCGTGCATCCAGCACCGTAAAGCATAAAGAGAACTGCCGCGAAAATCCTGCCACCTAGCCCGCACTGACCTCAAACCGTCGGTCTACTAAGAAGAGTAGCGGTGTGTTCCGTT
Organism: Anopheles stephensi; assembly: GCF_013141755.1. Lineage (NCBI taxonomy): Eukaryota > Metazoa > Arthropoda > Insecta > Diptera > Culicidae > Anopheles > Anopheles stephensi. The sequence goes on along the minus strand of NC_050202.1, from coordinate 84,543,958 downwards.
CCACGATTTCCATCAACGAGTTCAACCAACCACTTCACTCTTCCAAAGCAGCAGCGGCGGCATACATTTTCCATAAGGTTCCATCCCCAAAAACCTCAAAAGGTATGGCGCATGGGTAACATCTGCTCGCAAGGGTCTCTGGTCTGGTTTTGGGAGCAGCAGTCGGGAACCTTACGGTGGTTACGACAAAAGCCCGCCCTTTACCAATACCAACGTACGTGAAGCGAGGTGCACAGGCCCGTACGTGTATGCTTGCAGCGTGGTTTTTCCTCGCAAACAGTAAGCGAACGAGCGCTTTACGGCCTTTGCCCGGCATTCGAATCTAATCCGGGCGGAACATAGTGCTCTAATTTACAGCCCATACCGTCGGCAGGTCGGGAAAATCTGCCCCCGACCAAGATTCGTCGTAATAGGACCGTTAAATCTAACCTCAACCATTCTGCTGGCGTAGACCCGGCTGGGAGCAAAACTTCCTAGGAACGCCCTTATCGGTCGGTCGAAAGAGAAATTTCGAGGATCAAAAATTAACACTTTGTTTTAAGTGGTACTTGCGGGTTCGGGTGGATCTCGAGAGGTATGGAATGGTATGGGAGGTAGGACGAGCCGAAGCATATCAAAGGCTACGCTATCGAGCAAAGAGCGAACCGTCCGACCAAAATGCTGCTGCCCTGTAATGATAACGGACGGAACGCATCGAATCATAAAATTTCTCATTATGTCACAACGAATGTGAATATGTGTGAATTTGCTACCATTTGAAGCGTCTCTTTCACCAGTAAAGAAAGTGTAAAAAAACAACTTGTAAAGTGTACAACACCAGCAAAACAATGTGGTACGAATGGATTTTCTCTCTCTCGCTCTAGACATAACAGGTCACACAAACTGTTGGCAAACGGCAAACAAACATGTTGCGAAAAAACAAATCGACTACAATAACGAAACGAAGCCAGCATAACAAATCAATACGCAGCCGAACGGTGCAGAGCGAACGGATCGAAGAGAGGAAAGAAAACCAAACAAAGTGATTTCAAACATTCAACAAAGTTTCAACAACCAGATCAATATGGCAGGGAAAAAGTTTTTTTTCTCTATCGCTCGTTCTCTTCCGATGCGTCCAGCTCGACAAGTTGATTCCGTAGAGTACGGCAACACATAGAAGAAAAAAAGCAGTACAACTATGTAGGCATTTTCTTGGAATTCTCGAAAGAGCTGTGGCAGCTTCTGTACACACGCCCGGCTCTGTTGACAATGGACACCCATCACAGGCGTGCCTCGTTAATCCTCCGACCACACTGTTCTAGTGCGCGCGTGTATGACTGTTCAAATGGTTACATCCATCAGCTGACGTGGAGTAAAGCATCTGAAGGGAAAATAATGTTGCTGTGTGATGGATGAAGAAGTTTCCAACTTTTCCCAATCCTTAAGGGACGCTACTTCCTTTTTAGCTTGTGATGAATTGAGTAAACTTTTTGGTTTTGAAATTTTTACAAACAATTTTAAGGTACTTTGAACAAACAGTTTTGTAACATTAGACTTTCCAACGGTGTAACTCTTTAACTAACAGTACTGGTACTGTCTTGTTCAACTCCTGTTTCCTGCTCTCACATCAAAGAAAACTCAAAACATACCACAGCATTACAGTAACGATTCTACAGCCGTTATTGTCTCGTGTCATTGTGTTGGCTCGGTACACGCCACGCCATGTCAAGGTCGGTAGATGAATGGTAAACGGAACTGCTTCACGTTCTTTCAATCATTGTGCTCCGCACACCAGACAGGATGAAGCATCGAGCATAAGGAAAAAAGGTACCTTCCATCAAACATCCGAGCATTATCACGAGCAACTTGACGGCGCATGCAAAGCTTTGAAGTTGGAGGAATCGTGGCGGTAACGATTCCGCTTAAAGTACAGCTGACAACAAACAGGGCGAGAAACAAAATCAGTCCAGATCTGCAAATGGTCACCCATTATAGAGCGTAGACATATTTGGACAAAGCAATCTGCTCGCATGTAATATTCAGGACATTTATTGCAATGTTACTTGATACGCCATCAAACTGGAAGTGTCATAGCTTATCACCTTAACTCCCTGTTGATGCCATCCTTACCAGGTAGCACTGAAGATCTCGTCAGTGTGCTGGTGCTGCCAAACCGATTGCTGCCAGCCTTGACTATATTTGTCTTGTAATTAGACACGGATTTCGGCCCGACGCAACGGGCTGCAACGAACCGTAACCGGATAGATGTAACGCGTCGGAAATTAAATATTTATCCTACCCGTATCCGTGACGCGAATAATTAGATCAGCAAGAGGTGCCGGAACACGCACAAGCCCTTTTGTGTTTTGTGTGAGGAAAGGTTGATTTTCAACATAGCGAAAACCTATATGTTTGTCTTTTTTAACCCTTTTTGCTGGTTGTGATATCTGTTGACCTGTTTTTTTGGCGCATTTTCCTTTGCGATGACCTGTCAAATAGAATAATGCTTTTGTTTGCACATTGAACAACGATTTTTTTTAAATGCTGCTATTCCTGATGATGATTCGTTCATCGGTGAACCCTTTTATGCGGCAAAGAATGACAAAGAAAGCGCTGAAAAAAAGAGCAATGATTGTTATCCTCAACGACATGAGTGATGGTGGCATGCGTCACTCTGCAACGGCTTTGTGATTGGAACAATGCCCTGCAAGAAACAGACCAGAAAGAAAGTCCTTCACATTATGCCAATCATTGTGGGAAGCTCTAACGTTTTCTTTGTTTTATTTCTTACGTGATGCATTTGGATAGTAGCCTGATTGTATTATAATAACACATAAGGCAATGTTTGTACGAAATTATACGTCAAAGTAGCCACTTCCCTATTACTAAGATAGCATCATTAAAATGTTTCCCGATCCGATCGTCGAGCAACCGAGATGATATTTGCTCAGAAAAACATCCAAACGACTCTCTCTCTCTCTCTCTCTCTGCCTTTAAAACAACTAATGTTGTTTTACTACTTTCCAAAACTTTTACCGCCAAGGATCTTCACCGGCAATACCGGCCGATCCATGGAGACGCTTGGTACCTCGTAGGCTCATGCCTTTCTCCATGGAGACGCCTGGTACGCCGTAGCCCAATTATGGTCGGCAGCAATCGCCTTCACCGATCGTTGCCCGATACGTTTATCGGCGATCGAAATATAGCTAAGGTAGCGATAAACAACATCACCGTACGCACGGGCTCGTTAGCACAGCTGAGAAAATATTGACCATAGCAGAGGGGCGATGGTGACTCTCGCTTCGTTCGACTGCGGTTCAGTGAAGCGAATCAATATCATTAAGAGTGCAATTGGATGTGGGCTTGTATTAACGGGAATTGGGTCGAAAAAAAAATGATCCAGGTTCTATATGTAATTATCTGTAACAAATGAATCAATCATTATTAGAAAGTCGTGAAGCTAATGCCTTTTTTCTTTCTTAAATAAAATTATTACAACCACCATCATGCCTTCTACCGCACAAAGCGCCCCCATTAAACACATCCATATTGAATGCCAAACTTCCCTTCAAAAACGACTCATACAAAGCATTTCAACTATCCGAATCACATTTTACGCGCGATCATAATTCTTCCACCAATAATACATATATTGCAAGCGTAACGTTCAGGAAACCATCCATCTTGGCTGCTCACATCAACCATATCAAACCGGTTGCCGGTTGCCTCGGGCTGGCCGTTTCTTCACGCACACGCACACACACACACACACCAGCAAAATACCCCGGGGCGGAAAACATGCCAAAAATTCCCAAAAACCATGCAAGTATGTACAGGGCGCTCGGTACTTTATTGCATTTGTTGCTTGCCGGTGGTTTATGGCACACTGGTTCTGGCATTCCCGGCCGAATCGTTCGTTATCGTTGCCAGTTTTTGCGGGTGATGGTGATGCTGGTGGAATGCCAGGTGGTGGTGGCGGTGCCTTAAATATTATTTCAACCAAGAAGGGGCTTCGCCTAACTCGCACCGCACACAGCTCGAGTGTGTGACATTTAGCAGTGACTAAGGGCGACAGAAGAAAAAGTAACATCAAACATCTTCACACTGCCAACTCTTCGGGAAGTTGAGGCTTCGGTTGAATAGGTAGCATCCACCCGATCCTCGCCCCCCTCCCCCCCATCATTATTACCAATTCATTTCGGGCACAATAAAAGCAACAGTCTCCGCACTTGGCCGCTGGGACCGACGTGTTTACCGTCGATTTAACAATCCTCCACGTCGCGCTGATGTAATTGAACGTACGCAAGCTGCTCATTCAAAGTGCCCGCCGACTAACTGACAAAGTTATAATTGGGCGTGTTTTTCCTGGGGGTGGGTGGAGACTGGGGCGGTGGGTTTTTCTTTACTCCACAACTTTAAACTTTACTCATATCTGCGTGACGAGAGGTTCGTGAGTGTGTGTGTGTGTGTGGGACACAAGTGGCTCATCCAATCAATATTATGCCTAGTTTATGTGCAAGTTGCTACTGCTGCTGTCTTTCTTAAGTATGAAATACAAATAAACATCATTTTAAGAAGAAGTTAAAGCTTTTCTTTACAGAACAAGAAAACCAAAGCGAAAAGTACACTAATGACTAAGCACAATAATTTAGACACAGCGGACTAAGTATAATGAAAACTGATCACCATTTTAACGATTCTTTAAACTTCTTCTGGCTGGTCGTTTCTTTTGTGCGTCCTAGCAGCATTTACGTTTTAAATGGAACTCATTAGTATCATTACTGCTTTGTGAGGTGTTTTTTTCCCTCCAAATCTGCCTCTTAGTTATCAGATCGCAAGCAGTCCCGTTCAGAACAATGCTTGTCACCTACAGACTCCATATACCTTAAGCTAAAAAAACATCGCAAAACAACTTAAGAAAATCGCGATAAAATGGATGACACGGAGCAGCTAGCAAAAAAAATCCTCCCAAAACTGAAGCTACGCCCTCGGGGTCAAACTTCAACAGTTTAAGGCAAAACCGTCGCCTTTCTCCACGGGATTTAATTGTTACAGGTGTTTTTGCGCCATAATTCCATTATGCAATCACCAAAATGTTGGGCCTTGGGTGAGACCACGAAGATGAAACGATAACTGCCTTCATGCTGGGAAAATGAATCTTCCACCATTTGCGAAAACCGCATCCCAAGGTGGACCGCTTTAGAGTTGAATGAAAGTGTCTCTCTCTCTCTCTCTCTCTCTCTCTCTCTCTCTCTCTCTCTCGCTCCCTTCATTTACAGCTAGTCAGATGGAAAACTGAAAAGCGAAACCAGTTAGAAACGATCGCTTTCTCGCATCAGCAGGAAAAAACAGCATATTTTCCCATCCGCTTTGATGAGGATCTCGAGCCAAGTAGCGTTTTTCCTCTAGCCCCTTCAGTTCTGCTTTCAGACCTGTTAACTTGTTTTTGTGCCTGTGTTTTTTTTTCTCTGCTACCAACTCATTTTCTATACAAGATTTTCATATTTTCCCGGGCTGGTACCAGTTGGAAGTTTATTTGCCCCGTTTACCCACGCTCCCCGATGGCTACTTAACTCCTGCCGGTGTTGCTTCATGGCTTGAAACTTACCTGGCTGCAACGTAATCGGGCGCATGGTACGAAGCATTACGACCCCCGGCCATAAACCCACCCCCAGCCCCCACCGTACCACCGGGTCCCGTCCCACCGGCCGCCCGATCGCTCTGCACCATCTCCCAGCTGGTGATGCGGATGGGCCAAACGATCTGACCGAAGCTGTCCCGTATCAGCGCCTCCCAGGACGAGTAGGACGGGGACGATTGGGAGTGGTCGGACTGGAGGCGCTCCGAGCGCTGCAATCGGGCCCGCCGACGGGGTGACAGTGAACTTTGCTGGCCCGGACCAGCCGGGCCATTAGGAGGATTGTTGCTGGCTGCCGTCACCGTCGTGACCGCAACAGGTTGTGGGAAGGCCGTACTGCCGCTGGCCAAAGCGGACGGTGGCGGGCGTATTGCATAACTTCCGGCGTTTGGCGATGTGCCCGACACGGGTGACAGTAGCGAGGGAGCGCTCGGTTCACCGCTCTCCATTGTTCAATAGCGAATGGTGGATGTCTACTCTAGGAACGCTAGCTGGCTCACGTGGCCACCCACAATGATTGTCCAATGCAACACAAACACACAGAAAGTTTCACTGCTTCGTGAGCTACAAAATCATTCCAATATTGCACCAAAAACTGTGATTAAAATAATCAGAAAATAATACTTCCGAGAGAGAAAGCAAGCATTCAAAACTTTCAAAACCCGAGTCTCACGTGATTCACTGTTTTTGTTGATCTCCGTTCCTCACTTCACTCAACAACGCTTTCCCAACCCTTCAACCCCTGCTCGAACGCTCCCGGTGCACCATAATGCGCCCTTGTTTCTGCACCACAGGATTTCCTGGTTCATTGCGGTGGAAATGGTCGGGGAATCAACGAATGCTGACTGTTGACGGGCCCGTACGACAGGCAAGCGTGCATTGCAATTAGCTGCGGCTGCTACTCAATCACCAATTCGCTTCTGCATCAGATGGTTTCCTGCACGTACACACCGGGCACATTACACAACCCTTTCCACAACCCGTGCCACCATCGCTCGGTTTTATGGTGTGTTGATGAACTCTCGTGCACACCTGGCAAGAAGAAAGTCCAGAACACAACGTTCCACCGCGCTCTGGGCTCTGGGCTCTTAAAGCAACACCATAAATCACGATTATAAGGTTAGCATGTGGTCACTAATCGGATGGACGAACACCACGGCGTTTGTATCAAAACGGTGTACAGCATCCTTCTCCTGTGTGAACACCAGACACACACACACACAAACAGACACGAGGAAAATCGCATAAAAATGCGCGCGGCAACACAAAAGTAATAACCATAAACCAGTCCTCACAATAGACACGGGCGCGCGAGCTGCACGAGATCCTGGTGAACTGGTTTTTATTCCCCTTTCGAAGCGTTTTGTTTTTATACCACGTGGTTTACAAAGTTAAAGCGGAAGGTTTTTTATTGTACAAAAAAAGTAAACCACGCTACCTCACATGCACAGAGCAAGAGAGACCACGAATACTTGCAATCAACCGGAAAAAGGGAATAAATTAAATTAAAACAAAAACGACTTCAAACCCGGCCAGCGTGTTCCGGATCGGAGCAACAGCTGTGGAAACGGAAAGCAAAGTAATACCGTGGCACCCGTTACGATCCTGCGAGGATCCAAATAATAGTGTGGAACTGTGTGGAACGGAAAACACAACTCTGACACTACTCGGGTTTTTTTTTTTCTCACTGGCGGAACACCACCACCACACACAGACACACGTGGTGTTTCTTCTATTGAAAACACATTTCCGGGTAGCAGAACAGAACCGTACTGCTGCCTGCTCGCAACACAACCGTTACCGTGTACCGATCGAACGCGAATGCCATCCTGCTACGGTGATGCGATGCTGCTCTGGGGTTACCGGAGCCCACAGATGGAACAACACGTCTCGCCATGCGGCAATATCTTACGCCAGCCAACCCAAAATTGTGCTCCAGAATCACGTGAAGTGACGCGCATCTCTCTCCTTTGGTCGACAGCGTGAGGCGACAGACACAACATCAACAACGGTACACACGCGTACCGAAGCTGTGCGTGGCGGTGTGAAAGAGAGCATCATAAGGTAGTAACGTTAACGTAACGCACAGACACACACACACACTTACCGCAACCGAAAAATAAATGCTGATGCGACAAAGTTACTGGAAAACGCATCACGCCGCTCACGTGTTGAGCAACAGTCAAAAAGCTAACACAGAACGGATAAACCACTCCGGAAAGCTTTTACAGGGTGGTTCGGGAAAGCTTTCGAAGAGTATTCCAAAGGGCCCATGTGTCGCATGGTGTAATGTTGCACAACACAGAAAGTCACTCATGAGTTACTGGATGAAGTCGCTTCGAAGGATGCTTGAGGTGAGTGCCCTTTTGTTGTGGTTCTCGGAGCCACTTAAAATTTGAGGCTTAAATACTTCTTGTGTTAATATAAAGTGTGTGATAATTTATTCAACTTTAGCAAATATTTTTCTTGCTCGTTTTATTGGTGTACTCCAACCGACAATAAACTGCTCGCTCGGTGTACAGAGCAGCTCACCAAAACAACTTCCTCCCGAAAACAAGTCTACTGCACTCCCCGTAGGGTAGATTATAATTTCCTGAAATAACAGATAGTCCCTACAGATTGTCGCCGGTTTACTTTTTCGTACAGGTGAGACACGGCAAAGGTACTGCCGGAGTTGCTAAATAAACAGCCCGTGGGTGAGCACACACACACACACACACACACGCACGTACGCTTCGCTCGCAACACACTGAGTTATGTCCATCGGTATGCCGGCGCGTCAGCTCCGGTGTTTGTGTGTAGATTAGCTTTCTAGCTTCCCCTTTACCACCTTCCATGCCTTTACCACCCGTATCGTAGCTCTTTGATCTAAAGTTCCCGAGCAAAAGAAGAGATCGGTTCGGAACTGCTTTTTTGGCTGCCATAGTAAGGTTTCCCCCCCCCCCCCCCCCCCCGTTGAGACTACAAAGATGGATAGATTTTCTAGATTTTTCGCATCAAAATTGCTTACAGACAAAAATTATAAATTTTGAACCCCTGAAAGTATGCAATATATTTTGCAAAACGCCTAAGAGTATGCTATTGGCCCTTTAAATGTTTTTTTTTCTGATCTATTAAGCGTATTTAAGGATAAAATTTAGTTTCTCATGTAATTAACTTTGAATACGGCGGGGAGAACTATTTACCAACCAATTTCTAGAAAGTAAACGAACCACATCCTCTCAAGGGTTTCTGCTGTGATATTAAATTTCATCTCCGCTCGTAGATAGCTCTTTTCAGCTGCTGCGGTAGATCGTTTTGAAATGATGTTCAATACATTATAATGAGCGGATTTTACTCACATTTCAATCCATTCGATCCAGCTCTCTACGCCCCTAAGACCCAAACCACCTGACAACGATTTAACTTCGAGACGTCATAATCAATCTACCGATAACCTTCCTCAGTCATAATTTTAAAGCTCTGCAAAACTTTCCCAACCCATCTTTGTGGGGCCGAAAAATGTTTCTCTCACCCACCTCTATTTCACGCTCTGCCATTGTGCCGGAAGCATCGTCAAACTTTTCAATTCCTCCGACCGAAGAGGTTGGGTTCCTGCGTTGCTTACCTTATTCTCGTCACGTACCATTTTCGGGTCAACACGGACAATCCGCATTCTGCTTCCGGGAAGACGGGGACAGGAAATCAAAACGTACCTCCTGCTGTTCCTCTCCTCCTCCCACTCCCCCTCCCCCTCTTTTTCACCCCGTTCGATGTATAAATCCTGTATTGCGATTATCTTGTGACTGCTGGTGTAATAAATTGCATAACCTAGCGTCCTGCTATGCAAAACTTGTGCTCACTGTAGCGAAACTGCAGTTACATAACTGCTGCCATGGGCAAGACTTCAAACCTCGTAGCTAACCGTGTAATTTGTATTCTAGGAAGTGAGTTAAAAAACACTCTCACACATAAAGCACAAAGCCAGACAGACACCTGCACTCCAAAGGCAATAGAAACGCAAAAGCCATCGCATAATGAGCAAATGAAGCGTACTCTGCTAAATTTGCACCCTTTTCACGGACCGGTACGAAATGCTGCGCCATTGTGTGGGTGCTGAGAACAAAATTAATCCCATCTCCAAACGGCCACCATCGCTTCGTACCAATCTGCACACGGAAGCGAGTGTTCTACAACGGTCGGAAATAACATTGCCTTTATGCTGAACGTGATTCTATTCGCTTCATTTTAGCATTCGCTGCATATACAGGGCTAAAGAGAAAGGACGCTTGGTTGGGAGAGGGCAAACGATCACTAGCTGCTGATACTGCAACTTTCCGGCTGCTCACCGTAATCTGTTCTAAGAGGATCCCGCAACCCAAAAAACCACCCCCAGCTGACAAATAGTGCTTGAGAAAAACGGTTCAGCTGTGGCCGGCAAGACTTGCAACCGTTGCTAACGAACCAATCGATCGTGTGGTGTCGGTGGGACGATGAGTTTCTTCACCCAAACATTTTCAACTTCTTCACCGCTTTTCTTGAGGTTTCAGCGCTTTCTTCCATCATGATGCGAATGCATGCATAGACGCCGTCCTTAAAATTTGGTGGTCCGTGCTCGTTTCTTCGTGCTCGAGCTTAAGTCAGTGGTCGGTGTGGAAACATTTCACTATCATAACAATGCGTATGCCCACCGGGAGCTGAGATTGTGAGCATTATTTCCGTAACGCTCTATTTTAATACCTGTCTACAGGCCAGGGGCACGTGCCTGCCACTGGTGAGAAGACGCCGGCACACTTTTGGCGAGTGAAATTTCTTCATCAAACAATTTTGCCCCAAAAACACTTCATGCCCCAGGAAGAAAACTTTCTTTTGCTTCAGTCCTCTCTAGTCGTACTGCCATACAATCAGTTTCTCGTTATCGTGCCACGCTTGAAACGGGTCGCACAGGTACTCTCGGCAGCCTGCGATGAACCAAAACGATATGGAAGCTACATCCGCCACTTATCTTTCCACCTCGGATAATACGCCATTTAAGCGAATATGAATTTAAATAAAGGGAAAGAAAACACTTTCACTTTCATGCGGATACTTGCATGGGGGTTTTCATTGCTTTGGTATTATTCAAGGATTATCGTGCGCGTGAGCTCCACGTGTTGTTTTGCATAGTAATCGAGATGGAACTACTCTTAGCATGAGCTTTTAAAGCAAAAATTTAAATAAAGCTATGATAATTCAATTTGCAAGTAAATATTTCAACACTTTATTAAAGCGATTTTAGAAAACAAAAAAGGACAAAAATGATATAAAACAAATTTACTTATTGAGTTCGATAAGAAGAAGACCATATTTAACGCTTCTGAAACCATCCTTATTTCTGAAAAAATCGCTCAATTTTCGAAACATTATTTTTATTATTTTATAAATTTAAACTGTGATCTTTACCATTCATAACTCATTTTCTCACAGCACCATGAACCACCAGAAAAGAAATTTAAAGGGTCAATGAAGACCGAGCATATTTCGTTTTTATTTTGACTAACAATTTCTAATTACTTCGTATGGTATTTCACTTTATGGATTAAAATCAAATTTCCCTATCAAAAGAACATTAACGATATTTTTAATAGAATTAGTTTTACGATAATCACCTGAAATAAAAATTTAATCCTCCTTTTATTTACTTTCAATCCATGAGCAACCAGGCGCCTCCATCAACCTTCCCAACAAAAAAATGCTTCATGCGATGCGGCTGGCACACTTTTTCAGTCCACTAAACCAAGCATCGTACATTTGATGCCATTGAGCTATAAAACCTTTTTAGCTACATATGGAAACATCACAAAAGAACATCCGAAACGCCGAATAGAGCACCGTCCCGTAATAAAATAAATCCTTATTAAGCTGCATTATGCACAAAATTTGAATCCATCCCGTCGTTCGTCTCTTTCCTCATCCCAAGATTAAATCAAATGTAAATAAACCATGGAAGCTCACACACCCCTTGCCGTATCGTACTTGCGTAACAGATTAAGTGTAACAACCCTAAACAGCTGCACCGACCGAATCGATATAATCATCAATCGGAATTGCATTTCGTGTCGTAAAGCATCATTCCGTTTCCCGGCTTACCACAACGTACAATCGACACCACCGACCAGCCCCTCCCGTCATGATAAAGTGCCAATTGATTGGAAATGATTTGGTCGGTGTTACTCGAACCCCAAACGGCTGGTAAATTGCACCGACCACCGGCACCGACACCACAACTATGGTCGAACACATCAAAAGGCTAACTCACGCTACAATCTCGGTCTATCCATCCGCCACCGAGTTAGTGTGTGCGAGGCAGATGCGAAAACATCGCATAACCACCCTGGCGAGATCGTGTCTTGTTTACAGATAAATGATAGGCCCAGGATCATAACGAACGATGGGTTTTGGGTATCGGATTATCATGCTTCGGGGATGAGCAAGGGATGGTGGGGAAGGCGAACAGGGGATTGGGAATTACTCTCTTTGCTAGACACAGTCGACACAGTCAGACATATCATCCCTGTGTGTGCCGCTCGTGGAAGTCTCTTTTTCTCGTAGCTACACGTGCTCCAGATGTCTTTAGATGAACGAACCGACGAGAGCCAGGGCCCATATTCGGGCACTCGGAATATCCTACAAACACCACATTAAACACATTTTGCCTGATGCGATCAGACGCACAATGTGTGATGGTACTTCGATGTCGGACATAATGGATATGCCTTGCCGAGGTCATAAATCTACCCTGTCTCCGGTTCTCCAGGGAGTCTAGGGATGCGGGTAGTGAGCCGGTCTAGCCTTTGCTTACAAAACATTACGCAATAAATCGTTTAAAAGGAAGAGCTCCGTTTCCGCTTTTTGAGAGGTCATTGAACAAAATGATATAAAATTAAATCTACCCATACGCTCCAAATTGCTATTACAATATGTTCCTATCTAAAGCAAACATCAAATACGTATGAGAAGTAATTATAAAATTTCATTTCATCACCAAAAACTTTCGCCAGTCGATAAACAACGGAACCTACCCCAAAAGTCCCCAGTGCAGACTTTTAGTTTGCATAATGAAATCAATTTGGTGGCTAACTTTATGGAGAACAAAAACTCATTCCCTATGCATGATGCTGCTGCTGCTGCTACTGGTGCTGCCACTTCCATCTGGCACTGGAAGCGAGTGCTGTGGTCGATTACTACCATTAAATAACCACCCAAAGTTCCAGCCACAGCAACGTACAAAGCAGCTTGCAGACGCATCACACACACACACGCTCAGTAAACAGAACATGTTAATTTAAGCACTAGGTCGAGGTTGGATAAAATAAATACACACGTCTACCGGCGCACAGACGCATTGCAATCTACCACGAGCGACGGTAAACATTCCACAAGTTTCTATTTAAGCAGCATTGAGAAAATGCAACAATTTGTACATTACGGCTTAGCAGCCATTGTTGCAAAATTATGTGCAATGGTAGAAGTATTGTTTGTAGAGGAATGGGGGTGAACCAGGCTGTTGAAATTGTTCAACAGTACGACGAAACATTGGAGCAGCACCGCTATCCCTTGCTACTGCTTCGCCCCTTCGTGGCACAATGATTGATGATGGAACGAAGCATTCGGTGAAAATGAGCTGCAAACATATAAGCTTTTCCACACCACATCACGAACGGCACACTGTGGAAAAGATATAAATTTCTTCCGGAAAAGGGGTGGATCGATCCGTTTCCAATTGATCCCGGAAAAGCAAAAAAAAACCATCATGGAAAATGTCAATACCGTTCTTGGATGCAATTAAACGTGAAGCGAAAGTTCATTAAATTTACGAGACGAGCTTTCGGTTGAAAAATCCTAAATACAAGCAGTCGATTAATTTTCCTTCTTGTGCGTGTGTCATTAAAATCATACAATTTTCTCTCTTTCGAATGAGCATTACAATCCACAGATCCCACCACAACTTGCCTTAGTTATGCAAAGAAGAGCAAATAGGCAAACGACTATCCCAACAGGGTGAAACGGGAACGGCATCAGGCATCAGGAATCGATTTTTTGCCATCGTTCTGCCACAACTTCACACTGACCTACATCGGAGGCACGAATCGCCCATTTATGCCATGGAGAATTCCGAGCTCAAGCATCCCCGGCGTGGCAGCCATCGTTAAGGCGTGATGAGGTACATGAAACTAACACGACACATTCTCCCGCTTCTTGTGCTTCTGCACAACACCGGGATGTTCCCATCCCACCCCGAGTCCCGAGTTTTCGTAAACAAACGAAATGATAATACAAATCGTCACACTAGGACGCACCGGAAAATGAACCGACGAGCACAACGTCCACGGTCACAATCTTTTGTCAACCCAGGGAAACACCGCTCCAATGCCATGGTCAGCAACCCGGAACGGTGTAGATTGTGTGCCGTGGACACATTTTTGCTTTCCAAGCCCGGAGGTTTCCAAACAAAAGCTTATTAACGCGTTGTTTAACGCTTCATTGGACGGATGTGATGTGATTGGCGGGCGTAAACAAGGCTGCGAAGAATATTAATTAAACCTTGCGTAGTATGTTGCAGCTCACGGAGGTGGAGAGGCTGATGGATCAAACTAATAAATTAAGCCGAGAGTATGTTATTAAGCATAAAGCACTCAATTCATATGAAATATTCTGAGAATTTTAGAGCAAAAACATATATTTTATTACAAATAAACATTTTCGGCATCTGTGCGTAGTAATTAATAAATAAATGAATACAAATAAACATCTTCTTTAGCACCCTTTTAAATGAGATTTTAATCTTTATTAACATTCAATATTTTAATCCATCTTCACTCGCAATCAAAACCAGCTTTCACTGATCACGCAGAACAGCTAATGTCAAACAGTTCTACAAACTACCATGCGCCTCCATTAATTCCACTTAACTCCACTCTCAGCTCACAGCTCATTTCAAAAGAAACTATTAGCTCACAATTAGCCATATTCTTTGATGCATTCATCTGTATTCCAGTGCAAATGCATTTACTCTCCATTTTGCGCTAAACCACTGCACACACTTCTATCCCACTTCGCTTCCGATTCATCTCCGCCCGGTTACGATATTGGGCTGCAGTTGGGCGTCGAACGAACCACCGCCGCTGAAACCCGCTGGTAAGGATACGGACATTCAATATATTGGCAATTGGTTTTACCATGGAGTGCACTGGTGTGTGTGTGTGTGTACTGTGGCCGGTACATCCTATACCCACTCGAGCCAGATTGCACTTGGGAGCATGCAAACGAATAAGGTCAAGTGTGGACCGAGACCGAGCGAAACGTGTGCAAAGCGTAGTACAAATCTGTTACAGCCGTCAGGTGCAGATACGTGTGCGAGCGTGTGGGAAAGATTTATAGCACTCGTACTGCTTGAGCCGTGTTTCGGACGCCGTACGTTGCTTGACTGATTGTGGCAATGTGTTGATGCTGCCCGGAGACGCGGAGCAGGATTATGTCTGCTAGCAAGTGAGTGCGATTGAAGTGAGCTAAGACCATCAAACAATTCCAAGAGCAAACGGTAACGGCTCCCAGTAGCACACCTTATGGGATGTTTAAGGTTAGTTTTAATATTTATAATACGCTTCTGTGGAGGGCGAAAAAAGCAGCTACTCCCTAACGAATTTACATTCAAGTCAATGAGCTAAATGCGTTACTTCAACCCTCATGAGTCCTGTTCCAGTGGCAAACGGGCACTGAGGCACCTGAGGGCAACTAATAAATAAACCAGTTAGTTCGCCTCACCGAGCATACCATCGTCATCGTCATCTGGTGCAATACTTACGAAAGCTCGTCTAGGTGCACTGCTAATGGAAAGCTTCAAATTTACAACCGATGCACTCTACTCCGGGTCATTTTCTACACCAAGAATGGCTTTACCCGAGAGGAATGTCATCTGTATTCTAAGCACCTTACAGCACAAGATAACCATAGCAGCAGATTATTACTACGTGCTGCATTTCGTTTCCATTATGCTTTTAAAGAATTGAGTTTTTTTTCCTAGACGACAATAAGAGCTGCTAAAAGCGTGCCTTATCACATCTGTTTCTGTGCTCTAAATATTTTATATAGTCTCTCATCAATCTTCAACTCCAAAGCTCCACTCGTGCTGGAAGCCTGCCTTTATTGGGACCTAATTTAGCTAAGCCTTGAAATGTTCCAGCTCACTGCACTCCATCAGCCGTAATGCGTTCAATTTAATGTGGCCAATTTTCTACAAAAGATCCCCAGACCACTCGCGATGGCAAAAAGAATAAAACCACCCAGATACAACCGTCACAAGCAGTATCCCTATCGTTGAACATGATGGCAGCAAAGGCTCGATTTAATTTAATTCCGCCCGATTCAATTGGATACCCTTCATAGTTAACTAGAGCCAGCTCGCCAAAGGAATCCTTATCCCGAAAGCGACGTCCCCCCCGTCTTTTTATTAGATCCTCACCATTCAGTGCGCCGTGCTGCGATTGCCGGCAAAAGAAGCAGGTCACTTTAAAGCGGGTGACGCGAGCAGTGCGCTAGAAGCGTCGAGCGAAGAAAAATGTAATATCACCAAACGCGCCTTACGGCTTTGAATAAGTTTTTCGCGTCAAAAGCAAGTGCTGGCTGGTGGCACGGTTTACCTTCGCGCGATGAAACCACAAAATCGTCAACAAGTTGCAAAAGAAGTTGATGGATTTTTCGCTATTCATTTCAATGGGAGCCGTTTTTATGGTTGCCGCGGATCAGAATGAATCCCATTTTTCCGAGCTCAATACGGAGGGTCGACAGAAAGTCACCCCGATACAATAACGCGCGGGTTGAGGGCGTTAAGAACTTTGAGCAAAAAAAATTGCTTTGCACCGGCACCGGAAGGAAGAAACCGTTTAAAAAGTTATAATTGGAGTGTAGCATGTGCGAAAACTGTTCCCGCTTACACATAGCGCGGAATGGAACAAAGAGGTTTTTAATTAAGTTTAATATGAAGAATATTTTTAATAAGCTTTTTTTATTTTAACAACTACCCATGATGGTGGAGAAAAGTCTAAACATCATTCGACGTACGGACAAACCACCACAGGCTCTGCTTGCCCTTCAATAAACCATTAAAAGTGGCTCAAAACAGTGATAAAATTCGGACATAAGCCACCCTCCTCCGAAAAACACATAACTTTTGTGCTATTTTTGCGTTTTGTTTTGGGATGGGAACCGTTCTGCCTCGAGTGATTGTAACATCCGATGGCTTGGTCGCTCGTAAATTAAACTCCATAGGTTACAACTCCATCAAACGGTGCGTGGCTGCGGCTCAAATTCGGACACATTTTTTCCCGGCGAAAAAGTAAAACCAAACGAACATCGTGGTGTGTTTTTGGGGGTGGAAAAAAAACCCCAGGAAAGGACAGTTTATTGGCCCCATCAAAAGCCGACGGGCTTATGTGAATGTTGGCGGGTGGAATAATTTACAAACTTTAATCCTCGCTAGCGCACTATTTATATCACTTTATAGCAGCTCTTAGACTGTGCGAATGCGACATTCTAGACCGGTTCTGAGCGAGCGAAGTAAGGTTTATGGCATGGATTATCGCTCTAACTCGGGTTTGCTTCAATGTGCGTAATAATGACGTCGCAACAGACAAAACAGACCAGAGCAAAGAGTGGCTCTCTGTGGGCAAGACTCGGTCAAGCGAATCATAGACAAAGCAGCATCACTCGCTGGACCACATTCTGTATCGGCTGATTCTTGTAACAGCCATTCGCTTCGCTTACCGTGTGGACAACCTGTGCATAAGACCGGCCCGAAGAACCTTTTTGCTTCGGTTAACCTTTCGGGTGTTTCAGTTCGATAAGACACCACTCTTGACCTACTTCCAGCACAACAGCAACCGCCAGGCGTGGGTAGGCTCAAAAACCGGGCGATGTAAAGCACTCGTCAAGCCTACGCTACCGTTCGATTTATTGTGTACAGTTCGATCGGAGGGAGTTCGCCTCGAGGCACTCCTTTGTTCGATGATGGGGTTTCGGGTCGGGGTTTGCTAAGAAACCTTCCTCGGCCCAACATTTTCTCTATTTCAGTGGCGTGTGTCGGCGTGCTGGGTGGAAAATTCGAACAAACCCTTGTCTATGTGTGCCCTGGTGATGAACGTAATTAAAGACACGTGACATTCGTGTCGTCTTGTTAATTTAAAATGAAATTTCCACGAAACGACATTAATCCACTGGAATCGGAGCAAAAAAAAAACAGTTTTCGTTGGAATTTAATTTTTCCCGGAATATTTAACCGTCACGTGTAATGAAAGAAGGCCGCCCAATCCAACCAGGATGTGTTATAATGTAAAATGATTCCTCTAACAAGCAGCTTGTTGCGGGAAGCGCAACAACAAACAATTAAACTTGTTAAAATAAATTGTTCAACCGACCTGTAACCTTTAGCATATTGCATTCCTCCTTCGGTTACCTTCGGGCGATCAACGTCCCCGGTAAAGTACATAACTTTCTTGGTACGTATTCAAAATGAACGCTGGTATCGATTGACTTCCCACCGCTTTGCCCAAGCCATTATCGCCAACCGGCTGACGATCGAGTATCGGGCGTCTCCATCGACCGACAAGCGAACACACCCAGTCAAACAATCAACAAACACGTCCCGACGATACGACAACACCACCACTGTCCGCAGCGCCATCTTCCAGTTTCCCGTCCCGATTATTTTGTGCCACTGCCCGTTGTGAATAAATTTCCACCGTACACCGTGGAAGCCTACAATGTGTGTGTGTGTGCTCGTTCGCTTTTCCTTCGAATACCGGCAGGAGACGACTGCACGAAGCAAATTGAAACATTCCAGCCCACGTCCAAGGCGGCGTGCGGTGAACTTCATCGTCCATCCGCAGTGGCTTGAGCAGAGATTTTCGACGACAGAACCGGAAACCTGAACCACTGTTCCTTCCGCGACACTGGTAAGATGGCAAGAGTATTTGCCGAAACCGATGTCGAACCATGCTCAAGCAGTGAGTGAGTGAGTGAGCATTCTAGAGCCCTGTTTGATGTCCACCGGACCATCTGGAACACTGCCGGGCAGTGGCTGTTTATCCGTGGAATATTCTTCTGCCTCCAGGAATACATCCTCCCTGGGCTTCGAAATACCCCGAAGGCATCATTCCGACTGTTATTGTTTCCTGCGCTTCCTGCCTGTTCTTGGCATGTTTATAGCGCTCCACAAAGTCATGGAAACGTCTTTGCCAGGATTGCTCGCCAGGAACGTCTTGTTGTGGGCGCAAGCACGCATAGCGAGTGCTAGAGATGGAAGTTTGTTTATAGCGTTATTTAGAATGCAATTTAGAGTCTTCACTATTATGCGCAGATTTCTCGTACGCGGCCATATTGAATATTGAAAGTAATGAGACGACTTACGATCTCCCGTTACCCGGGGGGAATTCGTTTTCACACGAGCGCATCGAACGAACCACGGTCGGATGGTTCTTATCGGTGTGATTTCGCCGGTCAACCGTCAACTGTCGAAGCGGCACGCTGAAGGAACGATAACACACTGGAAGCCAGCTGAGACCTTTCGCCCTAACCTGTCCATACTGACTTCCCGGAACGCATCCATCGGAATCATTGAGGTGGAGCGTTTCTTTTTTCCCACATTCGTCCTCCACTTTTTGGTCCTTGTTTACTCCTGTTCTAGTCATTAGAATCATTCGCACGTGAACAAGTCACGTCAACGTACAGTGACATGTAATGGGCTCGAACAGCAGAATAGTACACACACCGTCCCAGGAATCGATGTCGGGGGTTCCGCCTATATCACACATACGGCCGCCCAGATCGTTGTTCCTGATGGCAGCTAAAAACAACACCCACCGTGTTTTTGTATCTCTCACGTCCCATCCTCTCAGTTCCACCCCGCGCCGACACCCCTCACTCACACTTGCACCAGCAGAAGTACTACTCGACATGAGTTCACATGCGACCAGTTGTGTCCTCCATTCGCCGTATAGTGGTGGCACTAGGGAACAGGATTATTCTCTCGCTAGAATTCCAGTAGAGTTTGTTTTCTTCTCGTTTCGTTCATCCATTCCACCCCCAAAGTCCTTAACCGTGCAGAACTCGTCAACCAGGACGCGGTACGCTTCACCGGGCCTCGACTCGTAACAGGGAAATGGTGAAGTTTTACTGACATCTGAATACATGTCGACGATGTCGGTCTTATCTGACGCATCTGTACAGCGGCGGAATGCCATCTGCCATATTCTGCCCCAAAACCGTCCGCCGAACCTCCGCACCACCACCACCACCTTTTAAGCACCGAGATTAGCTGTAGGAAAAAGTTCGTGCCAACGAGGTCCGCTTTACTGCGATTATCTCATTGCTGGCCTGTTTGACAGCAATGGGATTCATTTGGTGAAGGTAACGGGAGACGATGCCTATTTTCCGCATCCGATGACTTCCCGGTGGCAAGTTTTAATAATCCCCAGCCGGCGGTTGGGCTCATAATCATAAATAAGGTTACCTTAACGACTGTGTTTTTTCTTTGTGTGCCGCTCAAAGACTGTCGCCCGTCTAATAACTTATGTCATTTGTTGGATTTTGATTTCAGATCTACCTTAATGACAGCGTATTAAGGATTAAGATAGTGGTGTGATGTGATTAGATAAGGATAATTATCATTATTTTCCATTTCACGAGCTCTTGTGGTCATTTGTAGTGGCGCTTAGCTGTGCTGCTTATATCGATCGGAATAGCGTGATGGGCAGAGTGATTGTTCCTCGCACCGACAGACAGCTGTTCGATTCCCACATACCCCGTGTCCCGAAAATCCTTTTCTTGTTGATTCAATATCTTTAAGCACACTTCATAAAGATGGTTTATTTGATCTCTCCTGGGGTCTCGGGGTCGGTCTTATGCACATACAGACACATCCTACCCGCGCCGTTAACCCATATGTCTTTGTTCACATCAAACTGTTTTACGTGCCCGGTAAAACTTTGGGGGGCCTTTCTTCATCCTTCCTTCTTCGAGCTACATAAGTAACCACAAACCACCTTTACCACCACCGCCGCACAGTCTTATCATCTCTCTCACCTTTTGTGGTCAGCAGCATATGTGGAGACACGTGTCTCGGAAATCTACGCGTCCATATTTGATTACGTTTCATTTATACTCAAACAGGGGCGCACGCAGGGAAGGGTTGGTGATTCGGGTTGAATTTCGAAACGGGGCTGGGTTTTGCTCCTTCCAGGTAAGCTCTCTCTGTGATGAACATCTTTCATTTCGGCTCAGACTCTTTCGTCCTTCCAGCTATACAGCTATGTGTAAACCTCTGTATGTGTATGTGGCTTGTAGGGGTCATAAATCTGTTTCCGTTGCCATGAGATATGGTATGAGTCCACCACAAGCCTGTGACGACCAACGACGACAACAACAAAACCCGTGGCAGAAAAAGGTAAATTCCAGCAAACGCAGCGAAGAACGCGTGTGCGTTGTTGGGCCTCCACGGATGAATTGTTTCATTTACACGGGGTTGTGCCGTAACGTGCACGTAAGGCGTACAGCGAGAGGTTAGACGACTTTGGGATATGGGATACTCTACCTTCCTACCTATCTACCGACTACCACTTGGATTCTGCAATATCTGGTGCGCTGTGGAGATAAAACTTTTCCTCTCCTCCTCAGAGCACTCCAGGTTTCCCAACTCGCCCAGCTTCCCAACTCGCCTTCCTCCAAACAACAGACAACCATTTGTACGCACATTACTCGGAAAACAATTTATCGTGCAGTAAAAACGATTGGTGCGTATTCTGTGCGCCTGGGGTAGCAAAATCAGCACACACCCAACAAGGGATAGAAGCAATGGATCGCGGGGAGGAGAGTGAAGGGGGGAGAGGGAAGGGGAAGTTTGGTATTCTTTACTTTGTCGAACATTTAATATCGAACGCTGCACTCCGGTACTCATAAGAGCAAACGGCGTACCAATTCTCGCCACTCGGCAAAAGTTACCGAACAGTGAACAATGGGGATGGATGAAGGTAAGTAGGGGGGGGGGGGGGGGGGGGAGGGTGAGGGGATGAATTTGCCAGCCCCAAATTTCGGCGAACTGTTTTAAGCTTTTCAATCGTACCAAATAGACATCCGTCGATTTCTGTTTTGGTCTATGGCTTTTATTTTCCATTTTTTGGGCCGAGATAAATTTTCCACGAAGAGCAAGATGAACACCATAAGCGATACAGAAGAAGCATCGAATATTATCTTAGGAGTACGAAGGAAAGTTTTCTTCTCGCCAGCTTCAAACTTTTAAAATAAATAATTTCGCAACTTCTTGCAGCAACAGTAATGATAAGGGCAATCAAGCTACTGTTGTAATAATTTTCCCATCTAAACATCCCCTTTAAGAAGGCCAGCCCCAGGCAGGGAGAGAGAGAGAGAGTGTGTCACCCTTAGACAGCAGTGTCACACAAAGGGACAGGTTATCTGCAAGCACACAATTAATAACCGCTCTCTGCTAGCTTCTCTCCCCTCGAATTAGGTCCACCACACCCAGAAAAACCCCCATTTCTAATTGCAAATGTGCCAGCAAAAACGGTTACAATTGATACGGGACCAAACCACCTCGTTAGTTCGCTTCGGCTCGGTGACAATAAACAGACGTGTGTTCGACGTCGGCAACGAAACCAGGGATAGACGACGGCACCGTATCCTAATGACCCACATTATCGTTCAACCTGCAAATTTAGCAATTAGCAAATGTACTTTTGTGGCCCCTAATGCTGCTACTATTTAGCACACTCGCATGGCAAAAGCCTCTTTCTGGCGAGGTGAGAAACCTTTTTGCCCGTGTCATTTGTAAAACTCAATTGTCAGTACGAAAAATGAAATAACCGATCGGGTGGTGTAAATGTTTAAAGGTAGAAAGAACTCCCAGTGTACGAACTTTATTTAATACACCCGGCCGACGAGAAGCTCGCATCGGTGCAAATAAAAGCACCGTACAGCACCGTTCGTGTGCCGTGTTTATGCTGTTTTGAAAATTAAACGCAAATAAACGACGCAATCGATAAAAAGCACACCCAACCGCCACGTTTCGTAACCGTTTTTATGGCCGCCGACTGCTGATTGCCCAAAACGGCCACGATGACGCGATGACGGCTGCAGGCTTCCGTGTGTTTGATGTTGAGAAAATTTAACGTTTTTTTTTCTGTTGTTGTTTGTTAATAACAATCGATTGATCGTCGTTAAAAATTACCTTTGAGCGGTCGTTAAATCCTTATCCATCGTTCTGTTTGGCTTGATGTGCTTGGCGCTTGGCTGATACGGCGAGTCTCTCGCCCTCTGTGTGTGGGTCCCCTGTGGCGAACTGTGTTCAATGCTACCCTTAACACTCGCAGTACACGATCACAAACACCTCGCACCGTTAACACTGCTTCATTATGTAATTTACATTGCCTCCCAGTCTACCCACTCTCACTTCTATCAGACACACGCACACACGTTGTTCTAAAAGGAAAAAAAGGCAGAAAGAACCCACGTTAACGACCAGAAAGGCAATAAAAACGCGACACACGCCGTGATCGGCATCGGCATCGGCTACATCCGGATGAATTATTATTTTCTGTTGTTAATTATAATTGGCCTTTCTTCACAACAAACACACACACACAAACTGCCTGGGAAAAGTTACAATATCGTACAGCAATTAATATTTGATCTGATAAGGCGAAAACTCTCGAAAAGCACGAGACACACGCGACACTCGCACACAGCACTCGCTTCACTTGGGACGTGTTGCGTTTTTGGGGCGTCCAATTTACTTTTCCAACCCTTTTCTTACTTCGCCTTTTCCTGGTGCTATGTTAGATGGGAATGCCTCGTTGACCCCGTTTTCCGTGAGCACAACAACACCTCCTAATTGTGGTCAACCGTTCGGACCCGTAATCACGGACATTATCTCGCACGGTCCGCACATACGCAGAGCGTGAGATGGGATGGGCACCCTAGAGACCTAGTTTTCCACTGCATTTCCTTCCGTTTTTCTCCCCTCCCCTTGAACAAAAAAAACCTATCAAACTACGGGATAGTTCGGCAACCTCGACCAACTCCCGAAATTGGCAAAGTCATTGAGTTCCTGGCACTGGCAAAAACTATTCGCTTCCGGATCCGAGACGGAAAAACTCACTTGATTCGTGTTCCGTACGCTCGATAAACACACTAACGGCAACTAAACCATTGCAGGTGATTTTTCACACCAGACTGAACGATCTGAAAATCTGTGGTGTGTTTCAGCGTACCGACACACGACACAGACGGCAAAACGGCCGAGTTCCTCTAAGCAAACGAGCGCAGTGGTGTGCCGCGCGCGAAAATGAAACCGAAACCGACCGTACCGAACGAACAGCAGGGTAGATGCGAAGGACGTCTGGGCGTGTTTGGGCCCGCCGCCTGGTTCGGTCCATCGGGTCTGCCTGCACAACACTCACTCGAGTTACCGAGCATACTGCGGGGAGTACGGCCTGCGGAGGACACGGAGGACACGAGGAACAATTACGAAGATGCCGGTTGACGCGCGCGAAGAAAAGCGCGTTCATTCATGCTTTCGTCGCAGCGGGAAAGCTACACGGTGAAGAAGAATCGGGATAAAGGCGGAAACCAAAACTGTTTCTATAAATCATCCTCGAGCGGGAGTGATTTTGTTGACATTTAACGGGGATTAAAATTGATGGAAGACGAAAGCTTGAATTTTTCAAATCAACATCGACGTGGTTTAAAAGATTTCAAGCTGGCTACACCCTACTTAATAGAATTATTCTGAATTTGATTGCAATAAATTTAAGCAATCTTTTATTGATTTTAGAATAAATTTAATTCAGAATTTTTACTATTAAAATCTTTTTACAATTTTAAAGCCAAAAAATAATATTCCATTGTGCGTAAAGAACGCCTTAACTCACGTGACGCTGTCGAGTTCGTCGCCTAGCAATACTCCACTGCACACACTGAGTTACCCGAACGGTATGCGGCGTGAGTGCTCACTGGAAGGAACGTGAGTTCTCCGGCTCGTACCGTGTAATAGCATTTACGAAGCTTTTTAATCGAATTGCTTCGGTATTAGAGTGAGACAAGGCGAGTGTCACTCACTCACTCACTGACAGGACCAACGCCAAACTTCACTATTTCTCGTCGTTTGATCGTGGCTCACCCATCCACGGATGGATTCTTTGTTTCTGTTTTCTATCACCACCTCGAGAGCTCGAGGACCGCCAGCCGAGTTTTGGCGGGTAAACCTAAGCCTAAACGCACTGCAACAAAGCAACTTCCCACACCCATGCATAATGTATGCGCCCATTTGGGGTATGGGCCGAACACACACACACACACACACACAAAGTTGCCCCTCTTGTGGTGTTTTCTTGCGAGAGTGGCTGACATAAAAAAAAGAAACAAGTGAACAATCAGGTACATGAATACGGGTGAGCCCTTCGTACTGTTTCTTTTAGCTTGTTGTGTTCTTACAACATGCCATGCTTGTAAATTGTTTCCCTTCATCCGTTGCGATGAGCGCTTTGAATTATGAAGCTCCCGTAACGTACATGCGGTGACAACCACACACACACACACGCACAAACCTAGGCCTAGAAGTTGGCCACACAAAGATGATATGCAAATTAACGATCGATTCGATGGAGGGATTTTGCGTTGGTCCATCACCAACCGTGGCGCGCTTTGTTTGGCTGAATGACATTTCGCATTCAACGTGTGCTGTGCAAGTGCCTGGCGTGGCACGTGCTGTCGGGGCACGCCAAAAAAACATGCTCCGTTTGCCAAAAACATGCGAAATGAATTTATTAAAAAAGATAACATAACATTCTCCATCGTGTAACAAAAGCACAGGGTTCGGATGGCAAAAGAAAAAAAAATCCCAAAGAAACGAGAAGCAAATGAATATTTCATAGGAAAAATCCTTTCATTTTCCTTTCGTTTGAATGTCGGTGCGAGAGAGGGGAAATGGGAAATTTTAATTACACTTCAAGTGTGGTGAAAAATTAATTCAATTCGCGTCAAGTTAAATTTTTCAACAGAAAACACAGAACACACCGTTTCGCGTCTTTCGCGCTGTTTCGTTGTTCTCGCGATCCGATGAAAACTATACGAATTCTGTGCAAAAATTGCAATACCAGCGAAGGCTTACGTGGAATCCTCTCATCCAGATGCATTTCATTATATTTATTCAGTTGTTTTGCTGTTATTAACATTCCATTCGAATTTTAAACAAATAGTAAGAAAAACCGGAATAAAGAAGGAGGAACGCCTAAAGGTATGCAATAATGAGCTCGGGGATTTATTTTGTTACCGTTTGATGCACGGCGTACGGCAAGAATATTTCTCAAATGGAAATCATTGTTTCTTATTATAATTCTAGCAAACGTGAACGCCTCTAGAAGCTTTAAAAATCTTTTATTTTTGCATTTAACAATTGTTAACTAGTTTTGTTGCATTTCCAAAGAATTTTAAGGAAAGTGCTATAGCTTAGCTATAGCTTCAAAAAACAGCCTCAAAAAAGCTCTAATTGCTATCGATCCTTTCACTCTAAATGGTACAAAAAAGCCTTCTCTCTAATGAAATTCTTTGTTAGTTGAATTTCTGGAAAAACACTCCAACAGGGGAGTTTGAAAGGAAAAACCTCACGAACCAAACGTTACAACGCTTCGACACTTGCTGCTTCGCCACGAAACGGGTCATTCTGTCCATTCCCTTAAATGTGTGGAATGCTTGCTGTTCCGCTTGCACGAATAATTCCCGGAGAAGCCAAAAGGGAAACGTACATAAATTCCATTCCAAAACATTGACCACCCTTAAATCATCGCCCACAACGACCACCCCCGGAGCGTTGCCCACCATCAATCCAACCTAGTGCCGCAAATCTTTCAAAGTTAAGACTCCATTCCACTTTTCCGGTTTGCCATTGGGGTACGCGGTTGTTATTGCGGAAAACGCTGGTGCGAAATTCGATCGGCCCGGAGAAAGCGTCGTCGATCAAACAAACTTGCTGGGTAGAAAGAACAAAAAGAAAATGCCGACTAACCTGCCGGAAGAAGATCCAACAGACGAATTATTGTTTCTGTTGCTCCGTAGCTTGGCGCGAGTTTTCCTTTTTTTGTTCTTTCACAACCCAAGTGTCGTATACAATCTTCCATTAACATTATTTATCTTTCCGTCGGTTCGGTTTATTGAACTTCGTGCCTCGAAAGTGTTCGTTTACGCGTTCTACTACCCGATGCCCGGGTTGATTTTTCTGCCAGCATGGAAAATCAAAGCTCATACCAACCAATTTTCACCTTCTACCCGGCCGAAGTGGTAGCCTAATGGACTGCATAGCACGAAGGTACGAAAGCCGGTGTTTTCCCGAAAATATGATTATCCCTGCAGTAAATTGACCTGCCACTCTATCGGCAGACTGGGCCCTTCGACATTACATCATAATTCGACGTGAATCGAAAACAGAACCCCTTTACCGTACCTCGAGAGACACCTTTCGCCAGCTGGAAAAAGCTTATTTATGCATTCGCTGTTCAGCACGATAAGTGTGTTTTCATGACCATTTCTATTTCCGTTCACCTGCTGCACGACGAGCGCCACAGTGGAGCGATGCTGCTTATTTTTAGATGAGCTTTCCTCTCGTGCATTGTAATGGCCGTTTCGTACTTCGGTGATCAAATTTACTTTACTTGCTTGTTTTTCGGGGAGCGGAAAAACAAAGCACCGAATGTGGTCGGGTTTTTGGCTGTGCAATGGTAATCCGTATCCCATAATCCTTGTCGTCATGAGTAGTCCAAATTTTACGATTCATTCGAACCCTTTGCATGCGGGACACAACTGACCATATACCCCGGGTTTCCGGTTTAGGTACACACAGAACACACACACACACACGGTGAGAGCGAGTCGTTTTTGCTTCTAAAATATGCATGTCCACTTCATTCGAAATGGGATGACATTGATTGGAAACTGAACTCAAACAGCAGTACGGGGCGTGTGTTTCACTGGAAAGCGTAGCGTAGAAAAAAAAAACACGGTAGCTCCAGACAAGAAAAAGTCATCACCGGTGGGTTCTGTCGACTCATTTCGTTTCGACTGGTAGCCGGTACTGGACGGAGCAACGATCGATGATGAGCAACGACCGTGCTGGATATTGGGGCACTCGATATCCATGCTGATAATCATCTGACTGGGGGTTTTCTCATTCACTGGCAAGCGGAAAAGCTGGGGAACTGTATGAGAGGATCATATTTCATCATATATTAAAAAAGAAGAAGCAAGCAGTAATAATGAATCAAACGTACGTCGTAGATGAGATATAAAAAAAACTTTTTGTTTAAGCTGGAACAGGCTTATTTTTAGTTGAATATTATGTTCATCGAAAAAAGATTGTTTTGCAGATTATTTTAAATAAATTATTGAATAAAAATCATGAAATGTCTAAAAAAAATTAAATGAGAAAAATGCGCACGGATAATGGAGGCGCCTGGTTGTTTAATGATACAAGCCTGGTCTTTCTCACAACCGGACCATTCACTAATTCCAAACGATCAGCACATCAGGCAAACGGTTTGAAATAATTTACCAAAAGAACCATTAAATGGTCGGTATGATCGAAAAGGTTCCAAAGCCTAGAAAAACAAAGACCCATAAAAGCCCGGCAGACCCCATGATTCGTGGAATCCTGTTGCTCTAAATAGACCAGACCTGTAAGAGGAATATTTCTTCGCCTCTACAGATAATTAGAATAGTTTAACGTCGGCTGACTTAAGTTCTAGCTCGGTTTTTAGAAGGCTTGATACGGAGTTCAGGATGGACAGGAAGAAAAAGCATGCGAAATTAACATTCTAGCTCTGTTCTCCTTAGTGTTTAGAGTGTTTGATTGCTGAGACGTCATTCTTTTCTAAGAATTGTTTCTTAGCTCAGTACATATACCATATATAGAATTGAAAGAAAAGCTCAGTACATATACCTATATATTGGCAAAGCTACAAGAATACCTGATTGCCTAGGCAAAATATAAATTTCATTACGCCTAAATTTAGGCAATTAGCTGTAATTCACTTATTAAATCGAAATTTAAGGATTTCTTCAATAAAAATAATCAAACCTCAAGCAATAAAAATTTGAAATGATTTTCTCCTTCTCTCTTTTTTACCCTCTCTCATTCTCTGATGGAATTCTGTTTGGTGTAGGTTCATGCATTACCAGTTATAATAACCAATAACTAAATTTCTACTACGTTCTATGCTTGCTAAAAGTTTCCAATTTTCTCAGAAGCAATGTTTTACCACCGTTAACAGAAACTAAAAATAAAGCAATCAGCTACAAACAGTTCAATCCGTTATTGCCCAATCTTGGTCAGTGCTGTGCTGCTCACTGCAAAGTTCATACCGTTAACGCTTCTCCGCTCGCTTCCAGGAAGCAGTCACCTGATCCTGGCGGAGAGCAAAACATTAGAACAATTTTAATGAAAAACTTTTATCCCCTTTCCCCGTTTTCCAATCCACCACTCACCACGCACTATCACTGATCATTCGCTATTGTATGGAAGCTCTTTCCACTTACAATAAATGTTTTCTGTAATGTTACCTACCTACAAACAATCGGGCGCCTCCACCAATGTTCGTGCGTCCCTCCACCGTACACACACTTCCGAATGCAAATTGAAAACTATCCAACCACAACTTTTTTCCCTTCCACTAGACAGCGCAAAGAGATTTGAAAAGTTTCCTTTTCACCAACAACCATCGGCACCAGTGTTGGCCTTTTCTTTCTGTTTTCCACGGTTCCCGTCGCGCGCCACCATCCTTTCATTTTCGACATCTCAACTGTTGCACACTTTTGCTGCAAATGACGAACCTTTTCTTTTACATTCCGTGTGGAAAAAAGGGGTTCAAAAACAGCTACAAAAAATGCAGCCTGGCACACCAATCTGAGACACAAAACTAAACGACCATTCAGCTGGCAACAAACCGTGGTGGGATCGTTTTTTTTTTTTTCTTTCTTTCTGCCGAGCACCGAACCCTGCTGTGAATCCATCCAGCAGTCAGGATGTGAGTCAGTAAAACAATGGGTTGAATGGTGGCTTGCAATGGATAAAGCAGTGCCCATCATATCTAAAGAACTGGCCGTATCTATAGCCACGTCCACGTCCATGGACAGACGGGAGGGACCTGGGCGAGTGGGGCTAGCCGATCGGGACGCGTGCATCCGGTCGGCCGGCATCGAAGCATAACGGACCGAAAGTAGAGCAACATGCCGCGCACTTCCGGCCGTCGGTGGAATGCACGGTCGCCGATAGAGCATCACCACGCGAAGATGGCACCCGTCCTGCCCGTGCTAGACGACAATTTGAGACAATCTGCTCGGAAGATCGCAGCTCGTAAATTGCATGCTTTTACGAGTGCTTTTCCACCACCCGCACGGCTGTGGTGTGCAGTGGAGTAAAGCAGTAAAGACGCTAGTGCTGGCACATCGAAACGGACAAGGACAAGAGTGGGGAAAAAAAGTGGAGTTTGTTTCTATTTCACCCTGCACGAAAGGCGATCGTTCCGGCGCAATCAAGCGTATCGGGGAAATGGGAAAAAATTGATAGGAAATTAAGTTTATCCCAATCAATGCATGTCCGACGGGTCGGCTGGACAGTGAAGCCGACCGATCCGATGGAGGTACCGTCGTGCTTTAGTTTTTCATTGCACTTTGTTTTGCTATAAATTTTGCAGCCAGCCAGAAACGCTTTTAAAAGCTTAACTGCGCCATATAAAGAAAACGATTTTTCAGTAACACTTTTTCCTTACCAACCGCTGAAAAACACTCATAAAGTGCATTTTAATGTTGTCTTTTTCTATTCACCTCGCACAACAGAATCCTGCCTTCGATTGTTTTTCTCTGGCAGCGTGTGTAACAGACCTACGAACACTCGAGTACGCTGTCCCGTCTCCCTTAATTGCAACTATTAACATTCATCAGCTGCTTTTTGCTATCATTACCATTACCGTTGTGATTGCGGTACTTACCTGCACGATCCAGCAGCAGCAGCAGCACCAAACAAACGACACGGCACGAGTGTCGTTATTGTAGGTGGTTTTTATTTTCACGGCTCGATAGTAATCATCCACACCTAGCGTGAGGGTTCACTATCACGACGGTGGCCATAATTATGATGGCACGTGTGCACACTGCCATTCGTTTAAAGCAGTTAAATTTATATTTTTAATGCCGGTTTAAAGAAGCATCGCTTTAAATTATGAGATGAGAAGCGATCGTTTAAATTACTAGCGTTAATACCGTGCACGCCAGGAGCTGTTAATGCCGTGGTACAATGAGAGGGTGCGAGAAATCTGTCACGCTGAGGATCGTGGAATGGATTCACGGCTGGATTGATTTTCTTCTAGGCTGGCTGACTAGGTTTATGGCCACGCTAATTTAAATTAGAGCTTCCTTAAATCGAGTTGAAGATGCTCGTCAAGGCTTTAAATTCACTAACGGGAACGCATCACTGGCGAATTAAATAAACGAAGGTTATATTTTGAGGCGGTCCCGTAACCGAGGATAGCTCGGGGATAAATCCCTTCCAGAACGAAATCCTTTCCTGGACCCTTGAAGACACCGTCGATCATGGCTCTAGCCTACCAAACGACCAAATAATAACCATGTTTCCCAAGAAACCTCGACGTCCAAGTGGCCTCCAAGGGATCTCTTCATTCCAGTGACTTAGCTGTCAAGACACCTTATCGTAACAATGGGTCTAAGTCGTCCAAAAACCATGTCGTCCAAGTAGTCTCAGCTGCCAAGGAACCTCACTGCCCCAAGAACCTTTTCAGCTAAGTGGCTTCGGCTATCCAGAGATTTTTTTTGTTTCATTTATTTATAGAGGCTTTGAGTCTTAAAGACTTCATTCGCCTCTCTCCGGTATGAAGGTTACATGACTATTGTGGTTATGGCCAGCTAGTAACTAAGGACTATTCCAAGTGTGGCTCATAGAAAACTATTGCGGATTAAAACTAAATTTCTCTATAAAGGTTGCTGATGTGTAAAAATCGAATTAGGCGGTTTTGTTGTTGTTTGTCGGGTGAGAGAATGGTGGCTATGTCGCTATCTAGTTGACAGGTGTTTCGGTGTACAGTGTAACCATAGCAATCGGTGAGAATGTGGCGGACCGTGATGTCAACGCCACAGAGTGGAGCACTGGATTTTTCGAGGAGTTAGGAGTCGGTTAGGCGGGTGTGTCCGATGCGGAGACGGGATAGGACTCGTTGGTTGCGGCTGGAATCAGGATCATCCCATGGTGCTGTGTTGTGTTTGATCGTACGGAGTTTTGTAGAGAGGTCTAAGTTGTACCAGGTGGTGTTCCAATGTTGAGCGATTGCAGTGTTGATAAGGCGGATGGCGTCTCGGCGAGATAGGGAGTCGTGTGGTTCAGTTTGACGGAGCCGACCTCTGTTGGCCAGTCGGTCGGCTTTCTCGTTTCCTTGGATTCCGGAATGACCCGGAATCCAACAGAAGACTATTGCAGTACTGGTGAGGATGACATTCGGTATGTCGGTGCGTAGTCCTTCGTCAGCGGCAAGTCGGATGGCTAAAGCTTCGGCAGAAAAGATGGATGTGTGGTCAGGAAGTTTGATGACGCAGTTATCGAGGCTAGAATGGATCCCACAGCCGGCTGATTCACGATGGACGGAGCCGTCTGTAAAGATATATCCAGAGATCGTAGTCGTCCAAGGGACCTCGCCCCACAAGAAACCTCGTCGTCCATGTGACCCCCGTCGTCCAACAAGCCTCGTCCAAGAAATCTATTCATCAAAATGATTTGATCTATCGAGTGATGTAGTCGTGCAAAGATTCTCGCCATCCAAGGGACCTCGTCTAGTGGAAGACCTCACTCATCCAAGGAACCTCATGCTGGATATAACCACATCTATCAAGAGTCCTTGTCGTACAAAAGGCTTCGCCATCTACGCGGCCCTTTCGGCCTGCTGCACTGTGAGATTCACATAACCTAAGAAGTCCCAGTAAGTTGGAGGATAAAGGAGATTAAAGCTTCATTCCTAAACAACTTCCCAACTATAAAGTGGTCTACTTTATATCTTTTCTTCCCCGAAGAGAGAACCATTTGTGACGAAGGACAATAGCTTGTTCCTATTCCCCTGCAAGTACACAACACAGTAACGAATGCAATTAAACCAAACCCAAACCCCAAACTACCTTCATCGTCTCTGTGGCCCTTCGGTGGAGCGGGGAAATGGTTTAAAATGAATTGTTGTACTGGCTGCCATTTGAGCAAACCCCCATTTGCACAACCTACCCGTAGGTAGTACGGATTAAGGCGCTTTATTCGTCCCTTTCGCGTACATACAGACACGCAGCTGCATCTTCATCCCCCCCATGCGTGGTTATATGTAATAATCACTGGAACTCACCGCCAAGCACTCTCTTTCTTTTCATATCTCTTTCTCTACATTCTTTTTCTTTCTTTCGCCATTTTCCTGGTCTCGGGAGTAGTGCTGAGCGTGGTGGTGGTACTTTTGCGGACTCGTTTTTCCTTCTGTCTACCAGTTTTCGACCTACCGGGGGTGGGGGTGGTGGTGGTGGTTGTGGTGGTGGTGGTGGTTGTTGCCGCTTGTTTCAGGATTCTGCCATTTTTAACTTTTTTGGGTTTCTTTGTTTTACGCCTCGGTGGTACCGTTGTAGTGGTAGTCGTTGTAGAAGTGGTGGTCGAACGGGATATTTTAACGCGCCGCTTGGTAGGGGATTTTGCACTCGTTCGCATGGTGGATGATACAGGGGCGGGCGTCGTCAAGGATGTTGGTGCAACTGCCGATTCTTGCAGATTTTGGTTGCCGGTAATGCTCGGTGCCGGAGGTGGAATGATGACCGGAGGAAGCGGGACCATTAAATCCCCGTCGGAAGGTTGAATGGTAGCGATCTTCCCATCATTTAGCTGGGATACTGGGGTTCCTGTGTCGACTGCAAGCGGTTTCACCCAATTGTCACTTACCGATAAGTTGTTTGCTAAGGTATAGAATTGCGGTACAGATGATTATTGCATTAGACACCAACGGATAACGACGCGACGCCCATCCCGCACATACCGTTCATGTCCAGCGCCGAATAGTCCGGATAGCTCAGGTTGGCGTACCAACCGAGGCTGGACTCTTCGTAGTGAATGTCAGGCCACACAAACACAACATCGGTGGAACAGTTTGCACATTCAGGCGGTTCCATTGCTGGCATCAATGCCATCGGTTGCACCATTCCTCCGCCGTATGCAATTTGCTGCAAGGGGTAAGCGGAAACGCGTGCTCACTAGACTTCATTTGAGGTTGAAGATTTTCACATTGTCTCACCTGATTCATTCCACCCGTCCTCACTGCGACAGGTCCGACCTGAAGGAATAGGTGATTTCCATTAGCAAACTTGCCTTACACTTACAACTCTTATCTACAACCGTACCTGTAACGAAGCCGGTCGTGCCGTGGTACTCTGCAAGCAAGAAGTCAAGTGATTAAGCGTTTAAGTAGCTGATTGCTCAATTTTAAACACAATTACCTGGACCCTCAACGGTGCGGAAGCTTGTCCGGTCTTAAAGAACCAAAAAAGAAATAAACACACGAGAGAGTAACTTCAAGGCTTTCCGGTGATCGTTGGTGAGCTTTTGTAACTTACCGCAGTTCCTACTCTTTCGTAGTCTATAATAACTAACCGATGAGCTTTCTAAAAGCAGATGGATGCAGCGTTAACTTATGAAACGATTCTGAACACAATAACAATCATTACCTTCACCGGTTTGGGTGTTGTTTGTCCAGAGATTCCCTGCAAAAATTGTAAAATGCATATAAGGATTTACTTTCAAGCCACAAACTTCTCTTTCACTTCACGTACCTGAAGCAGCAAGCATATCGTTCCTATCTGTAACGTCCATAGCCATGCTTTGAGTCGTATCATGCTGTCGGCTGTTTGCTAGCTACTAATGTGCCGCACCACGATCGCTACACGTGGCTTTTAACGGTTTTGCGGGAGAAGCGCTATGTGCCTGTAGCGTTCCATTATAAATCGCTCAGCAGTTAAAATTATATTATCATTGTGCTAAACCATCGTTATCGGAGGTGTGACCAATTTACTCTTATTGATAAACTACGACGCTACGCAGAGTGAAATGATTTTTCGCACACGGTTAGCCATTTATTTCGTTTCGGGTATTTTATTACTACACAAACGCATAATGATCACGGATTCACAATCTATCGATCGTTACATTACTTTTTGTTTTGTTTTTGGTTAGCAACAAGCATTCAAGCGTATCGGGGTTTTGGGGGTTTTCTGCTTGCTTCGTTACTACTTGCTACCTGGCGCTACACTACATTGCCTCACCGTTAACACGTACCGGGGGTTCGATAAATAAAAACACATCTCTTAACTCCTAACATCTACCGCACACAGCTGACTGGCTGCTGTTGTCCTGGTTTGTAAAATTCTCCTCAACTTATGTCTGCGCTCCCTACCGAGACGAATGAACTAAATTCGAAAAATGCAACACAGATACTGCTTAAGCACGCGCGCCATCACGCCTATCACGTGCTCTAAACGTTGATGCGAGGTTTGCCGGTGCTGCCCCCACCGGCCACACTGGTTTGGTGCCGTTGTTTTATTGCCTTTAGCCGCTGGTTGCAGTACACCCGCAGGAAGATGGCGAGAAACACGATCAGCACACCGATCACGCCCAGGAACGAAATGCGGTGCTGATAGATCAGGCAGGACAGCAGAATGGCGATCGCCTGGCGCAGGGTCATGATGATGGTAAACGCGACCGCACCGAACGTGGCAATCGTGTAGAAGATGAACAGCTGCCCGATCGCGGACGAGATCGACAGCACGATGCAGTCGACCACAAACTTCGGATGATCGACGGCAAACACGAGCGAGCTGTAGAACCCGCCCTGCATCGCGAGCGACGCACCGGTGAACAGGGTGCTGAACAGATTCACCCCGCACATCATCTGTATCGAGGACATCGAGTACGACCGGAACAGTTCGCCCTGCCAGTTGGACGTGAAGCTGTCGAAGATCATGTAGAACGTCAGCAGCAGCACCCCGGTCAGCGTCGTCATTGCGGTCGATTTCGACTCGTCGGTCGAGCCGGTCAGGAAGAAGATCATACCGACGGAGATCATCGCCGCCGTCAGGTACTCGTAGAATTCGTACTTGTTGCGCGAAATGATTTTCCCCATTATCATCACCGGGATGATTTTGCACGATTTGGCCAACACCTGGGTGGGAAAGTTGACGAACTTGAGCGCCTCGTACTGGAACCAGGCGCTCATGATGTTGGAAAACGAAGCGTACGAGTACTTGTACAGCGGGGCGCGGTGGCGGAATTGGCGCTTCGCCACAAGATAGACGGCCGTTAGCATGAAACCGAGCACGCGGTTCGAGAACACCAGAAACTGGGAGTCTTTGAAGTGGGATTTCCGTTTCTCCGGTCCTTCGTACTCTTGCGTCATAATTTTCTCCTGCAGCACGCCCCAGGTAAGGTACGAACCCATCAGACCGACCAGACAGTACCCGAGCAGCACACATTCCTGGGCCGTGGTGCGTTTGCTAGCCGCTCCCTTCCCACCACCACCACCGACCTGTCCGTCCAGCGGCCGTTCCAAACTGTCTGGGCCGGATCCGGCAAAGCAAAACTTTACCAGCCCGGACAGATGCGATCGTTCCGAGCGTTCCATGTACTTGGTGCGCTTCGCATACTTGTAGATCAACACGCCGGGCACGAAAATGCACAGATAGCCGAACAGGTTCACCATCAACCGGAGCAGCCATGAATATTCTTTCGATTTCTGATCGATCAGCTGGCTGAGGGACGGTTCGGGCTTTGGTTCGCTCGCTTCGGCTGCGGGCGGAACGGGCAGCGCTCCATCGCTGAGCGTTTCGTGCAGAATTTGTGACACTAATCGAACGATCGTGATCGTTACGATTATGATAAACCTAGAAGCGTAATGTGCCGGGGTGTTAGTGCTTCGAAGTGGAACGGTGATGAGCGCGACCGTACTTACAAAATGATTATGTCTGGCACGTAGTTCCTCATTGTGTAGTTCGCTTGCGACTGAAGGACGGCTCGTGACGGGACAGACACTTACAGACGCATCGATTGTACTCTGTGCCGCGTGTGCGATGAAATACGAACAACAATTCCGTTGTTCTGTGGTGCGGGGTGCTTACTTATAATAAAGGTAGGGGCCAAACTATACGCTGCTATCTTTGGAATGGTACGTTGCCAAAGACACACACACACGCACTCGCGGGAAACGCGGGAAATTCCTTCCAAACTTCCACCAGTGTTTGTGTATGTGTGTGCGTGTGTGCGTTTCCTGTTTAACACAGTGGCCGTTTTGGGTTGGGAACTCCGCGCCACATGCTTGTTACGGCGAACGATGCAATTTTCCTGCCTACTATTGCAACACGAAAATAGCCAACAAGGCTCCAAGGAAAACACCACCGCTCGTCCGTCGGGTGACAGCAGAAACAGCTGACCTTTGACAGTTTGCCGTTTGACAGCTCTCGCTCGCTGCGCACGCTGTTTGTTGTTTATTTGGGTTGAAACGTCAAACGCGCGAACTGAGCGCAAATCAAAACAAGGAATTTCATCACTATCACAGCACCAAACCGCCGACCACGGCTATGACCGTGTTGTAGTGCCGAGATGAACGTAATTTCTGGTTCGCTGCGGAAAACGAGTCTTCCAGTAGGGTTGCTTTCGTCGCTTAGGACATCGTCGGTGGGCTGTGTGCGATTTTGTTGTGATAAACCGTCCAGCGGTGCGGGAAACCCGTCGGTCAGTGGAAAAGCCAGTGGCAGCAATGAGCAGGAAGTGCGCGTTCGTTTCGCTCCCAGTCCAACAGGTATTGGTAGACTGTAGTTCGTATACCAAATAGAGGTTTATGCCTACGTAACCCTTTCTTGTAGGACATATGCACTTGGGAGGGCTGCGAACGGCGCTGTACAACTATCTCTACGCAAAGGCACACGGTGGAAAGTTCGTATTGCGCATCGAAGACACCGACCGGGAACGGTTCGTCGAGGGGGCAGCGGAGAAGCTGTACGCCGATTTGAAATGGGCCGGTGTCGAACCGGACGAGGACCCGTACAAGGGCGGTCCGCACGGTCCGTACACGCAAAGCCAACGGTACGAAATTTACAAGCGTGAGGTGAAAAAGCTCATGGAGGACGGTCGGGCGTACTATTGCTTCTGTACCGAGCGCCGGTTGGAGCTGCTGCGCAAGGAGGCGCTCCGGCTGCGCCAGGTCCCGAAGTACGACAACAAATGTCGCCACCTCACGCCGGGCCAGATTGCGGAACGTTTAGCGAGGAACGACAAGTTTTGCATCCGCTTCCGCCTAGACTCGAAGGGGGATGAGTTTAACGATCTCATTTTCGGTAAGATCGTGTACTTCATCGCACAGCAGGAAGGTGACCCGGTAATCATCAAATCGGACGGCTACCCGACGTACCACTTTGCGAACGTGGTGGACGATCACTACATGAAGATAACGCACGTCCTGCGGGGCGTTGAATGGCAAATATCGACCCCGAAGCACATACAGCTGTTCCACGCGTTCGGTTGGCGTCCGCCCCAGTACGCCCATCTGCCGCTGATCATGAACCCGAACGGGTCGAAGCTCAGCAAACGGCAGGGCGACGTCCAGCTGGAACACTATCGCAACAATGGCGTCTTTCCGCAGGCACTGCTAAACTACATCACGCAAAGTGGCGGTGGTTTCGGGCGGGAGCTGCTGGACATCGATGCACCGCAGATGACCGATCTGATACGACAGTTTGATCTGAAGAAAATTAACGCCCACTCTAGTCGCCTCAATCCGGAACTGTTGAAGCATTTCAATCGGGCGGAAATTCGGCACAAGCTCGAAAACGACCCGGAAGCGGCCGAACGGATCGTGCGCGACGTGACGGAGATGGTACGGAAAGAGTTCTCGAGGGACGTGAAAAATCTGCAGCTCAACCCGGAACACGTGCGGGACGTGCTCGGTTGGTCGCTGCCACGGATAGATTCGCTACAGGATCTCGTCAAAAGCAAGCTTTCCTTCCTGTGGGTGTTGCCCAAATCGAACAACGAGCAAATCGTCGACTCTGGTAAAGGGGCTTTGCACGCTTAAAATGTGCTTAAAAACTGGCACGATTGCACTGATACTTATACTGCTCTCGCTCGCTTCTTTCAGATGTGTTAGCCGTGCTGGCAAAGAACCTTGCGACCGAGGAGGACGTGCCCGAGTTTAGCAAATCCGAACTGAGCCGATTTATAAAGGCGTTTGCCGAACGGAACCATCTTGCATTTGAGAAGCTGATGAAAGCGTTACGATCGGGGCTGAGCGGACTGCAGGAAGGTCCCTCCGTGCCGGAAATGATGGAAATACTCGGCCGGGAGAAAACGGTCGAACGGATCGAGCTAGCCGCCGGTAGACAGAAATAGGATAGCCTCCGGGATTTTTGTCGGTTTCCAACGAGTTTCACTAGAGTTTTTGTTTTATTGATGGGTTAAAAGTCTACGCCACACGTATAGCTTCGTACAGCGCGTTCGATAAATGTATGATACACTTCCACACACACACACACACACGCTTTCGTACGCACCTAAACGGACACAGACTGGTCGGGGCTGCGTGGCGCCATGAACGCAATGGAAAATGTATGAACCAAATGTTGCGGAAAACACAGAAATATAGAATTAATGTTAGTTGAAAGTTGATCTAGCGATGGATTGTTTTGTTCGTTACTTCTAATTCCTTTTTTTTCGCATCAAGAAGATACCCTATCTCGTCGTCCTATTCCCGAGTCCATTCCTCGCCTAAAGGTTATTCATATCACATTTAATGCATGCAAAAACATAAAGATTCTTACGTTCTACTAAAAAAAAAGGAAGGGTAGATTGAGTTTTGTAATAATGTTGGAACTAGCGTACAGTGATTCGCGATTAGCTTAGTTGAATTCGAAGTCACGGTCGGTAAGTACCAAGGGTGCGACCAACGTCCATCCGTACAGTGTAACGCACATCCAGCTGGAGACCATCTTCACCCACATGGAAGCAGCATTCGCGTTCATAGTGTCGAGGGAAGAATTGGGTCTAGAGAAAGGTACCAAAAAAACGTATGTCAGGGCTATCGGAAACGGGGGAGGGAATCGAAAGAAGCTGCCAATACTTACTGATACCAGTTGGTAAGCGTCATCATCACGTACAGGGTGGCCGTTATGAAAACAACGTGGAACAGCGACCAATTGTAGGCGACGGCAGTCGATTCGTTGTCGCGTACCGATCCATCTTCAGCTGTAAGACCTTGTTTCGGTTAGATAAATGTGTTCAGCGTGGCAGTGGTAAAACATCCATAAATGGGTGCATAAAAGTCAAAAGAGTCGGAGGAAAAGGTTGGTGTTAGTATGTGGCTTGCAGCAGAAGACAACCAACGAAGGTTAGGTGATAGAGATTTAAAAATAAATCGTTAAAAATCCGATTCCCACCTTGCTCTTCTATATCGGACTTCGAAACGTTGCTGGCCGAGCGCAGTGAAGAGTACAGGATGCACAGCAACCAGATGACCAGCCCGACGATGCTCGTTTTGTCGAAGTGCACCTTGCTCGATTTTTCCCCGATGATGCCCAGAAAGCCGGGGTTACATTCGGCGTCCGGATTGTTAGCGATGGCCGACCAGGTCAGGTAGATCGTGTAAAGCGTCACCACGGAGCTCTGCAACAGTCCCGAGTACTGCTGAGCTTCCTGCACGCTCTCCGTGATCGATAGAATGCTCACAGCGATGCACAGAATCAGATTGAAGCTGATGAAGAATTTGTTCAACGCACAATCGTGCGACTGGGTGTAGTACACGAACAGCAGCACAACACCGGTCAGCGCTAGCACGTACTGTATCCCGGTGGCGCAGCAAAGAGCCGCAAGCCATCCGCGCGATTCGGTTTGATTGTAATTGTCCTTCCAAAGCACGGCCCAGTTATGCGCAAAGTCAATGATGTACACCAGCTGCACCAAAATGAAGGCGAACCCTCCGATCATACCGATCCACATCCAGGTCGAAGCGAACCCGGCCTCCGGTATGAAGAACGCTCCGATCGCAATACCGATCACGATCAGGAACTTGATGCCCCAGAAGCCGTTCTGCAGCGCAGCACGTTTATCCTTGGACGAACGGACCCCAATCATCATGACTGCCCACAACGCGAAGAAGCAAACGAGCGCAAAGCAGATACGATACACGGCCAGATAGCCCACGGCCGAGCTACAGTCAATCGTTTCCCCACCGGGTAGAATGTTCGATACGCTCGACGTGGAGTTCGCACAGAATGGTACCTTCTGCAGAAAATCTTGCAACCCGGGCGCTAACATAATAGCCCCCACGATGGCACCGAGCACTAGCATCAGTGCGTACATGAACCGGGTGGCGGCCGAGTTTGACTGCAGCGAGGACGGGCATAGCGAGCAGCACAGCGAACAGGCCGTTCCCGTGCAGCAGCATGCCAGCTGGAGGAAGAAAACCGAGAACAGAGATAAAGAGGTTCTTAATGTCTCTCTATTTACGATGATTCATCGCTTCCGAAACATTGTACTGATGCGCTAATCAAATTACGGAAGAAAGACACTTTTTTTCTGTGTCGGCCTTGGGAAGCCACAGCAACCACAACAACAACAAAACACCAGCAAAAATCGATACGGAAGCAGAGTCCATTGCGACATTACTCATACTCACACTGGTCATTGGAATGAGTCCCAAAACGGCTCCCATTTTGAACCCTTTAGCTTTTCACCGGTTCGTTACAGTAAGGGCACTAACTTTTCCGATAAAACTAGCACAAAAAGTAGTAATTACGGTGCTTTTTCCTTCAGCCCCAAACAAACAGTCTCTTCTCCGTCTCGAAGTTGCGCACAGAATAACAAAGAGCCGTGACAGTTCTTAGCTAGGAGCTACACTATGGAGAAGGTCGCATGAAAACAAAAGGTGCGTTTATGTAATGGTTAACCCGTTTTTTGATTTGTTGTTTAGTTTATATTTGATCCGGGATAAAAGAACAACGATTTTCATTAATTTCGACGAAAAAACATTAGTTTTGATACAACAAATTTAAATAGCGCATTTCGGTTTTGTTTAACCGCGGGCTAACAATTTTGACAGATGGGCCAAAAACGTCAACCACACTGACAGCTACCAATTTTGCTTTTGTGCTAATCGGGCCGAACAAAAAAAGAAAAACTCCGAGCAAAGGAAAATAGTCCGTGCCAGTTCTTGGCTCTAAATCTTCACTGTCACCGTCGTTGCAGGAGCGTGTCCTCGCTGTCCGCTGTACAGTTTGCCGCCTGTTCGGTTTCTACTTGCGCAAGATCAATTATGACTCGGTAAGTGTCGGATCTGGCCCGCCACGGGCAACGATCCCAGACCGCCTTCAGCACATCTAACCTCAACCTCGTGTATGTGTGTCGGGTTACCCGTTTTCCCCATCAGGCTAACCCGTGAAACTCAGGCCCGGGCCAACATTGAGCTGGGCGACGTAACGCACCATAATCTGAAGCAGCTGAAAAAGATCAACACGGTCGTGCTGCCGGTATCGTACAACGATAAATTCTACCTGGACGTGCTGGAATCGGGCGAGCTGGCTAAGCTCGCGTACTACAACGATGTCGTGGTCGGTGCCGTCTGCTCCCGCATCGATACGTCGGAAAACATGCGCCGGCTGTACATCATGACGCTCGGGTGCCTTTACCCTTACCGGCGGCTCGGCATCGGTACCGTGATGGTGCAGCACATCCTGAACTGTGTCGAGCGGGACGGTAACTTTGACAGCATATTCCTGCACGTGAAGGTGGACAACAAGGGTGCGATCGAGTTTTACAAACGGTTCGGGTTCGAAATAGTCGAAACGAAACAGCAC
Source organism: Anopheles stephensi (assembly GCF_013141755.1). NCBI lineage: Eukaryota > Metazoa > Arthropoda > Insecta > Diptera > Culicidae > Anopheles > Anopheles stephensi. The sequence continues at coordinate 84,501,354 of NC_050202.1, read as the reverse complement.
TACTACAAACGGATCGAACCGGCCGATGCGCACGTGCTGCAGAAAACGCTCACGAAGAAGGCGGCGGTGGCGGCCGCCGCAGCGAACAGCAATCCCTCGCACCATCATCACCACAGTTCCGAAGCGGAGGAACACCACCGTCAGCATGAGGTTGGCAATGGGGAGAGCCACGAGACGCCGGCCGACGGTGCCGCTGCCCGGGATGCGGCGGCCAACGCGAACGTTAACAACAATCATTCGAGCATTCAAAACTCGACCACACAACAAACGCCGCAAGCAGCGGAAAAGAACCGATAAAGCGTCGGGACGGTGGTGGTTAACGTCTCGCGAGAACCATTTGTCCCCCGTGTCCTTCAGCGCCGGCCGCGTATGGAAATCATCGAACTTGTGTGTGTGTGTGGCGTTACCATGAGATGTCCTTTCGCGCGCTGGTCGATGATGGTGATGATGATGATGCTGAGTGTCACGCTATTCGGATAGCGGATTCGTTCTATTTGTTAAATTGTACATGCAACGATCTTTGCTACGAAAGAGAGCTTCATTTGCCCCACCCAAATCATCCTTCCCAGTTCCATCCATCCAACCCTGTTACGCCCTGTGTTCTTTCTCGTGTACCGCCTGTTTCGGTTTTCCCCGGTGTTGAAAGTTGTTTATATGAGTGTGCGCGCGTGTGTGTATGTCCGTCTCCGATAAACTCGAGTTCCTGTTCCCCACCCTCCGCTTACGTGAGCGACTTGGTTTGTGTTTCTGTTGTAGCACTCATCTTAAGTAGTTAAGCGAAATAGTAACGTAACGATTGCCCCCGGAACCACAAAGTGAACGCAAAAACACATCTAAACGAACCTTACTTTAGGACGAATAAAGTTTATCACTTTAACGTACAGTGATCGTAGTGAATGGTGTTTTGTTCCCGTTTTGTATGGCGTCGTTTGACGAACAAAGGCACCTGAAAATAGATCTCCACTAGCTACCGGTAGTAGATTCAGGTTCAGCTTGCAGATCTCGTTGTAGCAAGTGCCAAGTGTGCCGCGGTCCGGAGCCGCTTCCAATCAGATAGACCACGTGTTGATTAGCCGGTGACGACAGTCGAGCTTGTTGAACGTCGAAACGGATCACGTAGACGTACCAGGAAATAGTAGATCGCCGAAGTAACTTCAGACCTAAGGTGATCTGCTGTCGGAATAAGGATGGGGATTTGGTCAGCTACCAGCCAGAGGTCCTCTTGCGATGGGCTCAGTATCTTGATGCATTGCTAAATGATCAGGCCAACGAACAGCTAGAGGGGCTCCACTAGCAGCTACGATATGGCATAGTCATCATTTGGTTAGAGGCTCTCCTATATAGCAGAAGCCTAACAATCGAGGATCTAGCCAGAGGCACAGAACCTGTACTTCGGATAAAAAAAATCTATAAACAGCGCTGCTTTCCGTTGAGAAAATACATTAAATGTATATATATATATTTCGCACAAAATGTAGGTACCTCTTTTCTCGCTTACAATCCACTGAAAATTGAGTATTGTTTTTCCCACCGCGGCTTTTCCTTTATAACAATTATGTTCTGTGAGTCACGTCACGTACCCAACGATGGTGGTGCCCAGCAATTTGAAAATAGTTTTACAATACATATTACGAGCTGAAAAAAACGATCCGTTTTGTTAATGTAAGAAGTAGATAGTACAGATAAACACATTAGCTCTTTCCTTATCCCTGCATTCGCACAAAATACTAGCCTTAAAGAGTTTTCTTGTACAAGATTCAGCTTTCCTTTCCACTGTGTGTGTGTGTTGTATTCTTAATACGAGCAAAATAGTGATTGTTTAATCTATAGTAATTGCCATCCAATAGACGCCAGAATGTGTTACACCCGGGGCGCAGGTACGGAAAAATCCAGTCTTTCGAACCAAATCTATTGCACTGATTGTGATTGAAGAAAGCCCGTAACGGATACAATGAACATTGGACTTGGTGTACGATCGATTAGTATTAACTTGCAACGACGATGACGGCGTGGTGGTAACAACAAGATAACGGCGCCAACACGCGGGGCTTACATGCTATCCTAACAAGCTAATTGTTACTGTGTGTGGGGCCATACGATGAGTTTGGTTTTGTTTCGCGACACCTTAAGAAATTCGCGCAATGCGCCCGTTTTACGCGGAGTGCAACAGAGCTAGTACAGGGTTTCTCAGGCCAGTTCAACATTGCGGGACAGCACATATCAACAGCATAAAACGCTAATTCGACATCGTACATCGTTCCCAACTCACCAGTGGAAGGTTTATTCGGCGCAGTTCGATGTCGAATAAGCGTTTAAGGCTGTTTGAAATATAGTGTTACAATGTTAAGCTGGCCTGAGTAACCCTGCAGTGGTAGCGAACGAAAAACAAGATTCTATTGCAGGCAACAATTTAACGGAAACACTTAAACTCTACACCCAAGCACCAAAATCGGTGGTTCTTTGCCTACGCTTACAATCCCTTTCCCTTAACAAAACGGTAATATCGGCTAGCGCTGATTCAGTTGTGGGTAAGCGATCGAATCGACGCTTGTACGCTTTTCTCGAACTATCCTAGCTTTGGTAAGCGCAAAGTCAAGGCAGACAGAATAAATGGTCGCACGTTCCCTCGCATTAGAAAGGGGTGATGCGTTCCGTTTGGTGCTGATTGCAAAAATGTGCAACAATCATAGTAGTAAAGCTGCATCGCCGCGTAAAAAACAAGGACCGATGCAACCTGTACGCGAGGGACGATGAGAAAGGCCAATCGGTTTGCGCGCTACCAATATGCTTTAAAAGGACGTTTGGCGCGGACGTTATCCCTCCCCCCACCCGCTGTTTTACTGCTAATTGTAGAGCCATGCCCTTTTTTTTGTTGGACCAACCCTTTCTGCTGGACGTTTCGGGTTCGCCAGGGGATCACAAGCTGTTGTTTGTTCCGTCTATCTTGCTGCAGCACAACGGGGTCTAGCGTCTTTCGCGTGGTTTGGTTCCAACATTTGGCTGAGCAAAAACGAACGTCTCCATCAGTCAACGGCCACCACGACCGTAGCAAAAGCAGGGCCACAGCGTGCGGCAGCACCGTTACCAACATGTTCGCTAACAGCAGCCCTGCTTGGTGCCCGGATCGTCCAGCGTGGTCGGTATTTCGAGCAGCTCGGCAATGCGCTGCACGCACAGCTTCGAACCCTCGTGTGCCTCTTTGGAGATCTGAAACATTGCGTTCGAAGAGCTGGTTAACCACGAGCGGGATCGGGACGAACCCGGCTCGATACTTACGGTGGCAAAGTTCAGGAAGCCATGCGGCAACCCGGGCAGAATATCAAGCGAAACGGACCGGTTTAAGCTCTTCAGTCTTTTGGCAAACATCACACAGTCATCCAGACACGGATCCAGCACGACGGTCTGTTGGGGGAAGCAGATTTAGCGAATAAGTATCGGTGTGGGGGAATCCACAAAGGAGCAGACACGCACTAAAATCTTGGTTGGTGGAAATTGACTCAACACCGCATCGGACGCCCAGTACGGCGATAGGTGGGAATCTTTCGGCACGTGAAAAATAAACTCATCGGACGGGCTGCGGGCGATCAGCGCGTCCAGGTTCGTCTGCAGCTCGTTCTGTGAACCGCCGCCAGCGATCGGCTTCGAGGCCGTTATGCTGGTGAACGTGTTCGATACTTTGCTCACAAAGTTGCTCGCCGCTGTCGTCACCCTGTCAGCAGAACGGAGCGTTAGTTCGGTAGGCAAGGGTCGCAGGAGGCCCACTTTGCTTGCACATCTTACCGTTCCTGTAGATTCTGTACGCTTATCGCTTCCCGGCCAATATCCAGCACAATGTTCTCCTCCGACTGCGAGCGAGACACGGGACGAAGGATCGGTTCCAGCTCACCAGCGGCATTGGTGGTCGTGTCGAGGACGTAGCTGCGGGTGGGAGCGAAAATTAATATTATCATTCCATTCCGTGCAACTCCCCCCACCCTCTCTAAACTCTAACGAACCTATTGATAAAGTTGGAAACGTTCTGGTTCGTGTTTTGCTCCGAGCTAAGGTCGCTCGGCATATCCATGTCCAAATCGTCCACCACGGTCACGTTGCTGCGCTCCGTATTCAAATTGACCTGCTGCAGCGTGATGGGCTGCGAGTCTTCCTCCAGCGACGTGATGGTGTTGCTCTCGTCCGGGCTGATGATGTCGATAGTGTTCCCGAGCGATTGGCTCTTGAGCGCCAGCGTATCGCTAGCCGTGTCGCTTACCGGGCTGAGATGCTGATGCTGAAGCTGTAACGAATGGCGAACCGTATTGGCGATTCCTTTTAATTCCTAGCTTTTTTGCTCAAGAAACCTCTCACAAGGACAAACGGGCGATAACGCGCTTGATTACGACATTCTCCGCTCTTAAGAATCATCCCCAGCAAGATGAAGAACGCGGCCCGTGTTACATCACTCGCACCTTCCCGAAGAGAATGGGGCGCAAGGAAGTTATTGATTTCCCCAAAATAACATCAAATTACTGTTCCCATTTCAGGCATCCGGTGAAGGATATTTGACGTCACACACACACACGCGCGCGGCCAGCGCACAGTGATTCAGAGCATCTGGATTCGCCATTCCGCTTGTGCTCGATGATTCAATCGCACTTTGAAGCACTTTATCAGCCGAATGCGCGGAAAATGGGAACCTTGCCTGTCTTGTGAGTGGTAGCAATCAGGGCGGGGGGGGACTACGCAGGTCAAAGAATCAGGAAGGAATTCGCTCAGATTAGTACGGACGGTTAAGCCCAACATGCGGCGGTACTACTTATCGGTGGTTCAACTGACCTTAAGGTTAGCAGAAGAGGATCTCTGCGAATGCGGCCGTTGTTTGTGTGCCTTCTAATGTACTATTTTCATGTCAATTTGGTCTGGGAAGAGAGATCCGAAGTGTATGGGGCTTTTTCCCTTTATCCTTCCCTTCTAGAAACCAATGAAGCAATCAATGATCACAGTTGATCCACAAAATTGCAGAGATCACAGTCTTGCATCTGTTATCGGGCGGACTGATCTTGGATCGATATGGTATGAGGTGGCTTAGCCGGGCTAAGAACCTTGAAGAATCAGTCAAAGAGTCAGCACCAACCAAGCAATATAGATGTTGAGTTACGCGCTACGGATAATGGGACTGTCAAGAACCCCAGACCCAGTCTTCACATACGCATCAGAGATATCGGCCATAACAAAAACTTCTTAGATTTTGGCAGTAACATGTCCTGCTGATCATGCCCTCATGTCTATCATCCTTCAATTGGATAGGTCACGCCATGAGAGTGACACCAAACGACCCAGCCTTTTCAATTGCGATATTAAATCTTCCTCCCGCCAAGCACAACCTACCTGTACCGTGTTGGCGCTGTTCAGCTGCTCCCACATCGAGTTATCATCACCCGAATCGGACCGATCCGGTGTTTTGCTGTCCTGCTCATCCTTTCTCTCACTGCCCGGCACCATTACGGCCACATTATTGTTGCGCATCTGCTGCCCGGCATTTACGATCGCTTGCCGCTGCTCGTGACGCTTCCGGTTTTCTTCCAACACCTCCAAACTGGGACACGCGTACGCCTTCAGACAGCGCATCATAAAGCCGAACGGAAGCAGCGGATCCATCAGGCAGAGCATCCGTGCCGGGCTCGGTACGAAGCTGATCAGCACCGGACAGTACGCGATAAAGATCCCGTCCGGACGCCGGATGCCCAGCTCGATCGCTTTCATCGCGCAGCCCAGGTTAAGATTAGCGCCGGCCGAATCGCCAGCCAGTATGATCCGTTCGCCCGTCGTCCCCAGCAGCTCGCAGTTGCGCAGTGCCCAGCAGTACGCGTAAAACACTTCCTCCAGCGCACGCGGAAACGGTGCTTCCGGTGCGAGACTGTAATCGATCGACAGGATCGGTACGTTCAGCGTGACGGCCCATTCGCGCAGGTACGATTCGTGTGACTTCGAGCTCTGGGCCACAAAGCCACCACCGTGACAGTGGAACAGCAGGCCGCGCGACGCCGGATAGATGGTGCTCCGCTGCGAGTTGCTTCGCTCGCCAATCATGCCCTTCCGCTTGACGGCCGATATGAGCCGCGCCTTGATGGGGGCCGCTCCCCCGTGGCTCTTCGGGATGGGTATGTCCACGAAGGTGTCTTCCTCCGCCGATCCACCGCCCAGCTTCAGCTGTATCGGTTCCGGCGGGATCGTTATCACCCGGTTCACCTTCACCTTGAAGCCGACGATCGATGGCAGCGAGTGCATCATCTCCGATTCGGCCAAAAACCAGAACGCTTTGCAAAAGTCCACATTGGAGTTTTGCGAAATGTTCACGATTCGCCGGGCGCGCAGCTCCGGATCGAGCATGTACTTGGTGCTCGTGTACATCAGGCTGGTCGCTTTCGAGATGCGACCGCCCTCCGAGTAGTAACCCTCGGAGAATCCCGCCATGCCGATCGAGATGAACTTGAGCAGCGGTTTAATGGAATCGCAAAACTGAAACCCCAGACACCGCCCGTAAAAGCAGTACTGATTAATAATGCCACCGTGGGCAAACAGTTCCTCGACCGAGTGCGATTCGTCCGGGAAAAGGTCGCCCGACTCGCGGGTCCATTCGCGCAACGTTTGCGCGTGCTGCAGGCAGGTGCAGAGGCTCGCCATCAGATGGTTGTACGCTTCGACCTCCTTCACGTACAGCGCCTTCCGGAAGAGAATCGTGCTGCGGTTTTCCATCACGTAGCGGGCCAGCTTGAGCGCCGTCTTCACGCAACACTCCACCACGTACAGGAAGCTACGGAACCCGTTGCCCGGTACGGTCGGATCGAAGTCATACTCGTGCATGAAACCCTGCACCGTCCGGACGAGCGGTTTGGCCATCTCGATGTGATCGATCAGCCCGACGAATGCGCCGTGCAGCCGTAAACCGGTTTCCGTTTCATCACTCTCGAAGTACGTGATGTTGTTGCGGCACAGATCGATCAGCGTGTCGAACAGCATCAAGCTCTGTTGCTCCTCGGAACAAGTGGCGCCACTTGTTAGCGGGACGACACATTCCGGTTCCTGTTGCTGCTGTTGTTGCTGTTCCATTGTGTTTCGGATGGTGACGAACGGTGACGAAGGATGACGAGCACGTTGTAATCTTTCCCTACGCGCGGCTGGCACACGACTGAATGCAAATACAATTCCAGCAACGGTCCGCACTGCGGCTTATCATTATCGTGTCGCCCCGAGGGTGCGTGCAGACGGTGCAGCGGTGGCGGACCGGCGGGCACGTTTTATTCTGTTAGGGTTCAGTGCGCCGCTGGACTTTGCCTTCCCGGATGAGCGTAATTCCCAGCACGATTCGTCTACTGTGTCGGAGCTGGTACGAAGCGAAGCAACCGATGGCGATGACTCGATTGCACTGGCACAAACACTTCTCGAACGGTGCGCTGTTGCATCAGTGACGAGTGCACCTGTACTGCACCTTGCATTCCAACGTCATGCGTGTGTGTGCATCGGGCAAAACCGAGGAAAACACGTCACGTTTTCCGCCTCACCGATCACGAGACACCCAGCGATGAAAATGCGATAAGAACCTACACACACAGAAACACACCCGGGAACCGTTCTTTTTTCCTGGTTTCCTTTGAAGGTTTTCCTTCTATTTCGACACGATCACAGCACAGCAATATTATCTACATTGATCACACACAGCAAAACATAAGAAAAAAACAACACAGACACAGATAATTCCTAATACGTCTTCACAAGACGGTTCCTTTGAGATTCCATCACTGGAGTAAGGGTATTTTTCAACAGATTATGTTACGGAATGTGTGATTACAAACTTTCACTGGCACACGAAACCGATTAAACAACCGAACGGAGCAGGAAAGCGGAGAACTGTGAAAAACTGTTTTCGTTTTAATGATAACAAGAACAATAAAAACAACACAAACACGCTGGCCAGCTGTCAACCGGTTTCGAACGGAGAACAGAGCGAGACGGCTAGAGTTTCGAAGCAACCGTGATATTCGAAAATTGGTTCGAACAGGCAGTAATGTTCGAATTACAACGAGGAAATTTGAAAAAGACGTTAGAAGGTGTTTGAGCAGGGCTTTTGGGAACTTCTGAACGATTTTGATAAATTTACTTTTAATGGTAATGATAGGTTGCAAAGAATAAAGTCTTTGTCCTGACGAAAGTAAGCGTAGCCATTTCATCCTGATAAATCAGCTTCAAACTGCAATCTCTTGGTAGAAAAAAAAAATCCTTAGAGGCTCCAATACTCCTATAAAAGCTAAAGAATTGATATTGACTCTGATTGTAGCATCTGAAGCTTCTTTAAGCTATTTCTGAACTCCAAACCCCATTTTACTGCCAACCAAAAGCGACAGGTTATCGTGTCGGCCAGGTATAGACTATTTCTGTCGTGAAATCTCGAGGAAGTAAAAATTATTTTTAATAGTTTTAGAGTACGGTTTGAGCCTCTCAACGTGCTAAAAATAAATCGCCCATAAACCGTTCCGATACACAGTCACCACGTAAGCGTTTTACGAAGCCGAAAGCTTTCGTCCTTTTGCTAAGATGCTATCGGCGGAAAAATTGGCCACCACTTCAAGGGCCAACCCGAGAAGGCTGGGGAGGCGAAAATAAAAACCACACTGGACTGAAAATAAAAACTCGAAAGCTTTAAGCGAGTGGTTTATATCGTGATTTACGGCAATATTATTCGTCCGATATTGTGTTATTTTTATTGGTTCCAACGCCCCCCAAAAAAAGCTCCAAAAACAGCTGAGCGACACCAAGAAGAAAAAAATCCGGTCTGGTCTAATGTGTGCTCTTTCTCACCACGAAATAAAAGTCGCTCAAGCTATTCGTTCTCACTAGTCCACTGTATCGGTATGTAGTTCTAGTCGCTCCATCTCTACTGCGAGTCTCCACCGTCGGATCTCCTCTTTTTTTTGCGTTTTTCCTACCTCGTCGCTCCAATGCCAACCGGCTTGCGGTAGGGAAAGTTTTGGACGGTTGTTCCGGTGTCCTCGAACAATGCCAACTTTGTCATCGATTTTCATCCGACCGGCCGCATAAGCCGGCCCCGAGCGACAGTGTTTTCTTTTTGACAATAAAATGTACTACTCCATTGGTCCTCGCGGTGCGTTTGCGTTACATTCGGGCTTTGGGCATGGTTTTGCACTCCCGTCAGCTGGCCCTGAAGTATGGGACCATTAAACGTAACAAAAATCAATGCAAAACGATTGTCCTTCAGTGCGGGCCGACAGTCCGCAAGCCTCGAATTATGATTGGGTCTGGCGCCAGGTAGTGGCGATACAATCTCTGGTTGTGTTATTTTTGGGACAAAGACTCGAGGTCTTTAGTCCGTAATGAACTTCACTGATCAGCATCAGGGGTTCTATAATTGCAATGGGCACCAACGGTTCATTATGCGTGTTTTAGTTGTATCCAAACGAAGCTTTCTTTGTTGTATGTGTGTGTGTGTGCATCACAGCCACTCAAACACAAACACACATACGCCGGAAAAGCTAATCACATTTGCAAATTCCACCCACTGTCAGTCATGCAGCAGCTCGGTGAAGTATTTCATTCCTCGCCGTGTCCTCTCCAGTCTGAAGTTATGCATGCACGGGGAACCCTTAATGTCCGTCCACCGTGGACCGACGGAGAGTGATCTCTGGTTGCAAAATGGATGAGCGGTAGGAATGTTCACATCCCAAAAACTCGGCAAAGTGCATGATCCAACCACGTGCACTGATTCTTCTTCATGCTTCGTGCCTGGAGATGTGCCCTTCAGGCGCTCGTGCATTCGTGCGGGCAGAAGAAGCTTCCACATGCTTCCACGTACGGTATGTAGCCAGCCGGTATGAAAATTGTATGCCAGAAAACGATTCTCACCTTTTGTGTGATCTCTATCGTGCGGCGCAAGGAGATGCCTTTCGTAGCCGAGTTGTCGCCAGAGGGACCGGCAAACGCTCGCCGTATGATTTATGGCAGTCGCCGGGAAACGGTTGTCCAGTCGTTTCCACCCTTTTTCACTCGGAGTAACATTTACATACATTGGATGGTGATGATGAGGATGGTGCGGAGCGTGCACTAGCAGCATTTCCTGTAGATATAGGGCAACATTTATAGGGGGAAGAATTTACACTAATCAAACTAATCGCTAGCTAGGTAGCTCCGTAGTGCTGTTGAGACTGATGACGAGGGTTATCCAAAAGCCATTTTAACACATTTAGCGGCTAAGGGATGATAATATGCAGAGAATGTAATTGTTATGCCCGTGATGACGTGGGCCATATTTCCAAAGCAGAAGTTATGATGGGTGGTTCGAATTTTGAAGAATTTCGCTGCTGCTTCAGGAATAGTTTGCCATGTGGGGTAATGTTTGCTGCTAAAATGTCTCGTTTCATCGCTTTGATCCTTTCTTAGAGGAATTTGTTACTGATTCGTACGTCTGTTCCTTTTTATACTACATTAAGCTTTGATGTGAGCTAGACTCGTGCCTCGAGCGCACGAGTTAAAGTTGAAGAATAGTGAAAGCATCTTGTATTCTGGTAGTAAGTTAATACTACTAGTTAATACAGATGTACGATAACGATTGACAAGTTTTTTTGTATAAAAAACGTTGTGTAATAATAGAACGCTTGGTTTGTACTAAAATGTTCACATGAAAAAGCGATTGCATACTTTTAGGCGCTATCTACTTGAAGGCACTTTCAAAAGGATTTATCTTTAAGAGAGGCTACTCACTAATTATAAATTTCATTAATTGCTGCTTAAACGCCTCAATGTATGCAATCCGTACAACATAAGCAGGATTTTATTCTTCTAATTTCCTTCAACGCTAATTTTAGATCGTTCCAGGCGGGCACGTTCACGACAGACAGAGCCAAAAAAGCACTCTTCCACTCCGACACTATGCAAACACTAAACTTGATTACAGATTAACTTAATTACTTCAATGAGCACTTACTGTTTGTCTAACTGAATCGTGTGCCACCTCCACCGGGGCAATGAGTGCTAATAATTAAGCCCAACACAACTTTGCATCATAATTACGGCCCCCGTTTTTGCATGCAAGCAAAAGCGCTCGGATTATAACCCCGCCGTATGCGTATTGTGAACCATCTGCCAACTTCCCCGTGGGTTACCGGAAGATTCGAGATATTTTCTTCTCAGGGCATTGCGTTGCGCCGCATGCCGGTGATGTGAACCGACGGTGAAGATAAGCCTGTAAACTTGCTCGATACACCATCAAACCAAATTATCGCTCCGGTAGCGTTTTACGAGCGTCAAAATGCCGCGTGCCAAGACGGCCCGACGCTACACACACACACACATGGTCGTACCCGCATGGTCGTCTGCAAAGCGAATGGGTTCTTATGAGAAAGTCTCGCTCGCCAAGAAGAAGCCAGCGGCAAGAGGAAGCAAAGTTCCCATCACTCGGTAGCAGTCGGTAGTGTTTACGAACGGATGCTTTTTCGGAGGATAAATCTCGGCACAAAGTTGGTCCTGGCGCTGGTTGGTTGGTTCGCAAGAACGGAAAAGTTTGTCTTCAGACGGAGCAGCAAACTTCCAGCGTTGGCTGTGTTGCAGTGGGCCGAAGTAGCTTATCGCTGCACAACGCCAAGAGATACCGTCAGATGCAGCACATCTTCAACCGGTGATGGGAGGAAGCTTCGTCGGAGATTTTGTCACACAACGCGCTGGCCCTCTGTGGAGTGTGGATCTTCTGGCGAAGATAAGGCAGCTGCGAGCGAGTGAGCGAAAGAAAATTGGAAAGTTTATCAAACAGAGCAGAAGTGTGTCGAAATGTGTTGCCAAAGGTGATGGCGAGTGATGTGCAAGTGCATTGAAGTGTGTTTGCATCAGTGCTGGCGGTGGTCACATTATCCATTACCGTCACGTTGTCGTGATTGGGGATGTGCATTATTGGACTGGAACTATACAGACACTGCCCGTGATTGGTACATTTTCCGCGAAACGAAAGCGCCCCATGCAAAACTCATCACAATAGCCGAACCGATTGGATGAATAATTAATACTAAACATGCTTGTACTTTGGTGTCTAAGTATGGAAACGGAGCAAGAGTTGAGAACGCCCATCGGATAAGATATTCATGCGACGCACACCCGGCGTAGGATGTTGGTCTTGAATTTTGTCAACTGCTGAACCGGCCCTGAAAGGCGTAAGAAAGAACACTCCACCAGTGCCGATGCAATGGTATTTTGAGAAATTGAATTTGAGTTTACGCATGGAAAGAAATTAGATTTTGATTGCCTGCGCGTTTGACGGCTGCCGTGGAATTGGACGCTAATTTTCTAAGAATCATCAGTCTGACTTTTAACCGGCTGGCTGGAGGGTAAAAATAAGTTAAGACGCATGCAGCCAGGAAGGCTCAATCCGTTGCTCAACTTTTGAGGTTATGGTTCGCTGGAGGGTCGAATGTGGTCGTTTCTGCCGGAGAGTTTGCTGTATTCTCGAAAATTAAAACAAAACCCCCCTGTCCAGATTTACAACAGGCCCTGGAAGCTCTTTATTACCTTGGGCGTCTTCGTTCGATTAAAATCCTTCGTGAAAACGGATCGATTTTTATGACCCAAGATCGCCTCGACAGCGAGTGCAGCCTCTTCCTCTACCAGTTGCTACGCCCTTGACCATGGCAACACGAGGCGTAGACGCCACGCTGCCATCGGTATAATAACCTTTTAATGGGCAGTACAGGGCAGATTACCCTTTTTTCTCGTAAGGTGTTCCCGGGCGGCGAGTGTCACCGGCGCCGGGTGTTTCTTGCGGCCCCGGTTTACAATCGCACGTAACGGGACGCTTAATTGAACACTCAAATTGCAACTACCCAGCGTGCCACTATAAACAGGTCACGTCCGCACCGTACCGGGATCAGCTGGTCAAGCTGATTCGCTCAGGGCTTCCGAAGGTCACAGCTCAGCTTTGCAGCGTTTATATGCAAAACGGTGTGTTGCTATTGTTGGGCTGTTGGGGGTGGTGCGATAAAAGCGCTCGTTAACCGAAACCGATACAACACGCGTACACCACGTGGCGAAGCAACAGTAGTTCGCACGGGTAACAGGATCCACCAGCCAGCGCACGATGGAGACGCCTGGTGGCTCGTGGTTTTCATCCTATAAAACACTTTCTTGACGGATGAATAATCTATTGCACTGTTGCGGCGTCGAGGATGGGCCGGCCTTTTGAATGCTCGAACGAACGTTGTGTGTCAAGCGAAGATGAGAATTCATGGCATTACGGAGAAGGTAATCTCCTTCTGGGGCCTGGTGTGCCTGGCCGGTTCGAACCCATTGAACCATCATTACAATGATGATGTGTATGTGTGCAAACAGCGACCACCACCACTACCGGCCTCGTCCTACTCGAACGGACCTGCTTTGCCAATTGATTCACTCCACCCAACAGTCCTTGCTGTAGTCCTTTCTTGCGTACTGATTATTTCCATTCCAACCGGACACGACACAAAAGGCAATCCCGTATTGTGCATCGGGAAGGTTTCCATGACACGGCCCATGGTGTACCTCTGGCATAGGCTGTGTAAGTTTTCAACGTTTTCCTGTTGATTTATACCCCCGTTGTGGGCACTGTTGTTGCGGTTGTTCGGATGTGGTGCATCTGTGGCACTTTATGAGTGGATGCTCCGGTTGCGGTGCCGGGGGAGATCGATGGGAAATTGAATTGTTAGAGTTTATTGGTTAAATATTCAACGTTGAGCGATAGGGGAACGCTCTTGTCCGTTTTGCTGGGAAAGCAATGTAAAGCGGTATGATGAGGGTATTATAATTGCTATTGGTTTCTTGATAAGGATAAAGCACGGTAAGGATGGCACTTTTGAGATATAAATGCTTCAAAAGACTTGGAATCGATAGAGGTAGAGACACAACATTTCTCTATCGATCGAAGAAAAAGGAGGCTTATTTATTTTAAAGGATAGTATTGCAATGTTATAAGTGATGAATAAGTGATTAATCGAAAAAATAGACTAAGGAAATTGCTAGTCCCAAAGCATCAATACCCCTGAAAGTATGCAATCCATTTTTAGTACGGTTTAGTACAACTCGTCTACTAAACACTATATTGCATACATAAAGGCGCTTTCAGTTGAACCCGTCGAATAAATTCAAAATTCATTTTTAGCTATTTAGTTTCTGTTTAGAAAGCAAATTGACGTAACTTTATTCCACTGTTGCCACCCAAAATATGAATTGTGTGTAACACAGTTGCAATTGATTTCTTGCTGTGCAGCAACGAAAATGATCCAATCAAACTTCCACTTTTTGCACCGCGTGAACAAAAACTTTCCCAATACCCCCAAAAACCACGGGCTCCAAGCAGCAGCAGCAGCAGCAGCATCAGCGTCGAAACCAAAATTCCATCAACGGTGAAGTTTCCTTCTCGTCAGCATCGCAGCCACCAACCGAACACGAAGATGCCACGTGTGCAACGAATCTCGGGAGGAAATTAAGAACAAAATCTATTTGCCATGCCTGTGTACCCTGTGCGCCAGGTCCGGATCTTCGGTTTTGGGGCGTGAACGATCATTTTTTGCTTCCTTCTGGTTTTTGTGTACTCTCTATACCGTTAGCACCGGAAGCCATGTTGTGGTGTGTGTGTGTGTGCGCGCGCGTTCGGAAGAGGATTAAAGTTTTCCTTGCCTGCCCTTGTCGGCGTAACTTCGGGAAGATTATGTGTTTTTCCTCCAGTTTTCGCTTGATAGATTCGTAAAGTGTGGTAGTTTGTTGGCCTGATAGATTGTGTGTAAAATATAATCAAATGAACGAATAGTGAGAATATTGAGTGAATGATTTTTTCTTCCCATAGCACACTTCTTCAACTTCTCACTCTCTTATAATGAACGGCTATTTCTTCCCTCAAGGCCACGGTACGGAGCAAATAAACGAGTTTATCCGATGGGTTCTTTTTGCAGTGTACTATTTTGTGATTTAATGTTACAGCCCACTACACTGTCCCTGCCCGCGGCCAAATGATGCAAATTGAAGGCCTCAGCGTGTGTGTGTTTGTATCGTCCTACCGCAATCGTATGCATGCATCAAAGTGCCGCCAGCGCCCTCATAAACATCACGATGGTGGCAATGATTGCATTACGTCCGACGGATTTAGCATGATTGACTTTCTCCCATCCGTCGATCCGGCCGTCCAGCGCTGCGGCGTTACCGCCGGGCCACGCGAACCTAACCATATGGCCGGCAAGGACAACATTACGGCAGATGATGGGGGAAAGGGAGCGAGAGCAAACAACATCGAGAAGACAGCAAAAGTTCAAGGCTGACGGGTTGTGAATGCAAATGTTTTCCATTGCTCGGTTGGTTTTTTTTCCTCACTCATCGCTCCACGCCACCCAAGTGAGGCCAAGTAATCGGCCCAATGGGATCGACAGTGGGTGGTGGTGACCGTGTGCAGAAATTGAAGAAGTGCAGCAGAAAAAACGGAAATCATACTCTTTGGCGAAGATGGCACTGTCCTTAAGTGAAGAGTTGGGTGTGAAGGACGAACACAATTGTCATTTTCCAATTATGAACTATGGGCATTGGTGGTTTGGTGCTGTTACGAAGCATTGTTTGCATTTTTATCACACGAAGAAGAAATTCAATATTTAAGCCTTTTAATTGTTCTAAAAACGCTTCATATCGTTTTGAAATTATTATTACTTAAATAAGTTGGAATAAATCTTGAATTATGAGAGCAAGACAAAAAGGCCTTCGGTTACTTTCATCGAGTTACTTTGGTCTGAGGCAGCTGCTTGGCTTAGACATGTCCACTGATGATTCCATCAAACTATCGGCAATGTTCCTAAACGTCTACGATCAGTCCTAAAAATGAGATATTGTGTACAATCCGACGCTTTAAATCTATAATAGATAAACATTCTTGTTATACGCAGTATGTGCCTTTGGAGCCCACATCTCCCAGGAGCACATACTAAGTATGAACCTGGATCTTCCTATTAGACCTTCAAAACAAAATTAACGGTGTGGGGGATTTTTTTACTAAAACAACGTTAAATCGCTTATATTTTCTACACTTTCACTTGCTAGCTTTAATACGCTTAAGAAATAAATAAATAAAATAGAAGTGCAGTATATAAGTACTTTACAATATAGTGACATACTAATCCCACGTAAAAAGGTCAAGTCTCTAAAATGTGCCCGAAATGCGTTCTCAGTCTCTATTAAGCTAATAAGGAACAAAATGCGAGTTTATGCGTAGAAAACTCACTACTTTTCTCGAATAAATCTTCATATTTCTCTCTAAAAATGGTTATTAATCCTTTTTCTTATGATTTCTGCATCTTTAAGGCAGCATCCACAACATCAATATGCCAAGGAAATATTTAAAATATTTAATCAAACATTTAAGACGGACGATATTCCGATAAGTCCTCGGGTTTAATGGACAGGTTTATTACACGCAATAGTTAAATAAAATAGACAACAAAGCTTTCACAGTCGATATCCGTCCACTGTCCATCGCTTCTCGTCCCTTGGAAACAAAAGTATCGAGACACTGCACTCCGGATCGAATCCACTGCTTTAGCGGGCGCCCGCCTCAGCGCCTCGTTTTGTTTCCATCGACACAATTAATTGTACTCCGAGTGTTTGTGCGCCGACCGGTGGCGTTGTGAAATCAATTTCCTTTTTGTTTTTGTTTTTCCATCCCGGAACGTTCCAGTGTCCTCGGTCCATCGGTCAAGGAACCTATCGCCACAGCACCGACAGGCGCAACCTATCACGAAACATAAGCACCCGGGCTGCAAGCAGCACATTATTAACGCTTGGCATTGATTGATTCCTTCGGTGGATAGTTTTGCGCTCAGCACGGTCGCTCGGGAGAGTATATCGCTTTGAAGACGATGGCACCCATCCGAACGAAAGTAAAATTACATCATAACATTCTCGGTGCCTTACGAGCTGGGCTTAGCTTTTTCCGCTGAGACAACACACAGCCGAGATCGCAAGGTATGTGTGTTGTCCTGTGTCCAACACAAAAAAAAAATGTATGTGGCATCACTTGGCTTTCGGGGTTTTTTTTATGGCCGGGCGCGCGGTAAATGTGAGCCTGCACGCAATGAAACTGAGAGCAGCTAAACCCATCCGGTCGTCCGTAATGGTCGTCCAGCAAGATAAAGTGCGTAAGCAACCTCTGAAGCTCTGACGGTGAAGGGAAGGAGCGCAAAACTTCATGAATAGCATAACATATCAGCTACATTTTTGATGTGCTCGGTAACATCGCTAGACTGGCTGGAGCGGGCAGCCTGGGAGGCAGCTCCGGTTTGCATCCATTGTCACCTTGGCGTGTGTACGGCATACCAGCCCCGAAGTAAAAGACTGGCGCAGCTCTCTGATGTGCGGCAAGAGCCACATTATCTCACATTTGGAAAATTCCGGAAAAAGAGCTTCCAGGTGAGCATGAGTGTGTTCGGTGCGCTTTTCCAAGCACCCGAGGAATCTTCTGCTGCCAACGCACCGTAAACGAAGCTTACCCGGAGGTCGGAGAACAGAGGGAACAGGAAAATTCGTCTGTCTGCCCTGAGGGCTCCATAAGTCAGCGAGCTCGGGGTGAGACTGTCAACCTGGGAAGAAGAAGTGCTGCTACCAGAGGACAATGGTAAAGCTACTCGGGGAAGTGGCTGCCGGTTTGGTCGGGAACGTTCTGCTAGCTCGTGGGTAGTGGTGGTTGCCCTTAGCAATCACCTGTCGTGGAAAAGGGGTGAAAAATGATGAGCGGAATTTTCGTGCGAAAGCAATCGGTTGTGTGAATTGAGTAGTTTTCTCATACATTCTTAATGTTTGCAGCGGCTACTTGGATGCGATAAAAGTAATTGCGTTGTATCGTGCCTAGATTTGTTCGAAACTGGAGGTGATGGAATTATTGTAGATGAAATGTACGTCAAATGAATTTTAAGGAAACGTTTTATGAGTTAAAAACTGTACCATCACTACAGCTAAATCATACACGAAACATTTGTGATACTATCACTTAAGCGACAGTAACGCCATCTTTCGTGATTTCGTGATACACTACACACTGTGTGCTAGAGAACGGTCAAACTTATTTGACATAAATCCTAAAATAATCATATGATGACTTCACGGACTCGTCTTTTTCTCTCTTTCTCTTTTTTTCTCTCTCTCTCTCACTCTCTTCTTGGTTGAACGACCAGCTTAGACATGCCAGCCATCTCAATGGCTTACAGAGTTCAATAATACCACATAGTTGGATAGTCCGTCCTCACGACGGGGGATCGTTCCGGATGGGATTTGAGCCCAGATCCTGCCCAAATCCCGCACCTTACGATCTTATATAAGTATATAAATAGTTAGTATCATACAGATGAATTAAGGGTTTGTGCTTCAGCAAGATACTTAGGGCGGCCTGGACGTAGAGGCGACAATTGGGCCGGTCTTTACACGGCAGGCCCTGAATCTCATCAGGGTTGTTCCCCCCTAGTGAGGACTTGACTATCCAACTACGTGGTATCATTAAGTTTAGTAAGCCATAAATGGCAGACATGATCTAAGTAACAGGTCGTTAGGCAAATAATAGAGAGAGAGACTTAGGACACAAAATAACGAAATTTTTGAAAACTTTTTGAAAGATTAAGGAAAAGGCTCGGTAATTCTGGTGCTTGAATTTCGTCAGCTAGATTTTTAGTATCTTGGAGTTCTTACTAAAACGCCAGTAACGCCATCTTTTGTAATTGCGGTGTACTACTGCACAGTGGGTTTGATCGCGGTCAAACTAATTTGACAGGAGAATGTAATGAGCTATGCTATCATGATACTATTGCCCAAAGTGAGTTGAGAGGAGGTGTCGGAATAGCGATTTCTCGGTCGGACATCTTGAAAAAAATTTTGACGTTTACTTGACTGAAATGTAAACAAACTGCGGTCAAGCATTCTTTGTTGGTCAAGCAAGCGATCTCTAGCATACATTGATTAAGCTCGATCTGCTGTGCTCTTGATGAATTTTTGCTTGCAGATCGGCAAAAAAGTGGAATGATCCTATATCTCGGATCTTCCAATAGTTCGGGGATGCAAACCGGCTCCGTCCATGACGCCGATACAGTCAGCTGCCCTGTCCATATAGGTGCAGAATCGTTACCACAAAAACAGTTATAAATATAATACGGAATCACCTCAGATAGCACTGACACACTACAATATCCTGATTTCTTCACTTGATCTAAGCTTTCCGAACGATATTGAACAGCAGAATGGAAGAAAACAAATCATATAATGATGTTATTGCTTCGAGAATGATAAACAACACATATAACCAGCTGATTCAATGCGGTCAAGTAAACGTCAAACTGGTGCTGGTCTTCTACTTCTTTCCATGTGTCAAAACGGGCTTTTTACGGCACCTCCTCTCAACTCACTTTGCTATTGCCTATCAAATACTTCAAATAAAATTAATTTAAAATGAATTTAGATTTCCATGACAGTCATGCTCAAACTTTTCTACCAACCTAAAACTCTTACGCAATCGTTTTCTTATTGGCATTTACAATTGCGTACCTTCTCCGCGGGATGGCTGTTCCGGTAAGCCACATGCCACCTTTGAACATGATTAGGAATGTTTCATCTCACCCCCGACTCCCCTTTCGCTTTCCCTCTCCTTCTCCATCCCATCGGTGGAACGCATTTGTCGGTGGCGCAAAATGTGTAACAAATTCATTTTCCATTTTCCCACCCCTAATACCCATGTGTTCGGTGCGATGCGGTTCTGTTTTGCTTTGTTTTCCTTTGCCTCGGTTAAATTAATTCAAATTTTACACTCATTTACGCCCGCTTAGTATGACTTCAAGCCCCGTGACGCGTCCTCATCAAAAGCTTCCACCCACCATACTCCCCCGGGCCAATATCATCAAGCGGCAGCTGAAAGAAAACGATTTAATGGTTTTTTCCTGTTTCCGAATTGCTTTAACTTGTTGTCGTGTAGCGTTTTTTTTTGTGTGTGTCTCGCGTCAGGAGGGAAATCTACTGCGAGCTGGCTTTTTCTGAGTGTATCTGTATTTGAATGTTTTCCTTTTTCTTGTTTCGCTTAACTTCCCGTGAGCGTGTATGCTTTTGGAGTTGAAATGTACAGTCGGCGGGAACAATGGAAAACCCCGTCGGAAAAAATGGTGGAAATAAAACGTATTATCTGGCAGATGACAAATGCAACGAAAAATGTTTCGCTGTTCCTCGCCTCGGCAGCAGCTCAGTAGATTTACGCTCGACGTTCGCTGGTTTGGTTTCTTCTTCTCGGTACTCGGTTAGAGCGGAAACTACGATGGGTGTGGTAATGCTGTGAAAAGTGCGATTTCATTACCATTGGCACGATTGGGTTACAGGCTTTGTGTTGACAGTGAAATTCCTCTTCGGAAGTAAATATTTAAATTTTGCCTGATAGAAAAGCTGGTACGAATGGCTAGATTTTATTTTTCAATTTTTATAACTTGAAAATAGGGAATAACTCGAAAATCAAAGTTAATCTATTGCTAGATTTAATTATCATAAAATTAAAACAAATTCTTCTTCTTCTTCTTCTGTGGCACTACAACCTCGAGAGGTCTCGGCCTGCCATTTCTGGCTTTCTGTGACTTAATTTTACCCGTAGAAAAGTAGTCAGCCTTTCGTACGGGGAGGCGGTCTGGATGGGATTTGAACCCCGGCCCTGCCGTGTGAAGACCGGCGCCGCTGTCGCCTCGGCCACCGGACCGCCCCAAAAACAAATTCAGGCCTTTAAAGCTGATGGTGGGACCTGTTCCACATCTGGTACTATGAGCTGTGAGTCCTCATTTCTCAATTTTATTTTTATTTTCTTTACATAATCGAATCAGCTGGATCTGATATAGCTCATCAATAACCTCTCACTATTAAAAACAATCCCTTTTATCCCTTAAAGCCACTGGAATTGATTATTGGTCCCTGGCACCAATAATTAAATAAATCAATACTACCATCCTCTCCGTTGCTGTGGCTTTAAACCGTACTTTACCACAAAAATGCCACATCAAAGCAGTACAACACAATACGATATTTGTTTATACATATTCTGTACGCGCAGACCACACATAGCACAGGTCCTAAAGCCGGAGGCATAGTAGAGGGAAACGAGACCAAAGGGTGTCACACTCGCATAATGTCATCAATATCGTATAATCCAATCCAGTCGGCATGGCTTTTTCAATAGCCATCTGGTTTTGCTGCTAACATTGTAACTCAATCCATAGTCCTTTTAACCATACTTTAAGCTTTATCAAAACCATAGAAACTATTATTGCCGGCCGCTGGACACCGTGAGGTAATACGGTTTTTCTGGTCTGATTAAACGAATTGGTCAGCCTTAAAAATTGCATTCCAATCACTGCCTTCAACACGTTTGACACCTGCCAATCGCGCTGACTGCCGTGATAGCTGTCGCAGTGTGGCATTTTTTTTTTCTTGTTTGGAATCTAACCTTACCTTCATTAACCTTTAGCGCATTTACCCATTAACCTAAACAAAAGCTAAGAAGAAAGACAATAAAACCCGCTGCCTCAATTACTGCAGTGAAGCAATAAATCATTAACCCGTTATCGAAAAGTGTTCGTTTTTTGATCCACCGATAGCGCATTCCGCTCACGTGCGCGCTGAATGCGGGACAGCCGCGCTGGACAAAGCCGAACTACAGCCTGCTGATAAGCTGAACTCTGAACTTTAGCTGACCAACTTGGCGCACTCCGGAGTCGTCCAGTTGAATGCCATCGGCGGCTTTTTTTTCTAACCGATAGCGTTCTTTTCCCTGCAACAATGATGATAAGAAACACAGAGAAGCACACACATACACACACATCGCGGTATATCTTTTTGACGTTTCATTTGTTATCTGTCACCGGTTGGTTGGGAGAATCGGTGAGTTGGAAGAGGCGGCAATCCGTTCTAATTTTAGGGATGATAATTGGGAACGTTTCTCGAAGGGCTTTTGCTTTTCTTAAACACGAGCTGTGAAGAAAATTTGGTTTCAGAAAATTGCTTTAATATCAGCTCCGAAAACACAAATACCAGGTGCTGAATCATCGATTAGAACAGTTCTAGTGCATATCCTCAGCCACGTTGATAACGAACGGTGCCATAAACAAATCAGTTGCACCTTGAGTTTACGACTGCAAGATAAAACAGTGACTCAGAATAGGGAAGGAGCCGCGCGAGTGGTCGATTCATTTGAGCAATAAGATTGCTTCACGCGTGTGTTTACTCTTCATGGGTGAGTAATTTGGGCGATTGCTTTCAAATGACTAATAATTGATTGGTGCTGTTTAATAGGAACCATCATCGAAGGGTGTAGCAAAAATTTACGATACCCATTGAATTACAATTATTTCAGGTGGGAAGAAAAATTAAAACAAATGAAATGGATTCTCTGTTCGTTAAACGCGCCTGAATGTATGCAATGCAAATCAGTAGCTGAACTGACCTGAATGACCATTCCGTACATCATAACATCAGGAGTCACATAGGATAATGTAACTTCTTGTGAAATTGACAACTAGTAAGAAGATGTGGTATTCACCCCTGCAGATATGCAATATGAAGTTTTTAGCACAATTTTCCCTTTTCAAGATCTATCCACCTGCAACTAATTTCTGTAGAAGTCTCTTAACCAAATCATTCAGCCGTATAAATCTTACCAGAATTTTGTTGGTCCTCAGAGACATGCCGGGATATAACTTGGAGGTTCACTTGGTGATATTTCCAATACGAGTCTAATACTACAGCATGAACCTCTTTACTCAAAATACCAGTGGCGACGAACATTTATAGTCATGAACTAACGAAGCCTACCTAGTCGATTTTAAGAAGCAGCTGTTCAGAACGATTGTTTTCCCCCAATTGTGTAGAAGGGCGAAGGCCCGTAAAGCCTTTTTAGGCCTTCCACAAGGGCAAGGATGCTTGGTAGGTCTCAATTGAGGTACAGCGATAGTGTGGAAGCTTCCGTCAAAAGGCCGGAATATTCGATTGGCAGACGATGGCCCTAGACCGAGAGCGCCATCAAGGACTTCTGCAGCAGGCCAAAACCTTTAGACAGTTGAAGAGCAAGATGAGAGAAGGGAAACTAAATCTTTAGAGTCTGATAACTCCAAACCATCACTGAAGCTGGTAGCTTCGTAAGAACGGCAAGGTCTTACCTTTAAAATGATGAGTGTGGGGTTTTAGTAATAAAACGGAGTATATGATCTGAGGTTCTTCCAGAGTGTTTCCAAATTCAATTAATATTGGTTATAATAGAAGCGATAGTGGCGCATGTCTGAAAACTCAGGACCGGGGACCTGAAATCTTATAGTAAGATCTGACCATGGCGCTGAATACTTGCAAATGAATTATCGCTGCTGGGGCATAATTGTAATCAAGATAAAGGACAGAAAATGGGAAAAAGTCTATGTTGTCCAAAAAGCCTGATTAATTATGAAAACTAAACACTCTTCCAATCCATTTCCCCGCGGATTCGGAGCATGCATACAAAAGATTGCATACTTTTAGGCGTTGAAAGCTAAATACAGACAACTAGGGCGAAAGGACAGGAGCGGATAAGAAATAAGTTTCTTACCTGCACCATCTGTTGGAATTTCAATCAACCTCCCTATTAAATGTACTATCAATCACATTTCAAATCAACTCGTCCTTTATGGTAAAATGTGATATAATTATCCTGAAAATAATAAACATACTTACGTAAAAAACACAGTTTCTTTTCTTTCCCATTATCAGCTCTCAACTCTTAAATAAAAATGACCCAAAGAGAGTACATTTAATACGCTTTCGTACCTTTGCTCTTTTATTCCTTCAAGTTAGTGGTAGTGTAGTTTGTTTTGTGTTTTTATGTGTGTTTTTTTAAATATATTTACTTGTTTGTTGTATTTTTTTCTCTTAAACTTTCCGAGCATAAAACTACTCAACATTTCGATTCTTTGATTTTGTTTTGTTTTCATCATCTCAGTATCAGTATTTCCACCATTTTTTCTTCTTAGTCTCATTCTCTGTTTGCTCCTACGTTTCTTTCGGCTCTCCTACCCTGCTTCTCCTCTCGTTTGCACGCTTACGCTAGTAGTAACACGCGTGCACACACGTTTTTTTTCGCAACTAAACACTTATCGCACCGCATAAAGCAACGGTTACGCTGGGTTTTTTTGCCTGGTAAGGTGTATGGGTATATGGGGTGTAGCTAAGCTTAGCCGCTACAATGGTGGCTGCCGTGCAGAGAGTGTTTGAGAGTTCGAGGTTCGATTTCGATTGTTCGGGATTGTGGGTTAAAATAAATTAAAAAAGAAATTCTGCACCTGTGCGACACATTAATATCAATCGAGCTACAAGGCTTTCGGCGCAGCAGCTAGACCCTATAAGGACCGATAGGTACAAGGAGAGAGAAACCACAGCAGTGCAGCTGTCGTAAAATCGCTTCCTGGAGCTTTGATTTCCCTGTTCGGGGTGAGTGCTGTGTGCGTCACCAAGTGTGCTGAGATTCCATTTCTGCTTAATCGATCGTCGAATCATTGCGGGCACGCGCGTAGAACATGTTCTTCGGCTATGCTATCGAGCCGCGCGTATCGATTCGAACTAGTTTGGAACGATTTACTTTCCCTTTTCCAACTTCGGCCCCTTCGGTCTTCGGTCCGCTTCGATCGCTACTTCCTCCCTCCCCCCCACGAAACACCCTCACAGACGACCTTCAGTGCGGACGAGCGTGTTTTGCAGCGCAAAACAGCAAACGACCTGGGCTCGCGCACTTAGGGCTCCGCACTGTACGTTCACCGTGGCCCCCTTGTACCTAACCCGTGTGCCCTTCGTATTCTAGTACCACACACACACACACGCACGGAAAAACCAGTTCAGTGCAACAATGGTACGGCAGAAGAAGCCGCATGTCTCAACCACTCTACGACGGTTCAGGCTGTTGCACACTGTCAAGTTACGTCCAGCGCTAGCCAGTGAGTTTTGTTTTGTTGCGTCTTGCATGTTGCAGGCTTCCTCGGGATCGTTCTTCCCCGGGATCGATTGGCATGTGTCGGTTGGAATTATGTTTCTTGGGTCAATGGCATCGAAAGGGTTCGTTGGTGGGAAAACCCGTGTTATGGAGCGCCCTTTGTACGTGAACTGATTTACAGTGCGTGGCGTTAACTGTCTATTTGGTCGATTGCTGCCGTGCTGTGGAGGGTCCTATACCTTCACCTTTAAGGGCTAGTGCCGTGCTTCATAATCCATACATCAAACATCCGAATGGCACGGGGAATAGATCTCTAAATGTGTCGCCCTCTCTTTCTCCAATGATACTCCTTGGTGATGCCCTAAGAGCTACAAGCGATCCAGCTTTTGATATCTAATACATTCTAACACAGTACAGTGTAGCTTGAACCTGCGGGTCTTGCTTTGATTTGCGCTCATCAAATGCTTGCAGTCATGGTGTTTTCTAACTAGTGTGTCTAACTCCCCAAAGGTTCGATGTACTGTTTTAGGTATTTTCAAAGAGTGTGTTTGCGTGTTCAAATGCCCATTTACCACTAAATAGAGTCTCTATGCACCATTTTGTTTTGTTTTTCCGGAGGGAGGGAAAGTCTAGAAATTCAGTTGCACACCTTAGCCTCCTAGAGTAAATAACATGCGCTCCCTGTGTTCCACCGCCTACTTTAGAAGTAATCTTTCCCAGCGTTTGTATGTGTTTGTTTGTCCTAAAAGCTCTCTACTACGTAGAATTTAGTTAACTTTCAGCTCATTTTAAATGTCTGTAGTTGGCTGCAAATAGAATGTGTTTTTTTTTTCGTTTTATAGCAAAAATAACTCTTCATTTTGTAGTTTAAAATTAAAAGCAACGGATTACTTCCAACCGATGTAAGGAAACCCTGGGATGGAAGAGTGGCCATCATGCATACGATTTTTTGTTTTGTTTTGGTAACTGTTATCGAAAAGGCGTCCATTTTTTTTGTCTAACTTCTAGCATTTTCCACCATCTCCCGTTTTAACGTTTCGGTATCCAAACCAAACACCGAGCACCATTTCGATTAATTGATTATGCTGCGCCCGCCATCTTTCTTATGCTGAGCTTTTGCTTCTTTTCCGCAGTGCGCTTGAGCTAAACACAGTTACGACAGGATTCATCTATATATACACATATATAATTCTAATTCTCTTACTACGTTTGTGTTTAGCTTAGGTATCATGTCTGTGTTGTTGCATGTTGTTGTTTTTTTTTTTAAAGCATTATTACCAGTCAGTTTAAAGAGAGAGAGAAAGGGAGGGATAACAAAATTATAAACGAAAGAAATGATAAAGGAATCCCTTAAAAAAATACGCATCTAAACACACTTACTCGTAGACACGGATTGTTTGTTAGCTTTAAATGTACATTCGGCCCAGTTGTTTGTGTTTTTTGTAGTGCCTCACGGTATTATAATTTAGCTCATATTTAGCTCCTCTCTGTCGCACGCCTCGACAAGCACCTTCACCTCTCAATTCCTACACATGCAAACATTGTTATTTAAAATCCCTGTTCCGAAGACCTGCTCGGTACCTTGATGGAAGGAAATTGCGCGATGATGAATGAGTTCGGTGAATCGGTGGGAAGCTATCATTCGTACTGGTTGCATCACGCTATCTTCAAAAATACTCCTTCACTCCTTCATAAAATCACTGAGCCCAGCTTTACGTCATTTACGTGGCGTGCTCTGATGATAGGAATTAAAGCCACATTAAAGACAAATTAACTTCCCTCTCCAACGAAACCATCGTGGCTGTGGGCACTCTCTAAAGCTCAGTGTGTACGCATCCACCAACCGAACCGTGCGTCCGATCGATAATCGATTCTTGAACTTCACCGATCGAATGTGATGAATTATTATCCGCACACACACACACACACTTGCTTGCTAGGCTTGTTCCGTTACAAAAATAGACATCCGAAGGGTTTTTCTTCCCAACTTGCCGAATATCTCCACTCTCCGGCAAATGGCAGCAAAGCAGCAAAGGGCCGACAAGACAGGACAATAAGGTTTACCAATAAGATGGTGGGGGAAACAAAGCTGTCAGGAGTAATCAAGACGTTCATGTAACACGCCTGAACAAGTCTCCGGGAGATCCGAGTGCGGCCGTGAAGAGGAGGTACTTATCGAACTTACGCTTGAATGTTGCTTTTTTTCCACACGTTTTTTTTTCACACTAAATGCTATCAAAAACATCGATTTAATATCGCACGCAAGGCACACGCAGATGAAATGCATTTCTAAAGTTGTCTGCAGCCAGTAAAGCAAGAGGATCAATCAGTACACTCGGGCCCGTTTACGTGTGCTGCTTCAGTACTGGAGCTGTTATAAAACTCGTCTGGCTGCAAATGAAATCAACTCAATTCCACTCAGTGCTGCTAGGGGGACTAATTACCGGCCATTGAGCCAAAACACCGAACGGACCTCCGACAGACGCGGACAAAGAACTCATTACTTGCAATCGGAAAACCACTCACACCGTCGGTGTGCTAATGAAGTCGGATGTTAACGTTGGCTTCGCATTGCCCGTTTTATGTGTTTATCATGCATGAGATAGAGTCCACTCACGACCGGAGTTCTAATTTTAGTCGGAAGGACCTTCCAGTGCAAGAAACAATTGTCGTACTAATTACACCTTCCCTCACTCGCTGAACATGTACTAAAAATCACATTTAAATGCACGATGTGAAGCAATGGCATCAAGTTCGATTCCCTTTCTTCTTCTTTTTTTTTGGGTGCGGGGGTGCGTCCTCTAACTACAAACGTTACGCATAAACGTTGCGTCAACACGGAACGTGTACGCAGCGAATGTCGGCGATTGAGGCCGCCCAGAACGGCAGACCCGTTCTGCTAAGCCTCGCCAGAACGCCTGCCGTCCCAAAGTCCTATTTTAATCCCCCACGTGTCGTGCGATGTGTGTGTGGCGTACACATGGCAGGCGACAACACATCATCATTTACTGTGGCCACGGTTTGTCAACGTGAGAACTGGCCGGTTCCAAAGCCGGCTTCCGTACACTATCATCATGTTGTTTTGTGGTGCCCTCACATTACCTGCACGCGGTCAAAGGCGGTGCGTGGATTCCGCGTCCAGTGTCTCGCTGGAATCGAGAGCTTCCCGTTCCTAGCACGCCCCGTGCTATTTGATTCGGCGGGGCAAGCCGGAACGACAACAACAAATGGTGGGTTAGTTTAAAAATGGAAAACCATGTTCCCACCACGTGGTACCCGGCCGCCTATATTTAGGTGTCGAGTGAGCTTTAATGTTGCAAGGACTTAGGGTTGGGATGGCTGCAAACGTTCAAGAATTACTAAACATGACGTCCAAGTTGTTTGGTACGGAAAGCATGCACGTGCTCTAAAGCTCCACAAGCAGCGGGCTGTGTTCTTTATCTTCTCCAAGGGGTTTAGACGTCAGCGTTTTGATGCAACCGTCTGGGACTATTGCGAAGTGTCTCCTTTCGATAGTAGATTTTAACAAGAGTTCTGGAAAATGGATGAGATGCGGATGGTTTTACTAGCAGATGGAGGGGAAGATAAATAAATAATTGAAGCGATGGAAGGACATGATGCGAATCGCTCAACCGTCAAGGTCCCTCAAGGCGTGTGCTCCGTGAGGCTACACTCCAACGCGCTTTGGTTTTGGCACCCGTGCAAACATACTATCTAACCTAACCACTGACCTAAGGCTCCCGCTACATTATATCAGGAGCTCCCTTTATAGCTATACCTCCGTCTGCTCGTCATTGCTCGTGCAGGAATTGGTGGCAAAGTTGCAGCCCCACTTACGCGAACTATCACAGACCCGTTTCAGTATCGATTTCTTCTGTATGCAGAGACTATTGAGCTCGTCGGAGGGATACCGCTCGAACTCGACTATGTACCCGTTCGCCACGGCCACGGCCGCCGCGTGATTTGGCGTGAGATACTTGCACGAACTATTGCTGCGCGTCAGCCCACCGCCGACACTGCCGGCACCGGCGATGCGCACCTTGTGCGATGACTTGTGGCCCCCGGTCACCACCTCCGGCACATCATCCTCCTGCCCGACGGCATTCGCCAGCGTGATGTTGGCACCGTAGTTGCCGAGATGATGCTGCTGCTGCTGCTGCTGCTGCTGGACCGCTGGATGGTTGTTGAAGTGTGTGTTGCTGGTGGTCAGCTTCTGGAGCCGCTCGTTCGTCTTCTTGTCGATGCCGAGCAGTCGCTTGACGCCGCGCCGCACGCGCTTATTGCGGTAGGCGAAGATGAACGGCGAGCTGAGGTTCGCGATCACCACGGTGAAGATCGCCAGCAGGGCCTGATCGGACACGATGATCAGATCGACGTGGCCTTGCATCAGCACCAGTATGCCGTACGGCAGGTACGACACCAGGAACATGATGATCACCAGGATGCTTATCCGGGCGGCGCGCGACTCCTCCCGGTACTTGAACAATGACGACGCGTTCGACAGCCGGTGCCGGATGGACGTCATGTAGCTGAGCGCTTTCGGCGGCACGTGTACGGCCGGCAGCGACAGGATGTGATGCGTACCGAGGCTCTCGAACTCGCCGGCACTGAACTTCTGGAAGTTGGGCGTCGAATGGACCTGCCGCAATCCACTGATCGGCAGCTCGGACGGTTCCTCCTGGCTGAAGCTCACCAACCGACCTGCACTATGATTGCGGCGCACCTTCCCGAGCCCCGTGGCCGGGGACGATCCCGGGTGCGTTGGGATCGGCCCACTCGCGCTACTCTCCGCCGGCAGCTGCTGCATCAGAATACTGTTGTGGTTGCGATCGTGTCGCAGTGGAGACTTGAGCACACTCGGCAGTGCGGCAATGGCGGCGGATGTTGGCGTCGCGATCTGTACCACCTGTGGACTTCGATCGGGACGCTCGTTGGAAAGTTCGAGCTGCTGCTGCGGTGGTGGAGTTGGTTTGTGCGTCGGAGTTGGAGCAGGGGACTGCTGCAGCAGCGGCTTCAAGCACGAGTCCCTCTGCTGGTGGTGATGCGGTATACTGCTGATCGTGATCGTTTCATCCTCGTAGTGGATCTGCTTGTCGATCTTCATCGTTAGCCCCTCGCAGTCTCCCCTCTCACCCGGGCGCTCGGGAATGCTTGGCATCGGTTGTATCGCCGGATGCGGTAGTTGCTGCTGTTGGTGCTGCTGCTGCTGCTGCTGCTGTTCCAGCATCTGTTGCTTCTCGACTGCGGCATGCTTTTGGGCCGAGACGAGATTTAGCGCACTTTGCAGTAACGGTGACGACCCATTCTGCCGCATCCGCTGTCCACTTTCACGCGCCTCCGAGAATATCCGCCAGTACATGGCGCACACGAGCGCGAACGGGATCAGTATGACGATCACGAAGTACGCGTAGGAGAAGATCGTGTTGTACAGATCCTCCGAGATGTTCAGGTGGTTGATGAAACCCTCGGTGTTGGGCAAACCGGCAGCGGCACCGCTGGTGCCGGTGTGGTTGCGGGCCCAATGACTAGATTCGATGGCGGCCACCTCCTCCGCCGTGAGCCGATTCTTGAACAGCGTCACGTACTTCTGATCACCCCGGAAACCGGACGCGATGCCGAACGCAATCCCCAGCGCCCAGCTGGCGATGATGAAGGCCCACGCCTTCAGCTCCGATATGCGGGAGTGGTAGCGCAGTGGATCGGTTATGGCGCACCAGGTGTCACCGACCACCAGCAGTACCGAGAGAGCTCCGAGTGCCACTACCAGATCTAACCCCCAGCACCGTATCTTGGTGAGCGTCAGATTGGGATGCAGTGCATCCGTTTGTCCCGGGTGAACCGGGCTTGTGCGGATGAAGGGCGTTTCCTCCTCCTCCTCCGAAACTTCCCTTGTTCCGTCATCACCTGTCCTATCACAATTACTTGCACCATCCTCCACACTGCCCATGGTGCCATTCTTGGAGCACCGCACTATCCGCGTCCGATTCGGTTGGGCACTCGCCGGAGTTGGCGACTCGCCACGCTGGAGCAGTGCAACCGCGGCCGTACTGCTGCTGCTGCTGCTGCTGCCATAGTCTCCCCCGGTCGGGTCGTAGTGTGCCGCCGGTGTGGACGGTGATAGGTCGACCGGGGCCGGCAGTGGCGTCGGCACCGGTGTCTTGCCGGTGAACGCATTCAGAAACAGCGACGGGCCGAGGATGAAGCAGCAGACGAGATTCACTATCAGCAGGTTGATCACGAACCGGTTGGCGGTGGTCCGCAGACTTGGCGTCGTCCAGAACGCACCGAGTGCCAGCGTGTTGACGCCGAGCGAACCGAGCAGCAGACCGCCAACCAGACAGTCTATGGCTAACATTGTGCACCAGTTTCACTACCCCTGTGGTGGTTGTAGCTCACGACCGACCGGGCAGCGGTTGGCAACATTTTTGGTCCCAGCACTAACACCTCGCCAGTAGCTGCCTACATTGGGCTGCGTCGAACAAAATTCGGCGGACTACTTCCGGAACGGAATTTTCTTTCGACTCGATTCACGGAGTCACGGCTAGATTCGCGACCGCGACCGTCCGCTACGCTGCTGCACCGAAAGAATGTCGTCCGACAAACCAGTAAAACTGCCTGACACACGCACACACACACACACACTTCACTCACAAACACTTGCAAGAGCAAAGCCAGTACGTGTCTTGTCGTGCGGAATACGCAAACCCTCGAGGGTCGAACCTTCTTTAATTTATTCCCTTTTGCTGGAACCACAGCACAATCGGCCCTGTTTCTGTCACCCAAGCAACTGTCACACACGCACACTGGACTGGCCACTGGTATGGCACACTTGGCACCCTTTTGTTTCCCACGCGCGAAAAACACTCGACACTGTGCGAAAACTCCACACTGTCCCCCACCGTGGCGGCGTTTGTCTAGTAAATGCAATTCTACCTCTGACTGGCCTGACTTTGTCGGCGAAGAAAAATGCACTCGCCCCGCGCTGTGGGATTGTACACTTTTTCGGCTTTGTATTCTTCACTGCCACCAATATAATTCACTCACTGCACGATTTCTTGCTCGCACATAAATCAAGCTTACGAGATGTATACTGTGCTGCTGCTGATGATCGCTGTTTTTTTCTTCACGCTCACAACAATTCGATCATATGTTTCACGGCGTGTGAGCCTTTTTGGGGTAGAATTCGTCACAATATTCGCCACTGGACGCTTCTTTTTCGATCTCTTTCACTCTGGTCGCTTTTCCACCAAACACCACACACACGGAGACGGACGGTTTTCTTCAGCACCGAATCTGTTTTGTGTGGCCCAACGCGCCCCAAACAGACGTTGTGCGTTAGCGTGCGCGCCACCCCACTAGACCAATAGCTCTGCGAACCGAGCAACGTGCAGTTTCCGACTGTTCGGCTTCGGGCGAGTGCAGGCAAGTTTTGTTCGACCGCGCGCCGAACGACGGTCGGTCGGTCGGTTTCGGTTTCGGTCTCGGTGTCGTTGTCGCAGCTGAGCAGGGTGCGAGTGCGTACGCTGGTGGGTGGCCGGTGGGTTGGCTGTGGGGCGGCTGAGTATTGGGGGGGGGGTCGCGCGTTCGGGTCGGCTCGTCGTCGGTTCGGCTCCCGATCGAATTATTCTTGCCGCTTTTGCCGACCGTGGTACTTGGGGTCGGGAGGGTTGGTTATTGCAGAAATAGGGGATGACCGGCCGGCACGGGCGTGTGTGTGTGTGTGTGTGTGTGTGTGTGTGGTGCACCTGTACCAACAACCCACCCCCGGTACGGTTGGAAGCAAAAGCAGGGAACGGACAGCTTCTTCAGCGACGGGTCTTTCGGTGTCGTTGAGCTTCGTCTTTCCGCATTCGCCGACCAGTGTCAGGCTTTTGAATATCTGTACGCGTACGTGTTGGTGTGTACTCCCAAATTGATTGACTTCTCGGTCTTCGGGGCGCGACACAAGACTAGCGGTTTTCCCGTTTGCGCGTGGTAAGAGAGGGCGAGTGGCGCGTTCGTGCTCGCTCTATTCTTCACGCGCTGTTCTCTTGCGGTTCTTTATTCCGGCGACGAGATCCGCGGCTTGTTAGTACGATCTCGTCTCGTCATCCGGCCAATTTAAAGCGAGTGGACCGAAGCAAACAAAAAAAGGGGGGGACGAAACAATGAGGAAAACCCCGTGCAACAAAAATCCGTGCTCACTTATTATTGTGTGTCTCGATTTCGGTGCGAGGCTCCATCATTATCGGCTTAGTAGACGACGACCGGTTGCAGGTTTCGTTGACCTTGTCGATTTTTTTAAGTGTGTGTGTGTGGGTCTATAAACTCAAACTTTCGGTTTTGTTTTGGGTCAATTGACATTTCATGACGCTTCGATGCGTGTCCACAGCGCCTCTCGGGTCGGCTGAAACGAGAAAACAAGGAAGAGGAACCGTACACCCAGAAGGTGGTCAATTATTATACAATTATTGTAACAGCACGGCTCAGCCGCAAACCCCTAATTCCCGACATTCGGTCGTAAGAGATTTAAAAATAATATCATTTGCTTTCGCTGGGGCATATCCATCGCTGCAATCCATTTTGATAAGGCCCTCTCGCTTTAAGAAGAAAAAAAATCTTCAAGGGACAACGCTGGAATTCTCAATGGGGGTAACAATTTAATGCTATCTGCGGGAAAGAAGATGCTGCCACTGGATTTTTTATCTCCCTCCCTATCTCTCTTTCAATCTCCCTCACTCTCTCT
This sequence comes from Anopheles stephensi, assembly GCF_013141755.1. Taxonomy (NCBI): domain Eukaryota; kingdom Metazoa; phylum Arthropoda; class Insecta; order Diptera; family Culicidae; genus Anopheles; species Anopheles stephensi. The sequence continues at coordinate 84,467,635 of NC_050202.1, read as the reverse complement.
CTCTCTCTCTCTCTCTCTCTCTCCAGTAGACAAACAAAAGCGAGGATGCTTCCTTCTCATGTTAGGCTAACGAATTTCGGAACGCTCTATTGATTATTCATCAGGCAGAAGGTGTTGTCTGGGGCTTGCTGCTGGCCCGCCGTGCATTAGGAAGAAGAAACGGAATGGCAAAAGACAAATAGAAGCACAGGAAATAGGCGAACTAAATGGCCATTCCTTTATTGCTCCATAACAAACACACGCCCTCTCGCGGGACACCTTGGCCCAGTCGAGGATTCGCATGGTACGTGTCGTTATTTATGCATGTAACTTTGCACCTTTTCTCGCCCAACTGTTCTAGAACTGGGGCTGGAAAATCGATCAGCTGGAAGAAGGTGCGTAAGGTGATTCACGCCCCTGGCGTTATGCAACAAGCCACACTTTTGACACCGTTTACCCGCGTTGGCGAACGGGGTTTGGTCGGGGTTTGGTGATAACGTAATCAAACGGTGGAGATTGACACCTTGTTAAAATTTCGCAGTCAGTGGCAGTAAAAAAAAGGAATTGACACTGCGGGAAGAAGGCGGATCGATTATCGCCGGTTGATTTCGGTTGATTTATGGTGGTGTTGCTTATTGGTTGCGCCGAGGTAGGCTCAGTTCGCCAAAATGGTGTTGAAAGGAGTGTTGGGTCTTCAGAAATAAAATTGCGTTTGGTGGTTAATTTGTGGTGCAATAGTAGCTCCCCTAAAAGTATGCAAAATATTCGTTTAAATTGGTTTTAAATTGAGGTTTAATGGGGTCCTTTGACAAATAATTGCATACTTTAAGGAGCTGCTTAAAGAAGATACATCTCAGGAGTTTTAAAGAGCTTATTGTTCGGTTGAATATTACATCTGCAGTTCTCGCATTCTTTGCTATCTGTTACATGATTCCCATCTTCCTACTGTCTAAGACATTAATCGGGCACGATCCTTCTCTTAATCCGGAATACGCCGCAAGATGGAATTGTATTCCCTCCATTATCTCCAGCAATATCTTTTCTACTCCAAGCAGTGTATTCTGAACTGGACGCTAGGACTGGATCGTTTTCCACAGCTCATTAAATATACATGCGTTTTGTGTTGTTGCCTTTGTCGCGAGCCTTCCCAATCCGAAGCCGAAGCTGGCCAAAGGGGCTTGGACAAAAGCACTGAATAGAAATCTTCTTAAGACGAGCCGTGCCCCGTTTTGTATCCTATCCTGATTAACTATGCCGAGTGTGCTACTGCTTGAGCTACTAAAGAAAACCCGGCTGCGAATGGTCCGTGGTGTCGTGGTCATTTCCTGTCCAACTGCTAACTGCTCGGCAAACAATGACATTGCACTGGACGATGACAGACTACCGGTAGGAGAGTCGTAATTAGTCAGCAAAACTATCAGACGTGGGCGAGCACGGGTAGACACGGTGGAATCTTTGGTAGCTTTTAAGCAGAAGAACAAACAGCTGACTTTGTTAATAGACACCGGAATTGTGCATAGAGCGGGGCCCAACCTACTCCATATCGTTCTCCCAGTACAGATCAGATTCAAGGGCGATTTCTCCTAACGGTACCGGATTCTCGTGCCACGCTATCATCATATTACAGCCTACCAGTCTAATATTAGCAGAACCCGCTTAGCGCTTAGTGATCCGCAACGGAAGACCGCAACCAAAGACGCCACGTGTACGTGTGCGTGTGTGTGTGTGCGTGGGTAAATCTAAACGGTACACGGGCGCTGGTAATCTTCCACCCCGATGCAAAACACCGAACCGCAACGACGCTGACTCAGGCGTGGCACGGTGCGTGAGAACTGTATACAGACAAAAGTTGCTGAATAATGTCTCGCCGATGCTTCCTGCAACGCCCAGCAGGAAGAGCGAGATGACGCTCTGTGAATTCCCCACGATCGAAAGATCCAGAGATCTTCACCACGGGCGCGCACACACACACACCAAACTCGATCATGCTCCACGAAGGAAGGAAGCGTGGCAAGAAGCTGGTGAATTCCGATGGTGAAGAATCGCCGCACAGACCAATGTTACCATGTGAGCCACTGGCGAAACAGCTGATCGGCGATGGTGAGGTCGGTTACGGTTCAGCGAAAGCTACCGAACAATCTTACGAAATATTGGCCCACTGTTGAGTAAATGCTCGGCCGAATGCCGGCAGTGCACGTTGGCGTTGCTGTAGGAGCCACACAACAAGCGGGTCACGAATCAAGTCAGGGACGTCGAAATCCAGTTTCAACCACCACCCAGTTGTGCGACCATCGATGACCTCTTTCGGGGTCACCGTGCAGCGTTGGCACAGGTTGGTGCGAGCATTGCAACGGTATGCTGGTGCCTGTGATCCATACCGATTCGTAAGCCTTGTGGTGTTATTAGAGGCAGCAGCAGCAGCGGTGGATAGACGGAAGCGCACGGAGCGAACTTGCTGGTCCGGTACTGATAAGCGTCTGGGGTTGCCTTTTTGTCGTCCGATAATTGCGGTGCCTGTCCGTTGGCTGGTTTTGGGGATTAGAGAGCCTCCGGTAAGCCGAAACCTTGACACAGCAAAAATAGCGACTGTGATCGGCTATCTGTCGGTGACAGTAATGTCATCGCTGCGATTCGGTCCAGATTGAAGACACTCGAATTTTTGGTGGAGTTTGATGCGTCGCCCGATAAGACTGTTCGATGTTGGATTCTTCATCGAACGGACGGCAGTAGTTGCTGGTTGAGTTGAGTGAGCTTACTCGCGGTGACTCAGAATACATGGCGGAAGATGTGCAAGTCGCGGACAGCGAGCAATAGCCGCAGCTGAGATAAATGGTAATTAGGTTCCTCATTGACAAGCTTGCAGGAAGCTTGGAGCTGGAAGGTTAATTTCCTTTTTCGCTTAACGATACACACCTGGTGCATCATCCTGTTGAGTTGAGGCGCATGGAAGACACTTCGTTGGATACGTATTCTTGGTGTGGATAATTGATAGTTTGATGACGTCTAGGAAATCCCTGACTAGCTTCCCCCAAGCATGAGTAGGATGCAAATCCGCCCCATTATTACGCAGGACATAATTCAGTGAGCCTCAGCAGTTCTGAGTACTGCGATCTCTGAGAGATCCATAATTAAATGTAAAATAATTCAATAAGTCACAAGCAAACTTTAATCACTCCATTTCACAGCTACCGCCTGTGATGCTCATCACGGCGCTTTCCATAGCGCTTACTGAGGCTGTTTCCCTTAAGTCAGCGCCCCGGATCGAGTTCCAGTGTCCGGTAACGCTCATTACATTGTTTATTGACCGAAGCCGAATGATTAACGGCTCTCCGGAGGCGCTTAGGGCACGGCGCAGAAACCTGCGTGCCTACAGTGAATCATTAGTCTCCGTCAGCAGAAACAAACATGCCGTACACCGCAAGCTTATGTTGCCGTTGACAACAAACAAGGGATGGAGCTGTTGTCAGTTCGGCGTTACTGCGGGATCAAAGTTTCAATACTGCAATCGAAGCAGTCAATGGAGGCAACGTTTTGTACGCCGCCTGTTGGAATTCGAAACGTAGTTTGGAATTTTTGGTACGAATTTCCGCCGAACTGATGGACATGTTTACTTCTCAGAATCGACGCGCCGGATTAGCACTTCTATGCTGCCCATGCTAACCAGCATTGTGCGTTGTGTTCTGTGCTGTAAAAACGCGTCTGCAACACACATAAATGGCCTCGAAGAACTTCTTGGAAAGCTTGGTTCGGAAGGGCAAACTGGGCCGCTTATCTCCCGACTACGGCGACGGTTCCATATTGACAGTTTCAGTGGTGGCTTCTCCAGCGCATCAATATTTACGTTCGGTACGTAGAGAGCCCACTCGACAGACAGCGGCCGCAGTACACGCGCCCCGTTACTGGGGTTCGTTTGATAGGTCGTTCGTAGCCAAAATTTGAACAGTCTCGATTCGGTAGTTTCTTGTGGCGCGTGCCCTATCATCCATCATCATCTGGCTCTGGCGAATGGTGCTGTAGGGCATGCGTTGAGGACATGCGCCATTTTGCTTGCGTCCACCAGCAATCTGAGTATACAAAAAAATAATTACACCAGCTTTTAAAGAGCACGCACTTTCATCTGTTTCCTCCCGATCTTGAGTGACACCACACAGTTAGGGTAATATTCGCCGAAATGTTTACCGCAAGAGCGCTACTGCCGTCCATCCCCGAGGGAGACAATAAAAAAGCACAAAATTGGAAGCGGAAATCGAGCCAGTAAATTCACATCCCGCTGTGAATTGGTTTATTTTGGAATGTGAAGTATTCCACGTCGCTATGTAAACACGGTTAGTCGTACGATGCACGGCCTGCTTCGATTATGACACCTGTCGAAGGTTACTTTGCATCATCCGGACTGCGACTTAAGTGCACCAATCGCTTCGGAAAACAGTTTGTTTATCCCGACCGAGCCCCGTTATAGGTCGGTCGGTCGGTAGCAACAGACGCTCGGTCTAATAATACCGGAAGCTATCGCGTGGTCAAATTATACTAATCTCACCCCGCTCACTCGCACCCCTTAATCAAGGGGTGCCCGATTATAGGGGCAAAAAGTGAGAGGTGATCGTTGGGTGAACTATGATTACGAAATATGATACCCACCCGGGGGTACTCCATTCAGAAGCGAGAATTTTTATGAATGAGTCGGTTTCTTGGAGCTTAATGCAAAAGTCAGCTCTCTCATCGTTCTCTCGCGTTTTGGGTTCGATTATGTGTCATCGAAAAGCGAAATATTTGATTTCCTTTTTGTAATCCCGCCATGAATAGCAAATCATGTCCGGTTGTTTATGTCGCCGGCACATTGCACATTGTTGTCGCTGGCCATCTTTCCCTCCCAGGTCCGGGGATAGGTGCCGGTGCAAAACAAACTACTACAATGCAAAATTTTATCCGGCCGGCGCCTCATTGCCTTATTCCGGGCACGTACAGTGCGGTGCGTTAGCTTCCAGCGCAAAAAGGGGTTTCAAGTCTGGTACGGTGGGGAAACTTTTTGGATTGAAAAATCCCCGTCCATAGTTCACGGGACACTTTTGTGCGAAATTATATTACGGGTGACCGTGGTCGTGTGCGCCACGCCATTTTAAATCATTTTAATGATGGATATTCAACCCCATTCCCAGGAATCTGTTAGTGATGTGATTTCCCGCCCCTTTTCCCCGAGTTCCCGCTTCCGGTTTTCGCGCAATCAAAGTAACATTATCGAACATGAAGTAACAACGAAGTATGAATGAAAGTAGCGCGAAAAAGAAATTAAACGTTTTTCATGAGTACTTAAATTATACTTTAACAGCAGTTGATTAAGCGCACAACTTTACTGCTGGTGCAAAAATAATTTCGATTGCACTTGAGCTTGTTTTTTTTTGCTTCGGTGGTGCCAGCTCGCGACCACGTGGCCCTGCTCGTTACACAATGTGCAATGTAACCGTTTGGAAAACTTTGAATTGTACAAAGTTTTGGCGCTCCCGCCTTTGGAACGGGTGGCCACATCGGTGCTGCACCGACGACCAACTTTCACACACTGCCACAGCGATTCTCCACAACGAGCGGCCAGCAGAGCGGTCAGGTCTGGCTTGCAGCAGAAAGTTGTTCCAATGAGGTCCGGAAAGTGAAATGGAAATGGAGTATTACGACACCGGCCAAACGAGCTGAGACTGGGGAGAAGAATCGTTTCACTGCCAAGGCCACCGGAAGCCGGGAAGCACAACTGCTCGCCAGGCACTGTTTTAATCTGTTCCAGCATAAAACGGGGCGCGTAAACAGGCGCTTTCGGAGGCCCACATTAAGCGGGAATCGGGCCACATGCCAATCGGTCCGTTCTGTGCGTGCAGGAAAGCGTTATAACTCTCGCGGTGCCACTGCCAGCGGATGGAGACGGAAAAGTACCAGGCAATCTGACTGGGTATCTGGGCAGTAGCGTACACCGTCGTCTCCCGTTCTATTTATTGCGTTCGCATCAAGCACGCCCGTCTTGTGTGCGAGCGGGTAAGGTGTTTACAAACCGGATAACGCGCTACTGCAATTGCTGCAGCTGTCCGCCGGTACACATCGACGCAAGCACCATCGTGCTAGACTTGATCGTGAATCGAGTAGACCCGATTATATGATAATTAAGCGCTAGCAGTCGCACCGTACCGCTTGGCGCAATATTTGTGCCCGGTGCGTTCGTTTGCACTTTCCACCGGTTCCGTCGAATGCTTCCCCCATGTATAGCTGCAAGTGCACTGCCCTTGCATTCTGATGCATTCGGGACGGTGGGGAGCGGATTTTATCGCTTCGTCTTATGGGATTGTTTTGTTAGATGCAAATCGCTGAAGCAGTTTTTGGGAGATGCGCGGAAGGAGATGTGGGTTGGGGTAGTGTGGCTATTTTTATGGCATTTCCACTGCTCTGGACTGCCCCGGAGGCAGATGAAGACAGAGCTGTGTGGCTGTGGTGCCGTTCGCGAAACATAGAAATCGTTTCTGTTTACCACCGATTATAGTTGCTGATGCTCATCTCTCTCCCTTTGTCGAAAACTTCCATTCTGTGTGATGTAATATGCCAAAGGAATGGCAGTTGGCCATAGTGTCTTTGAGCGAGAGTTACGGAAGCGTTACTCTCTCCGAATGGCTTTGTTTGGTGTGGTAACTAGGAAGTTAGATGTTCTCATGAGAGATTTACAATGAGGGGCAACATTATCGCGTGCTGAAATTCTTTGTTTACAATACACGTTGAGCAATTGGCCAAAACAACATTCTTTTTAATCCATCCTTCAAGGATCGGCTGTGTTTAAAATTTGCTTTAAATATTATAAATTTAATTTTGATATTTATATTTTTAATATTTAGTTCATACAGAAAACAACCACTTACGTTGGCTTTTCAATGAGATTTAACTCCTGTTTCTTTGGACGGTTTCACGGTACTTTGAGAAGTTGTCGATCGGCAACACGGTAGGTTGTGGGTTCAAATCTAACTCCAGCCCCCTTACAGGGAACTTTTCCTTCCCTTAATACGCTTTGTTGACCTTTGTTCTACATTTGATACGAAACGATGCTGCTGCTTACATTATTAAATACAAATACTACACACAAAACTCCTCTCACCACACCACAAACCGCCACCTTCTACCAAACATTCTACCACCTCGGGAGACCGTTTTCACTTTCCTGAAGATGCGGTTACGATTTGTTTCAATTTTTGTTCACTTTATCTTTGAATTCAGTGCCGTGAAGTGAGAAATGGTACGTAGCAAGAGCAAACAAATTGAAAGAAAAAATGGGAAAGGATGTGCTAGAAAAGTTTTATCCACACCCCTTTTTCGGTAAAGAATATTTACGATTTTCATCACGGCGAGTATCGACAAAAAGGGTTTCTCCCCTCTAGAGAACGGTGACAGAGCGAGGAAAGGAATTAGATTAGAAAAGTAAGCTCATTGAAGGTAATTGGAACACAACGGGATTAGAAAACTTTGTATTATGGGCGTAAGGTTTACAAGACAACAAAAAACAAGGGTTACCACCCAAGTTTTCTTGTAATCGAAGCACCTATCGATAAGATTTCATCGAAACCTACAATTTATCTTTCGAAGCCGGAAAACAAAGTATCAAACAATTCCGTTTCAACTTAAATTAGGTTCAAGATCTTTCGAGCCCATCATTCGATTCGTATCCGATAGCTAAATGTTCTCACATCCACTGGCGGTGCTGCTATTTATAGTCGAGAACTTCCTAAACATATCGCACACACCGGATCGGATGCTAATTTATTCCACATTTCAATAAAGCCGTTGTTCATCGTTGACGTTGATCGAACAGCTTCAGGAATGCTTCCGTTTCACTGGTATCGCGCACGTCACTTCCACACACTCCGATCGGCGGTGAGTCGATGATTATTAAAGCTTTAAAAACGTTGTTTACATTTGCATACCCGCGATTGAGATAAAAATACGCTTCAATGCATACCCGAATGGCTGGTCTCGTGCCCCGGTGATGGTGGAGGTTGTTCACTTGCCTCTAGACCCATATTGCCTACCAACAAACGCCGCCCGTTGGACTGTTGATAGGCGAAGGAAACTCCCAAACAAGTGCGTCATGCTGCCGGGCGAGCGGTTGGATAGTTTTGATGTTGGCAATAGCGTTTCGGACGCTTTTCGTGCACTCGTGGTGGGAATATGAGCGTTATTTATTGCCGCACCAGTTACTATGCAGATGTTGCATTCCAAGTGTATGATGCTTTGTTTGCTTTAGTTTTTCGATGGATAAAATCAGGCGAGTTTGCACTCCAAAAAAGGTCAATGAAACAGTACACCACCGCTGGAGTACATGCAATCAAAAACCAGGGACACTCCCTCATAAATTAAAGTCCGCACAATCAACGTCCAATATTGCGAACAGCTGGATCATTACGGTGCCATGGCCTTGGACGCGGCAGACATTGCAAAGACAACGTTCTCCAAAGGCAGGACGACGCACAGGACGACACGACACTGCATTAGCGGGTGGTACCGGACTTGCCTTAATTAAGGCTGCCACTTGATCCTGCGTGGGACTAATGACGAAATAAATGCATGACCGACTGTTTGACCGAATCTTGGCTGACCGGGTCGGACGGGAGGTCCCACTAATTACGCTTCAATAACGTTAGAGGATGAAGCACAAGGGAAGAAAAAACACACACACACAATCAGGACTGAAACAAGAAGAGAGCAACAATTTTTGTGACCAGCAGGTCTCACAGGATAATGTCACCGTACATGAACTCTTTCTCCGAAGAGGAACGAACGAGTCGTTTTAATGAGCAACAGGACGTTTCGATGTTTACAGATGAATAGGGCTATCTCGTCTCCATCGTGTCAATTGCGCGCGCCCGTGCTCGGTGCGAAATGTGGTTCACGTGAGGGTGATGATTTCCGTGTAAGTGACTTGAATATGTATGCGGGGGAAAACATGCCTTTACGACATGGTTATTCACGACGCAAGTAGGAATCTTCCTATCGGAATCGGAGCGCCTGTGACGTCGTATGTTTATGTAAAATAGGTTGTGGCTTTGGCAAGCTTTGGTTGCACGTGTTGCGTTGTTGGTGGTTGATGTGAGGTATGATTTGAACAGATTGAATGCTTGAAGTCAAATGAAATTCATATTTAAATCTGAAATACTGGGTTTAAACAGAAAATTAGTCATTGTAAAGCCTGATTTTTTTCACTAAATTTCATAATGCCATCGTAAACCTGTGATTTGACATCCTGAGAATCAAGCGAGAATCGAGAGAGAAATGAGCAGGAATAAGAGAGAACTGAGCGAGAAATGAGAGAGAATCGAAAGAGGAATGAGAGCAGATTGAATCGCAAGACAAATGAGAGCAAATCGAGAGGAAAACGAGAATAAATGAGAGATAATCAAAAGATAATTGAGAGAGCATCGAGAGAGAAATGAGAGAGAATCGAAAGATACATGAGAGAGAAATAAGAGAGAATTGAGAGAGAAATGAAAGAGAAATGAGAGAAATCAGGTTGAGGTTGAGATATGAGAAAGAAATGGGAGAGAAATGAGAGAATACAAAGAAGAATGAGAGAGAAATGGCAGACAATTGAGAGAAAAATGAGAGAGAAACGATAGAGAGAAATAGAGAGAATGGATAGAGAAGTGAAAGAAACATGTGAAAAAAGCGAATGATAAATGAGAGAGAAATGAGAAAGAATTGGGAGAAAAATAAATCTATTTTTAACTCTTCGGTACTCTCTCTATTCTCCCTCACTTCTTTTCCATTTTTCTCTTATTTATCTCTCAATATGCTCTTTCATTTTTCTTTCGATTCTCTCTCTATTCTATTTCTTTCCCTCCCATTCTTCTGTCGATTATCGCTCCTTTCATTCTCTGTTTTCTCTCATTTCTCTCCCGTTTCTCTGATTTCTCTCTTATTTTTCGCTGAATCCTGTTCCTGAGTTACTCTCCCATTTATCTCTTGATTCTCTCGCGATTCTCTCTTTTTTTCTAATTGGCCTCTTGATTATCTCTCATTACTCTTTCGATTCTCTCTTATTTCTCTCATGATTCTCTCTCAATTATCGCTCATTTCTGTTTCGCTCATTTCTCTCTCGATTCTCTCGCGACTTGTTCTCAATCTGCTTTCATTGCTCGCGCAATTTTCTCCCATTTCTCCTCATTTTTATCTAGATTTTCCTTCGATGTTCTCTAATTTCTTTCTCAACTCTCTATCATTTCTATCGAATCGGCAAAACAGATAGATATTTGTAGCTGCATGTAGCTGTAGCAACAGTTGAAAAACTATTTTGCAAAACTCTTTCATCTTCATCAATCTCAACGCTATCCGAGAAGTAATGATTCATGTGTGCTGTATCCGAGCTAACTCTAGCCGTGCTTTAACGGATGCAGTAAATGTTAAAGTTTAATTAAATGTTCAATCAACCAACAAGCGAATAAACTCTAATCAACCTACCAACCCTTAAAAACAGAGAACTCTACGGAACACGTTCTATGCTTTTTTAATATTAATTCCCTCCCGAAAATTCCACTTCCCGGAGGCACAACACAACAGTTAATCTAGGTCACAAGGTATTTATCGCACGGCTACTGATTGCGATCGGATTTAGTCATTGTTTTGGCTCGTCTTCCTCTTCGCGTTGGGTGCGCTTACGTTTGTCCTATTAGTGGAATGAGCCGGCCGAAAAAAAGAAACAAAAACCCCCAATAGACACACTTTTTTTTGCCCCGAGTTTGTGTGCATGCTTCCCTTTTTTGCATGGTAAAATTGCTAACGAACCTCGACGCGGCCACCGTTACGCATTACATGCTTGTCCAAGCAAAATGGTGGTGATAGCACGAACGGGCAACAAGCAGCACCAGCAGCAGCAATACAAAAATCCCACTCACAAACTGTACAAAGAATAAAACAAATGCCGCACGATAAAGCTCGCGTGCCGTGCCGGCAGGTTTCGGCGGTCAGACGGTGGCGGTCCGGTCCGGAAAGGAATTTAGCATATTTTTGGCAATACGAGTAACCGCGTCAACCTTGAAGTCGCGGTGCTTGGGACATGCCAGCACGCGAACGATTGGACGATTTGCAGCAGTTTTATTGGAATTTTAATTTACGACATAATTGCGGTCAATTTAACGAGCTCGTACGAGCGCTGCGTTTCTGGTGGTGGTTTCGTGGTTGGTGTGCCCAAAATTTGGATTGCCCAGCATCCAAATCGCGTGCTATCGCGGGGAGAAAATTCAGTTTTTTAAGCAGTTCCATTTAACGTTAAATTGTACAATGATTGCGTGAGTAAAGTGAATAATTGTCAAACAAATAAACAGTGAGGTTACGCCGTGCTGTTGAGTTAATCCACATTCTCCCTCGGCAGCGCGTTCGCATCCGGCTGATCCGGTTAGATTTGCGAAATTAAATCAAAGACCAAATCCTCCACCTCCCGAAATGGTCGAAGCACGGCCGGCCGGATGGAATGTAAATTGGCCTTTATACGCCCATTTGACGATTGGTTTCGTTGCAATCCAATTACCCAAGGTTGTGCTATTGTGCGGCGCTTATCATCGGTTCCCAGTATCGACGACCGGTGATGATGAGGTTGATGATGACGCCTGGACGCATGCATGCAGGGTTTACTAGACAAAGGCGGAATAAGGTGTATGAAGTATTGTCCGAAATCCGTACCAAGCTGATGGATTCGGACAATAGTTGTTTGACTCAAGTGGAAGAGGAGTTACTAGAATGTTGAGCAATATTTGGGCAAGTCTTAGATTGCAAGCGTATCTCCAGTTGACCTTGAAACCCCTGTAAGATTCCAGTTGCTCGTGGAAAACATTGAATAGAATTACCCCCTAGGATGGTGGAAGAATTTTAGGCGAAACGGTTTTGGTTACGCTTAAAGAAGGGAGATTGGCTCCCGAATGCCGAGATCAGGCGAGATCAGGGGCCAGCTTTCAGGGTGCGAATTGTTTGCTCACCGCTTTGTTATTGTTTTTCGCCCTTTTTTTTGTTGCGTGTTCCACGTAGAGTTACACGGCCCAGGTAGGCCGAGAGCTTACGGGAGAAGGAAATCCGTGAACCAATTAACCCTGAACCGCGAGCACCGCACCGCGTTCCCTGGAAACCGACCCGATGGCAATTAGGTTGGCCACTGTTTGCTTCCATCGGGAGCTAACCGATATCGCGTATCTGAGGTTTGTCTACACGGCCGAAGGTTAAGGTAAGGGGGCGTAGAACTTGACTTCCACCAGCGTTGTTAGTCCCAGTTACCTGCATCCCATGCCGTTGGTGAATGCGAAAGAGAATGATTTATTCCTAGCGAAGACTGTGCGGCATTTTACAATTAAAGCCTGTAAGTCCCCATTTACAGTATACCTTTAACAGTAGCATTCGATCGATTCGTATCGCTTCCGGTACCGGTGTGAAGTCATGCTGATCATCAAAACCACACCACTACTACACCGCAAACTTACACGCTCGATTGCTTCCAGCACATTCCCGACACTAACGTGTGATGGACGCATGGTTGGGCACACTCATCGAACCCACAGCGACAAGCTGCTTTTCGCTCACGTCTGATCGATTCGCCGGTTTCGTCCGTTTTGGATGCGATAAAACATTCATACCGCCCGCCTTCTGGGCGATCTACCTCAAGCATTTCGAGTGGTGCACAAAATGTGACAAATATTATCACAGAACGCATATCGCGCGTGCTTTAAGGTGACGGGTTGACTCCGCGTCACGCGTTTCATCAGACAGGCACGTTTGCGTTTCCAGCGTAATTAGCTTTATTTCGGAGCAGTGGTGTCGTGTGCCCAAAGTGTACCTATTGCAACAAAGCAGTTGGAGAAGGTGTAACACACGAACCTATCAGGGAAGGGAGAGCCTTTTTGTGCGTGGTGTCAATTACATTTGGTTCAAATAATTTGTGTGTCTGAGTAATGGAGAACGAGAATGCAATAATGAAGGCCCTCAGTTCTTGTAACAATGTTCGCACATTCATAAATGGTGCACCTCAACGCGTGCTGTTGAAACCACATGAAGGTAAAAGCTCTAAAATGAACTCATCTACTTAAATTTTAGGGTATTCGGCAACGAGAGCACTGGTTTCAAATCCCATCCGGGACCGTCAAGCCGAAGAGGGACCAGGACTGCCTATCCCCAACTATAAGTAAATCAAATCAAGGATGTCAGAAATGGTGGTGGTTGGTCTTGAGTGAATAAATAAAGTGAAGAACGAAGAACTCGGCAAAGCACGACCCAACAAAAACACGATCATCCTATTTTCAATTCTCGACTAGAGATAGACGTATCTTCGTTTTCATGCCAAAAGCCTTTATCGTTAAGCATCTTATACCAAGACAGACCTAAGTCGTTGGAGAAATCGTCTCTAAAAGGACCAAATATTGGAGTCTTTGTGCCTGTCAATAAGCGATAATCAAGAAATAAAGTATCTTAATTGCTCTCTCTCTTTCTTTCTCTCTCTCACTCGCTCTCTTTCTCTATCTCTCTTTTCTTGTCCTAACAACCTCTTACTAAGGTTATTCCTGCGATTTCTGGCTTACTAGACGACTTCATGATACCACGTAGTTGTATGGTCAGTACTCACTACGAAGAAAGGATCCGGTGGGATTTGAGCATCGATCCTGCCGTATGAAGACCGGCGCCGTTGTCGCCTCTACCACCGGGCCGGGGGCTGGCCACAACTATCTTGATTGCTAACGAGTTTCAATAAAGATCGAAAGTAGAACAAAGACCACAGTTCTACTGCAAAGAAACTATAAGCACCAACAGGAGTACTTGTTTAAGATAGTTATTAACATTAAAATTAAACTCATTTAATGCATTTTAATTTTTTTCCGTATCAAAATCACATCAAAATGTTAAAATGTTATCACACCCCACTGCCAATCTCACCACGATTGGGTTAATACAGCCAGATTAGGCAGTACTTAACTCGCTTATGCCTCTTTGGCAAGAATCTTGTCGTTCTTTGTACCACTCATCCAACATAAAAGAGTCCTTTGACCTGAGTATAATTTTAACATCCCGCATCCCCCGGTACGTTCACCTAAAAAAGGGTACCGAGCTATAATGGTGGCTAAGTACTCACGCGGCAGTAATCTCGCGCTGGTCGTGTTGTAAATCTTGAAGCACATTTAAGACGACATGTTTGGTCTCAAGCATGGCCATGCGTTCACTAGCGTTACTAGGGTGGGATTAGGTAGGGTTTCATTACCAAACCACCGGCAGACGGTATGGCGGCCGTTTTTTGTTCTTTCTTTCTTGTGGCTTTCCAAGTGAGTGTGTCTCGGTGAGATTTGCTTCCGGTATTCTCACCTAACACACCGTTCGGGGTTAACCGGATCCAACCGGCTGCTGACGAATGTAATAAAAACCTTATTTATTCCCTCCCACAACGCGACATCATTGACAAGCGTGGAAACGGCTGAGCCGACAGTGCATAGAGAGAGAGAGAGAGAGAGAGAGAGAGAGAGAGAGAGAGTACACTAGCGGATTACAGGGTGCAAGAAGAATACTACACACCGGCTCACACACACACACCGACACAGGAGATGAAGAAAAAACACTTTGTACGAAAATAAACTGGCCACACTTTTGTTGTGCAGGAGTAGTAGGATCTGCCTGGTGGGAAACGACATCGCGACAACGAACCAAAAAAAAACAAACCCCCGGTGGTAATAAAAATTTACACTTCGTTCATGTTGCCATCCCACGCTCGAAGGGACGGCTTAACTTTTTAGAATGGTCCGAATTTTCTCGTAACCCCCCTCGAAAAAAAAAATTACCACTCGCGAAAGCAAAAGAAATGCTCGGAAAATTCCCTATTACACAATGTGCCAAAGCCTTTCGGTACCGCTGGATTGGGCTTAGCCGAAAAATTATGGCTCTTTGGAGTGCTTTTCCGCGGACCATTCTCCACGCGTGTGTGTGTGTGCGCCTTTGAGCTAATGTTTTATTTAAACGTTCTCCGGTTGCATGTGGTCCCAGGTGGGATGGGGTGAATCCGGCCGATGCACTTGAGGCACGTGAAACAAACCACCGAAAACGAGCTTTTCCACACAAAGCTTTGCAGCGGGTAGAAGGATGTAACAGCCATTTTGTTTTTGGTCTTTCGAAGTGGAGCAAAATATAATTCCTTCATACAGAATGAACGATAAACAGTTTGGAATGTTGGCCACCAACTTTCGCTAGCCTCCTCCCCCCCCCCTCCCCCCCATTTGAGGCACTCATTAGCGAGTGAAGTGGCAAGTACAGTAGTTACTACTACGCTGGACGCAAAAGGGAACTGGCGGCCACTGAAGGATCGTGTGAAAAACTTTATAATCCGTTTTTCCATCGCAAGGCCACAACGGGCAAGGCTTGTTGGTTGGATCTATTTTTAGCCACCCTCGCCGAAAGGGGCAGAATTTTGCTAATGGCTCTCGCGCACTACAGTGCTTGTAGTAAATTTATAATTAAATTACAATTCTATTACTACTCCGGTGAACGCAAATTTTCAATCCACAATTTACTTTAACAAATTTTCTTCAAGCTTTTTCATATTTATTACCAAACTTTGGGTGGCTTTTAGTTCCCGCTCCGGTTCGATTTGCTGCTGGCAATTAAATTGACCATCCACCGACAGCAGCATCAGTTCAAACCCGCTCGAGCGGAAAATTTTATTTTCATCCTTTCTTTCCCCAGTTTTCCATCATCCAGAAACTGTACCATCACAGTTTCTCGTTTGCTTTAGGTTTGCTAGCAAAAGTTTTGCTGCTTTGCCCACTATTGTCGGTATTCACCAAAACTCGTTCCTGCGTTACATGTTGACAAGGAAGGGGTTGAGTTTTTGCTATTGATTGTTTTACGGGCCACCAACTCCTATGTCGGACACTTTCTCAGCTCAGCTGTGACGTACCGATGGGAAGTTTTTGGATAGATTAAATGCGAGAGTAATGGTGGGGGGTTTTTGGGGTTTTCAGATGATGTTTGATGCATTGTATTCATGGGAAAACTTTACACAGCGATCCTTTTCGCTCAGTTTTCAACGGTGAGGAGTCAAGGAGACTCATTTAACCGATTCATTGATTCACTGTGTTGGGTCAGATAATCAGCATCTTCTGGGAAGATTGGATGAGATTTGATTTTGCTAGTTCGAGTGGAGAAGTTTAAGTGAGCCATTTATTGTAAAGTCTTCAAAAACTTGTTTAAAGTATTCCTTTTGAAAATTCGAATCAATAAATCTCACTTAATTGGTTATCATAGAAAACTTAACATAATATTCTGGGATGAGTTTTAGACGTCCTTCTTCAGTTTGTGATGTCCTCACTGAGGACTCTATTAAGGTCTATGTTAGTTTTTGAAAGCAAAACTCCCAGTTCCAGGACAGATGGTATAATGGTAGCGACATCAGTATCTTTAATGATGGAGCTTCCACAAAGTCTCAGCTCAACGATATCCCCGTACGAGCCATTCGAGCATTCCGATGTCATAGTAAATGCAAATCAGCCTTCAAAATAAAAATAACCCAAATTAAGAAGAATGAAAATGGAAAGAAGCAGGAACTCATTCCTCATCCACCATCAAGTAAATTGATCCTTCCTTCCAAAATTGCCTCTCCATCCTAATAATGGAACCACGTGCCGCGGAGAACAGCTCGAGTCAACTCCTATTACATCCGCTGCTGGAAGAGGCGACGGCTTCGTCTAATGTCTGTACTGTATGCAATTTTAGATTCTGATGTTTTCATCCTTCTTCTTCTTCTGTGGCACTACAACCTTGAGAGGTCTCGGCCTGCCATTTCAGGCTTTCTGTGACTTAATTATACCCGTAGAAAAGTAGTCAGCCTTTCGTACGGGGAGGCGGTCTGGATGGGATTTGAACCCCGGCCCTGCCGTGTGAAGACCGGCGCCGCTGTCGCCTCGGCCACCGGACCGTCTCGATGTTTTCATCCGGTAGGAGTTAATTTATTCGGCGTAGGATTGCTTGCGGAATTCTCCAAACAACGCCACCAAAAATCCAAGTATTCATGAATTTTCGCAAATTGAACGCATCCTGTAGCAGTAATCAACCATTAAGCATCGGGCAGGAGAATCAACATGCCAGGCGTACCTGTGATACTTTAACCTATCCTTCCCAGTCACCACACACAACCACTCCAGTTCGCAGGCCCACACCTTTGGGCGACCCTTTTTTCTTTGCTGAAAAGGATCCACAGGGGTCGGGCAAAAGGTCTAGTGAACCGCATTTACATCCTCCAGCGAAGTTCAGTGTGGGGCAACGTAACATGGCACACAACACCCTCGGGGAAACAACCGGGAGCGAATGGTTTGAATTTCTTATTGATCAGTAAGGTCAAGTTCAGTGTTCGTACGGCCGTACGAAGGGCCATTTTTCAGTTTATCCACATTCTAGTAGAGGGAGTAGGAGGACCGTGTCCTAATGGCTTATCAGAAGGGCTCTCAGTGGACGGGCTGAACAAAAGGCAAGCACCATTGTTCACTTAGAGTGTTCCGATGTCCACAGGACGGTCAGGAGGTCAGGAAAATTTCGTCGAAAGATTATACTCCCGAGAGATCATGTATCATTGAAGTTCACTGTGGTGGACGACAACAACGCGAGCGTTCCGGGAGCGGGCTTTCAGTGAAATTTGTAACGATTCCAAACGTGATTAACCCTTTTTTGTACCGTCCCTTCGGACATGATGTCTGTCTGCGTTTAATGAAGCGCCATAAATTAACAATTGCACCACACGCACACAATGTGCCGTTCGACCGTATTAGTGCGAGAAGCCATTTCGTTATAAATTTCCGGAAAAGCGGAAATATTTATTTTACCAAACATCCCTCCTTCGCGGGATGAATGTGTTCCGGGGGACCGGATGGCGGCCAGAATTTATTGTGCGCTCGCATTGTGTACCGTGCAACCCCCGATACCGTATCACTTGTTTGGGTGTAATTTTGTGCAACATAATTACAACACCATTGCACCGAGCGGGTACGAAATCGACCGTTCGACCGCCATAATACACCACGACCCTGTAGCATGAATTTGCCATTAAGTTTTAGAATTTATTGCCCTGCTGCTTTGCTGCCTGCTGGGCGATGGCCGATGGCTCGTCAAGCGACGATGCAAACGCTCGCCCGTACTTGCAACACACGACCCAACAATGGACGAACGTGGTGTGGCGAGTTGAGCTCGAGTTTCCGACATTTTCGGCTGACGTCATCGATGTTGCAAGCTTTGCATTTGCACACAACCAAGCAGAGCGGGATTTTATTTATTGTGCCGCTTCCCGGAACGGTTATGGGCTTTTCGCTCAGCACAGGACATGCAGTGCTGAAAACATGTTGCGCTCAGGGGAAAACTTGCACTACATGCACCCTGCAAGCGTGGAAAGATGCTGCTGACAAGGCTCCGGGTTAGGGGACCAGATTTTAAACTCCACCGAGACTGAACCGTGAAGCTTTTGAATGTATTATGAAGGAATAAAATCATTCCCGGAAGTCAGTCAGGTTCGGTATTCGGGAGGATTTTCACCAGCCTCATCTCTGTATACAGCGCATTTTTGATGCTATGAAAAACAATGTTAAAGTTTTATTGTAAAAGTTCTATGGGAAAGACCATTCTCTTCCTTCTGCCCGTTGGTCGCCGGTAGGTTCGACTACAGAACGAATTTAAAATTAATAGAAAACTGGGTGTAAGATTGAGTTCGTGTAGCATGCCCCCGAACCATGCCTACCGCTAGATAATCTCATACATTTTTAAACTACATCGATACATCATTTCTCCCGATCGAAATTGTGTTTCGGGGAATGCGATTCATAATAGATTAGCGTGCTACTGCGAGAACCTTCCCCTCAATTAGTGAACCAAACGTAAGAGCTTCAGCATCTTGGAAGCACTTCAAGAGAGCTATTACAACAAGCGATAGTGGCAATTCTAATTGGGGAAAATCCCTCTCCAATCACACACACGCGCGCCCTGATTGTGGTCACTAGTGTTGTCATTTTTCAATTAAAATCTCATCTAGTGTGTCTGTCTGTCTGGGGAATAAAAAAGACAACTCGCTGGGTGATTTATTAACTGAAATCACGTTTCCAGCAACGATTTTCAAACCGGAAGCAAATGCTTTACTTTGGCTAAAACGTGCCGCCAATACGATACGGCGGAAAGGCAGGCTGTTGTTTCCTTCCGCTAGATGTTGATTCTGATTTGAAGCGTAACCTGAAGCCGGTTCTAAGGGCACGAGGGTACGGGACTAATGGGCGCCGTAAGTATGCGCTGGTGTTAATATGTGACGGCGTGTGATGTCCGATGGGCAGAACGATTACGCTATTAACATTAGCAATGTGGCAAAAAGGTTTTTGTGTTGGTTGGACTGGGTTGTTGGTTCACATGGGCTTTTAATAAATTGAACGCTTAATGACATGCTAATTTGCGAACTATTTAAATAACATTTATTCCATTCATATCTTTCATCACGTGTTTCTATGAGATCTGGGCCGGGTTTTGTAAGGGTGCTATATTAGTCTTCTTCATAACCGTACGATAAGCTTCGGAGTTCTATTTGGTATTTTTGGAATCTTCCCAGGCTTGGTTGAATGATGATTACCAAATTTTCAGTCAATTGAAAAGAGATGGATAGTATTGAGGGCTCTAAGCTATCGTCAAGATCCTCTTCATGCTAGAGAGGCCCATTAAAGACTCGGAGGTGTTAACTTCAGGAGCCATCGTTAAGTTAATCCCGAACCTGGTATGAGCTTATTACATTGCGCGGCAGATTTATAGTCCCAGAACTCCCATATATCTCTGACGACTCTGATCAAAACTTACCTTCTTCGTAGCGTTCGAGAAGAAGAGGCTCAGAATAATTTTTGTCCATGTTTGTGTGGAAGGACAATGGAATATTCGTTACAATGATAAGCTCTACGAGCTGTACGAAGATCTCACCATCGTGTAGTGAATTAGACTCTCCAGGCACCGGTACGCTGGATGAGTCTTGAGAATGATACCGGACGCCCCATCCCGTGAAGTACTTCCAGGCCGTGCACATGGACAGAGGAGACGTGATAGGCCCAGATTGAGATGGAATGATGCCATTGATGCATCCGCCAGAACGGCCTGGATATTGGATTGGTAGACGACGGCCCACTACCGTAAGCGATATTGAGAATTGTTGCAGTTGACTTCGGATAATCAAAGTCGTCCATAGCATCAACTATTTCAGGTCAAAAGTTTGAGACAAACGAGTCGCACGAAGGGGTTCTGATGGACGAAGCAGAGATTTAAAATAGTATGAATAGCCCCAGAGCTCATATATGCCTTTGAGATGTGGACTCTTTCCAAAACCGAAGAAAAAGGCCTAATCCGTTCAGATTAAGAGCAAAATGTTCAGAAGAATTTTTGGCTCCAAGGAGTGATCTTTAAGAGCTGTAATCTGGGATAACGATTTAATGAGAAAGGCACCAGACAACCCAGCCTGTGAAGACTTGTTAGACCTCCAACATGCATAATGGATGCTTGTTAGGAGTGATGGCGCTGATGAGTCCATCAGAAAGGCTGGGATATTGCTAAATCGTCTGGGAGCGTTTAAAAGGATTGCTGCAGCAGATCAAGACGTAGTATGCTATGCATTTCATACAATGCAAATGTCCATTTCTCTTCCAAGAATTCTAGTTCCCTATTTTATTGTGAAGCAAATCTGAATATTATAAATTTAATTTACATTCCACTACATTCCTCTTGTTCGAGCACAACACGCGCAAAAAACTATCCTCAAGAAACAAACACAAAAAAAAATGTAATAAAAGAACATCCATCCCGCAGATGATGCTACAGCTGTGTACGGAAAGTTTGTTACAGAAAAATCCTACACAGTACCAACATCAAACAGAACTCTCCCAAGTTATGCAATAAAACAGCCAACTGGGGGAAATAGAATAAAACATTCCCGCAAAGGCAGATTACTGGCGAAGAAAGCGAGGACGATAAGAAAGCATAATGGAAACTGTTGCTCCGGCTCGCTCCATCTCCCACCGGAGCGAGACTCCGGGAAACAAAATCAAAGCCGAGCTAGTTTTGTTTTACAAGAACCAACTAAAAGTCAGCCAACATTCTGTCCGATCAGGTAAACATTACGCTTTATTCTGGCCGCCGGCACAACCCAGACCACCGGTGAACCTCACCCCACCGGGATAATGGTAAGAACATTAGCAAAAATGTGAATACGAAGTGCAGCATCCATCGGGTACGGACGGCGGTGGAAACTTTATGAGAAAACGTGCCTCGGCAAACATTGGCCCGATCGTCGAGTACAACCGTCACCTGTTACTGGCAAGTATATGCGATTCAGCAGGCATTCAAACAGCAGAAAAAGAAAGACGAGACTTTCCGTGAAGCTCCCCAGGATTCTACCACTGCATCGGTGTTGGCCGAAAAGAAGCAGCAATCAATAGGGGACACGTCTGCGAGTATGCAATTGGTTGCAAAATTGCCGGGAATCAATTCCAAAACGATGTACTTGTTTCGCTGGTTTGGCGCAGTAGCGTTTTTGCGAAACCTGCACATTATGCTTCTCAAGGACAGCTCGAACGCTTTGGTGCCTTTTTTGGCTCCCGGTGCGGACGGATACGAGTACGGATGTTTGTGCATGTGAAGCGATGCTTTGAATGCTTCCGGGAATATGCTTCCCCGGAATGTGAAATGCGTACGACGGAAGACACAACTCGGGTTTCTCGGTAATCGCCCATGAGAGGTCCTCTTCCCGCTGCCGCCGCCGCTCGTTTGCCAATTTTTACACAGCACTCCGGAGGGAATTCCAACGCCAGTGTGCCAGTTCTGTTGGAGTATTTATACTGTACGAAAGGACCCACGCGAGGGAAAACATGCGAGTACATGCGTACCCTTGAGCACGGAATGGGTGTGGTGCACGTGTCTTGAGTCCTTGAAGAGCACGAAACATGCAACAAGAAGAAAAAAATAATCTACTGCTACCTGTCTGCTCGTAATTATTTTTCAGAGCTTCCACATGGCAGATGGGCAGACGACCAAGATCTTGAGTAACCTTAATTTATTATCTTCTAAAAATGGCCACACACACACACACTCGCTCGAGTTGTTTGATGGAAGTGGTTCCAGCTGTGACATTGATGAATTAATCCTAGAATTAGACCGATCGGCAACGGCTATTCCATTCCCTACGCTAGTGAGCAAGTGTTGATGGATGACAGAATGTACCATTTTGGTTGATCAACTGTCAGCAGTGAGAAGAGAAATTGAGGTACCTCAAACAACGCTCCAAAAATAAAGTTTCTCCCCAAAAGGATGCCTTTATCACTGATCACGAATGTAGGTTAGCCGCTCGGAATTCTGATGCTATCAGTTTCGCATATCTCCAGTCATGCGAATGTATTTCACCCGGTTCGGAGTTCCAGCCACCGCGAGACAACCGGGTGCCAATGGCAACTCGCCGAAACAAGTACTCGTAATGTCGTCTACCCGTCATCTGATCGCCGGGCAAACCATTTTTGGTAGACGGCATGTCGTCGTTCATCATCGTTTCCACAGAGGTCCCGCGCGTGTCGCAAGATGAAACCGATGGAACCCATCTTAAGCCGCTCCACCCGCGAAACCCATTTGAGGGTGAATCATCACCAGCAACACGAAACTGGTTGACTTCTGGGTCGCATTAAGCTCCGGAAAGACAAATTGAAGCAGTGTCATCTCGGGGGTAGCGTTACGGTCATGAGTTGACATTCCCAGCCCAGCTCACAGTCGGGGCTTCCCAGCGCGAATAAAATATATGCAAACGCGTCGGCGGAAAGAAAGTGTCAATGCTCGAAGATCTGACATCTGATTGTTCGGCGATACTTGCCGGTATGTCCTCGCGCAAGTTTTTTTTTCTGTCCGCGCCATCGAGACACTTCGCAACAAGCTTCCTTCTTTTGTGTGGCTGCAGCGAAACACACGACTGGCGTGACATGTAGAATTTAGAGGTTGGGGCTGGAAAAAAACGGGGCAAAACACCCGCCCAGCACCTTTCTGACGGGCTGTCCTCACAGCTTGACATTGACCACAGGATCGGTGCTCGGGAGCACCCACAGTTTGAGTTTTGAATTTCACCAGACTGGCTGACGACGCTGCGTGAACATCGGAATGGATGAATGGGCTAAGAGGAAGGAAAAAAATAAACCCTGGGAAGGAACGAAGGCAACTTTGGAGTTTTTTGAGTTTTTTTCGCTTCTGCCATCGTCGTTATTAGTTCTCAAAGTTTGCTGTGTAATCCGACAGGGTAAGATAGATGGCATTTGGCCGTATTTAAATTATCTTCCCCGGTTTTTTGCATGACGATTAAAAATGAAGCTTGTCACACCGGAGTACCTTAGCTTGTTTGCGTTGAGTTTAAGCTGTTTTAAATTCAAAATTTGATCGATAAAATGGTCCATTTAATTTATCGCTCTTCAATAAAGTGTGTGCTGTGTGGTGTTTTAATCGTTCCCCATCTTTCCCATGCGGTGGACTTGGGGGCTCTATTTCTGGAAGTCCGACGGTTCCGTGGGTGGGTTCCCGCTCATGCTGGGCCACGCGGGCAGGCGCAGTATCAGCTGACGAGCTATGCTTTTGCGGTCAGCAACAGTGACACGCGAACCTAGCACGCTGGCGAAAGCCATTAGTATTAAGATCGTTCGAGAAGCGAACCATTTTCGACCTTTCGCTTTTGTTTTGTGTACGACGATTTTTTTTCTCTCTCCCTGGTTTCATCAGACCATTCTTGGCACGATGGCCAAGACGGCTGGGCGATTATATATAAACACACACACATTTCGTTCGACGGCGATTCATCAGAAAGGTAGGGCCCACAGCAACGCTCAGAATGGCTCAAATGAGGCCCCCAGACCGCTATAGAGTGACGAAGATTGATATTATGAGAATGTATTAGTGCGGTAAGAAATGAAATACATAATGAGTTAATGAACTTGGAAGGCTTTCTAAAACTGCGTTCTCGAGAAAGAGAGTGTTACGTAAGCTGGACAATGTTGTGAAATCACGGGTTCGCTCTTAAATGACCGATAACGTCAATGTTTGACATTTAAAAGTTAACGTTCTGTTGAATGATTTTGACGCTGAGTGCATTTGTTTGTTTCTGTGAAGCTCTAAAAACGCCATTTTGATACTGAATCCAGACGGGTTGCTATCTCAAAACTACAAGCTCACGGGGGTCATAAAGGAAGCTAAAAATGGACAAACTACATCGATTACATTGGTCCGCGCTTAATGATTCTTCCATCGGTTGATGCTTACCGAAATTGCAGAGCAATAATTTTCGATCGATACACAAAACAGGCTTGGTCGAACCAGCCAGACTGGCACCAGGAGAGGAGAGTGCTGTGTACAATCACAGTCACAGTTTGTGTTCGGGTTACATATATACATCTGACTGCAAGAGCTGCCAATTGAGCCTTTTGTTAATACATTGATGATATTAGTCCAGTGGGTTACTTATAAAAGCAGCGCCATCTGTTGGGAAAATGAGTACTGTAAGAAATTGAGAGATTAAACCAATGGTTTTGAGGCTTATTTGACGTTGGTCTTATCACAATCTATCTCTTGCTCTCTCTCTCTCTCTCTCTCTCTCTCTCTCTTTTATCGCTCTATCTCTCTCTCTCTTTTCTTGGCTTCTAAGGTCATGTCTACCATTTTTGACTGTTGGACTTATTGATACCTCGTAGTTGGATAGTCAATCGTAGCTCGAAGGTGAAGACCGGCGCAGCTGTGGCTTTAAGCATCGGGAGGCCGTCTCTTAGCAGTACGTCTTCAGGATAAAACTTGGTGATTACTGGCATCAATTGAAGAATTAAAGCAAGAGTCAAAACGCTATATATATATTGGCCCAACTGCATAAACTGCAACTTTACGTCTTAGTCGCTAAAGTCTCACATATTGGTGAAACGGCTGTTCGATTACAACGATTGCTTGCGTTAGCATTTATCAAACATCGTGTCACCGGCAGTGGGGTGGGGTTTTACCAACTCCTGCACACACCTCCACCAACAGCTGGGAATTCATAAATTTCACCAAACTTTGGAAACATTTGTCATTCCGGTCAGCAAGCGCAACCCCTTTTTCCCGACATTACTGCTCGCCTGCGGATACTGAGGGCAGAAAACCCCTGGCCACCGATTCCCGTTCCGATAACCGGTCTCTCCAAATACGGTACCGGACGAATTCCCATTCATGTCGCATGCCCCTTTTTCGTCACAACGATCAGACAATCCCCGGGAGCTGACTCACACTCCGGGTCCGGGAGGTTCGTTCGGTAAATTCTGTACCACCGCACGAGCTAGATTCTATGCTGTATGGGCGAGATGGAACTCTCATCAATAAAACGAAAAAGCTGCAGACCTCACCACAGACCGAATGGGACCACAACAAATCATAAAATTAGCATGGCTAGCTTTGTTGGGATGATTTTGAAAGCGGTGGTGTGGACGCATTTTTATCACTTCCTACACTACCTTCCGTCCGTAACGAGATGTTGCGAGCTCGGATGTTGGAATTGATTGTAGGAAGCACCTGTTAGTGTTTTGTCACTTGTCCAACCACCAACAAAAAAGGAGAGCATCTCTGTTCTACCATTTCAGCCAAGATCGACAGCCATCGACGCAAATCGATACCCACCACCAGCATCCCCTAATCGCTTCATTGTGATCGTTAGTGTGATCGTTGCCGGCAGCAGCGCGGTCCACCTGAGGGTTGTGGTTTCATTTGCATACTAAACAACGTGCCGCAGGATGAAACGAAAGTATTTATTCCACCGCACGACCATTTCTGATGGTGTGATAAATGCCCGACAGTGACCGTTTTGGTCCTGGAAAAAAAGCGTCACCGGTGAGTAGCGTGCCGGTGAACCGAGCGCGTAAATTAGCTCGACGAAGGTGGTTTGCCAACC
Source organism: Anopheles stephensi (assembly GCF_013141755.1). Taxonomy (NCBI): domain Eukaryota; kingdom Metazoa; phylum Arthropoda; class Insecta; order Diptera; family Culicidae; genus Anopheles; species Anopheles stephensi. Next base: position 84,441,696 of record NC_050202.1, on the reverse strand, counting down.
ATCAATCTTTGTACTGGAACGTTCCTTCTTCCTGGTCTTCATAGTTAGCGAGCGAAGACAACGACAAGCGAAAAATGTTAATTTTGATAACGATGTGACCATGTTGGAAGCTGCTGCACTAGCCGACACGTTCGAGCACGTTCTGCACGGAGGCGTTCACGAAGCCTACGCGAGCTCTTGTTGGGGGCCTAAAGAACGAACGATTCTAAATCATATTTGTGCCGCTTTTGATGTTCCGATCGGGGAATTTATTGCAAAATTATTTAATTATTTCTCTAATTGATTCCTTGCCCTGTAGCAAAACCCGGTCAGTCAATAATTATTTATTAACACGCCACGTGTATGATGGATTGAAAAGCTAACACACTCTGATCGAAAATGGCGGAATCTGATCGCACCGCCAAGAAGTGGCCATCCATGCGTTCCATCATCCAAAGCACCTGACCTTTGCCGTACGGTCGTTCGACCGTCTGGCCTTTAGCCGGTTGTTTGACTTTCGATTTTTCATAACGCCGTTGGACATGCCATGCCGTCCACGAGTTGCAGTCACGTTCTATTCCGACGTGCCTAGACACTTCGGGTTCCGCCCCGTTCGCTCAGCTAACGAGCTCAACCTAGAACTTTCCCTCTATCTACAATGCAATCAGAAGCCGACGGCTGCGATGGGCAGGAAAATTGAATCTTCCAAACTTTGGGACACATATTTGTGGTAAAAGTTACGGTTACAGGGCTTTAAGGACTTTCCCATTGTTGTGCGAGGCGTTCTGCAAAACAGATGGCCAAGAGTCTTGTTTACTGAGAAGTTTGCTTACCGGGTTTTGCTGGCCTTAAGAATTTGGTTTGCCTACCGGGGTTTGACCGGTGTAGCTTTTTGCAAACATCGGTCGGGAGCATGCTGGAGAAGCAAGATGGACGCAAATCTTCCAGGAAAGTTGTTATTTTCTTTGGCCTTAGCATCGAGTTGGGGGGGGGGGGGAGGGAGGGGATAACTTCAACAGTAGCTTCAACCTGACGCAATACCAATTAGGTAGCAGTTCGTGATGGTTTTGAGTATAATAAAATAGACAACATAGGGTGCGATTTGTTTTTTATTGGTCAAAACAAATGTCCTTTACTTATGTTCTCAAGGAATTTTTCTTGAGATAAGACTTCCTTAACATATTTACGTAGAACCTGAACATAGAACTTTGTATAAGTATAACTAGACAGAGTCTTGCATACATCTCAGAAACAGGGTAGTAATCAAGATTCAAGGGCAAAGGATCTTCTTGAAGAGAAACTTTGACTTTGTGCCAGAAGCAAATACTGTCCTAGCAATATCTAGGACTCATTCAAAGACCGCTAGATTGCAGCCTTCTGAGTCCTGGACTGAAGTCTATAGATCATTAAACGTGACTCTAGGTACAGGAATCTCCTTGACGAAGGAGGGATGTCTAGCAACTAAGACGACAGATTTCTAGACATCTACTCTCTCTACAGCCATGTCGGGAATAAGGATCTTTTGAAAAGAAGTGGAGATAACTTACATGTCTTATGCAGATACTGTTGGATCTTCCTTTGATCACCAGCTATCGAGCGGTTATACAATTTTCTCGAATCTGTAAAGAGAATAAAACAATGAAAAAAATAATTGATGTAAGACACTCCTTAAACAGAGCTATTAAAAGAACCTCAGTATCTTTAACTGTACATTATTAATTGCAAAGCAATTAACTTCTAATAAAGAAACACACACCACTCACTTAAGCGCCATTTCCCTAAACAATGTTCACCTCCTCCACCCACTGGAGACATCCACCGACAGCATCAGGGACCATCGACAAACGTCAATCCGATTTGCATCCCCCATGGGACGACGCGTGACGCGTTCTTTGCCAGCGGTAACCAGCGTTATTTCCCCCCCTCGGGACGGCGACTTCCGGTGGACGGTGTTCCCAGACGGTCTCGGAGGTTTTGCCTGGCTATTAGGCAACAATACCGTTTACCAGCAGCTACCAGCCAGCGAATTGTTTTTGTTATCGTCTACCGTCGGACTCTGTGTGTCGGTGTGTGTGTGTGTGTGTTCGAGATCGAGCGCACACGCCTCCGGAGGGCTTGTTTTCGTGTGTACAGAGCACCGACACACAGAGTCCGACGGTAGACGATAACAAAAACAATTCGCTGGCTGGTAGCTGCTGGTAAACGGTATTGTTGCCTAATAGCCAGGCAAAACCTCCGAGACCGTCTGGGAACACCGTCCACCGGAAGTCGCCGTCCCGAGGGGGGGAAATAACGCTGGTTACCGCTGGCAAAGAACGCGTCACGCGTCGTCCCATGGGGGATGCAAATCGGATTGACGTTTGTCGATGGTCCCTGATGCTGTCGGTGGATGTCTCCAGTGGGTGGAGGAGGTGAACATTGTTTAGGGAAATGGCGCTTAAGTGAGTGGTGTGTGTTTCTTTATTAGAAGTTAATTGCTTTGCAATTAATAATGTACAGTTAAAGATACTGAGGTTCTTTTAATAGCTCTGTTTAAGGAGTGTCTTACATCAATTATTTTTTTCATTGTTTTATTCTCTTTACAGATTCGAGAAAATTGTATAACCGCTCGATAGCTGGTGATCAAAGGAAGATCCAACAGTATCTGCATAAGACATGTAAGTTATCTCCACTTCTTTTCAAAAGATCCTTATTCCCGACATGGCTGTAGAGAGAGTAGATGTCTAGAAATCTGTCGTCTTAGTTGCTAGACATCCCTCCTTCGTCAAGGAGATTCCTGTACCTAGAGTCACGTTTAATGATTTATAGACTTCAGTCCAGGACTCAGAAGGCTGCAATCTAGCGGTCTTTGAATGAGTCCTAGATATTGCTAGGACAGTATTTGCTTCTGGCACAAAGTCAAAGTTTCTCTTCAAGAAGATCCTTTGCCCTTGAATCTTGATTACTACCCTGTTTCTGAGATGTATGCAAGACTCTGTCTAGTTATACTTATACAAAGTTCTATGTTCAGGTTCTACGTAAATATGTTAAGGAAGTCTTATCTCAAGAAAAATTCCTTGAGAACATAAGTAAAGGACATTTGTTTTGACCAATAAAAAACAAATCGCACCCTATGTTGTCTATTTTATTATACTCAAAACCATCACGAACTGCTACCTAATTGGTATTGCGTCAGGTTGAAGCTACTGTTGAAGTTATCCCCTCCCTCCCCCCCCCCCCCCAACTCGATGCTAAGGCCAAAGAAAATAACAACTTTCCTGGAAGATTTGCGTCCATCTTGCTTCTCCAGCATGCTCCCGACCGATGTTTGCAAAAAGCTACACCGGTCAAACCCCGGTAGGCAAACCAAATTCTTAAGGCCAGCAAAACCCGGTAAGCAAACTTCTCAGTAAACAAGACTCTTGGCCATCTGTTTTGCAGAACGCCTCGCACAACAATGGGAAAGTCCTTAAAGCCCTGTAACCGTAACTTTTACCACAAATATGTGTCCCAAAGTTTGGAAGATTCAATTTTCCTGCCCATCGCAGCCGTCGGCTTCTGATTGCATTGTAGATAGAGGGAAAGTTCTAGGTTGAGCTCGTTAGCTGAGCGAACGGGGCGGAACCCGAAGTGTCTAGGCACGTCGGAATAGAACGTGACTGCAACTCGTGGACGGCATGGCATGTCCAACGGCGTTATGAAAAATCGAAAGTCAAACAACCGGCTAAAGGCCAGACGGTCGAACGACCGTACGGCAAAGGTCAGGTGCTTTGGATGATGGAACGCATGGATGGCCACTTCTTGGCGGTGCGATCAGATTCCGCCATTTTCGATCAGAGTGTGTTAGCTTTTCAATCCATCATACACGTGGCGTGTTAATAAATAATTATTGACTGACCGGGTTTTGCTACAGGGCAAGGAATCAATTAGAGAAATAATTAAATAATTTTGCAATAAATTCCCCGATCGGAACATCAAAAGCGGCACAAATATGATTTAGAATCGTTCGTTCTTTAGGCCCCCAACAAGAGCTCGCGTAGGCTTCGTGAACGCCTCCGTGCAGAACGTGCTCGAACGTGTCGGCTAGTGCAGCAGCTTCCAACATGGTCACATCGTTATCAAAATTAACATTTTTCGCTTGTCGTTGTCTTCGCTCGCTAACTATGAAGACCAGGAAGAAGGAACGTTCCAGTACAAAGATTGATGGTTGGCAAACCACCTTCGTCGAGCTAATTTACGCGCTCGGTTCACCGGCACGCTACTCACCGGTGACGCTTTTTTTCCAGGACCAAAACGGTCACTGTCGGGCATTTATCACACCATCAGAAATGGTCGTGCGGTGGAATAAATACTTTCGTTTCATCCTGCGGCACGTTGTTTAGTATGCAAATGAAACCACAACCCTCAGGTGGACCGCGCTGCTGCCGGCAACGATCACACTAACGATCACAATGAAGCGATTAGGGGATGCTGGTGGTGGGTATCGATTTGCGTCGATGGCTGTCGATCTTGGCTGAAATGGTAGAACAGAGATGCTCTCCTTTTTTGTTGGTGGTTGGACAAGTGACAAAACACTAACAGGTGCTTCCTACAATCAATTCCAACATCCGAGCTCGCAACATCTCGTTACGGACGGAAGGTAGTGTAGGAAGTGATAAAAATGCGTCCACACCACCGCTTTCAAAATCATCCCAACAAAGCTAGCCATGCTAATTTTATGATTTGTTGTGGTCCCATTCGGTCTGTGGTGAGGTCTGCAGCTTTTTCGTTTTATTGATGAGAGTTCCATCTCGCCCATACAGCATAGAATCTAGCTCGTGCGGTGGTACAGAATTTACCGAACGAACCTCCCGGACCCGGAGTGTGAGTCAGCTCCCGGGGATTGTCTGATCGTTGTGACGAAAAAGGGGCATGCGACATGAATGGGAATTCGTCCGGTACCGTATTTGGAGAGACCGGTTATCGGAACGGGAATCGGTGGCCAGGGGTTTTCTGCCCTCAGTATCCGCAGGCGAGCAGTAATGTCGGGAAAAAGGGGTTGCGCTTGCTGACCGGAATGACAAATGTTTCCAAAGTTTGGTGAAATTTATGAATTCCCAGCTGTTGGTGGAGGTGTGTGCAGGAGTTGGTAAAACCCCACCCCACTGCCGGTGACACGATGTTTGATAAATGCTAACGCAAGCAATCGTTGTAATCGAACAGCCGTTTCACCAATATGTGAGACTTTAGCGACTAAGACGTAAAGTTGCAGTTTATGCAGTTGGGCCAATATATATATAGCGTTTTGACTCTTGCTTTAATTCTTCAATTGATGCCAGTAATCACCAAGTTTTATCCTGAAGACGTACTGCTAAGAGACGGCCTCCCGATGCTTAAAGCCACAGCTGCGCCGGTCTTCACCTTCGAGCTACGATTGACTATCCAACTACGAGGTATCAATAAGTCCAACAGTCAAAAATGGTAGACATGACCTTAGAAGCCAAGAAAAGAGAGAGAGAGATAGAGCGATAAAAGAGAGAGAGAGAGAGAGAGAGAGAGAGAGAGCAAGAGATAGATTGTGATAAGACCAACGTCAAATAAGCCTCAAAACCATTGGTTTAATCTCTCAATTTCTTACAGTACTCATTTTCCCAACAGATGGCGCTGCTTTTATAAGTAACCCACTGGACTAATATCATCAATGTATTAACAAAAGGCTCAATTGGCAGCTCTTGCAGTCAGATGTATATATGTAACCCGAACACAAACTGTGACTGTGATTGTACACAGCACTCTCCTCTCCTGGTGCCAGTCTGGCTGGTTCGACCAAGCCTGTTTTGTGTATCGATCGAAAATTATTGCTCTGCAATTTCGGTAAGCATCAACCGATGGAAGAATCATTAAGCGCGGACCAATGTAATCGATGTAGTTTGTCCATTTTTAGCTTCCTTTATGACCCCCGTGAGCTTGTAGTTTTGAGATAGCAACCCGTCTGGATTCAGTATCAAAATGGCGTTTTTAGAGCTTCACAGAAACAAACAAATGCACTCAGCGTCAAAATCATTCAACAGAACGTTAACTTTTAAATGTCAAACATTGACGTTATCGGTCATTTAAGAGCGAACCCGTGATTTCACAACATTGTCCAGCTTACGTAACACTCTCTTTCTCGAGAACGCAGTTTTAGAAAGCCTTCCAAGTTCATTAACTCATTATGTATTTCATTTCTTACCGCACTAATACATTCTCATAATATCAATCTTCGTCACTCTATAGCGGTCTGGGGGCCTCATTTGAGCCATTCTGAGCGTTGCTGTGGGCCCTACCTTTCTGATGAATCGCCGTCGAACGAAATGTGTGTGTGTTTATATATAATCGCCCAGCCGTCTTGGCCATCGTGCCAAGAATGGTCTGATGAAACCAGGGAGAGAGAAAAAAAATCGTCGTACACAAAACAAAAGCGAAAGGTCGAAAATGGTTCGCTTCTCGAACGATCTTAATACTAATGGCTTTCGCCAGCGTGCTAGGTTCGCGTGTCACTGTTGCTGACCGCAAAAGCATAGCTCGTCAGCTGATACTGCGCCTGCCCGCGTGGCCCAGCATGAGCGGGAACCCACCCACGGAACCGTCGGACTTCCAGAAATAGAGCCCCCAAGTCCACCGCATGGGAAAGATGGGGAACGATTAAAACACCACACAGCACACACTTTATTGAAGAGCGATAAATTAAATGGACCATTTTATCGATCAAATTTTGAATTTAAAACAGCTTAAACTCAACGCAAACAAGCTAAGGTACTCCGGTGTGACAAGCTTCATTTTTAATCGTCATGCAAAAAACCGGGGAAGATAATTTAAATACGGCCAAATGCCATCTATCTTACCCTGTCGGATTACACAGCAAACTTTGAGAACTAATAACGACGATGGCAGAAGCGAAAAAAACTCAAAAAACTCCAAAGTTGCCTTCGTTCCTTCCCAGGGTTTATTTTTTTCCTTCCTCTTAGCCCATTCATCCATTCCGATGTTCACGCAGCGTCGTCAGCCAGTCTGGTGAAATTCAAAACTCAAACTGTGGGTGCTCCCGAGCACCGATCCTGTGGTCAATGTCAAGCTGTGAGGACAGCCCGTCAGAAAGGTGCTGGGCGGGTGTTTTGCCCCGTTTTTTTCCAGCCCCAACCTCTAAATTCTACATGTCACGCCAGTCGTGTGTTTCGCTGCAGCCACACAAAAGAAGGAAGCTTGTTGCGAAGTGTCTCGATGGCGCGGACAGAAAAAAAAACTTGCGCGAGGACATACCGGCAAGTATCGCCGAACAATCAGATGTCAGATCTTCGAGCATTGACACTTTCTTTCCGCCGACGCGTTTGCATATATTTTATTCGCGCTGGGAAGCCCCGACTGTGAGCTGGGCTGGGAATGTCAACTCATGACCGTAACGCTACCCCCGAGATGACACTGCTTCAATTTGTCTTTCCGGAGCTTAATGCGACCCAGAAGTCAACCAGTTTCGTGTTGCTGGTGATGATTCACCCTCAAATGGGTTTCGCGGGTGGAGCGGCTTAAGATGGGTTCCATCGGTTTCATCTTGCGACACGCGCGGGACCTCTGTGGAAACGATGATGAACGACGACATGCCGTCTACCAAAAATGGTTTGCCCGGCGATCAGATGACGGGTAGACGACATTACGAGTACTTGTACTTGTTGAGGGCTTGTTTTCGTGTGTACAGAGCACCGACACCAGCATAATGCCGACCTACCGTCTCGATCAAGCTGAATAAATGTTTATGTGCATGTAAATTAAATTTAAATTAAATACACCCTGTGGCCGGATTGGGGCGCGGGGATTCATGTTGACACTGGGCGGCGAGGTGCCGCTCGTTGGTTGGTTTTTGACGCAAATCGCGCCGGACGGTTTCGCGCGAAGTTTGTTGGACTGATTGATTGGGCCTGAATTTCGATAGTATTCAGACAGGTGACATCGTTTCTGGTGAGGTTACAAATTTTGCGTATTTTAAATTAAACGACTTGCTTTCGCTTAATTCCAGTAACTCATCGACGAGGTACATTTCGATGAAGAAACACATGCAACGCAGATTAAACTAGCACCTATTAAATGGGGTTTTCGGTTCGAGAACATTCGTCCGTTTCGGGCAGCAGCACGAATCCAGCACGTTCCCATCACGATAAATGATGCCAAATCCGGATAAATAGACGAAGCTGCCTTTCCGATCGATATAACATTTATTTTTTATTTTAAACACTAGCTCACCACTCACCCATCACGCAGGATTATTTATTTGTGCATCATTACCGATACCTGCAGCGATTCGAATCTGGTCGGTGTTTTTTTTTTTTTGCTGGCCCACAGCACACATAAAATTCACCAGCAGACTTTATCTGTTTGTTCCATCCCAGCCAGCTGAAGCGCAGCTTGCTGACTCTCGTGCACAGTGTTAGTGTAGACAGAATGTAATTAACAGCGGCATTATGCAGTGCGAACGTTTATCCATCTGGTTCTTATCATTCACCATCCGATTTGCGCCCTGTGAATCATTTTGAGCTGTGAGTGTTCGTGTCGAGCCATCAGCCCCATCCATGTGAAATAATCCGATAAATCCAACTTCGTTGCTTCGGAATCAAAGCTATTCTTACTTTTCGCTCATTCACTCATTCATTCATATTAAAACAAATAGTAACACAACACAAAATCACCGAACTTCGTTTTTTTTTTAACTCGAGCATATTATGTCGTTTAATCCAACCCCCCCGTTCACGGTTCCATTGTTACAATTCAAATGAACAATGCACTGGGTGTCACTCATTCGTCACCGAAGCTTTGTCAAACAATCGTACAAAAGCTTTTGCGCTAATTGCTCCGGTATCCGGCATGTTCGGGGGGCCAGGTAAGAGCTCGGTGCTATGCATCATGCAAATGGGCGAAAGTTCCCTTGGTTCCCTTGAGGTTGACATGGAAAGCAATTTGGTTTAGCGGGACGGACGGAGGATGAACGATGCGAGGACGAAATACTAACCGAACGAATTTGGTCGGTAGTTTGTAGCTGGTGCAATATGGAAATGGGCTTTTGTAAGCAGTGGGTGAAGAAAATAGTTCTTTTCAAAGAAAATTTTCAAAATAAGATTCTTTTTGGGAAATTATATCGAGGTCTGGTTGGTAAAAAATTAGAACTTATTACAAAAAATTTTAAGAATTCAGACAACACCTAGATCTAAGTAACACATCGTTCCAAATGTTCTTAGAATACGCCAACATCTCGTTTATCCGGGGTTTTTGGGATATTCGCAAACCCCTGGACATGGTTTAACCGTGCTCATTTGAAATGACAGTTTGAGATGGATGATCTGTCATTTCGATTTGAATGTTTACGGAGGGATGCTTCTTAATTTTCTCAAGGTTGCTGAGAAGTCTTCAACCAACTAACCTGCTAAGTCTTTATTTTATAATTAAAGTATAAATAAACTAGTTCGACAAGAGTTTGCATTTTTTTTAAACGACCTCTTATCCTTTTTTGTATTTTCCGTGTAAATGGGCACAAATATAGACTCCTCAGCCACAAACACAAACAAGACTATGCAACAATGCTGTACTGCTCCAAACTTTTCCACCAACCCAATCCGTCCGGTAAATATTCCACCAAAACGATGCACTTCACAATGTGCCCCCGCGTCTTTGCACTGACGCCAAACGAGCCTGCTACCCGGTGGCGGTGTGTAATTGCTGTTTTAATTAAATTTCAGCTACCGAACTAGAAGTTTCGCTACCTCCAAAATAATAGCGACCCACGGAACGAACGCTGCGCTCCCATTGTAAGAAGGACCGGTCGGCTGTGACGCTCATAAAACCGTCGATCGAGGAACCGTCGAAACCATCGAGTGTGGAAGATTCCCGAGGCGCTGGAGAATATCGCTGGGGATACGAACGCGTTACGGACGATTGCCGTTCGCGCGTTAATTGGAATCAAAACCGATCATTTACGGACGACGGTACTCGACACCCGGCATTCATCCAGTAGTTGACAAGTCATTGGCAATTAATGCTCGCCGGTTGGCGGAGTGGACGGAACGCCGACCTCCGAGTGTGACGCAAGAACATGACCGGTGCGAAAAATTACCCTTTACACCGACGCCCCGGCGAACTAGAGGGATTCCGCGTTCTCGTGTCCGTGTCGGTCAAAGGTTTGTGTTTCCGGTGCGTTGGTGATGGATGGTGGGACTCCTGTGCGAGCTACTAGATCGGATTAATTGCTCCCCTTTTGCTGGAACTGGTATGTTTGTTTACACACATCCAGCCATCAGAACTATCGTGCCGGTAGATTTATATAACAACGCGTTCGAAATATCCCTTCTAATGAGCTGGAGCTGAGTTCGTGTTCTGACAAGTAATGTCCAACGGTCTTATGTCATAAGTATACATGGTCGCTGCCTAACAAAACCCCCCCACCATGATTACCACCGGCAGCGGCAACAAGATCACCAGACATCGAAATTAAAGCTTGGCAATGTTACAACAACAAAAATAATGCAACAAACCTCCCAAATCACCTTCCGCCTAGTGGTGAACTCGCGACCAGAGTCCACCATTATGGATTACGATGCTCTCGGACAGGCTTGATCTAATTAAAGTCTTCATTTCAGTCTTCTCTCGCACCAAGGTGAAATACTTCTTGCATCGCACATACATACACATACAGTGCTGACAGGTCTGATGCTGCCTGATGATGTTAGAAGTAGGAAGCAGTTGTTCACTGCTGACACCTGTCAGTAGTATGTCACCGTATTCATGGCGTGGTGGCAGAACACGGATATGGATGGAAAATGATTGTAAACGTATTTTAACTCTCGTTCTTGTTATGTTTCGCTTTTCTTTGCCCTGATGGGAATCGCTCAGCGAGGTTCTTCTCGTTCGTCCACAACTTCACTCAAGTGATTGCGTTGGGGATTCGCTTCGGGTACCACGGTACCAATAAAAAACTCACTCCTAGAACTCGCTGGGGATTCCTTCTCGCATCCTTGTAGCATACAGATTCGCACCTGTGAAACTGTGGTTGGCTATGGCGAAGGTATTTATAGCTCACTGCCGCTGGTGTTGCCTTGTCCTTGTCTGTGCATACTGGTGCACCACGACCACCATCCGTACCGAAGCTGCTGATGCATTAATAATTCATTAAAGGTTATTTATCAAACAATTAGCAAGCAATTCATGCTATATTGACTCCGAGTCGGTAAGCTATCACTGCACGAAACCCCTACCGCGAACTGTCTTGGGCTGACGTGTGTGTGTGTGTGGTACGTGATGTTTGATGATGAGTCCGATTGCGGTACTAGCCAACCAACATTACCCAACATTAATGTGCTCCGGTTCAACTTCAATCAATATCGCACACACAGGTCTGGACACGATGGTGTCTTACGCCCGGTAGGCACCCATTTCGTAACTTACTTCCGCGAAAAGGGTTTTCGGAACCGGGTACATAGTTTAGCGTGCAGCTGGAGCTTCGTGTTCGGTGGGCGTGTACCGGTGTTTCCGGCGGAGCAGCACATTAGAGTGGCCCTAGTGCGGCCCGTGTCCTTGGCCCAAGCATCGGTCGATATCGATTGTAAAACATGACATGCTCAATTATCGCATTGTAAACCATCGATTGTCAAGGTCAGGCCGGCCGGGACCCCTCTTGGTACATGACGAATTTTAAATTACCCATCACGCAAACCACTCCAAGCCGGAATGCGGAATTTACTGTTTGATCAGTTGATACCCACCGCAGCTGACTTTCAATTGGAAATTGGACCATCTTCTTCGCGTTCGCGTTTGAACCATCTGGGGTTCGACTTTAGGAAAAACGCTCTCGTCTTTCGCCTTTTGATGTCAATACCAATAAGCGATTCCGCGAATTCTATCACTGGCTGTAGTGGTAACGGATAAATCAAACATAAACGCACACGCCTGTACGCAGATGCGGTTCTAAATTTAATCGTCCCGCGCGGCCACGCAGCCGGCCTTCACCGTGGCCACCCGATTCGTGGCGTATCGGCGTCTCGGTTAAGTAGCCGCAACTAATCCCACCATTCGATGCCTCGATTCCGATCCGATTCGGTTCATCATCCCTTCCACCGTGGCGGAAGTGCCCTTGCACACGGTGTAACCATTTTTTCTTTCCGGCCTTTTTGGTCGAGCTGCGCGCGGAAAATCACTTCACAGCGTCACCACCTGTGTGTGTGAGTGTGTGTGTGTGGTGCGAAAAGCAGACGGCCAACCGACAGACAGACAGACAGCGCACCAAACAGAGCGCTCACGATCGCAGTTCAATTTTTCCTTCGTTCGTTTGTGTTTGTGTGTTTTACGGGCCATGGGGAGGGTAGGTTAGTGAGGCGGAAAGGGAGCTTCTGTTTTCAGAGACAGACAGTGCAGAGATCATTTAGGCCAAGTTTAGCTGACGACACGCTGATCGACGATGAATGGAGCTTACGCTGGCGGGTTAGATACGCACGAAGCAACACACAAAGGAAAACAAAGAGCGCGATGGTTTTCCTTCATTTGGTTTGCATCTTTTTTTCTTTCTTGTAAACCGAACCGAGAGGCCCGACTGAATTTACACTCTTGAGCGGCACGCATTTTGCACGCATCACTCATCGGTACCGTGCCGATCGGTTATATGATGCGTACACGCACCGTACGCGTCGTAGATCAAGCTTATAGCCGGGTTGGTTTTGCTCCCTTTTTTCCACTCTTTTATCGCTTGTGGTTGGCGAGAATTAAATGTCAACGGGTAATGGCGTCGGAATGGATTGTTGTCTTTATCGTGAGATCGTTTTACGGCAAGTGGAATAGTACAACTTTATTTATGAACTGGCTTAATTCCGGCAACGCAGATATAGGGTTCTTTGTTTTGCTTTATCCGTTGCTTTATGGAAGACGGGTTTCTTCAGAACCATTATCACACTAAATGATGGTTGGAATCATGTTTTACTAAGGGGGATAGAGTAGAGTACAGAGCACAACACCAATTATCCGAATACCCTTCATCCGGGCTTCTCAGAAACGACAGTCCCCCGATAAACGATCAGTACTGATGTTGAAATGGATTTAGATAATGTATTAACAGAGATAAATTAAAGTATATCCAAGAACCAATGTCCAATAGAAAAATAGAACATTTCATCATCATCTTCTTGTTCGCTGGCACTTCAACCTCGCAGGTTCTTTCTGGCTTTCTGCCACTTGGTTTTACCCGTAGCTGGGAAGTCAGTCCTTGCGTACGAGAAGGCGGTCTGGATGGGATTTGATAGCCGGACTGGCGTGTTAAGACTGGCACCGCTATCACCGTCTACCTCCAGACAGTCCTAAAACTCTGCATAGATAGGAATAATAGGAACATCTCTGTTCTAAGGCATTAAACAGGCGTCATTAAGACTGAGCCTTGAGGACGTCTTAGTGATCTGAGCACTTTAAGGCAGATGCTCTTCACATGCAATGTATTATGAGAGATTTTTTTACAATACTCAGGAGCAAATCATCAGTATAAGTGTACTAAGCAGATGCCAAGGGCCCCAACATTTCAAGGGTCTCCAAAGGTCCTGGGAGCCTCGATCAGTTGGGGAGCTCTGAACTTCATAAGGGGCCTCGTTATAGTATCACACCTTGACCTATGACTATGGTCAACAGTAAACCCCAGTCCCAGTAAACAGGTTCAACGTGTACGGGTACTCCAACTTTGATTCTACCTAGGACCTTTAAGAGACCTGATAAGTCACTGCAAATATTTACATATTTCTAAAGCTGACTTCAGAAAACATTGAATCGCTCCTTAGCCTAGCATTACACACTCCACAATCAACAATAATACCATTATCATTTAGTCATACTTTATGCCGCAGCAGTTTGACTGTTGCAAAATAACCCAAACCTCAGAACTGTTTCTCTGCCCAGAAACGTACCCCACAACAAACAAGGTTGTTGATGGTCGTTCATTACAGTGCATCATATCTTCCAAATTCCAGATCAAATTGAAATATTTCGCTTTTCTTCTGCCTTGAGAATTGCGGAAAAACAACCAAGCGAGCTTGCGCTTGCACTGCCACCAAACATCAACTAGTAAGACAAACGAGCTACGTTCTATGCGGCTTCGCAGTAAGGCGCCACATTTTGGTGGCAGCCAACGCACCAGTCTCACGTCCATCAGTGCGTTCTGTCAGCTCCGAAAGTCATTGCAGAATGATTGTTGCTCTACCAAGACACAGCACAGCTTGCTCCGGGGATTCCGCAACTACCCGCTTCCCGGGGTCTCACAGCCAGGTGTTGATTAATAGCTTTTGTCTTTGCCGCTGCTGTACGGCGCAGAAGAGAGTAGAAGCTTGCACTAACCACCACGCAAATGAAACGTTCAGCGGCGATGATGATGATGATGACGGTGATGATCGACGCCGTTTCTTGCTTGCTGGGGATGAAAATTTGATTCCGTTACTGCCACCGAGCTGGAAGATTTTCTTTGTTTACTGTGGGAATCTGGCGATGCGGCTGCGAGGGCAACCGCGTTCCGCCTCAGACACACAGGAAAGTTTCAATTAATGCATGACGAGCAGTGCAAAGTGTCTGTTTGTCGCTTTTGAATGAGATGCAGTCGGATTGCTGTACAATCCGTGTCTTAAGATGACAAATAAGGAGGTTGCTTGGTATGTTTGTGAAGCTCTTGGTACAAAGAATCCAGACGGGAGCGAGGTGAAGAATCACATAAAGTGTTGTAAATTGTTGACACTAACTATGCTAAACTCGTTAGTTCGGTTTGTTGCTTCTTTGTTACATACTAGTAACTTCCCAATATATTCTCCATATATAATGAGCACCAGCTGCTGCAGCTCTTTATTTGCGTCTTTCATGCTGCTATGAGTCAACTGCTGCGGACTCATCGATGAAGATAGTATTTTTCTGGTGCGAGAAAAGCTTATTACGACTGAAACTATGATTTATGCACTCCGGTCGGTCCGTTTTGCACCTCACTGGGGCTGTCATAAAGCGTGCCGGATTAAATTTATTTCCTTCCAGTTTCACTATGGTCCGGTAGCGGACATTGAGTCGCGAATTTTGTGTATGAGGATTAGAATAAGAAGTTTAGAAGTTTGGAACGTCCACCCACGGAACCATTGTGCTGGTGGGCCACGGAAAGATTTTCCACATGGTGGCAAACCACAAACAACAGGTGTCGATTTGGAACAGAAGTAGTCGTGAAGCATCTCGCAAGATAAACAAATTCCAACAAACTTCAATCAGATCCAAGGACGAAATCTGTTCTATCGAGGAAAGCACAGCACGACGTGACGCATATCCTCACTTCCAATAAATAATGAGCATTGACTGCTGACGAACAACTCAAACCAGACTCAGCTACTGAGCGAGAGTAATTGTAAACTAAGAAAGATCAATGATCTACGAACGATGATGCGACTCCCAATGGCTCTCTTTTTTCCCATTTTCCTTCCCCGTGACGACATCGTCATGTGTCGTCTTCTAGTGAGCATCAACGTCGCATTAAGCGGGCAGCTATTTATAAAAATAATTTCACGTAATACCCTTCGCTCGGTAGCGAAACCGAACGAAACGAGGCGGACGCACACTCACTTTTCTTCCACTCCATTTTGCCAGCCAGCAGAATGGCGAAGTTCTATCAGTGTCAGCAACATCATCATCCTGTGATTGGATGTCCTACAAGAACTGTGAACCGAGCACGAGGATTTAGGCCATCGTCATCATCATCATCGTCGTCGGTCGCAACGCAACAGTCGGAAAAATTGCACATCGACCAAGCAAGATGGGCAGCAGCTAAGCTGAAACCTCCGAACATGACACGTTCGCCAATCCTCCCCGCCGGAAAGGACCTGCCGTGTTTTGCGGTCCACTTGGTCCGTGTTTTTGCCCAGCCTGCAGTGTATCCGGATGATGATGCTGGGCAAGCGTGTAGCACTGTTTAGCCGCCAGCAAACATCGACTTTATGCGCCCGGCTGTAAACGAAACGGTGCTCGCTTTGCCCGCGAAACTCCAACCCAAACGAGTATCAGGTTGGACGGAGGCGTTTCGCAAACAGAAGCCCAGCTAAGCCGCAAGAATGGGGCTTCTATGCTCCAAGATTAAACATCGACCGGGCCGGCCGGCCGAGAGTTTAGCGCTAGCCAGCGAGAAGCTCATTAGAATTCGGCGAGCGAAGATTACGGATTTTGCATTTGGCCTGCTGTGCTGCTACCATCAGGCGAACCCCAACCCCTTGAACGCTGGGCTTTTGAAGAGTTTGTTTGATGCTTCAGAAAAAAATAATGACTTTGGTGTATTATGGTCTGGAGCGATGTAATGCTTCCGAAGACGTTCAGCTTACCCCCTCCCAGTAACGGACGTCACTTATTCTTCATCAACCAATTACGTCGGTGGTGACGTCGGAAAAGCTGCGTGCCGGATGATGGAAGCCAAAGTGTGTGTGTTTTGGCTGATGTGCTGTGAATATTGCATCGCGTGTGAGGAGAACACACCGCCATCAGTCGCTTGATGTTGTAATCTATTCTTCCTGAAAGGTGTATTATTCATGAGGCCGGTTCCAAAAATAAAGTCAACATGAAACTGCAAAGTGCCGCCGGTACATGAAGGTAGACGAAAGCAATCGATCGAAATTTTGTTGTTGAAAATGTTTCAATAAATATGAGCACGAAGCGATTGTTGACATGCAAGCGTGAAACAATATTTATGTGGCCAGTCGAAAACCAACAATATTGATCTAAGGCTCTATCTTCGGCGGGAAGTTGGGCCAGGAATTGGGCATTGGGGAACAACATATGTCTCCAAGGACTCGTTATTATGGATCAATGAGCATGAAGCGCGCATCGAGAGCAAACAAGGTGCTTAGGCATAAACATGTGTCCAAGTGGAATCGTCAACCACATCGGCGCAGGTGATTGCATCCAATCATACGAAAAAGCTGATCCTATTACACTGAAACACTCCACCGAAAGGGCGTCCTCAGGTAACGATTCTCGTTGGTTTGTTGATTTTTGTGATTTATTTTCCCAATATTTTCCCCGTTCGCTTGCTGATACAGAAGTGGCTGACATTGAAGGTGAAGGGTCATAATTGAGACACTAAGGAAGAGAGGGAGCGATTTCGGGAGCGAAAACCGCATCACAAGGAAACGATCTAATCATGCGTCTTTTTGGCGCTCAACCTGAAGTGCGATTTGTGGGCGACTGTCAGCGAAAGTCTTATGTCACCAATCCCCCCAACACCCACACACACACCCATATGACCAACGCAAAAAACGGTTCGTTTTGAATGGGATAACTGAACCTATCTCAGGGCAAACTGTTTGTGTTTGTGTGTCCCAACCGGTCTCGCGAGTCTTCATAAAACCTTTAACGATCTGTCTCGGTACGGTTGCACGCGCAGGGCAGAGGGGAAAAGCAAACGGAAACGGGAAAAGAACGAGTATATTTTTCGGCGCTATTTTTAGCCCCACCGTCGTAGCGCAAACGAACGATGCCAAAACAATCATATTTTATCGCGACCGATTTTCCCGTGCCTTTTCTACCGCGGGAAAACCGCGATCTTCCGCTTCCCTCGGTCGTGATCAGTCACTCAGTCGGTGGCTTTTCTTCTCGGCGGAAGCGAGAAGGAAAAACCAAACAAACACGCAAGGCGCACTGTGATCGTGGCGGCAATAATATATGACCCAAATCACGCCTTACGGATGGATCGGGATGTGTGTGCTGGAAGTGGCGGTGAGAGAAATAAAAACACACACGCACACACAAGACACAAGACGCCCAAATTAATACCAATCTAGAGGAGTACTCGAGCGCATGATGAACGGATGAACGGAACCTACAGCGAAACCGGGTGTGTGAGCTTATCGGATCGGAGTTCTCAGGGCAGAAAAACAAAGGCCAGGAACAATATGGCGCGGCACCGACACAAACAACGCTACGAAAAGAAACTCGTTTGGCAGATTATTTAACGCATAAACGTGCGAATGGGGAGTATGGGTGGTGTGACTGTTGCCTAATGAAAGAAAATTGGATGCTGGAGTTTATGAAAAGAGCATTCAGTTGTGATTGACGAAGAGATTGCTTTTGACAAGTTATCTAATTTTCAAATGAATTCAAGTACAAATTATAAATGAGGTGCATATGTTAAGAACATTAAGCCTACCAAACGCATCTTTGCTGGGGCGACTCGTTCCTCAAAGTTCGCCTGGAAGATTCTGGGCCGAAACTCATCTAGATAAACCTCCTTAACTATTCATACTACGGGCGCATCTCTCAGTCAGTATATAGCCTGAGTTCGTCTGATAGCTCAAGTCCTAGTCTTGGTTGATTTCTTGAAGTTTATGGGTTATCCTTCACGACTTAAGAGAGTCACGCCTTAGAGTCAAGAATCAAGGATCCTTGGTTATATAACTAAGCCCAAGGAGCTCCGTACGCAGCAATGCCTATTCAGCTATGCAGAAATGATAGACTGAGACCTTTCGAGATTGTAGTGCCAAGGAAGAGGAAGATAAAGATATTACTAAGAATGCGTCCTATGTCTATGCACAAACAGAGGTCTCTTGTCTTGAGCTTCTCAAGATTATTGCGCTGCTAAAAACACGACTAGACATGCTTTTTTTTTGGTGTTCCAACTTCCCGAAGACTTCAATTATCCAAGGTCTAAGGCATAGTGTGACTAGGAAATTATCAAAGCATGCCGGACTAGACTAGAACTAGATAGGCAAGAGAATACAAGATTTC
The DNA here is from genome assembly GCF_013141755.1 of Anopheles stephensi. Lineage (NCBI taxonomy): Eukaryota > Metazoa > Arthropoda > Insecta > Diptera > Culicidae > Anopheles > Anopheles stephensi. The sequence continues at coordinate 84,422,979 of NC_050202.1, read as the reverse complement.
CATGTTTCTTCTCTTGATGATGTCCAAAAATGTCCTTTGTCCTTACTTTCCATAAACTTTCTTTGAAGAAGCGTTTTTCATTAGTTTTCATATAAGGACTTTCTCTCAAATAAACTTCTTCAAACTCTTGACGTAAATTTAAATTTACCTCGGATCGTCTAGGACACCCCAATAAAATGACCGCTTCGAGCACATCAAAACCGAAACCGGCCGTCTCTATTCGTTACGAGACGTCCCTTAATGGTACTAAAGCGATTCATGAACACGTTGTTTGGTGCACACCAAATCAGGCTTTAGAATTTCAGACCTGCTTCACCATATGACAGCTCATTTGAACCGTCCCAAAAGCCACCCGCAAAGCACAGTGGTCACCGTGGTCATCTCCAAGGAAAACCGACCCACCCTGAGAAGCGTGGTGCGGTGCGGGATGTTTGCAATTTTTAGCTGAAACCCATTGTGCACTCGCACTCGCAACCATGCAGCACATTGCAACGGTAGCATACAAATTACCCTCACTAACTATGAGTAATGACTATGGGTTCAATTAGTGGTGACCCGTCGTTTTTCAGGCTCACTCGCTAAGCGTAACCGTGCAGATATGCTATGAATGCAGTCCGGGTCTCGGTTGTGCTGTGGCTCAAGAAAAGTAGAGAATAATATATAAAACGTTAGAGCGGGAGCCACGACTACACCACGGTGCAGTGGGGCAATGTAAAAAGCTACAATGTTTTCCTTCAGACACGGCCCCAGAGAGACAGAGGAAGGAGGTGCAGAGTACGTGACGGGTTTGTACAAAAGATCCCGATGCCGGAGAGTTCCCGTGGCCGGTAGTTTTCTGGTGGCCGAGTTAGGAGGGTTTTTTCTCCCTCCCCCCTTCAACGTGTGTGCTGTGTGCTCGGCGCTTCTATCAAGATGTCGGCCAGAGCGTCCTGATGAGACTCGCTCCTGCCAGCACATAAATCATTCTGATAAAACAGCTTGTGATTTTTCCGGCCATTTCCTCGCTGCAACAAAGACAGGCACGGGTCAGGACCGGAAGTGACGAATAATTATCACAAAATCTAATAAGCACCATTTTGATGTCCGGCATGCTGAAGTGTGCTGATGAATGGGTTGTGCGCGCGAGCACCCTTTTATGTGGTGATGCACGTACAATGCCCGTTCATTAGGGCTCACTTTATGGGAGTCGCGCCGGTCCCACACAATGGGCATTTAATTAGTTTATTTTATTTTGGACAACTTATGCGGATAAAAGTAGCGACGGTGCTAACGAATAAACTATTGCCTTCAATTATTATCCTATCTACTGCACGCTCGCAGTCGCAAAAACTGTCACATTGCAGTGGTGCTCTGGGACCTGGGGGAAGCAACGCTCCACCCGGAACCATCATTGACCGGAATATGTGTATATGTGTCAACGATCTCGTGCCGTATGCAATATCCTTCCGCGCCAACGTGCCAGCTATTCAATGTCCCCGAACAGCAAGCATCGAGACTGGCCGGGCGCACTGGTGTGGTGCGTTGATATGTGGAACGCATTCGACCAGTGTCCTGGATTCGTAGTTGCCTCCCTCGCTATCTCCACCGGCTCATTTGGAACGTGCTCTAGAAAATGAAGGAAGCAGTTCCTCGTGCAAGGGAATATACGATCAAGGTTAGTAGAGGTTGCAAACGGCTTGCAGCAATGGGGACGAGTTTTATTAGCTTGTATATGGGGCGTTGGCGAAACCCTCCGATCCTGAGTGAGACGCTTTATTGAACTCGGAAGAACATGCCACTTCCTGTACAATTCATTCCGAGCGTCCAAGCGTATCCTTCTGACGTTGACCTCAAACATCACCAAAAAAAAAAAAAACGCCCCGGTCGTGTCATTAACCGAACCGAACTGCACTAGGGACATCCGGGTTATTTTGAGAAGAATCTCTTGGTCCATCGTCGCTGGGTTTTACGAGGCAATGCAAGCCATATTATTATATGACACTAACAAAAGGAAAGGACCAGGTTGCGTGAACAGTTCTAGCAATTTCATTTAAAATTAATTGTTTTAATAGCCATTTTGCATTTCTTGCACCTCATCGTAGCTATTCAACAGGCTGGCCAAGGGACTCGAATCGAAAGAAGCAAGCCTACACCATGACATCCTTCCGGTCATATTTCAACGCCCCGTTGGGACAGTATCGATCGAGTGGTTGGGAGTGGATTGTTTGCTAGGTCGCCGCCGCTAGTTTGCTGTCGTCAATTATGTAAATTGTGCAATCCATTAATTCCCAATCAATAGAGTAAACCACTGGCCGCACAGAGGTGTAACATAGCCACGGTGCGGAGGGACGCAGATGGTGTAGATGGGCTACAAATGACCTTAATTGAGGAAGCAACCAACAACAACAGCACTCCTGGTCGATGGTGTTAGAAGTGGTTTAGGGGAGAACCCTAAGTATTGAATTACTGTCGCACACTCTGGGTTGAGACATATGACAGGGCTTATGTTCAATTTGTAGCAATCAAAACAATCTCAAACAACTTGGACACTAAGAGGTTTTTCGAGCTATTTCCAGCTCTTCAACTCTTCAATTTGAAAGACGTCAAGAATAGAATTTTGATTTTGGATTTGCCAAAAATGGCGAGTCCTCCTACTGATTGTGTTGTTTACTTCGAAAGCTCCCTTCTTCGTTCCCTGTATCTTGAAGCTTTTCCCAGGGCTGCTTGACTCCACCGCCATCACAACACTTACGAGAATCAGTACAAAGTGTGTACACACGCGTCCCCAACTGAAGACCGTGCGCTTGTAAGGATTAAATTAAAGATCGCCGTACCCGGATACACACACACCCCAGCCTTCTTCCCCTTTCCTTCCCCCCTGGTTTGGTGAGCACGTGTTTCAAAACGATCCTATAGCCACAACACAAACTCTGCTTTCCCAAGCGCCCAACCGACCGGGCTCCCCGAGCCCGAGCCCTTTGTTTCCATTTCCCTATAATCGCCCCACATTATCGCCACTGGTGGGCAATGCGAAACGGTTGTTCGAGCGTTATTTTTATCATGTTACTCCCCTATCGGGGGCAGAAAATCAAAACCCTACCACCCGTCGGTTTTGGTCGGTGCGTGCCTGCCTGCCACCGGAATTGGCATAGTTGCAAACCGGCGGGAACCAATTTTCTCGAGGCAGATTCCAGAGCCCCCGTAGTAGTGGCTGGAAAAACACTGCCGGCAGGGAATGGGAATAGAAGTGCCACTACCGTGCTGGTACACGTGTACACGCTGATTCTATGCCGATGGCCGGTGTCTGTCGGCTTCCCACCACCGAACACGTCGCGTCCGATTCTTTTTATTTTCGCACGCCGGGCCACACGCTACGGCTGGCGGCGGCGCGAGTGTGTAAGGAACGATTTACACTACATATAGTTTAGATTAGAGAGTTCAACAAGATAGCGCAGCGAGAAGGGGGAGTTGTTAGTGATGTGTTTAGAAGCGCATGCGACTCCCCACACAGGAACTTGACTCACGGTGGTCGGCGGGCGCTGAGAACTGCAACGGAATTCGAACCGCACCGTGAGGCTCGATAATTGGTTTGTGAGAAACTCGAGCACGATCCCTTATCTACGTCAGCTGTGGGGAAGGCTCGGGCGAGACTGGCCCGACGAATTCCTTGTGCTTGTGGCTCTTGTTTGGGATTGCGTGTGGGCGATGCTGTCCCGTTCGCTCGCTGTACGCACGGCCGTTGTCCAACCACCCCCTCGGTGCATAATTTACCCCGTGCTGGTGGATCAGCAGTGGCTAAGAATAGCAAATGCCATGCCATGTCAGTTTAAACTATTAAGCGGCGAGTGTCAGACACATGTTATTGTAGAACAATTGCCCCAAACAGTGAATCTTGATTGGATATTTATATGCGTGCCTCTTGGAGTTATTTATGGAAATTTGTAGCGCTTATCGGTATGTTTTAATGTACAAGGAAGCAGTGGACCGATGGGATGGTCATGGCTGAACTGTACCCGAACTAAGGTGCAGGTGTAACGGAAGGGTATAACATTCATAGCGGTATAGCGATTACGATGGCTTGTGAACAAGGAATCCTTTCAGAGCTGTAGCATAACTCCTGATCATACAGCTCTTCAATTTGCTACCATCATAGGCCTGCACCAGAGCGATTGGCTTTGTTGACCGAGTCTCGGAGATGGAAATTTAAGGGAACTTATTCTCCTGATGCCATAGTCAACAGTTTGAGCCTCTTTAATGTAGTAGAAGCTCACTATAAAATCAAGCCATCGGGCAAAAACTTCGACTGGATACTACTGATGCTATTGCCAAAATGACACAGCGGCCCTGCTATCAAATGTCCGTTTTAAACATTGGTGATGTCCGGCAAGATGATCGAATTATTGAAGTCGTCTGATACTTTACTCATCTTGGGTCAAAAGTATAGAGCATTTATAGACCCAGGACTCTCATACGTAGGGGCGGCCCGATGGAAGAGGCGACAACGGCGCTAGTCTTCATAAGACAGGACCGAGGTTCAAATTCCATCCGGACCGTTCTCCTGTAGTGAGGACTTGTCTATCCAACTACGTGGTATCATTGAGTCTAGTAAACCAGACATGGTGGGCATGGTCTAAGAGGTCGTTAAGCCAAGAAGAAGAGGGAGAGAGACGAGAGTCTCTGTCAGATATCATTATAAGGATGGGTAGACCATGAGCGGTATCGAGGATTATTGGACAAGGTCAAGACCGCGAAGCTCCTGATCAGTAAATAAGCAAGCTCTTAAACGACTCTGAGATTTGGACAGATGTCCATAGCTTAAGAAAACATCATAGCATTTATGAGGACGACGTCGAGAGGGATCCAGTCGAATCAAGGCATTTTACGTATAGAACCAAATTGAATTCGCATGGCTTCGGTGGGCTGATCATGTCATGAGAATGACACTGGATATCCCAGCATGTTAAAGGTGTGTACGATGAGACGATGAAGACGCAATCTGGAATGGAGTGATGCAACTTTATCACCGGAACTGAAGCTAAGGAGACGGAAGGCATAACATAATGCTCCGTAACGAACGCGAAGAGGACAATTATTCAATAGCGCCCATAATAGCGGAGTCATAACAATCAATTCTCATAATATTTATCCAACCGATTTAAATTTACCCAGTACTTAGAAGACTTTTCCTGCGAAATGCTCTCATCCCTCATTTAAGTTTCGGCGTTGATTATGTCTCCAAATTTACCATTAACTCAGCAGCTATTAACTAACCAGGACCAGGAGCAAACGCTAATCAGTGCGTATGTAAGGTTATGGTTTGGTTATGACGCACAACGGCACAGCACATCGATTGCATGATAACGCGGTCGCAATTCCGACTACCGACGCTAATGAAGCGGCGGATTTTTCCACTACCAAAGGTACATTTTCATTGTTGTGCTCGATCTGTGGGTCGAAGGGGAAAATGGGTGGTCGGTTTCCCGGGGGGTGGTGGGAAATCCGGGCTTCTTCCTACCGACTCATGATATTGTATTAATCAATATTGATGGGTGCATAAATTGTGATCTGTGCGATAAGCCGAAACGACTTTCCGCTGCAGTAAACGTTTGCCCTCTAACGATGTCTAAGGCGATGCTAATGGGTGGTGCGTGGAGGCAGTTTATGCCTTTGTTGCGCTGGAAAAACGTTCTTCGACTGGCATGATGCAATATGCAATGATTTTTTCCTTTAATAAAGGTTCTAAGAGATATATGAAACGAATGGCTTCAAGTTTAAGTCAATTAAAATATTTTATCTAGAAAGTTAAAGTTTTCCGGGAAAAATAAAACCAAAGACGCCATCACTCACGGGTGTTAAATTGAAGCAACCGCTTGCCAAACGAACTAGGGTAAAGCCAAATCCATTCGCTTTTTTCTCACCCTTTAGCCACGCTTTTTCCACCCATTTTTGTCTGCTTCTTGCAAATGTGCAATTTGTTCCCTTCCTTTCGCTGCGGGAAAAACCGCAACGCCGGTGTGAGGAAACCGCTCGAAATGGAGAAACGGCATAAATGTCGGCATTTGGTCGGGAGACGAGTGTAGTTATTTGAAGTGATGCCCTTGATTAATCGTGCGGTACATTGATTGGGTGAAATTGATTTCCACCCGGCAGTTCGCGTTCGAGTGCAATGCGAGAATGAGGAACTTGAATTAGTGTGGAAAAAACCAAACCCCCGAACGTTGAACATCCGCAGGTGATCGGACTCTTGAGGTTTATGGCTTGATTGGGCGAAGTTTTTTTTTGCATTGCAAGGAAGACTTACGGATTAGTTTAGCTTAAATTTGCATGAAATATTTGGACGATTAGTTTTCATCAGAAGTCCTCTGCGCAGTAACAAAAACACATCAACCCGAGCATGTGACCCTTACGATGCGATGAAATTCTTTATGCTACTGCGACTGGAACTGGAAAGAGGTGTGACCGAACGAGAAGTTTGGATGGCGAAAAGTACGGCGAGGCGAGAACAGGTTTTGAAGTGTTTTTGGATCGCGCAAAGATCGATTGACGCAATTTAACGTGACCAAAAATTACGTTCCGATCGTTTGAACCGGCTTAATGACTCACATGCGCAGAAGAGGAATTCTCAACCAAACAAAAACACTGGACGAGAGATTTGTTCTGCAAGCATTCTACGGAGCTTGTGCTTTGAATTACACTGGCGATTAATTAGGTCTAGCTCAGTATCTTGTCTACTCCATGTTAAGCAACCGTCGTGGCTAATGAACTTTCATGCTCCGAAAATGTTCAACCTGGAACACACACACCCAGAAAACATGCCTGTTCCATCAAGTCATGTGACTTCTGGCTGATTGCTTGCCACTCCCCACACGCCAAAGATCACTTCCTTCACCATCAGCAGAACAGGTTTCGTTCGCCAAAACCCTTCCAAGCAGGTTTTACGGTTAAGGGGTCATCAGCAAAAGACAAAATTTTGGCAAACGTGCCTCCGGAGGAACGTGCGGATCGGTGATCGGGCGAATGACGCCTGCCGACAGTCGCCTGAGTCACATGACTCGATACGGGGTTACGCTTTTGGGAACAGGCCCGCGGTACACGCGCACATTAAGTTGGGTCACATGATTGGACCCCGCGAGGGAATCCGATCCCCGGGGGCGATGAGTCACGTTCGCGATCATCAATGTCATCGTTCGGTGCGTCCAGCATAACGATCCTCCAATTCTACGCTCATTGGTGGTTTGCCGCCAGTAAAACCAGCTATAACCGGTCCCATAAGTGTGGAGACGGTTGGAATGCTTGTGATGAATAAATTGATTGTAAAAAAGGTGCATTATTATTCTTTTCCGTTTTGACGTGCTTTTCGACGATTTTGCCAAAAATATACAATTGGTTCGTACGCAGCAGCAGGCATGGTGCGGGCACGTGTAGCACGGGCTTTGAGAAGCGGGATTGTCAATATAATTATATCGTCTGGTGGGTATGTTTCTGCATAAATGCATATCATTTAAGCTAATACCATTATTGGCCAAGGGAAATCGAAAATAATACCCCCGCGGCCGATCGACGCTCATCGACGAGAGTGGTTTTGGATTTATCGAAATCGCCATCGAAGTGAAATGCTTTGCCAATGCAAATCGGGTTTGGCGAGTATTCGGGTTGAGTTTGTTTTAATTTTTATTTTAAGGATAAATAGCTTGGCCACGCAGTGAATATATATTTTAGAATTCATTAAACATGAGATGCCAACATACTATATCAACAAGTTACAGGCGGGAACAAACATCATCATATCACATAGATTTAGCATCTTGTTAGGCACTGTTAGATGTTTATTTTCTTGCCAATTGAATTTTATACATTTTATCATTTTCTGTAATTGAAAAATTGGTGCTCTCATCATACAGTGCAACAAAAAACATATTACAGGGGTTTTCAATTTATTTGGTAAGATTTCATTTTATTTTATCTATTTTTTTATTGCAGGATATTGTGACATTTAAGACAATATACTCAGATAATACACATTAGTAAGCAAATTCAATATTCAAGATTCGGCACAAATTTTAGAGAAACATTAAAGAAGCTCAATTGATAAATCTAAAATAATTATGAAACCAATTTTTTTAGAATAATTAATTTTTATTTTTTAAATGCATCGGCAATGCTATATTTTTAATTAATAATAGTAAAATTAAATTTTGTTTTTTTATTGCTTAAGGACGGCTTGGTCGCGTTGCTAACTTTTTTATGAAAAACTAAATTTGTTTAGAGAAAATAAATTAGTCAGTGCTCCACCACCTGCTCGCAAAATTTCGCAAGGAATTTTGCGAAAATCGACGCTCCACTGCTATATTTGTTGTGCTAAATTATCAGCTACTTTTGTGATATCATCTGATAACATTTCCCTATATATAATGAAATTGAATTTTTTTGAAAAGGCGTATGAGGTCTCACAGAATCAAACCCCTTATAAATAAACGATTCAAAAAGTTGCACTCGTTCAAAATCCCTGTAGCGAGTAACCCTGTATTTACTTTCACTTTGCATGTTTACAGGCCTCGTAACAAACGAGCTGTTGGCATAGCAACACACATCACATATAAGTGTTGCTTCATTAAATTTAAAAATGAAGTACGCAAATACAATTATTCACCTCAAACGAATCATGATGGGCCTTTCCCCATAATTTAAATACATTTTGTTTACTGATGTCACTTTTTTTCTCTGGGCAAAACCCACTCCGAGCTGGAAAATATTTCCAAAATTGTGAAATATTTAAATTTGCTTCGAACTAGAAATAGTATCTCCACCATTTAATTTTCCTTCAATTAGACGCTACATTTGAACTGTTTACAATAAGTGATAAAGTTATTTTTGGGACATACCTTCTGACGCCAAAATGCCCTTTCAACCTTGAACCTCATCACAGCTTACATCACTGAACTTGCTTAGACGCTTAGGCGGGTTAACTAATTGGGTACTTCGAAAGTCATGACTCCCAGAGGGACCAGAGTTCTCGAGTCAACTTCACTGACGCAGACAGATCGGCCGACCTAACACGTTTTCTTAAAGCGGTGATTGTTTATCTGCCGCCGCGTCAATCTGTTCCCCTCCCAGCCAACGGACAAACGACGCCACAATGCCCAACCATTGATAAATAGTGTAGTTAGCCAGCAGCCGAGTGGCGTGCTCATCACCATTTCCGTCCGCTTCACTGGGGCGCAAAAACATAAGACACTGTACGCAACCGGCCACAAGTGCATCTGCTTTTCATCAAACGATTGACAGCGTGGTCGTACAAAAATGAAGTGCGCCCAGGGTTTCCGTTCGGCTCGGTTCGACGTACCGATGGCAACTGTTGCTGGAGCATACGTAGATATATATATTTCATGCTCCAGCGAGCCCGGGCGCGAGTCAATTAGATGCTAATTTGTTTATTTACGCAAAGATTTGCAGCTTTTGCACTTCTGCACATGTTTGGGATGAGGGACTGGATGGGGCGGACGGGCTTCTTCGTTTGTTTTTTTTTATTCTCCTTCGCTCCGCATCGCTGATGATATGTGCGCAGCAGATCTGCAAAAGGATGCTGCGTACGGGTGGTTATTTTAAGCCACAACTACCTGCCTGCATGGGGAGTGGAATTTCCATACTCCAACCACCCCATTTAGGCACTTCAAAGCGATTGGTTTAATTTAACTTCATGACTCATTGATTTTGATTGCGAAATACGATGCGTGGCATGGCGTGGTTGGCGTGAATTTTACGATAAGCAGCCGAGAGAGAAATTTAAACATCACCTCGCGTACTGTAGGCTTTCCTACCACCGGTTAATGCGCTTGTCGGTTGGATGGAAGTTTGGATAATTTTTATACACTCTTTCCTTACCTGGCACAGGGAGGAAGATTAATAACAATGAAGCGGAATCACTAGGAAAGGCTGGGGAAAACATGACGTTACACGGCGAAGGCCACCTTGCCCACATCGCCTGCCCAACATCGGTATCGTTCCACGCACCGGTGCAATAACTCAAACACTTCAAAGTCACCACATCCGACCACGACCCAAGACGATCGTGCAGCTTCTAGAGCTTCTTTTGCAATTCCACACAACGGGTCGCACCGGGCAACCTTCCCTTTGACTAATGAAGTGCGAACGAAGTCAACGCTGGCGGCGGTAACCAAACCAACCTTCCAGGACGTCACGTATCCTTCCCGCAAGCCACCACCAGACTATGCCATCCCTCACGGTGGAAAAGTGTGAAAATGTAACTTTTCATCAAATTCATCTCAAGCACAGAGAAGGCAAGAAAAAAAAACGATCGGGGCGTAAATTGAAGTTCGGACCAGCGAACAGAATGCGGCTGGCTGCGAGCGCACTCCAGCGGGCACGAAGGACAACGAAACGATTGATTTGTGGCGGCGACGTTGGCGAATCTCTGGCAAAGTTAAATAAACTGTGAATAAATTTGTGGTCGTATTTTGTGTTTTTTTTTCCTTCTGGGATGTCTCTTCTTCTTTTTTTTTGCTGTGCCGTTCATTGGAAATTCCGATCACTGCCCAAAGGCGAGAGTTTCGAATGGGATTGGAAAAATAAGCAGGACAAGTTAATTTGGTGCGCGACCTTTTTTTTTTTTGTTGCTTGCTTGGATTTTTCTGCCCGTGTTAGAAGGAGACGAAAAAACGGACGAAAACATCTTCTCTTTAATAATAACGAAACAAACTGTTGCTAGATTTTTCTAAGCCATCGGCCTTCAGGAGTTAAATCCATGAGATTCCATTTTTCCAAAAGAGATAAAAAGTATTATAAATATGCCTAATTTTTTGTTAATTATGCCAGATAGAAGGTAGAAAAGAGGTCTAATGAGTTGTGTGAATACAGCAAGATTAAATAGCAGCTATACGATCAATAAGCTTCCCACTTCTTTCGATCTTGCACCCGTCAGGTCGTGGTTTCGAATCTCTCCTGGATCGACTCTAACGCGGGGAACCGGCAATACAGTTTTCACTTCAAGAAAAACAAAGCATCAATTAAGTAAACTTTCAAGAATAAAAGCTTGTTTTAAATATTCATAAAAAAAGAAGATCTTAGTGAAATTTCACCAAAAAAAAGCTCATTCACTTTTACAGACAGTTTTCTTCATTGCAGAGGTTTGGAGTACTTATTCGACATGATCTTAGATTTCTTTTCTCAAGAATTATTACGGACAGCAATCGATTGCTTAATTTTTTTTCCAATGACAGCCATAAGCATTCATTGCAAAAACAGGAAGATGAATATAATCAGGCACCAACATTAATCATGCCTCGTACATATTTTAATCTTACAAAAAAACGACGAAGCCGTACTTCGCTCGGTGAAAGCTTTCACTTGTTGAATTCTCTACTCCCTCAATGTCAAAGCATTGAAAATCGTAGAAAATCAATCCAGGAATAACATTTCCGACCGCAGTCATAAGATGAGATCTCATTAAATAGAAATACTCTTCACGTGAGCTAAGTACTAAGTCCTTTCTTAGGATCAAGAATTCATTTCGAAAATAATCAGAAATCGGTTTGCAGCTATATTTAACACTGAGATGAACGGAGATAATTTTTGAGAAGTATTGGTAGAACTGCCATTACAAGATGATGCTTCTTATAGAGAAGAGGCCTTCAAACCTTGGCGACCACTAAACTACTATTCCTGGCAATGACTTATCGGTAAGTCACGTCATGCACAATTGGTAAAACCAACAGCGCAGGAGCGAACTAAAATCACCAAAACTAGGTTACCTTGCCATCGCCAGGCCCATCCCGAGCAGCTTTTTTTTTGTGCGAACTACACGACCTCTGGAAACGTGATCCAGGCAGGCGGTGTCTGTAAATGGAAATTTGTCATTCGATCACCGAACCCCACCCTCACTGACACCCCCAGCAACGGCTTGAGTACGAAAGTGTGTGTGTGTGCGCTTGTAAGACAAGCAAAATGAAATGCTACGCACGTAAACCATAAATCAGCGAGTGGCACAGTATGCGTTCCCCTGGCACGATCAGCTTCGTGAAGGTGCTGTGGACAAACTTTCTCACGCCCAACCAAAAAAAAAAAACGGGGGACCGGTACAGTTTAAATGGATTACACACATAAGCATGCTAACATTCATCATACGCACGGGTTGCACCATCCCACTGGGTTCCCCCGTAGGTCGAAGAAATAAATCTCCCGCTAGCTGTGTTCTTGTTTTGCTCCACAAATCTTTCATTCCTTTCTAGATGCAAAATAGAACATACGAACATAGGAAGAGCGGGTACGAAATCTTTGCGATCTTCCATCCGGTCATTAAACGGAATGTCGTCATTGGCAGGCGAGGAAATGAGGCGAACATTTTCCAGCCCCATTTGCGTACCCGCAACCCGCACAAATACGCACAAACTGTCAACGGTTCATCGTACGTCGGTGCGACCCCTATCCTGCGTGACACCCTCTCGACGTTCATATTTATAAATAAACTTCTCTCTATTTATTTTTCTACGATGCGAGCCGATCAACAACAATTTCCGTGCTTGCTTCTTCCTTTTTCTTTTTTTGGTAGCAAAGCCAATTGCCCATGGACACTTTCGCCCTTTTCCAGCGTTGATTGGAGTGTACAGCCAATAGCCACTTCATTCGCGCCAATTTGCACAACATTTTAATGTTTTCTGTCCAGGGGGTTTTTCGTTGAAATCCTCGCATCAATATCGACAAAGAAAAACACCCACCAATATCCGATAAGCTAGTGTCCGGTAGTGGCAAGCAAGCGATCGGCTCCGGTAAACAAACGCCGTACGGGTACTGAACACGCACACACACAAAAAAAACCTACCGTTTCGTTTATGCAAACTCACTCGAACTCGAGGGGCGAGGTGATGGACCGGAACTCACGCAATACGCGCGATTTGTTTACACACCACGATCGAACCACTATTTGTGCTCCACTCGCACGCTCCCAACTCTTCCCCCTATCGAAGGTGAAGGTGAATCGAATCGAGAAGATCCTACTAATATTGGCCGCACCCTGAAGTGGCCGCAGAAAGGGAGGAAGAACACGGTAGCGCTCACTTTACGTTCATTCATGGAAAGATGTTGTGGGATGTCTTTGATGACGATTGTTTCTTTTTGGGATGGCATCCCGATAAGGCACACACAGCCACAGACACCGGAGGGTACAGTGATGGCGCAAATTCGTCCATGATGTCAGCTGATGTCAGCTGTCAACGATCACAAATCATCGCAATGTCGGTGCTGCTGACGGTTCTGTTTACTTTAGCTCCAGAAATACGCGAATTGGCGCACCATTGTAGGCTTCGGCGGAAAAGGCTTCCCAGTAAAGGCGCTCTTAACAGCGAGTGCGAGTGACGCATTTCGCGCACGCCAACTCCACCAAAACTGTCCACACACACACACACACACACACACAGTGTTTGTGTTGACAGTTGGAGGCGTCCAGAATCGTGGCCGGCGAAGGTCAACGGGCAGCGAACAAACGAACCCCGAATGTCCGCGTGGGCTAAGCGCCCCATTTGTTGATAACCCCGCGGAATGGAGCCAATCCGATTGGTGTGGACTGCACCATATGAGTCATTGTACTGTCAGGATGCTTTCACTTCGCATCAATGAATGATTGTCTGGCGGGCAGTTCGGTGGCACTAGATGGAGGAGGTTGGATATTTTTGGCCACAGTTAACTCTTCTCCTTGCGGGCCTCCTCTCACTGTGCTGTTCGGGACTGCTGACGTTCGAGCAAAGAGTTTTGATGAACACCAAAAATAACAATTAGCACTCGTATGCCACAAGATGACAGTCGGAAACATTTATCAGGGCGAGTGTCGAAGAGGACATTGAGCTATGTCCGTATCCAGGAAACAGGAATAACACGAAGAAACTCTCATCAGTTTTCCTTCTTCGAGTTAGTTATATTTTTAAAATTACAAGTCGGTTACGAAAACCACTCTCAATAATGATGATGATGATGATGATGATGAGAAGATTGGTCCGCTTTCACCCGTCATCTCATTATCCTTTGTGATCTGTCATCTGTGGCAATCAATGGTCAGGCGAGTCCTCTCGTCTTCCGACGTCCGAGGCATCCTCGCGGAAGCTTCTTCTGCGGAAGATTCGGCCACTTCGCCACTGCTCGTGCGTGGGCAGAAGAAAAGGGAAAATAATTTCTCATTTTTCCATTTCAACAGTTCGCACCGCAGTAACAGCAGCTCTTGTAAGTGTGCTTTGTATGTGTGTGTGTGTGTGTGTTGTTTTAATGTCACCTCTGTCATATTTTTCATCCACAGCTCTTCGGTTCGGTTTTTTTTGTTGTTGTTGCTTACAGCGCCTTTTGGGTGGTCCATGTCGTTTCATTTCACGGCGCGACAGTAACACGTGCTACTGTCTGTCATTTGCAAAATTCGCCGAGTGTGGAGAGCGTTCGTTCGGGTGAAAAATTTGTATCCATAATCGCCCAGATTTAAGCGTGACAGCGTTTTTTTTGTAAGCAAACGATGGAAATAGAATGCAACAAAAAACCCGAATCTAATTCTCGCCTTCTACCCCATTTCTCTAGCTTTCTCTGCTAGGTGGGAACCAGATCCAAAGGCGTACCACTGTGCCTTTTGCAATAATCATGGCAGTGGAACATAAATTTCCACTTGAACATTCAAGATCACGCTTCTAGAATCGGCCTGCCCCATCGCCCCGCAGCAAATGAGTCCTTGACGATGCTGGCGTTGGAGTTTAAATTAATTCATTCTTTCGCCAACCATTCAAACGATTCCACGGTGCGTTTCATTTCTACTTGTTATCAATTTATCTGTTTCAATTTGCCGGGCAAAAGTATAAATTAATTACCTCGGCAGCGCTCAATTAGGATTTAGAGCACACCGGGCATCGATTCCACCTTTGCCAAGGTACGAGACCTACCGACGCAGCATGATGGCAATGATGATGATGATGATGGCTTTCAAGGCTTGCCACTGCGTGAATCACGCCGGCGAAAAGTTCAAGGTCCAATTGGCCACATCTCGCAAGGAGTGCGCTCCTCAAGGGTCTAGCCTTCTTTGGCTAATAAATCGCCCCGTACACCTACAGCGCGACGGCTAGATCGCTTTATTTGGAGGAGGAGCAGGAAAACACACAGCTGCCGGGGAAATGCCGGTCGGATTTGGTGGCAGACGTCGGTCGCGTGTCCTTGGCTATTCACTTACCGAACACTGAAGTGCAAAGTTGTTTCTTTTCTTTTGCGCTATTTGATAATTCCATTGCACGCGCCTTATCGCACCGAACGCCGGATCCGGGCGACGATTTGTTACACCTTTGTGGCCTTGGTGTGGGGCTCACGCCAATCCTGAAGCGATGGGAAAAGTTTTCGCCCAAGCTAGGTGAGAATGCGATGAACTGGTATTTGAAAGATGGGACTAACTTTGCCGTGCCCGTTCAATAAATTGAGCATTTAAAGCAGAACAAGCGCGCAAGAAAAGTGAGGAGAATTCGCTAGAAAACGAATCTGAAGGAATTTTCTCCCGCCATTTCAAAGAAAAGGGAAAACAGCACACAATAGAGTACAGCTTTCCGGGAATAGGCTTAGTCAAGCGATTCTCACACCTGTCAACTAGCTCCAACCCAAGGCTTGGAGACTACCGGAAATTATTCACTTATCGTCGGTGTAAAGGAGCTCAAGTTGGCCCTTTTTTTTGGGAGGGTGTCGTTGTGTCGTTTATCAAAAACCTTTCCCATTTCGCCGAAAGGGATATGTTATTTGAACGTCAAAGTTCTAAAAGAGCGTCCTTAGCTTACCAGCCTGTGTGTTGGTGTGTGTGTCCTTTGCAAGGTGTTGGGGACCAGAGTCCCTAAAAATAGCATGTAAGATCTATAAAGGGATGCCTTAGTTATATAAATATCCTTCCAGCGGTTTCTTGGGGTTTCTGCTTAAGAACAACTTTTTTTTTTTTGTTCGCATTTGCCGTGTTGAAGCTACAAAATGGTTATGTTTCGTTGATAAAGATAGAGTGATGGTGGATTAGCATAATTTAGCAAAAGCGGGCTTTTAAACGAAGAAACCTTGGCCGAAGTACTAATAGCGAATTCTAGAACTTCCTTTGATAAACTCACTGTAGCTTCTTAGTTGCTTTTATATTAAGGAACATATCAAAAGGAGATTAGCAGCTAAACTATGGAAGATAAATAGTTGAGCATGCTTCTACGATTCGCTGACCAGAATCTCAAAACCTACCAGGAACGCTGCCAATGATCGTGCGATACTTGATGCCTTCCAAATTTGCCACTATCTCGATCGCGTCACTCCGTCGATCGCTTCACGCTCTTCAGCCTGGCCTTGTGTTCAGCTGATCAGCAACGTTCTGCCCTACCAGCTGCAACGGCCATAACAGTGCCGCTCTGCTGTGCTAAATTTGGTCAACTATAATTTGCACTCTGGCTTCATGTTTTCGCTGCCGAAGGTAAGATCTGTGGCCTCCGGCCGTTTGCGTGCGCTCCGGGTGATCCGGGTGTGCAGATAGTGCGCTCATAACTTTTGCAACCACGCCTGTTGAAACTTTGGTTGTTTGTATGTGCACATAAAAAAAAAACACACACACACACACACACACACACACACACACACACGAAATGCCTACAACATGACAGCGCACTTTAACGGCCCACCGGACGACCTTGGACGAAGCTGGGCGAAGGAAACACATGCACACACACAGCGGCTGGACAATCGTACGCCGGTGGTACGATATCACCATCAACACTAAATAGTGTAACATTACTCCAATCTTAATCGCGATCCGAGATCCGGGCTTACCGCAAAGCCGCTTGGAGCAGTTCTCAAACATCTGTTACTGGTTACTGTTTTTGTTTTTGCTCGTTCACTACCAACGGCTGTCAATTGTGACATTTCTACCACTGCTGACGTACGGTATCCATCAATGAGAGGGGGAGAATTTGTACTACTCCTGTTGTTTACTCTTAGGTCGGTTCTTGAGCGAGCGGACCAAAAATGGGGAGCGACTGTAAGCATCCGCAAACACACGACGGATCGGACCGATGGCTCGATGATGGACAATCATTTCCCGTTTTGTACAGGTTTGTGTTGAAAACCAGTAAGTGTTCTCGGTATGACTCTCCGCTACGTCTTGCATGCTCTCGAGCAAGCACACATCAAACTCTGATGGAAAGATGTCAATCACTTTCCTGGTGGGTTTGGCTAGAGGGTGGAAGCAAAGGCCGGGTGGAGAGTTTGTTTAAACCAGTTTGCTTGCTTGGCTGCCTGCTGTTTGTGTTTTTGATGATACATTGCGATACAATTCTGGAACAGACGGAACGGGAACAGGAAGTGAGAGTGCTGGTGGAGGCGCACTGCTGTACACTGTCAATGTACTCAGCAGATCAATCGATTGGTCGATTGGTACGACATAATTTGTGGTTGGTTTCATCGCTGTCGTGTCGCGCCGAGGTGATACCGGTAATGGAGATGTAAACGGTGTTTAGATGATCAAGGTTCTGGAACGTGTTGCGTGTTGACTTCAACTAGTCAGTTAGACAACAGATTGATTGGACGACAATTGTGAGTGAACGGTGTGACGGGTCGAGTTGTTCGGATTGAAGTATTTAAATTAACTCAAAGTAATTGGAAAGAATCTGACAAATGCCTTGATGAAAAGAATATTTTGGATGGATGAGTATCTTCAGGGACTTTGCCATTGGGATCTCTTCAAGGAACTTATAGCTTCAACAATTTTTTCTGCGTTTTAGAGCTTCCAGTTATCTACAAAAACAATCCTTTTTTTGAGGATTCGACTCAAGGGTCAAAATTCAAAACACACTTTGTCATGTAAACAAGCCCTACTCCTGGTGTAGTACTTTTTCCCTCAACTCGCTGCCATTAATCAACTTATCGAATTTCTCATTCATCATCAATTTGCCCTAGCGAAAAAATGCTCCCTGACCGACATATCTCAATGTCCCACGGTGCATCCTGGTGCACTCTAGCACACGTGCAGTTTTCCGGAGGATAAATTGGAAACTGAAAAATACGACCACCCCGTACGTACGTGATCGAGTTATGCGAATTAAGGACAGCGCACTGGCCAACAACCATCCTTCGGTAGGCTTGCGTTGTTTGGGAACGAAGTACATCGCAAAAATTACTCTCCACCATACGGTTAAGTACACGGTGTTGTTGTCTGAGGAACGCTAACCAAATTTTGAATCAATTAAAATCCGATAAAATTAGGCCTTCCGTAGTTGTACAGGCGCTGATAGCGCAATAAAATGTGCCTGATTGGGAAATTCAGCTTCAATAGCAAAGTTAGGGACGAGCTAGTTGCTTCAACTACTAGAAACAGCAAAAGTATGATCAATAGGGGATGTATTTGATCGTCCATCATAGACCACTTGAGCAAGTAGATATACAGTGCCCGTTCCTTTTAGATGCTTCAGTGGCAAGTTTTCGCCGAATTTCGGCGGGGGATATATTTTTCCAACTGAAACCACCACATCCATGCGTCATATCCTTTTTTCCGGTCGGGTTAATGGATATCGCTCCGTAGAATAGACGGGCGGCCAATCGAGTGAGCTGATGTTGCGGTTGGCTTTGAAGCTTAATTGCCTTGCCGGACCAGTACTTTGTGGTAAAAAGTAATGGAACCGACTCGTACGGGATGCTGTACTTTGTACTGTAACTCCCATCCAATCATGTCCGCTGTATGCAAATAAAATTTTATAACCCATCCCGTTATTGCCGACTTCCGGTCCCGAACAGTAGGATATGCGGTTCACTTCTTCTTCGTCTTCTGGCAGAAGATCAACGTGACATCACGATACACGTAATGCGTTTTACTTGTATCGAAACCCACTACCTACTGCTACAAAAGCAGATACTTACCCCAATAGTGGAGCTGGCTGAAGGTGGGCGCTTTACAGCCACGATTCAAGGATTCAAGGATTTTGCGAGAGTAGGTGTACGCTTACGGGGTTTAGCTTCCGTTCCGGATTGCAAAAGCATGGATGTGGTCACAGTGATTTCGATGCAGCTGCATTTCGGTCAACTTTTTAAACACTCGTTCTTAAAGGCACACGCAAGGACTTTTCATGGAAAAGTATTGGGAAACTTTCAGTGGGTAACTCCTTTCACTTCTAACACTTTTTTAAAGCCGTTTTTCACTTCAAACTAATAACACTTGAATTTTAAACCTGCTTAAAGACACAAAGAAACGCATTTAATATTTAACTTTAAACATTAAACACTTTCACTCGCCCACACACAGCACTAAACTACGCCTGGCGCAATAACACTCGAATGCAGCACTGAGACTAAGATTTAAGCTTTCCACTTTCCACTACGGAAAACGACCGCCCAGAATCGAACACCGGACCGATCTGTGGCTGGGAAATTATTCTTAGCACACCTTCCCAATCGACCGCTACCCAACCGTTGATAGCTGTTGATTTTTCAATATTTCCTTCGCGCAAAGGATTTTGCAACGAACGGCACGCACCTACGCAGTGCTCTTCTTCCGCCCAAGAAAAACGCCAAGCGCCATTGGCGCACCATTTGAATTTTCACCCCCGTCGTCGAGTGACATATTTCGGTTGTATTTATCTTCTCGCCTTCTGGCACGTCTTCACGGTGTCGGTTCACTTCCAGCGACACAAGCGGCGATGGGATGGATGGAAGGAAAAATCCGTCCCACAGTTACGCTTGCGGTCGCTATTTTTAGCACAGTACTTTCCGGCCACTAAACCGTCAATCGACCGGACCGTTGGCCGGACCGGACTGCAGATCGAGCCGAGTGCACCGATCGGGCCACGTGAAAGGCTGTCGAAGTCTCAAGGAAAAGCGTTGCATGTGGGACACGAGCTGAAGAAGATGAAATTGGACAATTTTCACTCCTTCACTCGTTGGTGGCCTTGGATGGTTTTTTCGTCCCCCCAGGTAACCTCCGCGCGCCGTATGACCCGACAGAGGGGGTCGATCCGTTTCAAAAGTTTCAAGATGGGAGTTTGTGTGTGCAAAAAACCAAACCTGACGGGCAGTTGTTCTTGGCCCTATTTTTTTTCGGTGGTATTTGAGTGATTGATGAAGGTGCAAGTGACCTGATGATGATTACGCGTCCAAGTTTGATTGGATTTTTACGCACGTCGGTTTGCTCGGGGTGGCTTCAACCCCTGAAAACTGTGCCGAGCTCGTCCCCGATAGGCGTAAGCAGCAAAAGTCACATTCGCCAACGACGAACACGTTTTGCATTCTCCGGTTGCGGTTCAGGTGCATAACGTATGCAAACATGTACAACGCACGCTAAAGCACGCGCGCGTTCGCTCGGCTGACGCCACTAAAAACGGTCTCGCAAATTTAAGGGACCGTGCTGGGTCCGTTAAGCGGGCGCTGTTTTTTGTTTGCCAGCGAAGCCAGCAGCACAACGAAACGCACAATGAAGGTTGCAACCTGACCACATGGAGACGTTGATGGCTTGAAGCGGGGTCTTGGCGCCTTTATTTACGAATTTACCAGCAAAACACACACGAGATATGCGCTAGGAGTGGTGGAAAACAGAGGTAGCTTGTGGGGTCAAAGAAACGAGCACACACACACACACACAATCGCACAAGTGGATAGATAATCTAAGCGGCCCCATTTTACTCGCTCGCTGCTTGGTTGGAACCGTGTCCGCACCTCAATGTTTGTTTATTTTTGGCACACTCAATCACTCACTCGCACTCACGCGCACCGACTCTATTCAGCTCACTCACTCACTCGCTCACGTTTGTGGAGCATCGATGGAGAACACTTCGCCACATACGAAGCTGAATGGCTGAATGCATCTGAAACATGGAACCGAACCGGGACCTCCGGTTTGCGAAAGAAAACTCGACGCAAAACGTTAAAAATAAGCGTCACACTGGACTGCAAATGACACGGATTTTGGCTCACCTCACTCATCTCACTCGGCTCGCCCAACTTACACGCTCATCTCACGCACGCGAGTTTTTTGTTTACTCGAGCACGCACACACGATCCACGCACACGCACTTGGCCACCGAATATCCGAATCGCTTCTTCCCCGGTTGCGTCCAACAGGCAGACTGAGCCGCTGCTAGGTGGAGCTTTTCTTCGCGGTTGCCTGCGCGAGCGGCTTGCCAAATGGAAAGCCCCTTCCCCATTTCGGCACGGTGACGGCTTGCTGCTCGGTTAACAAGAGCTGTACCGTCACCGTGTACCACGTGTGAAAAACAACCAATTTCCCTTTCTCTTCCCTTTCCTTTTTTTCCGCCCTTCCCCTCTCTCTCACACCATTCTTGGTCAGCTTCCGAAGGTGATGTATTGGATGAGGTGGTTCCAGTGGAGGAGACCAACTTTATGTGCAACCATGGTAACAAGCGAGAGAGAAAGAGCGTGAGAGAGAGAGAGCGAGACGGATCGACAACGTGAAGAAACTCGATCAACTTGACAGCAGCGTACGGTGCATTACACACACGCGCGCGTATGTCGGGAGAAAGGGAGACCTTTCATTTGATAAATGTTTTGGTGGACGAAGGAACGAGACACACGAATCGACAAGATATTGCGGAAGAAAAACAGTGCAGATCGGAGGCGGGTGAGCCAGAAAGACACAAAAAATCGGACAACGCGAGGTCACCTTTCGACCGTAATTGAAGATGCCGAAAGGAAGATGTCGGATGCTAGGGGGTTTGGTGCAAAAAGACCGAAATGTCCCACACGACACAGCGAATATGTGTGTGAATGTGGGAGGGCTTCAACTAGACGAGTTTATTCCATCCGCGGTGAGTACTTTGTTGTTTCAAGTGACTTTATTTTTCCCTTCAGCGTGACATGCATCGGCTGTTCATCAAAAACATCAGCCAGGTTTCTCCGGATCGACGACCATTTTGTGTGTGCCAGAAAAACCGGTACGATGGTGGATGAGATGTAGCAATTCCGGGGGGGGGGCCACAAATTGAACGATTCTTGTCCGATACAAGGAAAACGAAATGAACCCCACACACACACGCGGACACACGCGCCCAGAGAGAGCGCACAATATTTGTTGGTGGGTTATTTTGAGCTACATGTATGATGCTGTTATGATCCGCTGCATACACAGACCGACACACACACCGAGCATAACGTGATTTGGGTTGGGTGGGGGGGGGGGGGGTCTATGCCGAAATAGGCCACTCACTGTTATGACCTACTTTTTAGAACTCACCAGAAAACTGCTATTCGGCCGATACCGACCGCCTGGGCGCAGACTTCAAAAGTTGAACCTGTTGATAGGTGCAGTTGGCGCAGCGATACAGTAACCGTGATGAGTTTCGATTATTAATACACTCTGCGCCGTTAGTTTGCACACCCGAAAGGCGTAATGGCGATGCCATCTCGCATTAACCCCAAAACTGCCCATCACTGTCATGGCGGTGATCGTTCACGCCTTGGCACACACACGCTCAATTACTTCGTGCCAACCTCCGTGAGCTGTCACACTGCATACTGCACGATGCACAATGTTTACATTAATTTTCATCAACCGAGTCTGTCCCGGGGGTTCGGGCGGGTTTTTCCGGCGCGGCACCATGTGAGAATGAAGCATCGTGACTTATGCTTTTATGGGTTGTGTGTGTATGTGTGTGTGTGTGTCTGTGGTTTTTTTTTGCTTTCGCTCTGTCTCCCCGTGGCTGGGTCCGCTATCGTACGGCTGCTGGAAGCGACATCTCGCCCCGTTCCGGTGTCCTTCGGGGCAGAAGAATCACGGCACGAGCATGCCTGGCACGTGTGCAGCACTTGACTTTCGTGTGCAAATGTGCCATGATGTGTGTGTGTGTGTGCGCTGCTGCAATGGCCGCCTGGCACTGATACGATACATCTGATCTGTCGGGAGAGAGAGAATGCATCCCTTCCCGGCATTGGATCCGGGATGGACACAAGGAACGAGTGAACGAAACGCTGCAAAGTTGGCTGGCACTGACGCTTCCCCAGGGCTGCAAAAACACTGGAGCCCCCATGCTCTGGCTTCGTTCGGTTGGTTGGCTTTTTTCTGGGTCAAGTTCAACCGCTTTCTCGATGTGAGGTTGCACGCGGCCAGAGTTCCTAGACGGGCGGGTGTGGGATTATTTTTACTCTTCACTCCACTCCGGGTCGGGTAGAAGGCTACTCCCGGCCAGTGGCTTCCTGATTGCCACTTGAACATTTTCGTCTGCTTCGCGTTCAATTGCTACACATATCCTCGGGTTGAATGCAATTTTTCCTTAATGTACAATTTTATTTACAAAAAGCAACTTCGCTTATCAATTATTGCGCCGCCTAATAGCGAACGTGCAAAGAAATTCCTTCCCGCTTACATCACGTCACCAAGCACAATAAACCACGCTCGGTATCGATATCGAAAGGCAGTCAGCAGTGGTTCGGATTGCACTTTGCCGCGGCGGACGATCACAATTGCAAAAGATCGCCATCTAATTGGAACACGCAATGGTCGCGGTTTTCCGTCGCGGTCGTCCCAGTGCGCTTCGAACAGGGCCTCGGGTGGAGAAATAGTTTAACTGCACAGTTGAGTCAACTAACGTTGAAACAGTTAGAAAAGGTGACAGACTGGTGAGCGAGTCGTGGCCGTTGATGTAATGATGGGATTGTTCGAGTCGTTTGCAATTCGATTAACATTCGTATCGGAATAAGTTAGGTCGGTGGAGTTGGTTCTATAGCGGGTTGAGATGCGTAACAGTAATCGATGGACTTCTAAAATGTTCCATTCACACGGGCGAAGAATCAGTGTCAGTAGCTCAGGAAGTGGCCCTCGACCGATCGATGCCGTCCTTTAGATGTTTGCGAGATGAGAAATAGTGGATGAGCTATAAAATTGATGAACATTACATGATTCATATTTTAAACTACCTGTTTTTTCGCCTTTTCGCGAAGACGTACTTGGATTGTTTCAATGTTTGACTGATAAATGAATGTTGAGCGAGTTCTTTTTATTCTATGTTTTAGGAAATTATGTCACTTTCAAGGAAGTGGTCCAAGGACAATATAAATGCATAACAATAGTACAACAGGTTTATATCTTCATCAACTTAATCCGGATGGACATCTGCAATTTAATACAATGTGTCCATGAGGATATCCGATTTTTGTGCGATTTAGTTCATTCCAGATATATCTTGAGACTTCAATTATCCAATCTAGTAACATGGTATTTGCGGTTTAACCAAGAAAAATATAGTTCAAAGTAGGCTGGCATATTTTTCGTATAAAAGCAGGTTACATCTTACACCGTTGGTCAGTAATTATATTCACTCTCTATAACCCAGTAGGCTTCTGGTCTAGGATCGCGAGTGTTAACAAAGTATCTTGAAGAACAATTAAAGGCCGTGTGATTGTGTCTAAATGAAAGGGGAAGTGAAAAGGGAAGGGGGGACCCGAATATTTTGTTTGGGAAACTGTTGTTTTGCTGGTTATTAAAAGGTGCTCGTGCTCTTATCGAATTTTTCCATTGAAGACAGCCTAACTCATCTCGGCATCCATTCCACAACAGCAAGAAAAATGTGGCCGTCGTTACGAAAACATTCGTCCA
This sequence comes from Anopheles stephensi, assembly GCF_013141755.1. Taxonomy (NCBI): domain Eukaryota; kingdom Metazoa; phylum Arthropoda; class Insecta; order Diptera; family Culicidae; genus Anopheles; species Anopheles stephensi. The sequence continues at coordinate 84,398,426 of NC_050202.1, read as the reverse complement.
AGATCAAAATCCCGAAGAGTTGTACTATACGAAAAATGAGTTCCGGAAGAACCTGATTCGAATGCTGTCTTCGGAGATAAGGTAACATTATTGATTTCTTTACCTAGCTGCTAGCAACTTATATGTCAAATATGGTATTACTGAGAAGGAGTGTTGAGTTCATCGTAGAAGATATTGAAGTTCCTCCATGATCTCAATTCGGAATTCAAATTCTTATGTTGGGCAGTACTCTCACAAAGACACTGTCAATGTAAGCAGTTAATATGGCAACGAGATCAGATGATAGGGAAATCAAATACCTTTTATATTACAATAAAAGGTATTTGATTTTCCTGTCATACGAAGCCGTTTCTATATCAACTAGCTTTGTTTGCAATTGAATGTAAGAAGCCTGCCATAAAACTGGATGCTTTTGCCTTATCAACTGAAAACCCTGTATTATTCAACTGAGATATTATAATAATTACGGAGCAGTTCTAAGGGATATCCCCCAGGATGTTTCATAGAATCTAGCTTGGTTATACAAATAATCTGATCGAGATTCTAATTTTGTCGCTCAAGTGTCTTGGATCACACAGGCCTTCAAAGATAAATACTTAATACTAATCCTTATCCTTATCCTTTGATGTAATCGGTGGTATATCTTTGGCTTTTGGACGACAGAATGCTAGTCGATGTTCAGTCTAGATCTGAGGTACTGAGGTGTCATGTTTGGTCTAGGCTTGTAGTTCCAAATTCAAAACTCTGACTTCTCAAGGCTTCTTTATAGTAATAAAAGCTTCAAAGTATAATAGAATGTTTGCTTGGTTCCTTCTTCAAACTATCCATCAAAACAATGTTTCGAAAGTAGGTAATTAGCAGCTGCCCGTATGCTATCATTACCCGCTAACAGTTGGCAATTAGAATGGCACAATCACAATTAATTTAAATCGCCCTTCCTTTCAACCCTTTTGCTCAATTCAATTAAACGACGACCCTTCTACTACACCCTGTTGCACATGCAACAACTGCAACAATCGAGGTAATCAATCTCGTGAAGATGACCATTTACATTCAACAACGGCGCTTGGGTGTTGTTTTTGTTGTGCTCGCTCTCTACACCATACAGGTATTAATGACCGTTTAAGATGCAATCCAACCCCTAAGGATGGCGTTATCCAATCGATGCACGTCCGCGGCGATTTTTTTTAAATTACTCTTCACATTTCACTTCCGGCGGAAAGGCTCTGGCTGGCGTCAAAACACCCCAGTACTGCAATTGCAATCGAACCAACCAACACCCAATTGAACAAACAATTTACGCTGGAACACAGAAAACAACAACCAATTCCCACTTAATCACGTCCCTCTGCACCACGGTGAAGCATCACACGCAAGCTTAAAACACTCTGCAACATCATGTTAAACCACGCCACCCCGCTCCTTGCTCTCTCTCTCTCTCTCCTCCCCTTCCGTGTTGCTGTATCGAGTACCGGGCACGTTGAAGCGGACCAGCCAATAAAGAAAAAATCAGCCACGACCAATCAATGTTGATGTTTTTCTTTCATAACTTTGAAGAAAACACCAGCCAAAGTTTGCCCACGGGCTCCGGGGTAGATTGCTCCCTCTGACACCCCTCGCTCTCCATCTCCTCCTCCTCCTTCACCATCGACCGGAATGCGCTTCGAAGCGTGTCAATGTCCAGGGTTAACCCCCGAGTCTGGGCGAGAGTGAGCAAAAAAAAATCGAAGCTGAACCGTATCGATATGTTCAATTACTTACGCTGGCCAAGTTGAGCAAACTGGCAACCTCTACTATGCGGGTGCCTCCACAGCTCGACGGGGTGTAAAAAGTAAACAGCAAAAACACGGTGTAAGATGCACCCCTCAACCAACCAGAGGGTTTAGTGTACAGTACTGCAGCTTGACAAAGTTAAAGTGTTGCTGGAGCAAAAAAGGGAACCAGCTGGTGTCCAACGGTTTTATTAAAACTGCCGTGTGTATGTGTGTGTGTTCTGCAGGGCACACATTATTTGCTTTAAATGCCTTCTTGCTACGAACAAGTTTGGGGCTTGTCGTCCCTAAAGTTGACAGCTGCTAACCTTGCGCCATCCGGAAGGGCAATCTTTCCCGTGCTCGACCCTGAAACTCCGTGGTCCGTGGTCGTTCGATGGCAGGGTGTTTGTGTTTACCTTTCATCGAGACACGAGTGACTTTCTGTCGCCTCGTGGTGAAGATGTGCTATCGCAGCAGAAAGGGGGCCGCCTGTTGTTACTTGTTACGAGACGACGAGACCTGCCACCCCGGCCCGGCTTCGGTTCGTCAGCAATATTTTTTTCAATATCATCCTCAAATCAATAAACAAACAAATCTCGCCCGATTTTTTGTTTAAAGTTCCGGTAAAACAACTTCAAGAATCGTTCTCCAGATTATGCCCCAGAGCAGTTGGGAAAACTTTAACTTTGAAACCAATGTTTTTTTTTTCAACCCTCGTTTGAAAGAAGTTGCCGGCTGTTATTTGTGCCGACTAGTAGCAGCAACTCACTAGCTCTACTGGCATCGGCCGGATTCTGCGCCGAACTGCTTCGCCGAACTATCGAGACAATGTGTTGGATCGAACTTCCCCGTCGCGTCTCGAATGCAACCGGCACACGATAGGGGCGAACGAAGGAAATTGGAAAAACGAATTGATTAATGCAACCGTTACGCAAAACGGCTGGCCAAAGCACCACAGTTTTGCCATTCCGCTTCCGCATTTCTTCCCCCATGCACCATGCACGCAAGGTAATCAATCTGTGTGAAGATAATTTGTGGCTTCTTTTCGATAAGAGAGTTTGTGTGTGGCTGTGAGAGGAAAGCTTCCCAGCTCATCTCAAGTTGGCGAGGTTTGGTTTTTTTTTTGGCTGCCATGAGGTGTGGAGCACATTACATAAGGTGGAATGAGAGCTTCGGTCCCCATAGACAACCGGTCTGGAGTTTAACAGCCTCGGCTCACTGGGAAGATGGGTATCGATTGAGACGATAGAGTTTTGACGTTTCCCAAGCACGTGGACGTAGCCGAAGCCATATTACTTTTGGAGGTAACTGAGGGCTAAGAAATTCAACGCCTCCGACGCTTCCAACTTCTCGAAAACCCCACCCGGAAGAATCGGAAGTGGCAGAGGCTCGTTATGCTGCCTGCTGCGTCATCGAACTGATCGAATCGCTCCAACCATGCCCGATTTCGATGGTATGCAGTTGACATTCAAACTGCGTCTTCAAGCGCATCCAGGGAACCGGTTTTGCGCCCCGCACCGGTCGCCGACTGTTACAAAATGCTTCGACCCTCCCAGATTCTCCGGATGTATCAGATGTAGCTTCCTCGCGTTACGCTGCCCGGCCAACATGATTATTATGTGGCAACGCATAACAAATTGGATTGGATTATGTGAATCGATATCGTTTTAGGTGGATGGGATGGGGGGTTTTTTTTTTCTACCATGTCAAAGTCAGCCCGAAAAATGTGAAGCTAACCTCGTTTTTGTTGGGAGTTGGTACGGAAATATTTCCATATTCATTTCGCGATGCAAAACGATGCGTTTGATAACGAGTTTGATGAAAACAGAGCTACCTTCGATGTAGGTCAACTCGTGGAGGCATTTCTTTCGTAGGCCTGTGGAGTCCTTGAATCAAATTATGAAGTGGCGAACCAAATTGAAGTTCACCTGTCAAAATATCCTGCTTAATGCGTAATAACAACTGGTTGGCGGTGTATCATTATTATAAAATCCTTCATGCAACTTTACTGTCGAGAGGTGGTGCAAGTGCAACAATATTATTTTTCAATCATCTGGTTCGTTACAGCGCTGCCTCTTTATGCACTATTTATGGTAGAAAATGAAACAAAACAGCGCTTCAAATGAGATGCAAACAGACGTGTGTCTGCGATTTGTTACGACCGTGGCGTAGAAATTGGAACTCTTTGCTTTCCTCTCGATTTTCCTTTCCAATTTCCGTTCTATTTTAAAAGTGCTTTAACTAGCTGCTTGATGTGCTATTTTAAGGCTACATGAAAATGGTGTTTTATTTCAGAGAAAACTCATTTTTCCACACAATTTCATCCGTTACGTACGGGCACATCTCGCTCCTATCACTCTAATCACACCATTAGCCAGGTTAATGGATATCGTAATGGAATGTCGTGTAAGTAGCTGACAACTCACACACACACACGCACGCACGTCTTGGCCACCATTTTTTTTGCGAAACCTGTCGAAACTTAATCCGCCATGTCGCAGCACTGCCTCGCACTGCACTCGGGTGAGTTAATGCTTCACCTTCCGGTGTGAACACAGTTTCAATGTTCGCCCACAACATGTACGGCAAGGTTTTGAAGCGCATGGGATGTATGAGCTCCCTCTCTCTCTCTCATGAGCTCTCTGTCACACTTTGACATTTATGTGCTGGAGTTGATTTCCAATAATCTTCTCGGTAAGAAGATTTTCACCATCGTTCGATCCATACCGAGCGCTACATTTCTTATTATGTTTGTTCTATAAGCTGTCAGTCCGGCTCGTTGTTCGTCTACAACTCAAGCAAAAACTATTATCAAAAGCAGGGGTGTGGATGGTGTTGTGTTTGGATCGTTGCTTGCGTCCAATTTTAGCACTGATTCATGCTGGGCCGAGCCGCACTACGGACTAAAAATAATGCTGAGACAGGTAAATCGTAGGTGGGTTTTTTTGATTTGGCCGCCATCGCCAGCGAAACATTCCGAAACACTGTGCGCTTGGGTGAGGATTGGGTCTTTTTATTTTGTTTGGACATAATGTTGTGCGTGTTGGAAATGGAGTTGTGAATAATAATTTCTTGTAATATTTAAGCTTCTGTGCAATATTTTTTTATGATGATAGAGCGAATTTATTGTTATTTATATATTCGTTTCATGGTTCAGGAATGACGATGGAGGCGATCTGGTCTTGATTGCTAGCAGGCCCCGACTATTCAAGGTTTTAATACATACAAAAAACTTCAACTAATATTACACAAAGTTTTCTTGCTCTCGGCAGTTATTTGTTAAAGATTAAGCACCTTCCAAAGAGCTCGCCGTTATTTGTAAATATTTCAGTTTTCTACCAAAAATTTCGCTGTCAATTTAATCTAAATGCTAATTTATTCTGTTTACTGATTGTAATTATTATTTATTGGGAGAGTGCGTTTCAGTAATCAAACGATGTGTCTCATAATTTGAATATTTCCGACTAGCCCCAACCATCCGTTCAGAAATTTCTCCAAAACATCCTCGGCACCACATAAATCTTCCAGTCCCGTTCAGTTTCAATAAATCTGTTTAATTGCTGCCCTATACACGTCCCACCAACCATCACCCTATCGATGTCAACTTCAACCGGCGACTCCATTTCCCACCGGCAACGCTGCGGTTTAAGCACCGGTGAAGACCAAAGACCTACCCCAACGCAGATACCAGCGATTGAGTACAATCTAATTACTCTCGCGCTCTCGTTCGCTCTCCCATTGGTTGTCCTATTGTCCCATTTTGTTGTCTGCACGCAATATCCACCCACCCCGTTCGTAAACAGGTCATTTCCTGGGTGCCCGGGGGAAGTTTATCTCACTTTTCGGGATCAACCGTGCTAGTTGGCGTTGTTCACATCATTCCCCCGGTGCTTACCAAACCGGGTTGCTCAGTGGCTTTTAGCGTTCGTGATCTACATTTAAAGCCACCGGTCCGAGACGGTTCACTGGAACGCGCGCTGGCTATCTAGGTTGCCATGGTTCACGGATGTCGACGGTTCTAAATCTCGTTACGACACGAAATCCCCTGACACGAACATAAGACGTGGCCGGTTGCAGGGCAGAGCAATCCTTTCCTTCTTGAGGTGGAAAGGTAAAGGGCGAGAGGAGGGGGGAGGAAACGGTGGTAGGTAGATGACCAACATCACTTGGACGCCATGTCTGACAAGTGTAATCAAGGCAGGGCTGGCAGTGAATTATCTCATTAGTCAAGATGCTGATAACAATCCAATCAACCTGTTGCGGCATTGGGTGTGACATGCTCCATTACAAACCCCTGACATGGAGGGAAAAGCCCCAATACAAATATTCTATTACACAGATTAAATGCCATTTTTGCATGAATGGGTGCACACGTTTGTTTTATTTAGCTTCTCAAAATGTCATACAACTCCGATGAACTCACCAGAAGTCTCTTACCTCATACATTTTCTTCCGCAGTGTCCTTGGTCAAAGACAATTCCGAACCAATAAAAATCATCCTACTGAGCAGCTGACAGTATCGCAATGCCGTCACAGCGTGCCAGCGTGGTGTGAAACAGCAGCATTTTAAAACTACAATCTATACCAAACACCAGGCGCCTCCATGGAAATTCAACAAAATCCATCCAAGCAATAATACACATTCCCCGAACGTTGAACTGCACAACTAGTGCTACTACCGGCAATGAGTGGTTTACCATACGTACGGAGTGCATTGTTCAGCTGAGCTCGTTTGGTTGGAATTGCTTCTTTCTCACACCAGCTACCAGGCGTCTCCATCATATGTCGGAAGCGGAGACGGAGCAAAGTGTGGCGCAGGGCGGGGGAAAAAGTTCACAGCCGAAAAGAGGGGAAGTTTCACGGTTAAAGTTAAATGTGCATCAAACGGGGGGGGGGGGGGGGCTCCCGATTGAGGGTGATTACTCAGTAAACGGTTTGTGCTAAGTTTGACGACGCACAGTCGTATGAACTTTTTCGCCATTTTAAGGATGAAACTTTTCATTCGGTGCTACATACCGCTACTCGATTACTTTAACCTTTTGGCGAAATTGCTTTAAACCACTGTTCTCGGTTCTGCGTCCGGGTTACAATATATCAAAGGAGCGAACGAACGAATTCGTCGTGAAGCAATGTATAATGCATAAGTTCATAATGTAGCTTTATTAGCAGTGAACCGGCGCGGCCCTTTTTGTCGGGGGGAGCATCAAACGAAACACACGCCAGCACGGTTGCGCTGCGGGCGTGATAAAATCGGTGTCATGTTACAAATGGGTAACGCAATTACAAGCAACATCATTCTCCCTTTACTGGCTTGTCGGGTACCACCATATACGCTCAACATCAAACGGAATGCGAGAAGCAAACGTCAATTTGTTTCCATTCGAATGGTCGTAAGCACAGCTGCTTTACCACTCCCCTCGACAGCTCCCTGGCCCTTGGGATGTCCTTCCTACTGGGAAAGTTTGTTCTTAGTTTTTTCCGTCTTACCCATCTTCTTACAGCCGGAAAGGATCAATTTTGATGCTTCTGATGGAGTTCGAGCCGTCAAAGGGTTATCCGTCGTGCGATCAATTTCGGCATTTGACAATAAAGCTTGTCTGGTCCCTGTCTTCACAACCGAACACATATGGAGCACGACAAATGGACAATCGAAGCATTGATGACCCGAGCAGTGATTGGATTTGGAAATCCCTTTTTTTCCTGAAGGAGTTTTCCTACTAACCCGTGCTTTTTTCTCGGTATCATCATCACCCATGGCCACAAACAAATGGCTCCAAATTGCCGGGGATGGATTGAAAAATATGCTGTGTTGTGTGTGTGTGTGTGTGTGTGGATACCCAAGCACATTTCAAACCTAGTGGTCAGCGGACAAATGAAACCGCTCCATGTGGAATATTAATGGCGAACAAGATCGAATCACAGCCACACCACACGGTATAGAGGAATAGTTGAAATTCAACCATTTTTGTGATGGGATAGTTTCGCGCGTGCAAGGAGTTCAAAATTTCTTCTCCTCAACCTGGACTCTAGACCGTGGTTCTGTGCTTGGACAAACACTATCGCCTGTTTTAATTCACATAATGCTACTGATGTTCGTTATGCTGCTTATTGCCATTTATCTTTTCCCATGCTGAGTCCCCATCCCCCACGCCCGAGCATTATCAGCGTAATGGCCTGGCCGGTCATCCTTGTTCGCGTGGATGCGTTCGCAATATTTTCTTACTTCGTTACGCAAACCACTCAGAACAGAAGCCAGGGGAGCTGGAGCCAAAACAGCTAGCGGGTATAGCATTAACATAACGCGCGCGCCTTTCCTTCAGCGCCAGCAATTGCAGAATCCTTCACCGGAGCCTGTCTGACCTTTTCACGGACACACCCGGCGCCCGGTGCAAGCCGGTGGTTGCGCAATCATTTGTTGCGCTGTGGCATGTGTGTGTGTGGAAAAATGGTGGGGAAATTGCCCTTTTCGATTCGGGTGGATGATGCTGCAATGAATGCAGCTTGGGGATGCTCGGTTTTTCATTTGCTTTTTATGAATGTTTTGTTTAAGTAATGGCACGCATCGAATTGAATCGTTTGGGTGGATGTTTTGTTTATCGAGCTGGAGGATGATTTGAAGATGTAAGGATTTTTTGCTTTGTATTACTTACATGTTTCGTGTTTGCTTTGGTCTAGCTAGGAAGGTAAAAGACGAGCCGAAATATTGGCACGGCGTGTGTTCTGATTACCATCACGAGCATAAAATCGGGGGAATAAATCCAAGACTCTTAATAGCTCGAAGTAGCGACAGATCCATTTTAGACTTAGAGATGATGTGCTTTGGAACCTTCTACTAAAAAAAGGTCCACTACAGCATCTCTGGGTGACAGAACGTTTTTAATACTGCCCGAAAACCTTCTAGCAGAAATCAACGATGTATCCTATTTTCACGCTTCCGTTCCACGACCGGAAACGATCACATTTCATAACCACTAGAGATGCAACAGAAAAAAAAACTCCTCACATCCTCACAAACCGATGCAATTCGCATCCATAATCAGATAACTAACACCATATCACATCATGCCAGCTGGCTCGAAGCTGCTGACGAGAGGTACGTAAATCTTGACCAGCAATCCACGAAGCCACCAAGTGATTGCATTTCTTTTGCCCATGCCCTTCTAGCCCTCCAGCAGCACGTTCTGCTCCGGAAAAAGCAACGAGAAACGCTGGACGGTTGTGGATGGCAAATAATATTTACACCGAGCATCCAACACCCGACCCGAAGGGACTTTGACGGGGCCGCAGCAGGGTTGCAAACGGAAGTGAAGTGAAACATTTTCTCATCATCGTGTGAAAGTGCCGCTCGGGTTTCGGTCGGGCATATGTCGGTCCTCCGTCGGTCCGTCCCGGTGATTGCCGGTGTGCAGGAATAGCAAATTTTCAAATTAGATAACTATGATTCGCTCAGCCCCGTACCCGTTCTGCGTTGATTGCAAAGCGGGTCATGTAAAGCCCGGGCCAACGAACCACCTTCCCGGTCCCGGTGCCGGTTGTCCCCCGGGTGTGTGTTCCACACATTCCTGCGGGAGTAAAAATAGTTTCAATTTCAAATCGATCCATTACCCATACCTGGCCACACGGGCCATGCTTCCTTGCGCTTCGTTTGCCCAGTAGCCTCTGGTAGCCTTGCACCGGTTGGGAAAAGGAAAGATGCAAAATATTCGCTCCCAACATTGAAACCCGGAGAGCGATGGCCACCAAAAACAGGTCGATGAACAACTGTGCGCTGAATGTGTTTGTGGAATGGAATACCTGTGGGACCGACGCAGCTCTGGGCTTGCTGGGAGTTCAATGTGACAGGCCAGAATGGCTTTGAAGATATGAGCCTACGAGGACGCACACATCAAACGCTTGTACGGGGTGCTGCAGCGAGGCAAGGGGCACCATGTTATTTCCATCTCATTTTCGATTCGTACTTTATTTTTACATTATACTAACTGCGGATGATTTATTATTGTCTATTTATGTACAATTTACTTTGAAATTCAGCTGAAAATAGCGTATAAAAGTACTTTTAAAAAACAATTTATCACGAATTGCATACATTCAGGGGTTTTCATATTGAACGCCTGTCGGTATGCAATTTTAGTAACTCAATTCTTATTTATCGTAAGTCTTTATTTGAAAATTGCAATCATTTTTATTACATTATTGTGATTCGAGCTGAATCCTTCTCCCCCTTTAAAAAAGCGTAACAAAACACTTTGAACTTGGTACAATCCTTAGGAAAATATGTCATTACATAGTAACTTTGCTTGCAACAAACCGAGCAACAAAAACAGCGACACACATCCCTGAAGAAATTTCTCAACAAAACTTTTCACTGTCGGAAAAAGTTTCCTCCCCCCCTCTCCCTGGTTCTCTTCCCTCTTCTTCCTGCTATTAAAATATACATTTTTCAAGAGTCCTATTGCATGCGACTTATGCCCCTCCGAGCTTCGCTTCTTCCACCCCGATCCTCTTCTGTGTGTGCAGTGTGAGCAGCAGACTCAACCTCATCCATCATTCAAATGTGAACTTTGTCATGTCCGAGAGACGGGTACGGTAGCGAATTTCCCCGGTGTGTCGTTCCGGCCGAAGGTCGAGACTGTGAGAGCTGCACACACCACATTCCACCGTTGGCACGTGCAATTCCTTCTCCGCTTGATGATGGTCAAAAACGCAACCCGTGTAACACAGGAAGAGATTGACGGATTCGAGAGCGAAAAGGAAGCCGGAAAGGACGGACGGTGGACTTTACCTACCTTTTCCTCAGCGCCGCTGGGTCGTTGGATTAATAATTTAGCCACCGGTAACGACTTTCCCCCATTTGTCTTGGAAATGAGTTTTTGCAAGGATCACTGTGCGAGGATCACTGTTCCTGGTCGGTTTTGCAATTGTTTTATAATTGAAAACGGAGAGAGAGTTGTGTGGTCCCCGGCAGCAAGAAAACAGCAATCGAAACTTTTAAAATGATTGGAGATAAAATGGTGTTGTGGGTGGCGGGGAGGGGGGGTATTTTTGCCGAGTTTTTTGTGTGTCTGGAGGTTTTTTTCTTTTCACGCTTTTATGCATATCCTTGCATTAACGCGGAGAGTAAACGGTGGTCGGTCTGGAACGAGATTTGAACACACGATCGGAGAGGAGAGAACGCCGTTGCGTTGGGTAGTGATGCCTTTACCGATTGCTCTATTCGTACGCCGCTTATCTCTCTCGCACGTAGGCATAGAAAAGCGTAGCTCCCTCACACTCATCTCTCTCACGCTTGGAGAAACAAACCACTCATCGTTGTCTGCCTACCAGGTAGACAAGTGTGAATGTGCGTTGATCGTTACAATAAATTGTTAATAATTAATTTTCTTCCATCTTTCCACCAACGGCCGCCATGCGGAAGGACACACCGGCGCAAGAACGCCAAAAGCCAAAGTACGTGGAATAAACATTCACCGGGTGCTGCTGCTTATCAGTCGGTTTGCACACCTTTGTTCGGTTCCCTCTGAGACGTCGCGTACGCATCATTCCAAAGGTCACCAGACGTGACTTATGCCGTACGATGGCTGCAGGTCGACGTACTATTTGTTTTGGAACATTCTATTTGCGGCGCTGAGACGATTTGCGCCGTAAAGAGTGAAAGTTGAAATGGGGAAAAACAATAACACGGCATTTGATTGATTCGCCCCGGTGGAAATGGTTCGGAAAATTCACATACTGATTTATTTACGACCGGGTCGTTGCACACGATGCAATAATTTATCGATTAATTTCGCATCACTTCGGGCCTTCCTTTCGCATTATTTGTAAACGGACCCCTATTTCTTACTTCAAAGTGCATAAATAAAATAAACGAGTGAAGCACAAAAAATGGGCACTGACAGTCAAGGTGGAGCATTAATATTTAATTTTCTCCCAAACATGTACGATGCCAGTTCTGCTGGAATGGGAGAACGAACAGTGAGTGGGGGGGAATGCAGAACTACTGCTCGTTATGCATTTTAAATGAATTAAAAAGCCACCGTTTGTCGTTGGCGGGCCAATGTTTCCCGTTCCATTATCCTGCCAATAATTATTCCGCGCTTCATTCCGTGGCTTGTTTGCTCAGTCCGTTCGGATGTGAACACAGGTCGGATTTAAGGAGAAAAACAAGCTTCCGTTTGGTTTATTACTGGTTTTATTTGTAACATTATACGATACGTTTAATATTTTTTTGTCTCTTTGCAGCATGGTATATTTGCTATTAGTGTATTTCTGCGTACTCTCTGCTGTGTCACACATGGCACACATCGGCGCCATCATATAACAAATCCAGGCCATTTTAAACTAACGATTATAAATTAGCAGACACAAATAAACAAAACACAGCAATGAAGATGGTTGTGAGTTGTTTTTTTTTTTTTTTTGGTTTGGTATTGTTTAAACTCTTCTATGGGAAAAGCGGGAGCTGAGCAAGTCCTATGCCCGCAAGGAAAACCGATAAAGGGGAAATAGTTTTCCACAGGCGACAGAGAGGCTTGATGAATGATTTGCAAAACCAACACAAGCCCAAAACTGCGCCATCTTCTCTTTCATCCTTGATCGGTCTCCTTCCCGCGGCAAACCGTATGCATCAGCTCACACGCTACCCAGCTACCCAGTGTTGATAGATCTTATATGCACTCAAATACACTAAATTTCATGACCGTAGCCATTATGCTATTATTTGCTGGATTTTTTTTTTTTGTGTGAAACTTTATCCTACGGCGTACGATATACCATCGCGTGGCTACACAGTTCAGTTCTTAATTGAAAAGTAAAAACACAATGAAGCTGTGGGAAAAACAGATAAGGAAAGCGGAAACGGAAGGAAAACACACATTCACACACACAGCTCACACGGCCAGGGCACAACCGTTTTCCAACCGTTCGCACCCCCCGGTTCAACCAGCGCGAACAAGCGTTCCAATATGGTGGTCGAAGTGGTAGTCGAAATGGCTAGAACAGCGACACCCGGTTGTGTGATGACGCAAAAGGGGAGGTGAAGGGTGTGTGTGTGTGAGTGGAGGAGTGGATGGTGCGCTAGTAGGATGCAAGTTCATGTAGATGCAGACGGAACGCCTTAATAAGCGTGGTTGGCGACGAACAGGCTGCCAGCACCGGCGGCACCCTGGACACCACCGCCGTACTTGCCGAGGGCAGCATCGCTGTTGGCCTGCAAGGGAAAAGAGTGGGAGAAGAGAAAGAGGGGGAAAGATTTAATTAAAATGTACGATTTTTGTAGAATTTTTGGAAATATTTAAAATCCCCATTTTGAAACGTATTGCTGCGCCACAATTCATAACGCCTGGAGGTATGCAATCACTGATTCAATATCCTCTTCTTAATTAACAGGGCTCTAAGACTCAATTTTTTTTACTTTTCACACTACAGAATGATGCTTTCAGAAGCTTCCCTAAATTATGATAAAAAAATGCATACCTTAAGGCGCCCACAATCAAGTCAGCCCTTGCGACTTAGCCCGCATACTATGTAATATCGTAAATTGACATCTCAAAACAGCGAACTGTGTACTCTTGCACCACGCTACCCCAATTCACACGCAAGCGTCAAATCTGTCAACTAGCCTGTCACTGTAAACATCAATTATTACATCACACACGTTCGCTTCCCATAAAACTGCATCACCAGATTGATCGCACCGCATCGAACCTAACGATCAACGACGCCGCCGCCGCCAAGCACGGAACGTGATCTTTCATTCAGGGAAACTGCACGTCCACCTCTGCTTCCGGCCGGTTGTATAAACACACACGGCCGACTGCCACAGTTGTTGATGGCTTCATCACATCACCATCATCAAGAGATCGCACGAGTCCGGAGCGTGCAAAATCGTGAATGATGCTAATGAACTGTTAATTGCACTAGAAGCACGTGCTAAATACAGCATTGTTTCCCCTCCCACTCCGTTTGAGTCCGGCATACTAGCCGGCATTGTACTTCGGACGATCTGAAGAATTTATGACCCGCCAGCGATATCTCTTCCCAAGAAGAGGAGTCTTGGATCCGGATTTCTTTTTTGGGGGGGGAAATCAAAACATTAATACGCCATTCCATTCTTGTCCGGAAAGGTGTCAATGGAGATTATCAACACTCTCTCTGTACGCTGGTTATGGCGGCTGCTTGCCAGTACCGGCCACTTACCAACATACTAATCGAGATCTCATGCCAAACCTACGGATAGTGTAGTGTAGAGTATGTAGGGCGAAATGTGGTCGCGGTGCCCACCTGTTCGTACCCCGATTTGGTGTGCGACAGAACGCTGCTGATCGCTCTGACACCGCAACCGGAGAAGACTGGTTCGCCAACTATTCTCCCGGCCATCGTTCGTTATGCAATTAGGCTGGAGGAGGTGGCTTGAGCTTGAGCCAAGGTACCGCAGCTACCTTGGCCTGCATATTGGTTCCTGAGGTACGGTCGGGCAAGGTTTCTGCTATGCCATTTATGCCAGACCCCACGTCGGTGGATGCTTGGTGGAACCCTTTTAGTCATCCAAGGGTGCTCTCGAAATGCTTGCAGTATAATATTCTCATTCGACGCCCTTTTCATGCTTCCGGTTTGTGACGATAGTGAGCGGCGAAGAGCCGGAGTCGTTCCGAACTGATTAGGGCTTAATCTGTAATTGACATAAGATTGGAGTGTTCAAATGCCATTCGGTTGACTCGACGAAGACTCACAAAGATCTCGACAATACGGAAACATCACGCTCCAAAAAAAAGAACAGGCAAGGTCACAATGAGTCCAACCCGCCTATGATCGGTTCACAGTCGCCGAGAGTCTCTCGATAAGGCGACCTAATCCTATCAACCTCACATTACGTGCAATCGGTAGACGCACACACACACACGGAAGGTGATAAATCTGTCACGAAATTTGATATGTTTATCATGTTTAGACAGTGCAGTCTGTCGCCAACGAGACCGAGCGACCGAGACTCTCATCATCGAAAGTGACCGTTCCGTTTAAGCGGATTTAAACACCGAAACAACCCATCTTGGTGCCGCTAAGGCTACCGGACCTTGTTTGGAGGGTGAGAAGATTGAATTGCGCGCTTCATTTGCATAGTTCGCTCCTAGCGACAAGTTGGCTATTTAACGCCCCAACATATCCAGCCACCTGGTCATCCACAAACGATGAGCTTTCACGTTGTTCAGGGGCAACCTAATAAATATTTCAACACAAACTAACTACCCAGCACTGAAAATGAAATCTTCCTTTGACGAGTTGAATTACGTTAAAATGAGCTGCTGCCTTTATCTTTCAAAAGTTCACTGAACAGGGACATTTTGTGCGCCGCCCAAGCGTGTTCAATTTCCATTGTCACTGATAAGCGAGAACTTGCCGCAGATCCTTTTGTGGCGAGGGCGATGATGATGATGATGATGGTGGGATGGAATTTTAACACATTTTCCACTGCTCTTTTGTTGCACCATTTCCCGGTTTCCGGTTTCCGTGTTGCGACACTTCCGCCCAGGATAAAGAAGATTTATCTCCACTTTTACACATGGGTGACTAAATTAATTCCTGTCTTAATTCATTTTATCCTGCTGCTAACTGACCTTCGGTCCCGCCGGTCAGTTGACAGCTGCTTGACCCGCATCCCGACAGCTTCCTACCTCCAGCTGCTGTCCCACTAATGATGATGGGGACACAATGATGATGGAGGTTAATGAATATTCCAATGACATCCACAATGAGGGGAACTCTCCAACCCATTACACTTTTCGGGATCCAGATCGACACCGCACAGATATTGGCACAACACACTGTCTGGTACAGGATTCGTAAGAGTGAGAGCGACCGACCGGAGGTCCTCATTCCGCAGTCTCTCGACCAGTACAACTGAAGGTATGTGTCATTCGCTTGAGCTAGTTCCCTCTCTCCCGTTCGCTGGCCAAACAGAGTATCACTTTCATCCAACCCGTCCACGAACGCGCTCGGTGCGGTTCGGTCCGTTCTGTTCGATTACACCCATTATTGGAATCGAGCGCTGCCGACAGTCAGCAACCTGGCGGAAGAATCAATGTTCAATTTGCATTCAATTATACATCCTCAAAGACGTATGCTTATAGCTTTTGCGCGATGCGATCAGACGCATGTCAATTAATGTGGTACACACCCGCGTACACACTGGACATCCGTCGTTTCGGGCGATCGGACTTGGAGTCTAACTTTTAATTGAACCGGAGCAATATTCGGCAAGGCAATGATCGATGTTTTGGAGGGTAGGTAGGAAGGTAGTCAAATTTGACACACGACAAATGCTGGAACTACTACCTCCACATTCGCCGGTCTAATCTGCATCACAATAGACGACACAGAATCCGAAGCTCCAAATAAAACCTGTCTCTCGTACAGTTCTACTAGCGAGACCTTGAAAGTGAGTGGCGCCAGTCTTACAGAATTCTCCCCGAACAGTGTTGTTGTGCAAGCAGAAACGCATTCGTCTGAGATTCCCTCCCTCCCAACAAACAAGCAGACCTTTTGCTGAAGAACGGAAAACATTGGGAGGATTCGAATGTTTTTTGTTTAAACAGTTGGCCTGCACTGTCGAAGGCCTGCCGATGCGAGATTGAAGTGAGTCTTCCGAAAAACCAATCATTGTGTACTTAATTTTTCATTACCCTTATTATAGCGCCACTCTTCAAGAAAGATGCTTGCTCAAGTATTCTTGATAAATGCTAGCGATTCACTGCAAAAGCCATTCCCAATTTCTCAGCAAAGCTAACCTCACAAAAAAAACCGACACCACATGTGGGTCCGGTGATCGATACTCTTTCACTTCCCGAAGAAGCGAATAAATTAATATCCTAACTTCGAATTCGGCCACACCACCACACGTCCGACCGATAAAACTGTATTATGGCGAGGGGAGCCGACCCCGGGAGTTTCTGAGTTTTTCTCTCTGAGTGCCGGTATCGGTTAGCCATTGATCGATTGATCGATTCAGTTTAATTGCTTAATTACTGCTAATAAAACACAGCCGACACACACACACACTCGAGTTCCCCGCCGTGTTCTCAGTACCAGGAACAGCTCGTAACCGAAACCAACTTTTTTAGGGCGGGCAAACACTAATGGCCTTCTAAAGTTTACTCACTTCTTGATGTACAAAACTAAAATTTCCCTGTTACCAGGATGGGGCAGGCCTTTAATGGCTTTAATGTAATGTAAACTTTCACATTCCATGGATCGTTGTCAGGGGAGGGGCGCGCGCACACACTCTGTATCGTCCTTGAACTTCCAGCACAAGAACCCAAGGCAGCGTAGTGCGGCACCATCGTCGACGTTATACAGTTTTTTGAAGCAAATATAGTATATTTAGTGTAACCGCTTGTGTACACGAACCTTAGCTGTCGGCGGCAGACGGGCCCGTTGCCAAGATTCCCTCCCTTGTATGTCTATCTCTATCTGTGACCGCAAAAACCTCTCCGGCCAGTGCCAAGAAAGCGTCGACATAAACGATGCGGTTTAATTAGTTCGGGTTCGGGAGCTGTGTGTGTGTTT
Organism: Anopheles stephensi; assembly: GCF_013141755.1. Classification (NCBI taxonomy): domain Eukaryota; kingdom Metazoa; phylum Arthropoda; class Insecta; order Diptera; family Culicidae; genus Anopheles; species Anopheles stephensi. The sequence continues at coordinate 84,381,114 of NC_050202.1, read as the reverse complement.
GTTTTTGTGGAAAAACGCTAGCCAGTTCTCTTCCTTTTCGCCGATTAGACATTGCGAAAACAACATGCAGAAGCAGACAATCGACGCCCTCCCCCCGAAAGAACGCCGATGATTAATGAGCTCTGGTCGACGGGTGTTGTGAGGCATTTCCAAAATTTCTCTACTCCAACGAGTGAGTGGAAAAGCCTTTTTCCGGACCCCGGAGGTTAGTTGTACAGCTGGGGGAGCGCTGTTTCGAAACCAGTTGCTACCTTCTCGGAATAACAGCTGGAGACACGGCTTGTGTTGTTTGAGTCAACAGACTTCTACCTTCTTCCTTCGCCAACACATCCTGGCGGCTTGTCGGAGGTAGTAAGAGGTACGAAAACACCTCCCCTTTGGCCATCAGTTACGTTATCGTTTATCATCATCGTCGTGGCTGTCGTCAATGTCGCCATATTTACGCAGACGCCAGCGCCATTGCATTATCGCGCGTTTAGGCGACACTTTTGATTGCCGCCGTCACTCAGCCTTGTCAAGCATCTCCGCCATTGGCGAGGTGACGCGATGTTGCAGCACACCGCTGTTGAACGTATAAATTAATTGCCATGGTCTCTTTTGGCTGGCAAATAGAGACCACAATATCGCATTAGGAGAAGCCGTTCCTTACCGGGGTGTCTCCAGTTTTCGAACATTTTTTGTTTTATGTATCCCCTGTCTATTCCCACGACGTGCGCGGTGAAATGTAAATATTTCTCCAGCGTGTACAATTAGAAAGCGATTGTCGGCTCCCCCACCGACAGCTGACAGGGTTGCCAATTTATAACAGTTAAGGTGAGTGTGGTGTGGGAGCACTTTCATTTTCTAGCCCCTGTACCTAATGGAATTCGACGCGTATCGAGCGGTTATGACAGCGATTAAACGTTTGGAAGGCGGGGGTAGGCTTTAAAATAAAATGGACAAGAATTATAAATATTCAATTAGAGCTGAGTTTGAGGCATTATTTACACTGTCGGGTAGTTACGGTTGGTATGGTACTAGTTGTTTCATTTGTTTGCAGTTTCTTTCATGACGAGTACTACTAAATGCCATAAGGTTCGATAAAAATTACCATAAGGATCGATGCTTTTACATTACCAACAGGAAAAAAACCCTTTAAATGCGTCAGATTGCATACTTTCCGGCGATGTTTTTCTGTCTTGAGGTGTAAGCAATAAGCAACATTATGAAACAACTAATTCCATGCTTAAACTAAACGCTTAACACTAAATAAAAGCAGAAAGAAACACATAAAAGCAGCAAGAAAGAAAGAAGGAAAAGAAGGATCGAAATGCATGCCCGCGCGCATACAGCGCAGTCGACGAACGTGCAATGCTTTGTTTTTTTCGTTGTTTGTTTGGTTCTTTGTTTGTTTTAAGGCATTCTGCAGCAGCAAACGGATTTATTTTTCATATACACAGGTTGTTTTAGCTTTCCAATAACTCTCTCTCTCTCTCTCTCTCTCTCTCTCTCTCTCTCTCTCTCTCTCTCTCTCTCTCTCGCTCTCTCCTATGTTGCGGGTCTGTAACTCCTCTCAAGACTCTACCTGCTGTGCGCGCCAATTCTTTTCCCCGACTTTTGTGGATCGATTTTATTCGGTGCGGGGGGCTTGTTTTTTTTTTTTTTTTTGGGGGCATTCAGTATTGATCAATTTATATTTCTGCTTTTCCTTTTTTCGCGTTAGTAATAGGCTTAGGCGCACACAGCATGGGGACCTCACCACGGGGAGGCTAACTTTCCTGAGTGAGCATACGTACACACAGCCACACACCAGGCTACAGGCTTTACGGGGGGCTGGGGGGGTGGGTCCGAATCAATTGTGCAGGGTGTCACTTTGTTGTTGTTGTTGTTGCTACAATTGATTCATTTAACCCAATCCCAAACCCCTGTTGTGCGCTGGTGGTGGTGGTTGTGTATGTTGTGCCGCTTCCGATTCAAAACATTGCACATACTTCTGATACTGATTTAAAATATTGACACAGAGAGATTAGGAACAATCAATGTGGGTGTGTGTGCTTGTGTGTGTGCGTTTGTGTATCGTCGAAAGTTTACGTTAATCACTTTGTGAGAACAGTAAAACACACCCGCTGCTTTTATAACATAACAAACGAGAATCATATCAAGGGTAACATTTAAAATGTGTTATAAAACATTATTAAAGGAAAAACAAAACATTCAACAATTTTGGTGTCCGCCCTGTGAGCGTGGTAGTGTAGTGTAGTTGTGTGTGTGTAAATCGCAACGCAGTAAGGAAGTGGATCCAGCAGCTTCTCCGGTGCAACAGGGATCCATCATTTGTAAAATTGAGAACGACAAAAGTGTGTGTGTCCCGGCCGTACGGTTCATGCTATAATATTGAGTCCCTCGTTCTCTCTCCGTTTGTCTCTAGTAGTAGTCCTTCACTTCGTCGTTTGTCACCCTCCGGTTGAAAGGTAGTGGCTGGAGGAGGACGCGCGAACGACGAGCAGGACCAGGCAGGACCCTTCTAGTAGGCGTGAGACTTCACGAACAAGCTAGCGTTAGCGGCGTACGAGGGAATCGAACCGGGAACATACTTTGCCTGTGCAGCCAATCCGTTTGCCTGCGAATATGTGTTGCATGGTTGTGTTGATTTAAAATTTCAAATTGAAGTGTAAAGAACAGTGTGTGTGTGTGAGTTTGTTGTAGAGTTGTGTCCGCAATGAAGGAAGCAGTTGTTAGTACAGCCAGATGTTAGATGGTTGACACACAGGGGAAGTTGTTAGTATATGGGTCAGACACAGTCACAATCAAGCAAACAGAAAAGCGCATGCTAGACACTACCCACGTCAATTTTTACACATTTTATGGGATCTCTTCTACACCACCTTCAGAATCCGATTTTGTAACAAGCCGGGTGACGAGTTCTTGCAAAGCGACAGATAAATCAGACCACATCAAACGCCTCCACCGACCAGTTTACTACTACTGCCGTAAGCCGATCAACCGGCGGCAGCCAACTAATTGGCGATGCCGAGAGCACCGGGAGCGACCATTCGTACGTGCCCCGATAGTCGCCAGCCACCGTGCGGCGAAGGTCGATCTGCTCGTATTAGGAAGGACGTTTCGTAGGTGCTCTCTGTCCGGATGACGAGCGGCAGTAGCAGCAGCAGCTGTTTGTAGCATCTAAACCGATGATGGCCGGTAACATGAGACACGCGAACAATGACCGCCAAAAGCCAAGCACTATACAATGGCGCAATTCGTCGTGACGGCACTATTAAGAGCCCAGCCATTGAACTTGACGACGGCACCAGGAGCATGACATCAGAGTGTTGTGCACAACCTGCGGTTCACAACGGTTATGTCACCCCACAGTGTCCAGTGGGCTGATAGATTGAAAGTTGTCCTAGCTTTCTTTGGCAAAACAATCGATCGATTCACCGCCATCATCGATACACAGGGGTCGGTGAATGACACTGACTTTTGAGGCAAAAAGAAAAGGGCTATTGAACTTGACCACCCGAAAGGAGTCGATCGATCGGTCGAAAGATATGCCCGGGGGGTAGGTGCAAGGGTAATATCCACAGTGGACATCCACCCGGTAGCACTCGTTCCCGTGGGCAATACAGACGATGAGCGCTTGTTCAAGGTATTCTTGGTACAGGTGCATATCGCCAGGGGAGCTAGTTGGAGTAGTGAGGTCACCCCCGAATAGTTTACGAGGGCGTGCATATGCATACTGGATCCGGTTCGCAAACACGATGGTGGCCACCACCGACCACGGTCTCGCGCGCTCATTATGGGTAATTTAAGAGGACATCAAAATGAAATAAGTGGAGCTATTAAAAAACAAATATTGAGAAAGTCTCGCGTCGTCTAGCCCAACACAAGCTGCGTTGCGCGCGACGATTAATGCGCTTTCGCCCACATGCGAGACATTCCGTTCAAGATTCTTTTTTCTTCCCCTTCTCCGTTACGGAAAGGGTTAGATGCCAACAGTGCGGCGGTCCCGGCATGACCAAACGATACGGCAAAAGAACCGAGGGAGAATTCAACTGTTCTTTATGTGAGTTGCTCACTCCCCCCCAGAGACATCGGGGGAAACTACCGCCGCTGCAGTATTCGCGTGAATGAGAAGGCACGAAAACAAGTTGCAACAAACTGCAGCTGATGGTTCAAAAAAAAAAAGGAGCGAGCTAGTGGTTTGTAGAATGTAATGATGGATAAATTATGACAATTGGGGGTGTCCACCTCACTACCGCGCACTGTCATAAACCGACCACCCCGTCCCCGTCCCGCCTTGAAGCAACTAACCGATTGAACGGAGAAGGGAAGTTTTGTCTATGTCTTTTTAGTTTATTCATATGGCAGAGGGGTTTCCTACCAGCGACACACGATGCGCCGGTGAAAGGGAATCGATAGTGGCGTCTGCGAGACCATCACCAGACATGCCAGGGCGTCGTATGACATCCAAACCACCCTAGTCCAAGGCGTGTCGTAAATAAATGATGAGCATGAGTAGCGGGACCGTCGTACTGCGAACTGCCATCGATTTACCGGTGTTTGTTACAAAAATATATCATCGATTGACAGGGAAAGCGATCCTATCGATTCCCGTGATCGATAGTGAATGGGAAGCGAATGAAATACGGGGTTAAAACTGTACACCGAGCGTTCCGACAGAGCAGAACACCAACAAACAAGTTCGGATGATGCAAACAAACATCCATTTGATTGATTGCAAGAAAACCCTCGCACCACGGACGAACCGTTGGAGAATGGCCAGGAATCGGAAAATCGCCGAGCAATAAGTAATTAATTCACTTCGGCTGCTATCATTATCCTCCCATTTTGGTCCTGCAAACCATTTGGAGCAGTCCGGTTGAAGAAGCGATAATGGCGCCGGTCTTTTCACGGCAGGACCGAGGTTCAAATCCCGCCGCTGAGTCGAGACCTTTGGAGGTTATCAAGGTCAAGGAAGAAGAAGTAGATGAAGTTTTCATTTTGTTTTAGCAGACACTACAACACATACATTCCCAATGCATTTTGCACCACAGGACACCAGTAATGGAAAACGAACCTTATACCCCAATCACCACCAAACTCCATAAAGGAGTAAATATTGAACCCAAAAAAAAAAAAAAAAGAAACACTTACCTTTGCGCGCTTGATGAGCTCCTCCTGGGCGGCCTTGAGGTTCTCCTTCTTGCCACCCCAGGCACGGAGCACCGAGGCCTGCAGGGCACGACCGTACGAGAAGGTCAGGGCCCACGGTCTCAGCAGCGGCACCTGGTTGATGGCGCTCAGGTTCACCGACGCCTCCTCCTCGGACTGACCGCCCGACAGGAAGGTAACGCCGGGCACGGCCGCCGGCACGGTACGGCGCAGAGCCGTCACGGTGGCGAGAGCGATCTCCTGGGCGGTCGGCTTCTTCGCGCAGCTCTGACCGGCGGTCACCATGTTCGGCTTCAGCAGCGTACCCTCCAGGTAGACGTGATGGTCGTTCAGTGCCTTGTACACGGCGGCCAGCACCGTCTCGGTAACCTTCTGGCAGCGTTCCAGATCGTGGTCACCGTCGGGAAGGATCTACGCGAACGGTCAAAACAAAACGCGTTAGAGCATATAGAGTGTGGCCTATGGTTAAGGGGCTTCCAGATGCTTACCTCGGGCTCAACGATCGGGACGATACGCTGCGACTGGCAGATGGAAGCGTAGCGAGCCAGCACGTTGGCGTTCTCCAGGATGGCCTGGTAGCTCGGGGTGTTCTTGCCGATCTTCAGCACGCAACGCCACTTGGCGAAGTCGCAACCGTCCTTCTTGTACTGCGCGCAACGGGCCGCGAGATCATCCAGACCTGGAAAACGAACACAACAAGCGATGCTAACATCAATTCACTCCCATTGCTTGACATAATGCGTGACAAAATCTAATAAGTAAGACAGTTCTCTCGAACAATGTTGCTTTTGATTCTCCTGCACCGCGCTAGTAGGTAATCCGATTCTACTACCGCTTTCCACTATTCGGAGAAGGGATTTAGCTTCTAAATGCTCCCATCATTCAACAGCATTTGCAAACAACTGACTGGAAACTACGCCGAACGATTGCACCGGCTTGAGAAAGAAAAGGCAGCTCCTGTTCATGGGACGGAAATAAAGATACACATCCGTCTAGCTGCGTCGTACGATCTCCATCTTCCTGTTCCAGGCCAGCTGTCGGTTCTGTGTTTGATTTCTCGCAAATAAACCGACCGGCCGGTTCCTGTCGTCTGGTGCGAACCCCCGCGGAAGCGCAATGGAAAATGGAATGAAAAATCCCATTACGAGCAGTAAAGAGCCGCAGCGTGTGGGAGGGTTTCACTGTAATAAAAGCGCGTCTCACACTCGTTCCCTGGCGTGGAAGTGCCATAAGTGTTGCATTGACCCAGATAGCTGGCTGCCAGGGTTTGTGGGAAGGTTGGGATTAATTGTTTGCGATGCAGAAGCATTCCTACTGCTGCTGTTGCTGCAATAAACCTGCCTGTGGATGTGTGATACCCGAAGAAGGACGAGTTTTCAAGCGCGTGCAGCACAAGAAGCACAATAAAAGTAAGTCCCTTACACTTTTGCTGTGAGACGATCTCACGATGTCGGCATCTTAATTGAAATTTGGTCAAAACGTTTCCTATCCTTAACGCCGTCTGGCACACATTGCAATAATCCCTTCGCTAATTCCTTCCAGAAGTAAAACTCCTCACCACTTGAGTTGAGGTTCCAGGAAAAGGATTTCATGCCGTAAGCAGCACACTGCACACATTTTTCTCATTTCGTTTGCTGTGTGGCAGAAATGGCTGTAGTAAGCGAAACTATTCCAGCGAACCTATCCAATACCACCGGGAACAACGTGACATCCTTTGCACGGTCCACTTTCTTTAAACAAGAGAGCGAGAAAAAGAAAACTGTTACTCAACGATCCATCGGCAATGCTTCGTGAGACGCAATTTTCCGCCACCATTGGCAGTAAGAAATTTCCTTTAATTAACCCACTTCTTCCCGTTTGGGTTGATTTGTCGTACGGGGATAAGACGGGGGCGACCATCGTACCGTTGGTGCTACACAGCCTGACCTAAATAAGGACGATCCTTCCTGCATCACAACCGGCGGGGAGGGAAAAGCGCTGCAAATGTTGATCTAGTGCTTGGTCAGCGAACCGGAAAAACAAACACCGAGTTGTGAAGTAAGTGTTGGAAAATCCCGCCCACTTCTCTGCCGTTCGCTGTCACGCTTCCGGCACACGCACCCACACGCTTTCTGTCAAGTGGAAAACTAGCACAGGCCGGGCCAGCCGGAGTGGGATGTCCTCTTATTTACTCACTTAGCGGATGTTTTGTTCTGTTTCTTTTTCTTCTTCTGTCCTCTGTTTCGACTCAACGAGGCGAGTGCGCGTGGGCTTGGCGCTGTACGGGAGTTGTAGGGCTCCGGCAAACAACTTCCTTCCTAGAGTGCGCCACGACAAACTGCCGCCCATTCATCTTAATTAAATACAACTACACACAGACGCACGTTTTTCCCTTTCCCCTGTTTTTGCTCTTCTTCTTCCTCTACGGTCAAGCAATCCTTGCACGCGCGTGTGCATCATCATCGTCAACACTTTACCGCCAGGATCACAACGCACAACAAAAAAAAGGGATCCTTTAATTAACTCCATCTCGCACTTTAGGTCGCACACCTTACCAAGATCACACAGTTAAAAGGGAACGACGGAACACTTTGTTATCGCACTGGGCGCACAAGGGTGCGCTTACTTACCCTGAGTAGTGCATTCGCCTTCCGAGCCCATCAGATCGACGACACCCTTGTCGACCTTGATACCGGCCAGAATGCCCTTGCTCTTCAGCAGCGCGGCCAACGGCGTACCATTGTCGCCCTTCTGGTAGAGCGTCTCGTGGAACAGGATCACACCGGAGATGTGTTCCTGCAGGCGGTCGTCAGCGGTGAACAGCAGCTGGCGGTACTGGCGACGGTTGTCTTCGTTGTTCTCAACGCCGATGTCCTACAAAAAAAAAAGCGGAAAGCAAAACGAGGGAAAGTGGTTAGAAAGTAATTCCCAATAAAAAAGTATTTTGTTTTACTTACAGCGAAACGCTTGCCACAGGTCGCCGTGGACTCGTCGGCGGCCAAAATACCCTTACCGGGGGCAACAATCTGCTTGGCGATGCGGGCCAGCTCCTCCTGCAGTTCCTTCGATGGGTAGTTGAAGTAGGTAGTCATGATGCTTGAGGTAAGTTTGGTGGTACTGATACAGCTGTTAAAAAGAGCGAGAGAAAAAAAAACCGTTTTGTTTTCGTTTAAAAATCGTGAGTGAGAAAATTGAAATGATAGTGAGTGAGCGAGTGAGTGAGCAACTGAGCGCTCTCTATAGAAATCCGAACGAACCGAAACAAACTGTTCGGATAGATGGCGCTAGTGTGCATCAAGCAAAGGCACCAACCATTATCGCTTCACTAGCGCCATCTGCACTCAAACAGACGAAATCCTCCGCGCCCATGTTGCACCGAGCATGATTACAATTTCGTCATCGTTGACTCCACACATTGCCTGATAATTACGAGGGCTCGCGTTTTATAAACTTTACTATCGACTGGCGTGCCCTCCGGCCGTGATAAGCGACAGCGAGACGATCAAAATTTAGGATCGTTTGTTTTGTTGCCAACGGCAACATCATGACACTCTCTGGGTGCTGGAGTCATAGAGATTAGGGTCGTTTCATGCACTGTCTTTCTTTGTTGCCACTTTTAGCTCTCGACGGCTAGACGAGCCCCCCCAAGCACGACACGCAAATAGAGACGCAAGTTAACTGCTGATAGTAAGAATAATTGCTGCCCAGCACTGACTAATAAACAAGCCCGTTTTTCGTTGTGGAAGCGCCGGAAAGGTCACCACGGAAAGGTCATTATCAGAACGGGACCGTGGAGAGCATGTGTTCGCGCCCGGTTTGTTCTTCACACATCGCAGCGTGCATCGGGATTTAATACGTCAAAACGTTGATTCAAGGATTCAAAAAAAAAGAGTACATGACGCCGATTTGTATTCCATTTGGAGGAATGTGGCGCAACTGAACAACAAACTAATCGTGGTACAGTAAATCTACGAACAACTCATTTAAGCAGCGACAAACAAGGAAACTTCACCCAACGGCTGAGTACATTCGAATTCATCAAGAAGCTATTTTTGATCTCGAGAAGAAAAGATCCCGGTGTTTTGCTAAGAGACCATCCAACTGAAATCAGCTGACGTGCGGTTGGTGGCAATCAAGTGTATCGCACACAATAAAGGAAAAACACCCATCCTGCACACGCACAATCGCTCAGCGTGGTTACGTAATCGCGAACGATTGTAAACAGTAAGAAAAGTGAAAGTCGTCCTTGAACTTGTGCCAAGGATGAAAGCATGATCTTATCACCTTCTCGCCTCGCCGGGATCCCAACGATGGCGCACAGGTTTGGTGGCCTTTTAGATCGACACACCGGCTCCAATTTAGACATGAAATTGCTCCGCAAAGGAAGCATCTAGATAATGCGCTATAGATTATTGCCTCCGATACGATTGCTTTATCACTTTTGCACAAAGCTAAAAACACTCCACACGGGCAGGGACTGGGTCTCGGACTGCGCAGTTGCGCGTGCAAGGTGGTCGTGGTGGGGTGGTGTGTTGACTTCACCACAAACTGTGCCTGACATGAGACATGACCTTCAAAATGAAATTCCGTGGGGCAAAAGGTGATTGTTGGGTGGTACAAAAAAAAAAACAATACGATCCCCGTACGCGAAGATCAAGTTCGATTTCGCGGGTAACAAGCATAAGTGAATTTGTAGGCCTCAATTCTGTGCTGTGGGCCAAGGGAAAGTCTGTGTCCACGTGCTTACGCTATGCGAAACCGTCGACTAAGTAGTGCCTACTATGGCTAGAGCTAGCTTAATCTTAATTTTAGACAGTCAATCGTGTCGATCGTCTCAAACGTGCCATTGCATTCCGATCGATGACGACGTTCCGAGTGCAAGTGCAAGTGTTTGGCAGCATGTGCACCAACGGCAACCACAACAACAACCGACACCAGGCGATGCTTCTCCCGGCGTTCCACCACTGTGCCTTTCACGATAAGCCAGCGTTCAAATGCAACGGAAAACGAATCATCCACCGTCATGCGCAGTTGTGCTTGAAACGAATCGTAACATGTGAGCCAAAGGTCGGAAAAGGGAACCACTTTCGGCCGAATATGCACCAATGGTTATGCGCTCTATAAGCTGCTAAACAGGTGTTTCCGGCAAGATTGCGAGCCACCATGGCATCCGGGGAACAGCTATTCGGTGGACTCCATCTTCCCCAAGCCAACTCCCTTCTTCAAGGTCATTTGAAAGGTGCGAGGGCAATGACACTTTCACCCGCCTGGGATCGTATTCTTCGGCTGCTTCGGGAGCATCATCCGCGCACAGTGAAAATTCGCCCCCGCGAAGGTTATTTCAATGTCGTGCCGGAATCGTTGTGCAACCGCCGCTCGTAACGCCCCAGTACAGTAGAGGCGCTTCTATGTTTTTTGTCGCACCGCGGGGAATGATGAAACTTGGCCTCATTCTTCCGAAACTCCTCCATTCGTCAAAACGATTGTTGCAAAATCACCATGGCGACCATCAGTATTATCACAAGCCACCCCTCGTTACCGTGCCCTTTTCGCATCGTTCCACGTATTCAACCCACTGGATGATGGGGCCCTTATTGCGGTCCCAGATCAACCGGATTTACCACTCGAACTCTGAAGCACTTCCCACGCGTCGCTTACATTTCACCAATCCCGTGTTCCGGGCCCGGTCACTTGCAAGCGGATACGAACTAAAACTACACTTTCGCTGTGTCGCAACTGGAAAGCGGGAGCTGGGGCGGGCAGGGCAAAGAAGGAAGAAAATACTCACTGGAAAACCGGCGTTGACGAAGAAAACACGCACACTTATCAGGCTCTGTACAATATAAATAACATTTCTCTCGGTCACCACATATTTATATCAAAGTCAAAAGCAATATAAACCTGCCGGGTTCGCACATGGCGCCCGGGGCTCGCCGGACGTTTGACAGTTGCTAGCGAAATGACAACATTGGGGCGCAGACACCAGCGCAAATTGCGTGTTTGTAATCACATTTGAAGCAGTGTTTGTTCTTTTTATATTAAGCTAACGTTAAAGTGGGACACCTGCGATGAAAGCTGATAGGGAAACGCTTACACAATACAGCTGGCATCTCTTATCGATTCGCTATTTTTGTGCTGTTTACTCAAATCTGTTGCTAAAAATAATCCAACCGATGTTCTCTCGTGGCCTTATCGTGCGTACACCGTTCTGGGTAAATCATACCGTGCGTTTTATTTTCAAGATAATCTCCTACTTGTTTGAAATTTAAACTCATGTATTTGATTTTCTTTAGAGTATTTCATATTATGGCTTGCTTCCAAAGGAATAAACCTAAATGCTATAACGTTCTAACATTCATATTGCATCGAGTTTTTGGGTACTTTTTTTCAAATTCACCGTACTTTTGATGTTTTGAAATCAATTTTATGTTTTAGCTAAAAAAATATTCAAGTTTGAAAGGAGAAAAGTTAGATTGAGATTAAGAGAATGACCCATAAGCAATATGGATTTACAAATTATAACATGATGCTATAAATGTACTGCAAGCAAACGGACGCAAAACTGCAATAATAATAGTTTTAAAATTTTACAACACGTGAACATTTCAAAACATGTCTGAATTCAAATATTTATTTTAAATGCTTAATCATGCATCGGGGTAATTCATTCCGTCTACAACCCGAATTCATACCAATCGAAATTTCATCATTTACTTGCAACATACAGATGACGCACGCTGACGATGATGATGAAATATCAACGCGGTCGTATCGTAGCATTAGGTCAACCGACATTGCACATTTACTTTTAATGATTTGTTGTGCAATTATCATATTTTGATCAAGTGAAAATAGAATAATTTTATACTGAAACAGATTTAAATGATAAAATCATAAATAGGAAGACAACAGAAAAATGACGCCATTACACATACAAATGATTAAAACAACGGATGACTCACGCAACCACCATGCGTCGATTATTTCACCGCTCACGGGTAGATATTTTTATTGTTTTATTTTTCAACTAACATTGCTTGATTCAATATCTGATAACAGTGTTTTTCGTCTTGCCTTCGGTTCAGTCCTGCCTAGCCACATTCAACCACCTACTAACCGTCCGCACCACGCTAGTCGTTAATTTGGCCAATTTCATCATTTTTACAATTCAGTAACAAAAACCATCTCATTGCTTCCGTGATACAGAATCCCAAATAATTCGTTTTCAAATGCCATTCAAGGGCGAGAAACGAAAGAAACAATTAGTGTACCGTTCAAATAACTAGCCATGGCAGTATCTTCCAACCCTTGGTTTTGCTTCTCGCTAGCATTCCTTCACAGCAGATCACAATGAAGAACGCAAACCATTATTATATTTACAGCAAGCTGCATGCAGTGCGGACTTGCATCCCGACCACCAGATGTGTCCGACGGTAACTTTTGTAACATTTCAACGAGCTAACTAACTAATCGACAACAACTAATGCACGGCTCAACGGCCAACTTCTCTGCACTCGCCCAGCTCCAACCACCGTTCCAAGTAATGCTAACAAATCAGCTAACGCTCTGATTCTACTCGTACGGTAACGCAACGTGTGCTACACAGTTAAATGTATGCTTCACAAACTTTTCCCTAACAACAACTTGGCAAACTCTTCTAAAGCGACTGGGGCGAACCGAGAAGAAGAAGAAAAGAAAACGCCTCGTCCGTTCGATAATGCACACACACACACAGACAGAAAAAGCTGCAAAGCCCAATCAATGGAAGCAAGGGAAGTCTGCTAGATGTGTGCCTGGACACTCCCACGTACATCCATATCCAAACTCACACACACACATACATACACCATACACACGTACTACGTACTACGCAACTACTACCGGGTATTGTGGTGCTGTGCTCGCTCGCCATCAAATATCGTGGAGGTGGCGACTAACTGAAGCATCCCATGGAAAGTGTTATTGTCTATCTCTTCTTAAATCACGTAAAATCGTGCGGGTCCTTTGTACATGTACACGGTCGGGAGAGTAAAATGTGTTGGTGGGTGACGATGATGATGGGTTTCGTGACTAAACGATGGCTAGTGTACTGGCCCTACTGCTGCTGTCCATACATTTTGAGGTTAGGTGTGGTGCTGTAACGCCGTACCGGTATGCGGTTATCCAGGTCCTACACCTGCTGGTCTAATGGTTGCTTTACTTAGTACGCTATATTAATTACAGATTCTGTCGTCCTTATTCGCCAGAAAGGTTGGGTGTGTTAGTGGGATCTTTCTACAATGAAACGCCGTCATATGCGATGAAGATTCAATAAAATCTTTCCGTTATTCCGATCCTTTTTTTCGCACCAATATTGGAATGTTGAGGAACAACCTTTGCATGGAGAGAGAGTTTGAGTGTGGCAGGTAAGTTGGTACAGTACAGTTCTACAAAACCTTTTTCGGAAAAGTGAAGCAGCGATGGTAAACAGGAAACAGTGTCCGATACCGCCCTGGACGAACAGTTCTGGACAGTTGGACGCGTAATTGTTTCCCTCTCCCCCCCACCAGTTTCGGGAACTATTTGGATGGATTTAGCCGAGCGAATTTGGCCACCAGCACCAGCACCGCCACCAGCACCAGCAGCACCTTTGGAGGAAGCCTCCAGTTCAGCTACTACTAGAGTATTGTGCAACGATTTTTCGTACCGATCGATTGCGAAAACTCTAGCTTCGGTGCCGTCCCACCGACCGGGTACCCCATCAGCTCCTTGAAAATATCCCCAATTTTGTAATTGTGCCTGTCGTCACGGGGGAGCAATGGAAGAGGAAGAAGAAGAAGAAGAAGAAAGAATCGAATGAGAAAACGTTCCAGGAACGGTCAATCAGCATGCCCTTACTTTGCCGAACATTCGACGTACCCGCACCGCCAGTGTTTCCGCACAAGGGTGGAAATGTCCTTCAGTTCCTGTGGAATGTGGCAAAAATTTGTACGGTGAGTAATTGAGTTCCGAGTAAGTTCGACGATATAAGGGAAGCTGAAGCTCACCTGAGTATGAGGGTTAGATACCATATCAACCTTGTTGCCCACAACCATTATCTTAAAATCACGGTGATTGAAGCTTTCCAAAATTTGATCACGCATATTGCGGCAGTACTGGACGAATCGCAAGAGAGAGAGAGAGAGAGAGAGAGAGAGAGAGAGAGAGAGAGAGTCAAAAACAGTAGTACAACAGCAACATTGCATAACTTTAGGCGCAACTGACAGGCGCTTTGCTGTCCTACCTGGAAGGTGTCCAGATTCCCCATGTCGTACACCAGCACGTACGTGTGGACGGTACGCAACCCTAGCGGATGGCCATTGTTCCATTCGGCCAGATTATCGATCGGGAAGTACTTCTGCGGCGGCACATCCAGTACCATCAGCTCCCGTATGCAGGTATCACAGACCAGACAGCTCCGATAGACGGTCCGCTTCGCGGTGCGGATGTGTTCCTTCGGGAAGTCGTGCTTAAAAAATTGCTACCCAGCGAGAAACGGAGAGGGAGTGGGGTTAGTGTAGGGATAAGAGAGCTCGACGTGCGCCATCTCCCATCTACCTGTAGGATGCTGGTGCGTCCAACGCCGGAGGCCCCCAGAAACGCCACCTTGAGGGGGCCTTGCATCCAGGGCGGATCCGGGCCTTCCAGAGTGATACGCTAGGCTGAAATACACTTATTCTGTATACGAATTTCCATATCGATGGACAGGATCTTGTTAAGCTTATTGCTAGCAGTGGTGCCCTTGGTGGTGGTGGTGGAGGTGGGTTTAATTTTGGTGGTGGTGGTTTTGGTGTTGGTAGTGGTGGTGATGATGGAAGAGTTAGAAGAAAAAGATGAAATTCTAGCTGCCCCGGCGGTACTGGTAGCGCTAGCAGAAGCAGTAGTAGCAGAAGTAGTAGTAGTAGTAGCAGAAGTAAAGAAAGGAGAAGAAGAGCTAGCAGTGGCGATGGTGGTGGTGTTAGTGGTCGTGATGGTAGTAGAGGTTGGTTTGGTGTTAGTAGTTGGGGAGGGTTTCCGGGTGGTAGTAGTTGCTGTTGTTGGATGGGATCGGGCCGGCTGCGAGCTCGCTTTGGTCGGTTTCGGCGGTCTCGCCTTATCCGAGGACTTACTGGTATGACTGATCTTGAGTGGGTTATTGCAATAATCTTTACCATTATCGTGCAACAGTCTATTGGAATTGGTCGGCGAGAGACGGTTCCACATTTTAACGACAAGCTTGAGCAGGCTAATGGCAAACACTGTTCCGCACCCGGTCGCTGCTGCTGCTGCTGCACTCGAGCAATCGCTGTATCGCTTTGCCCACCTCCAATCCAATCGACCACCTGTGTCACACCGGGTCTCTGCGTTTCTTTTCCCTTGTGGCTGGTTGCTACGTTTTTTCAAGCACACACAGTTCGCTTCTGAGCCTCTGAGTTATGGTAATGCCCGTTATTCAGATTTACAGCGTAACGATGCTCCCGGGATAAGCCGACAATGGCCGTGGATGGCTCTTGTTTAGCGTTACTACCAGCAGCGGGACCAACAGCAACTCCACAGCGTAGCACATCGTAGAAAGGGTTGGTACAGGTGTGCAGACCGGTTAATCCTCGGGCTCCTGTCGGGTCAGGTCGGTCGGTCGGTAACTGCAAAACTGAACACACACACACACACTCTGTCGAGAAACGGTGCAGCACCACTGGAACTACTCTAATTATCACTAGTCCACTTCGAACACGTTATTGTCTGCTAAAACCATTATTATAGCAGCGAACCGGCCTGCCGTGCTGTCGGTGGGTGCGTCAGCCAACGTCTAGCCGCGTTAGACGGACCGAACCTGTCCGGACCTATGCACATCCTTGTATGCGACCGTTCAGAAGCGCAGGACGATCTGTTTGGCGCGTGGTGGTCCACCAGGGCGGCGTGTGGAAACGGAGAATGGTAAAATAAGGAATTAAATTTGAAATACGAGACAGGAACAATTTTTCTAATGGCAACAGACAGGAAGGACAGGATGTTATGGTATGGGAAGGAGAGATGGCTAGCGAGGACCAATTCGATTGCTTCACTAGCAACTGTGGCTTCTAGTTGATTAGAAGCCAGGTAATCCTTTAAGTTGCTCCATCAACATTTTCTTTGCGAAAAAAGGGAGGGGATTCTAGTTCCAGGGGCTGGATTATTTGCATTGGCACAGCCACATCATGCATGCCGTAATCCTTTTCATAAATCAAATCGATAACTTCAATCCCCTACCATCATCTAATTGATTTCAGCTTGCATGTCCTCTGTCTAGCTTCCATTGCGATAAGTGAACCGCTTTTCCATATCTGGATTGGCTTCTAAGTGCATCTCTCGCTGAATGCATCCGAATCCCTTCCTTGCGCCTCTTAGAGTGCATACGTGCCCAAAAGACGACCACATACATGCAGAAAGTCAATCTCGTCCCTCCGCATCGACCAACCTCCACCATTTCGCTGGCTTGTCGTCGCATTCTATTGCAATCCCTTTGCTGGCGAATGTCTTCGACTTTACGGTGGTCCTTCTCCCGTGAACAAACCACTATCATCGGTTGACGAGCATAAATATGTTTACGTGCCCGAACGACCCCCCCACTCCACACGCCACACACACGCGCTCTCGGGCTAAATCCCCCAAAGGGAAGCCAGCTAGGCTAGCTCTCGTTGTGCACAAGTACTCTGTGTCCACATGCCGGGGTTGTAGTGGAGACCTAAAAATACACCTCTTGTGGGCTAGTGGGGGTGTGCTTGTTGTCGTTGTTGGTGTGGTTTTATCGTCCGGCCAGTCGACTGTCCCGGGTCCCCACCACCATCACTTGTGTAGAGAGGGATGATGAAATGGTCAAGTTGAATGTCGACCTGCGCTGCAACACCGAACATTCGCTAATGGTGAGTTGAGATCGTAATAGGCTTTTTGAAAGTGAAAGTAGGCCAACTGGTGGAATTGAGCTGAAGCGTTTTCAGTGCGACACTTGCATACACGGGGATGTAGCTCAGATGGTAGAGCGCTCGCTTAGCATGTGAGAGGTACCGGGATCGATACCCGGCATCTCCAGGCAAACAAACAATGTTTTTATTTATTTGGAGACGCTGGGTCCACAAAACTTGTTTGAAGGAGATTATTGTGATTACAAAAGGTCATGTGCGGATAAAAATTGTGTGATGGGGTGGTTTTTTAAATTTGTTGTGGAAAAAAACCAATCAAACCAGAGTAAAATAGGAGGAGAGTCCCCTGTATCATGCCTAAAACTTCCAACTCTTATCCCAAAGTCTTCCCCAAAATACCGTAGTCATTATTGTGTCCATTAATTCCTCGCCGTTTCTTTCCTTGCTCTCTCGGTCGGCTCGATTAGAAGATTATGATTTATCACCATTCGAAGCTCTTGAAAAGGCTGTGTAGAGACCAACAAAAAAAAGCTCCAACAACCCGGAAACTGTCGGCCAAAGAATTCTTCCTTCCCCCAATTGTCTCACTGCTCTTTTGTTTCACTTTATTCACGCGTAACGGACGAGATAACAGCGGCTCGGTGGACTAGAATTAACTTAATTAACATCCCGCCCCGGTACTGCTTAATCCGTTGGCCGATGAAGTTCCAGGATTGTTGAGTACTTGTCGAGGCTACTGTTTGGACCGTTACGGCCGTTACGCGCAATGTGTCAACAAAACGCTAAAAAGGTCTTAAAGGATGTTCTTGTTTTTCCACGGGTGTCTCGCACTTAAGCACCAAAGCAGCAACTGCGGACGGGCCTTTGGGATTGATGGACGGAATGGCTTCATAAAAATGGCCTAAAACAACTTCCCGCGGCCGTGGGGTTGTTTTTAGCTTGATTCACGCTTCCAAAGCTAATTGAAACTAGACGCTAGCGATGGCGGAGCGTTACAGGATCGAAAACATATAAATTTTCCACGTATGGCTCTTGGTTTTTGTTTTTTTGTTGTCTGGCGAACTTTATTACGCTGTAGAAAGGCTGTAAAAATCCTGCTCCAGGGCGAAAGTGGCCTCAAACAAAGCGCACAATGCCGCTAGCATGATGCTGCTGGTGTTCGCTTGATGGAGCCGCCCATCAAGCGAGCTACTAATAAAACCATTTCTGGAGGCAATTTCCCACAGCAGATGTAATGAATAAGCACGAATTTTTCCCCTGCTGATTGCATACATTCAGGCGCAAATACCAAGTATGCAATCTGGTGTAATAAAGCGTCTAACACGCCATGCAATTTTCATGACAAAATTACATTGTTCGCTGCGCTTTTTATCTCTTGCGGTGCTTATCAACACGAATTGATGGCGTAGCAAGCAAGATACAGCTCGTTTGGAAAGAAAAACTTATCAGCAATGTAACACGAACACACACGCGTAAGAAAATCATACTTTCTCCCGATCATTAAAAAATCATTCACAAAGTTTTTGTCCCACACGACAACGGAAAATACTTTATCGTTATTGATTCTCAAATGTGATTTTCTTACTCTGATAACAGGGAAAGACAAACGCGCGATGGAAAAGGGGACACTTTTTTTTGTCTTGCGTACGTGCTCCCCACTGAACCGTACACGATGGAATATGAGCTTGGAGAAAACCTTTAAAGCATTATCGAGTGCCGTCGAGGTTTTGCCATCGCTTTGTTTTAGCTTTTCGTGCGTCCGTGAGTGGTTCATCAAACGTTTAAGATTATTGTTTGGTAAACATTGATCAATGGACAATCGATCAAGCCCGATATGCACTGTGCAAACCCTTCCACGGGCAAGCAAGCGCAGCAAGCGCAACCCCGGTGAGCCTTTTCCACTTTGATGATGATGAGGAGATGATTTTCACAGGATTGCCGAAGGGTGTCGTCAAATGGGCGGGAGGTGGGTTGGTCGGATGGTAATCAGCACGGTACACAGCGCTGATTGCAAAATCTATCCAAACAATGATTAGATGAAAGGATTTCCGGACCTTCGAGCCAGTCCCGTGCCGGCCGACAAGTACGTCGGTACGCTGAACCTGAACCCTGTTGTGCATGGTCCATGCCGGCAAGCATCGCGTGGAACCGGCCAGTGCCATCACCAGCGTAAGTAGCTTGGCGAGAGCAGACCGTCCTTTTGGTCGCGTGGTTAACTAGAGCTGTGCGAGCTCGCCAGTGTCTGTGTGTCCATGAATCGTGAAACGGATAATGTGCAATGAAATCCTGCAGAAAAGGTGTAGTGGCATCATCTTCCTGCGGGCTGCCGGCAAACAGGCAAAGTAATACGACCGAAGCTGGATGGGATCTCCCTTTGATATCCACCCTCCCCGGCACAGCACTGCTGCACTTTCGTGCCCACTCGTCCGGTTTGTGCATTTGATAAACGATACGTGCTATTTCATATCCATTACGGTAATGAGATAAAGTCGTTACGATGGCGTTTCAATAGAAATTGCGCCCGAATGCAATTCGAATCCCGACTGCCGCATGCGGGAAGTGCATACCTAATCCGAAGAATTTATACCTCAACTTACAACGCGTGTTGCACGTGCTAACGAGAGGTTCAATTTCATAAATTTCTGTCGGAGCGCATTACTCTGCCAGCTCTGTTTATTGATTGCGCCTAAAGGTATGCAATGAGCAGTTTCATCGTTCGGCGGTGTCGGCGGGCTTATCGAGCCCGTTTGAAATGTTTTCACGTCCTCCGTGTGAAGTATTCCGGGGAAAAAATGATCGAAAACAAAGGCAAAAAAAATTTCTACAACTTATCCACGACCATTAGCCCCTTCTCGAGGCAGCCTATTCAACTCCATGAAACTCACCATCCAGCCCGTCTTTTTATCGGCATTCGATCGGATCGTCCTCACCCCGGGACACTCAGCCACGCTACAATATTCCCATCACTTGACAAATAACCATTTCTGTTGACAGTTATTTCGGGAAAATCCACTCGCAACCCGTTCGCGCGTGTGTGTGTGTGTGGCACTCGCAGCCTCCGAAAACCCGTTCATTGAATATTGAAATCCCTCATCGCGGGAGAAGACCGTTCCGCAGAGGGGGCTCGGAAAACCCTCGTCGCATTGAAATTCGATTGAATCCATAAACCATAAAAGCCTCTTGCATTATTTAGTTTTCGATACAACGAAGGAAAACGAACAAAAAAACATGAATTTGTCCTGCAATCCGTGTTGGTCTTGTCCAAGAAATATGGACCGCTATCAGCATCCGGATCATCATACTCATCGTCTTGGCCCTAGTCTCGACAAGTTGTACCTCAATAAAGATGATTAAATTCTCTCCCCCCCCCCCCCAAGTCCGTGCTTAGCGCAGTCTTAACATGTCGATGTTAAACGAAATCACCGCTCTTGTGCCCCGGAGCGCGAGGGAGAGCTTACGTTTAACAAAGCCCACAACAATATGATGCTGTTAGCATAACACATCGGGGCATAGCCTTCAAAAAAGCTTGTTTTGAATATAAATACCGCATCGAACCCCCTTCTCCTTTAGCAAGCGCATTGTTATCTTCCGTTCGGCACACAACGGACACACAAATAGGGGAGCAAAAAAAAACCCTTTACAGATGAAGTAAATCCATCACACACTAGCTATGAGACTGGAGCACACACACACACAAAAACAGAGAAAAGAGCCTCTGAATGGCAGCAAGAACTATCCCCGACGCGTCCCACGTCCGATATGCGCTGGCTTGTGATTGCATAACAGCCTCGTGATGCTCCTTTGTGCGGGATGCTTGCGTGTATTTCCCGTTTTTCCCAGCCCCAGCGCCGTGAGTGACTGGTTCGTCTGAGCGACAACGGCGTGCCCGTCGTGTGAGCGTCTGCCGAAGAAGCCGGGAAGGACAGCGAAACGCAGACAAACCGCCCGTTCGAAAGCGGGGCCGATCAAAAACCCCTTTTCTGCTGGCAACGCCGGAAACAAGTGAAGTGAAATTCCTTCACCTCAGCTCCCAGCCAGTTGGCTCCAGGAAAAGAAACGCCGATCCGGTAAGGCCGAAAGCGTTCACAATATTATATCGCAATCCCTTTTGGCATGCTACCACGTGTTCAGCCGCCCGTACACGATTGGTTTGCGCCTGTAAGCCGATTACCGGAAATGGTTCGTGCTCATATTTCGTACAAGGTGTAATTCCTAGGCGACAACACATCCGCCGTCGTGGTGGGAGGGGAGGTTAAGGTCTCGTTTGTTTGATTAATTAGATTGTTATTCTGCCGAGCGGTCTGTGATGTTTTCCTTTCTCCCCTTTTCGCCCCCAAAATTAGCACATACGCACAGGGTGGCGCAGGACGCGATGGTGGAGTTGTGGGGTGGAAAGCGTAGGGGGAAAATTGCCACTAAAGCTATGTTTATTTACTTAACATCCTTACACTCTCGCCGGTGTATTCGGGAGGGATTAATTTTCCGAATTTCCGCTTTATTTTCTCACACTTCACGTTAATCCTTGCGATAAAGCCACCGAATAGGGGCACACTTTTTGAATTTGATTTTCACACACCACGTCACACGGCTTTTAGCCAAACTGTACTTGTTGACAATAGCTGCCTTGTTTCAAACCTGTTGGAAAACTGCAATAAAAAGCGGATCCTCTCACATTGTACATCACCAGCGAACCATCAAACCAACGATAAACGGTCGTTCATGCACCATGCGCCTCCATCGGAGTGGAACGCAGCGCGTGCTTCTCTATCTACACAAACACCTTTCGTTTCGCGTCCTCCTCCGACTGGCAACCGTTAAGCGCTTGATTAGAACACTATCGCTAGCCCACTTGCTGCTAGGCCTCTAACGCCCAATCAATAGCGCGAATAGCGAACAGAGGCCGACCAGCTTAACAAAACCAAAACAAAAATTAAACCCAAAACCCCTCTCGACACCGGGCGACACGACTATATGGTTGTATGTGTGGGTGTGTGTGTGTGTGTGTGTGTGTCCGCGTTGGTTGTCTGTGTGGTTAGGGGTAACGGATACGCACACTGCACACTACACGATCGCGAGCCATCCACCGCAGAGCGTCCGTCGGAAGGCAAGGTTCATTTTCGACTGACGCGCGTGTTTCGGGTCCGCCGTGTTCGGTCACTAACTTTCGGTGTGAACCATTTCGGGTTCTGAACCCGCTTCAGAACGCGCCGTACGTCCTGAGTCCCGTCGTGAGTTCGTAGACCCAGGGGTACAGACAAAACAAAAAAAAAACCCAGGGACACTTCTCTCTCGCGCGCGCGACACCGAACGCGAGAAAGTGAGAGTGAGTTCCCCGGGCTGGTAACTCACCAAAACCGGGGGATAGAGGATGTAAATAGAAGGGAGGCGGAATGGGAGCAGAGGGTGAAGGGGATGCACAAAAAAAGGAGTCAAGATTTGCTCCGACAATTTTCCTGGAAAACAGCTGAGTACAGGAGCTTAAACTTTGATAGACCTGGAGGCCGTTATGGCGGCTGTGTGTGTGTGTGTGTGTGTGTGTGTGTGTGTG
The DNA here is from genome assembly GCF_013141755.1 of Anopheles stephensi. Lineage (NCBI taxonomy): Eukaryota > Metazoa > Arthropoda > Insecta > Diptera > Culicidae > Anopheles > Anopheles stephensi. The sequence goes on along the minus strand of NC_050202.1, from coordinate 84,358,536 downwards.
TGTGTGTGTGTGTTGTAGTGCTTCAGCCGCTCGTGTGAACCAGCTAATTGTTTTTTAACCTTGCGCATTAATTTCCCTTCTGCGGGAAATCTATGTTATTTTCCTCGCCTATTTTTTGGTTTTGACTCTTCCATGAAACGGAATACATTAAAGGTTTAATGTCTCTTTGAAGAAGTTGTTGGCCTTCGGAGAGCAATGAATTTCGAATAAGCAGCCGTCCCCAGCATCCACATCTAGCGCACGTGAGAGAGTTCCCCCCCATTAAAGTGCGCTTGAGTGACGAACCTCATCGCCCGACGTGTTGTCTTCTCTCGCACGATTTAAACGCCGCGTAACGCGTTCGCGCTACAACACACGGTTATCAAGTTTAAAAACATCGTTATTAGGCTTTATTGCTTCCTCGGGATGGGGGCCGCAAATATGACGCTTTGAATAATGAGCGTGTGGGCGAGAGGGGGAGGAAGACGGGGGAGAGAGCGCACCCAGCGACTGTGGCGACTCTGCGGTGGATAGTGAAATCAGTTAAGGATTTAATTAAAATGGCGTCTCGAAAATGTGCCAACGCGATCCCGCGCACCGGCAATTATTACTAGCGAGAGCGCATCATTTCGCTGTACGATTCTTCTTCTAGGACGGCCCCCGTACATCCCAACAAGACACATTCCTATCATTCGGCATCAAACTGTGAACGTGATGAAAGGATAATGTGTCCTTCTTCTGGGAGCTTTTTTTTCTTTCTTCCAGATACCGGTGGATAAAGAGGTACGATGATCGCTTCCCGTCGACAGCTTCCCAGATTCCCTTTACGACACGTCAGCACAGCCGGATGAGCGTGTGTGTATGTGTGTGCGATAGTTAGGAAGGTTCAAGCTTCAAGTGTCTCGTAAAACTAACGCCCCGTCGTCGTCCACATCGTTTAGACGTCGTACCTTTTGGCAGCAAAGAGATGGAAAGTGAAAGTTACGAGACACGACGGGCGACCGCTTCAACCGCTCGGCGTTCCTCCCGAAAGAGGTAGAACAATGTCCCGGAAGAGTTTCCTTTTTTTTTGTCTCTCGCTCTCTTCATGTGTGTGTGTGAAGAATGGTCCCTCTTTCCTACCTTCGATGTGTCGGCCTGAGTCCTGAGAGGTGTATAAAATATGCCTATTTAAGCGGTGGCAGGCGACGGACAGAAGCAGCCAAGTGTGAAGGGCCCTAAATGGTGTGTCTTCTCTTCCTATTCTGACACACACACACGCACACATACTGGGCCGGGTGATAAGCGTTCTGTTAAACACAACGATTTAGTGCGATCGTTGTCAGCAGCGTCTATCCTATCTTGCCTATCTACCGAGGCCGGTGCTATTAGTGTCTGGCTGGGAAGGATTGTTCCATTTTTCATCACCCAAGGTAAAGGTCGTGTGGAGAATGGCGAACTGGCTGGTTGGGTGAATTTTAATTTTGAAAACCCTTTAATTACGTCAGCCTTTTTTTTACTCTTCGAGGACACTTACACAGCAATATTGGGAAATTGGGAGTTGGAAAAAAAGCTGGCATTCCCCAACATCTTCCTGGACACAAATATCGTGGCCCTGGGGTGTTTTCAGTAAGTGGACAGCTGAAAGGCTCGTGCTCTAATTTGAAACACTTGCGGTTATCATGTGCTGTCCTTCGGTGGCCAGCGTGACAGCGATACATATTTAATGGTGGGATTTGCGTCCGGTGACAAGTTGTGGCGCATGTACATAGTGCCCATCTTAAGAAAGTCCTTTTCCGCTATTTAACTGTGGCATCGGCTTTAAAACATACAAAAAAAGATATTAAAATATGCAGAAAACTATCTGCTGTATCATCTTCTAGCCGACCTTCTCCCGAGGACCTTCTCCAATGTCAGCTACCGCTCCAGCACGGACAAGGTGAACACTAATAGCCTTCCTTTTTTTTAAATGCAACATTACTCCCTCACTATCTCTTTAAGACACTCTCTATGTACTTCTGCCTTATCGATCTCGGGCTTCGATGGGAAGGAAAAGTGTGGCAGCAGCGAGTTGCCGGGGTGGGGAGCCAGGTTGTTAGCATAAAAGATTAACGCACTTAAAACTCCCCACACGGGGGAAACTCCTACTCGGGCTAGCGTGTGGCGCACGAAACCACATGGGATGATGATGGGAAAATACTGACGGCCGCTTCCCAGACGGAACAGATGTTCACCCGGGCTCCTGAAGATGATACACCAGTGCCCGGGTGCGTGGCCGGTGCATGTGTACCGAAGTCCGCCACCGGGTAAGCGTATTCCTGACGGCCACGTAAGCGTCCAAGGACAGGAACGTAGCGCCTGCCTGCACGGGATGATGATCCGTACCATCGCCCGTCTTACATTCGATTGATACGTTGAGCGGAACGGACGTATCAAGTCGATCGTATCGCGTTCGTGAACCTCTTAACCTACCATTGGGCAATCATAAAGCGGGACCATCTCCGCGGTACGAGAGGTTAAGTTTCATCCCGCAAAATAGTGATTGGATATCGTTTCTTTGTGTACCTGGGCTGCGCGCTTCTGTACCGTGGCACAATCTTCTGGTGGTGCGGAAAAACGCGGAAGAGTAGAACGGTGAAGTTCTAGAAGACGAAGCTTACGATCAACTTGTTGGTTTTTGGAGGGCGGGGTTTTGGTTTGGAGGAAGCAAAAGGCAAGCGCCCCACATAGCATCGAAACTACTTCACTTTTGCGTCCCGGTTTCGCCCGCTTGGTAGGCCGGAAAGAATGTGGCAAAGTTTCGATCGGCTGGATTTGTGTTTGGTTTGAATAGTGCTACTGTGGAAAGCGCAACACAAAGGAAGTTTCCGATCGCAATCGAACACATTTGTGCAGTGCTGTTTAGGCGAAAGCTTTCCCTCGTTGTGTTTAGGTGTGAGTGCTAAGGTAAACTATTGCAAAGTAAGTATAGGAGAACGGACAAACTTTGTCCTTGACTGTCGTGTCGTGGCCTAGTCTCCGAAGATTTGTGCTTAGAATAAGAGTATAATACGGATTGCTACTTCATACTAGCCTGTGCTCGTTGAAAGTGTTTTAAAATTTCAAATAATTAAAGAAAAGTGTATCATCACCGGTTTCCTGTCAGGTTGCAGAGAAGCGAACGCCTAAAGGTATGCAACACGGAATTTCTAGCTAATCTCATTGAGAACTTTCCCCGTAAAGCCATTTCACATGGGAAGTGAAACTGTCAAAGTGGTCTTCCGTGAAAACGATTGCATACTGTTAGGCGCTCCAAGCGCACAACTAAATCTCACCGGATTTCTACGCTTTTTTGTGTGAACTGTAGCTTCTGTGATACTTTCAGCGAGCTTCTTCATTGGTTAATATTTGTCCATCGTAAATCACGTTAAAACTGTGTCCAAATCTATCGGGTCACATCGCTATTTCTATTCGCCGAATGCGAGTACTATTTGCCTGTTTGCTTAAAGAGTTTTTCCTCCAGTTGGGATTTCTGTCCTGTCCGTCTGTGCTGTCCTCTCAAGTACACGGACGGCTTAACTTTTCTCTGCATGTGTGCTAAAAATCGATAAATCAATTAGTGACTTGCCGGGCGGGGGATAAACATCCACAAACGAGCGAGCCGGCCTGACTGTGCGACACTATTGCCGTTCCGTTTCAGATGCAAGTTCAACCGACCAAATATGTCGGCCTGGTGGCTGACCTTATGCCGAACATTCGGTTGATGCAGGCGAGCGGCCACTTTCTGTTTCGCTACGTCACCGGTCCGATCCTGATCCGGAAGGTGTACTCCTGGTGGACGCTCATCATGGTGCTGATGCAGTTTTTTGCCATCCTCGGCAATCTCGCGTCGAATGCGGACGACGTGAACGAGCTGACCGCCAACACGATCACGACCCTGTTCTTCACGCACTCGGTCACGAAGTTCATCTACTTTGCGGTCAACTCGGAGAACTTTTACCGCACGCTCGGCATCTGGAACCAGACCAACTCGCACCCGCTGTTTGCCGAATCGGACGCACGCTACCATTCGATCGCGCTTGCCAAGATGCGAAAGCTGCTGGTCCTGGTGATGGTCACCACTATCCTGTCGGTTGTAGGTAGGTACGGGCGTGTGTGCGTGTTCGGGTGGGTGGCATCGGTGGGCATAAAATATCCCTCAAGAATAATTGAGTTCCCGTCTCAGGGCGTGGAGACACGTGGGCCAAATTTCGTTTGATTTATCGCTTCACGGCTCACCGGGCTGGATGCGTGCGTGGACTTCTTTTGGGAATCCAAACGTCTTTCATTCTTTCCTCTCGATAAATTACTCCATCTCTATTTGGATTCGTTTCTTCCCTTTCTGCACTGCGACAGCCTGGGTTACGATAACGTTTTTCGGCGAAAGCGTCAAAAATGTGCTCGATAAGGAAACGAACGAGACGTACACGGTGGAGATACCCCGGCTGCCCATCAAGTCCTGGTATCCGTGGAATGCTATGAGCGGACCGGCGTACATTTTCTCCTTCATCTACCAGGTAGGTACAGGTAAGCGAGATGGGACGGCTCGCAACGGGTCGTGAAAGTGGCTCGTGAAAATCCCGCGGTAAGGTTACTGCCAGAGAGACAAGGAATGTTCGGCAACGCTCGTGAGACTTCTCACTAAAATAGACGAAAAAGTGTTTAAAAATACCTTTAAAACTGTATTTCTACTCATTGTTGCATAACTTTAAGGGCTGCGAACTACAAACCACCAAACAAGAGCGCCTAAAGTTATGCAGAAAAGCTTATTTTCAGCCGCTTTGTGCCTCCTAACAAGCCTGTTGAAGGGGGGGAGATGTAGACCATCAGCATCTTACAACTTCCACCAAGGTCAGAGAGCACCAAGAACGCGAACCATTTTCCGAAAGATTATGGCCCACGCTGGTCTCGCGCGAGCGCTCAGCACAGGACGACAAAGGAACGAACGCGCGATTATGAAGATGTCCGAACCATTTCCCGTCCGCAGCATTATCAGATGATTTGCGGGGTGGCTTTTGCCAGTGTTCGTTTGATGGGCGGAAAAGAAAATGTCGTCCGCCAGCCAGTCTTGTACCACCCGTGAATTGAATGTGGCGCTCTTAAGTTGGAGGATTTACAACCACAAACTCGGGGTTCGGCGCCAGGTTCTTTCCCTGCCGGTTTGATGAAGTGACGCAAATTACGATGGCAATTATTTCCTGCCAGGCTCATTTCGTTTTACAAGTTTGCGTTCCCTCTTCCGGACAGCGCTCAATCCGCTGCATTTCGTGGGAGCTTACGGATAATCCTGGAATGTATCGTTTAAAATATTCATAGAATCTTAACGAAAACTTCTGTCTAATTAATTGCCGCACAATAACTTTAAACCTGCCGCAGCTCTGTATCGTCCTGTCCGGAAGCAGCGTCTACGAATTAATTTATTCCAACATTTTAATATAGTCGTTTGTGCATTTTAATTAGTGCAAAGGCAATATAAAACGGTTCTCCCGGCTTAGCCATTAAAACAAAGTGTGCCTTCGGAGCAATTGGTCCGCGGGCCCCAAGTAACAGGGGTTCTCAGCTTCCACCGCTTCTGTCCTTCTCAAGAAGTGCATATCCCGGTGCCATTCCCAAACGCGGTGCTCACTACCGAGCGTCATAAAGTTTGATGGGTGTTTTTAATATTATTTCCGCTCTTAAGCACTTAATGGACTTTTCATGCTTGACTAAACCCGCGTCCCAGCTAGGTTGGCCGGAGGGTTCGTGATGGTCGATTTCGGTGGTCTATCGCGGCTAAACACTCCAATATTGCCCTCATCAATCTGCGCGCTTCGTCTCCGGCTCGTTGAAGATGCAGCACGGAGCGCCGGGGATAATCCATCCTGAGGACAGGCGAAATCTCTCCCATCGCCACCGTTGCTGGATGGATCGGACACACAATCACACGCCCGAGTTTTACACAACATTTTATGCTTTCCAGATTTACTTCCTGCTGTTTTCGATGGTCCAGAGCAATCTCGCGGATGTGATGTTCTGTTCCTGGCTGCTGTTGGCCTGCGAGCAGCTGCAACACTTGAAGGTAGGTAGCAACACGCTTACGGTCGATTTTCTCCGTCTCCGTCGTTCAACATCATCCTTATCGGGCGGACCAATAGTGCTAACACGACGCTTCTCTCTATCGTAGGGCATTATGCGACCGCTGATGGAGCTTTCCGCCTCGCTGGACACCTACCGGCCCAACTCGGCGGCACTGTTCCGCGCAATTTCAGCCGGCTCCAAATCGGAACTGATCATCAACGAAGGTACGTACCACTTTCAATGACCTTAGACCACTAGGGGAGGGGGGGGGGGATTGGGGGGTGGACGGTTGCTAAAGTTAAGGTGGGACAAACAGTGGAAGGATGAGCGAAAAAGCACAACATCATATTCGTCCCAAAACGCAAAGCAAAGGCCTGTTGTTGCCCACCGGACCGGACATGAAACACACCGGGAGGCGCAGATGACAGGCACGAGCAAGCACGAGAATGATAAAACAATCCCGTCGTCTGTCGGACGGATGTTGCGCACGGCGTGGAGCAAGAGCAAGAGCAAAGGCAAAAGCAAAGCAAAGCAAAGCTTGCGAGAAAAAAAGCAACAAATAAATTGAAGTTTAAAAATAGATTTTGCACGTCCACGTGGAACGGCTGGGGCGGTAAAGCTCGCAGACCGGTGGCGTTCGCGTACAGTGCTGTGCAATAGTTATAACCCCGGGCAGCTATCGCTCATGTTGGGGCTTCTTTTGTTTACTGAAATTTCAATTTACCGTCATTATAGACAGTTTTTATTGATGCTTCAAATTTATTAAAAAATAGCTAAAACCATTTAAAGGATGGTTTGCATCCGTGCGCATTGCACTGTGTAAAATCGTTTAACGCTCGTCGCATCGAAAGTGGCCACCGGTTGGGAGTGAGACCACGCCCCGCCCCGGGCACCAAAGCACTGCTACGCGAAATGCATATTAAAAAACCCCGTCGCCTCGCCCCTTCCAGCTCCCTTCCGGCCATTTGCATTTGCACAAGTGTATCACGGTCGCTTCGTGCCCTTTTTTTTTGGTTGTATTTCGCTGTCTCTCACTTTCATCTCGGCGTCGTGTGACTGGGCTTGACGACGCCGACGAGGATTTAAAAGAGTGGTTTTGTGTGTTCTTTAAGAGCTATTTTCTGATTTGCGATTCATGCCAATGGGGGCTGTGTGGGAGACACCGACCGATCGGAGCTAGTTTATTATCAGCTTCAGTGTTTATCCCACCTTTTTTCCGGCGCACACAGCATAAGTCCAATGTAATTTACCGTGTTGTATGTCGCTGCCTTCCAGCTCCTTTGTAGGAGCTTTACCGGGCGTGACGAATGTCTGTCGGTGGGTGAAACGGTAGCTTTTGAAGGCCTTTCAACGGTCACCGATCACCGCATGGGGATGTAGCTCAGATGGTAGAGCGCTCGCTTAGCATGTGAGAGGTACCGGGATCGATACCCGGCATCTCCAACCTTTATAGAGGGAGAATCGGTAGGAGATTTAAAGAGATATAAAAATGGAAGAAGGACTTCAAATGTAAAAAAGAATTTCTCCCTCCCCCCTCCATAGATCTTCCCCCTTTTTTTTATCTATATCTATCTATCGTCCTGATTCACCTGAACCCCAACTTAAGCAGCCTTCCAGTCGTGTTTACGTCTTCTTTCGTCGTTTTGCATCTCGGAAGTGTTTTCCCTGTTTCCGGGATTCGGGACGGCTTTTGCTTTGCTTTGCCAACGCTCTGCTCTCCCCTCACGTTCGAGAGCACGTCATTTTGCGGTTTTGGCTACATGCTTCCACAACACTGGCTGTGGTTTTTGATTGTTACATTGTGTCCTCACGATTGCTCTTACTCTATACTCCAACCGACAAAAAACGCTCACACACAGAGAAGGACCCCGACGTTAAGGACTTTGATCTGAGCGGCATCTACAGCTCGAAGGCCGACTGGGGCGCCCAGTTCCGTGCGCCGTCCACGCTGCAAACGTTCGACGAGAATGGCAGGAACGGAAATCCGAACGGGCTTACCCGGAAGCAGGAAATGATGGTTCGCAGCGCTATCAAGTATTGGGTCGAGCGGCACAAGCACGTCGTACGGTAGGTAATTCCCCAGGTGTGGTACATTTCCGCACGTGGGGTTGGTGTTTTTAGTTCCATTCCATTTTAGCCGTCAGACATGGTGGTAGAAATATTTTAAACTTCTTTCAGAAAACGTTTTTAAAACTCATTATTTACTATTCTTCGGCTATCAAACAAACCCCTAAACAAGCCCAATTTAAATGAGGACGAAAGCGTAAGAATCTTGCCTAAGGCTTTTCATCCGTTCAAAGCATACGCTAGCATGACTTCGCTCTCCCCGACCCGGGGGTTCCTCGATCGAAACGAGCTCACCCGTATCGATTTTCCACTAAACATGCCTTAAATCGGTTCACAAAGCTCCCGAAATCCCATTTCACCAATCTACCAATTTGAAGTCTATCGCCCTTTTGTGTATGTTACTTTCGTCGGGACGACGAGCCTGACGAGGCCAGGCGCTTGCGGAGTAGCCGGACCGAGACTTTTCATCTCGCTAAACCTGCGGGAACCTCTCGCTGGCGTTGCTACGACACCGCAAAAGTGGAAAGATAGCGCGGATCCCCCCTTTTCTGACCGGGAAAAGTCGAACAAGACTGGCTGACCTCACCAACGCCGAGAGCGCCGCTGGCAGCGCGGGATTACGAACCGGGAGCTCGGTGTGATTTCTTCGGGTTCCATAAATCGCTGACGGGTTTTGCCATTACCACCGTTGCGTGAACGTGAAAGGAAAGCGCAAAAGCGTTTAGATTCCAGCGGGCGGATGGAAGCAAATTGAATCATCCGGACGCGATGACTTGTCTCGGGTTGCCGGATTACACAGCAGCATCCCGCACCAGCTGCCGCAGCTAATACAGCTGTAAATTTCGTTAGACATTGACTTGATTTTGTAATACCACAAACACATACACACACACAGACAGAGACACAAGTTTCTGACAGACAGAGAACTTGCCGTTTTTTCAGCATCTCCACCAGTGATCCGGATCACGAGCCTCGAGTTTTTTTTTTTGAGGAAGATCCTTATCGATGACCCCATTTTTGGCGTCTTGAGATGATAGTCGCTTTGGCGCCTTTCACGCAGAGACAGTGAAACGAATTCATTTACTAAGCAATCGGGTATCGAGATTCGTATCAAGCGCTGTTTGCACAAATTTTATCGCGTGCTTGCTTTTTCGGGACAAAACAAGCGATAAGCTACGGAATTGCATACTTTTAGGCATACGGAAACGAATCGCAACCGATAGTTGCGCCCAAAGTTATGCAATTTGAGCAGAGGGGTTTGTTTCTAACAGCTTCGTTACAAGTTTTAACAGGCACTTTAAACCGGAATTCGACGTTTTGGATCTTCATCTTCATATTAAATTTGAGTTTTCTCACTGATGAGTTTTATTTCGTCTCTCTAGAGCGGTTTCTTCTATGGATTCATTTGTGCCAGGACGACAACAAACAGGCTCTGTTTCCTTGCTCGTTTCCCGCTGTTAAGACTTAATTTTTATTTTCTTCACTCACACATCGCTGTGGTTTAGTCTTCTCTCTTATTGGACATGTTTTCCATTGGTTCGACGGATATTCTCCCCCAGCAGAAACCCTCGTAGAAGAACCCATAGAAAGGCACCACTCGCTAAGCTCAGCTTCCCAACCATGCATGTAAAATGAGTCGTACGACAGATTTAAGGATCGGTTTGGTTGCTTCATTCGGTTTTGTTCTCCTTCTCCCCTTTTCGTTGTGCTTGTCGTCGTTTTGTTTTTATTCTGTCGCTTTTCATTCTCGCATCGCAAAACTCCGCCAGCCGCACACCGCATTACGCAATCGAAACGAGCCAGAAAATGAGCACGCCAAATGCAAAGAAAATCCCTTTTTGAGTGGCGCACCCACCACCCATCCCATCCGTCCGTCCGCCTACCGCCTAGCCCAGCCCCTCATCTCATCGGTTCCGAAAGTGCTGAGCTCGCACAAAACATGGTCTCGCTTCCCAGGCCCACGTGTGCCATGTCCATGTCGCCGGTGCTCACCATCGCCGCCAGCAAACATCAACAATTTCTATTCAAGCAACCCAGCAAGGCGCGCGCACAGAAGAATTCAGAAACATATCGTTCTTAGTTACCTCGTACCTCGGCGGATGAGACTTTTCCGTACATTACTCCAATACCGCCGCCGCCGCGTAAGTTTCAACGACGTACAACACAAACAGGCCCGGCAGCAATATTTAAACCGAAACAAGAACATCCAACCCGCAGCCATCCAACCAACCAACAAGAACGCCGTGATTTGAATGTCAGCCGCCTTCAACGGGGGTTGTTGCTGCACCGCGCTCGGCTCGGCTCACGTGTCTGTGCGTCTGTGTGTGGTTAGTTCAATGCTCACGATTTTCCCACGACCGAATCAACGCTCGCAAGCGTTGTTCGCGATGCTTTCGTCAGCTTTCCTTAAATTGTTTTGTGTGCCCGCCGTGCGAGTTTCTTCCGCTCGAAAGTGGGTGCAACGAATCAGAAAAGCTTTCCGCGGGGGCCAAACGGAAGACGAAAAAAGCAGAGCGATGATGACGGCACAGCTCGTGCTGTGTGGGGTGTCGGTTGTTCGGTCACAGCTTTCGGTCACAATTAGAAAACAGAATTTTAATGAGCATTGTTTTTGTTGTGTGTGTGTTTGGAAGAAAGGTGGATGATGGGGTGTGGTATTATGTCGATTGTTTGTAAGGTTTTTTTTAAACCATCATTTTGGTGTTACATTTTCACACTTGAATGCACAGTAAGCTCCTTAGGGTGTCCTTTGCATGTAATTAAACGTTGTTACTTGATTTTGAAATCTACGGACAAGGATACAGTGAACGAACGAAACAACATTTTTTGAGCGCCTAAATTTATGCAATTTACTTATTGAAGGGCTGAAGGTATTTTTTGTTTATATTTGTGTTACTTTTCGTGTAGTTATTCTATTTTCGACTCTTCAACTTTTCACTACAAATTAGGCAACTTCAGTGACGGCCTTAATACATTAAACTAAGACGGGAAATTTGAAAATCTTAAATTTGTCAATCTAATCGAAACATTATTTTACCAAAGATTTTAGCCCTTGACTTAGTTAAAATAGCTAAATCTGTATGTTGTATTTTGGCATTAAAACTCATTTTTTTTACAAATTAACATTAAATTCTATTGTCGTTATGGATATGCCTGAAGTTTTTAGCAAATGTATGAGGAAAGAGAAAAATAGTAGGAGAAGTTTTTCCTCATGTATCTGAGGTTGTTCATGAACGATTTTTATTCCTTGGCAGTACAACCTCTAGAGAGCCTGGGCCTGCCGTTTATGGCTTTTTGTGACTCAATTTTTACCTGTAGTAATGTAGTCAGCCCTTCGTATGGGGGGAGGCGGTCTGGATGGGATTTGAATCCCGGTCCTGCCGTGTGAAGACCGGTGTCGTTATCGCATCGGCCAAAATGCCGTTAAAGTCGAAATTGCATACATTCAGGCGCATCGTTTCGTAAAATGGCCCACGTATAGCTTATGAAGTAAACTTTTCTTACTTTATTTAGATTACTCATCTAAACGTTCGATACTTATTCAGTACCTTCAATTATTCACCTACATTCACACTTAATTTGAGTATTGAAGAAAGTTAAAATTCCCAATCAGACATCCACGATAGCATCAAACGGTTTCACCATCCATCAAATCATATTCTCCTGGATTCTTCGTTTTGTGGAGAATTACTTTGGTCAGCTGATCATGCTGAATGATTTAATTTTAGAGAAACGTTTCATACTCACAATCACGGTATAATTAAATTAACTTCCACTGTAAAACCGAACCAATCTCGATGTGATTATTTCCACCGTAGTGAGCACGGCTCCATTTCCTAACACGCACGTTTCTGGTCAGTTGACACCTCGGAAAGCGGCTCTTATTGAATACACTCCGATTTCACTCGAATATGCAGCCTCCGTATTCTGAACCACATCATCGATACACAAAGCCTCCTCCAAACGTCCATTATGTCCGTGTGTTTTCGTATTTTCATTCCCCAAACAAACATCTCCAACCGGAAAACATTGCCATCATCCATCCCCGAACTGACGCAAACTCAATTTGGCCTTCTGTTCTACGCCAAGTATCGGTAGCAGCAGCCAGCAGCACTCACACAGCGAATCGAAGTGGTGCCACGTGTTTCCACGGCGAATTCTAATGCTTCAAACACAATCCAAATGTTATCATTTCCACGTCACTGGCCTGCTGGTTGGTTCGTATGCTTGTCGCGATTCTACGCATACCGGATGATCGATTATAAACGCAGTGGCAGACAGGCATTCAATTTCCTTCTGGCCGAAAAGAAGGGAAGCCTTTTTCGACGTTACGCCGCCTATTTGAATGCAAACAGTCCCGCCGCTCCGGTCGGTCATGTCGGTCTGTCTTTCAATCGATCATCATGCATGATTTGATTAATATTTTTATTATTCACCTGCGAACGCATTGTGCGACATTCAATTTCCGGACGAGCAGGACGATTCGCGTGATGGAATGGAAAAAAACGTATCTCGTCCCGTTTGATTGCCTTTATGGCTTCTGAGTTGACTTTTTTTGTTCTTCCTTTTCCACCACATACAGGCTCGTTTCGGCCATCGGTGATACGTACGGACCCGCCCTGCTGCTGCACATGCTGACCTCCACCATCAAGCTGACGCTGCTCGCCTACCAGGCAACCAAAATCGACGGTGTCAACGTGTACGGATTGACCGTAATCGGATATTTGTGCTACGCGCTGGCTCAGGTTTTCCTGTTCTGCATCTTCGGCAATCGGCTCATCGAGGAGGTACGAGTGCGGCGCTTTGCCGGTTTCCCCCTCCCCCCCCTCCCCATTTTCATCTCATATTTGCATCACAAAACCGTATCATCGGCACATTTTCACATTTCCATTCATTCCACTTTTGAATCTCGGCGCAATTCCGCGTCGGCCTTTTTTTTGTTACCAGAGCTCATCCGTGATGGAGGCGGCCTACTCGTGCCACTGGTACGATGGGTCCGAGGAGGCAAAAACCTTCGTCCAGATCGTATGCCAACAGTGCCAGAAGGCGATGACTATTTCCGGTGCCAAGTTTTTCACCGTTTCACTCGATCTGTTTGCCTCGGTAAGTGGAATGTACCAATAGGTGGCGTGTGGATTGGGCGCCAGAGCAGGCGCAAGAAGTCACCGGCCTTAGCTTATGCAAACCGGGGGTAGACCGTTTGATCTAATGTTTGATTCACGTTTGCTTGTTTTTCACGCTCCTACCTCTAACTCGCTAACGCTCTCCTTTTCCCGCCAGGTTCTCGGAGCCGTCGTCACCTACTTCATGGTGTTGGTACAGTTGAAGTAAACAACTGGACACCGGGTTTTTTTTTATTGCTCTTTGCTCTCTACAGACACACTTCTGCTACGATGGTTTACATACTGTTAACACCGAAACGATCTGTTACGTGCATACTATCTGTAAAATTATTTGCTTTTAGACGGGATGAGATGACGATCCGATGCGAAGTTGCTACCAGCGTTGATTGGTTTTAGTACAAAGAAAAGCTGGGAAAAAAGTGGACAAGGACAAGTTTTTTTATTTGGAGTGAAGGATAGACCAGGGAAAAGTCAAATGTGTGCGAATCGCTCTCATCAAGCACGATGTATGTGCCTTACCAGACATGCAATTATGATAGTAGTGACAACAATAAAGAGTACAAATGGTTCTTAACGCGCACCCCCTTACACTGTTGTTTTAAAGATGTTTTAGAATATTTTTTGGAATAAAGACTGATGAAGGAGTTGAAAGAAAATCTATAGAGTCAAGCAAATCGATGGGAGAGCAATGTATTACTTATCAGTTTTTTGGAGCGCCATCTAAGAGTCAACTTCAGAACTACTTTCGAGTACTTCGCTGGAGAAGAGCCTTAGTATCGAAAGTAATCTTTTATTAATTTTTTTTAGCGTATTGCATTCGACTCATAGTGATTGTTGGATAAAGAACTAGACAAGCTAGACGTTGTTAGGTAGTCTTTCTCGAATAATGCAGCAAAAACCCCGACGCAACAACCAGTTTTAAACGTATTCTGGACAGAGAACGCTACCCGTGTAATGAATAACATAAAGAAAATTACCATAAACTCCATCCATCGAGCAAATGGCAAATTAATTCTCGCCAACCCTCGCACCAAATGCAAATGCATCACTAGAAGAAGAAGACACAAACAATTGAAACTAGTCAAATTGTTGGCTCTCTATATCTGTACATCCCCCTCCCCGTTTTTTTGCACTTCCTGTTCGCTTCCGTTACTTTTGGCGAGGGGGCAAAAAACATTCTCCCAAAACTGCTCTACCAGAGAAAACGTGTATGCCAGATATTCGTTGGCAAGTGTTTTTTCTCCGGAAATGGATGAAAACTTGCCCCCGCCATCCGCACACTCACGCAAAGAAGCGGTGGTTGAAAATTGGAAATGCATAAATTAGCCAAAAAATTCGCAAACATCGACCACGATCCGAGCGAAACAATCAACCGGGGGGGGAGCGAGGGCGCGCGTTCGCGAAAGAATCCGCTAACAGTCCCACTGGCACGGTTTTTCTTCAGCGAAGGAGGAGGGTGAAAACTTTCCCGGCACCGGCTGGCTGGGCCAAAAGAAGCCAACAAACTCTTTCTTTGCCCAATTTGCTCGCACACATTTTCAAAACCCCCGAAAACAGCGCGGAAGCGTTATGGTGAACTGCAGCTTTCCGATGCGTCGGGGATGGGGTGGGAAAAGGGGGAAGAGGGTAAAATTGCATTCGCGAAATGGTGGTGCGCACATCGCGTCGTTGTCGGCGTCGTCGTCGCCGTCACTTCCACCGTCAATTAACCGGATTGGAAGCTTCCATCTGTGCGAGTGAGTGCAATCAGGTTTTTTGTGTAGTGAATTTAATGGATGTTTTTTTAATTGCAGCAGTTTCCCACTGCATGGCCTATCACTTAAATCGATGATAATTCGATTCAACAATTATTGCAGTGCTCCGGCAGTGGGTTCAGCATTCAAAATGGAAAGCTAAGAACAGTTTTCCCGAAATATTTTGAAAATCAAATTTTATTCTTCACATTGCATACCTTTAGGGGTATTCTTCAACTACTGAATTGATTGTAGTTTTGATGAAAAATTTAACCGATTCGTGGCTCGAATGCTCTGTAATACGTTATAAAATCACTATTTTGGCAACAATCTGTCTTACAAGCTCATCCAGAACGAAACACCGCAATCAATATCGCAGATCATTGGACCTTTGCAACACCATCGCTCCATTTCCTTTCGCAAGCGTCCATTCTATTCTTCGCGTGTGGCTTTAAGCACACGGCTTTCATCTCAATAGAGCCGGAAGTCACAATTTTATCGATCTAAATTATAACACACTCCCACTAACCTCACCAACCGCCCTAAAAAGAAACACAGCAAAAGCATTTCCTACGAACGAACGAACGAACGACCGAAACAAAAAAATGATGTAAAGATGAACAAAAGCCTGCCCATAACACTCTATCGCACTATCGCGTACAGCGAAAATTGTCCAAATGACGTAAAACTCTGCCGCCTTCTTTTGCTTCCCCCCACCTCCCACCCCCGTGTCCCCCCACCGATTGCGTCATGGAGCTGCGAGGCGAGCCACCCGCCGAATAATGCTACAGTTATCTATTAGTGGATTCGGTTTGCTTCGGGAAGTGGTACATATGCAGGGTACGGGACACGGGCTGCTCATAAACTGCTGCTGCTGCTGCTTCGGCTGCACGAATAATGAACAAATCATAAACATGTGTTATATCAGGAGCCGACGGTAGCATACGGCCACCGACGATCGTACCAAACGCACGGCAACATGGGGCCATCGAAGGAAGCAGCAGCGCAGTTCATGCTTCAAGACACGCCACCATCGCATGGTTTACGTGCGTATGTGTGTGTGTGTCCGAAACCTACCCAGACTTGGAGCATTATGCTTTTCGGTTGGATGGGATGGAATCCACCGGTCCAGGCCATCACACCATCATCAGAGTCCAGGGAAGCTGCAATGCTATTTTACCTGGCTCTACCCACACCCACACACACACACAAGCACGTGCCACCAGGAAAGACGCACACGCTTACACGCTCACTCGAAAATCGCGCCAGACCGTAACCAATGTTCCAGTAATCCATGCGGGGTATAATTATCTCGTTAGCAGAGCGGGGTACGCCCGGAACCACCCGGTCGCTTGGTACGGTTGCTTTCGCGGCACAGCGCGGAAATAAACAATAAATCATCTGCCCGGACCGCAAAATTGTCTCAACAAAAATGTGTGTGCAGCGCGTCACCCCATCGATCGATTGTTGTAATAAAGCTCATAAAAGCTTCGTTTCCTGTTTGCCGTGCGAGACAGTTCCTGCAACCGCGCTAAGGCCCACTTCCTAAAGGGCGCTAGAAATGCAATACACAAACGGCATGCAATCCACACACACACACACACACACCGTGCCGCTTAACACAGAAAAGCAAGGAAATGATAACTTCTTTTTTTCCTGCATCAAAACGTATAACCTTCTCGGTGCAGTTTCGCACCAACAGCAGCAACAGGGCAAACCCATTTCCATTTTGCACCGGTGCAACCCATTTTGCACTTGTTTGGCTCGGTGTTTGTTTCCGTTTTTTTGATGCAACGCACATTACCATTATGGTGGTACCTTTTATTGCACCTTTGGCGGGTCTTCCCCCCCGGCGGTTCGCCACGGGCCCATCATCATCATCATCATCATCACCATCGTGGTTACGCATCATGGTTCTATTTGCCGACAGCAAGATTTACTGGCACGGGGAAAATCGAATCGAATCACCACCGACCGACCGACGGTGACCTTCGCGGATGGTTCGATTACGCCCGCGTTGAGGGTCGCTTGCGGCGGGTTTGCTTAAGAGCTATCCATGACGCAAAAGGATATTTAGGTGGGTAGAGAAAGAACGTTCTGTAGCTAGTAAATGATGGGTTTATTCAATATCGTTTGAGGCAGCAATGATGAGCTATTTCAATGTCGATGAATTCACACGCAAGATCGTAGTTGAAAGTATTTTAGATTAACATCGAAATTAAATTGCAATATATTATTTTTGTCCCATTGCATTAAATTTCATACATTTTTGCCCTAATTTTTCCCTTGGTTAAATCTAACCTTACAATAATAATATTTGCCTAATTCCTCATAGGCATAAGGCGAATGTTCCTTAGGTGAATGTTCCTTGGAAAGAGGTTACTAAATGGAATTGCTAAAATCAGCTAGAGAGATAATATAATACGAGTATTTGAATATTTTGATGACAAAAAGCAGAGCATCTGCTCTGATGATCTAAAACAGGGTACAGTATTGGTATAAATGCTGGAGGTCTTGTGTTAAGGGTACAGGAGAGAACATGTAGTGGCATTGATACGAACAAATCTGAAGTATTCGTGAACTAATTAGTCAAAGAGTTATCAAGGAGTAAAAAAGAGTGCATCCAGTAATGAGGACAGATGAGGAAGAAATTGGCCTCATAAAATGGTAGCAAAGACCGTCTCGTTAAGGATTTCGTGGACGGCAAAACTAGTGAAGGACCTCTGCGTGCGAACAATACGATTGATATGGAATTTTAAACGATGAGGAACACATTTGGTGGCAGTGCTTCAGAAAGGAAGTGTTCAATGAGTAAAACAAAGTCTTCAAACGGCCAGTGACGGAAAAGCCCCGAGATTTGATACACCAAGTATTCTTCTAAAACATGGCGTCAGTAGGGTAGCCCTTTTCTTCTTCCTTTGCTCGCCATTACTTCGAACGATCTCGGATCGCCATTACTGCCCTCCTGTGACACGATTTCACCCGTAGCTAGGATAGGATTTGAACTCCAGTCCTGTCGTGTGAAGACCGGCACCGCTATCACCTCGGACTTCGGTTCGCCGACTTGTCACTAAGAGTTGTGACACGGCTCCATCGTTCCGATTTTTTCGCATGGTTTGAGCAGTGACTCCCGGAATTTCACACAATATCCTTCGAATTAGTAACTATAATGGATAAATAATTAAGTAAAAACCTCACCAAACGAACTTCACTATAGTAACACGACCAAACGCAGGGGCACAGTATGGTAACATCAATCGCTTTCCGGGAATCAATTACCCATGCAATCACTTATCCCAACCACCTCAACGCACAGTACAACCCGCCCGCGCCGGTTCGGCACGAAGGTTAATCCCTGATGCGTTAATTACCGACCGAATCATAAACGAGACAGTGGCAGGCAACGAGAACACGAGATCGCTGTCCGATAAGCCAAAGCACCCATGACAAATCCCGACTGGACCCGATCGTCCGCTTTTCAGCGCCAGCTCCACTGACGGGAACGGAAACGAACCTACGCTTTTTTCCAGCCCACGCCGCCTGGCCGTTGGGCGGATGGATGGAACAAAATTCATGGAATAGACGGACGGTGTCAAAATGGTGCAAAACCGAAAAGAAAGCAGCAAATAGTTGGGCAAATGAATCAAAGCTACCTGCAAATAAAAGTAATATAACGGCGCGTGCGGGGAGGTGGGACCGAGGAGAAAGAAGGGGAAGAGGAGCAAAAGTAAAGCACGATCGAATGGTTGAAAATGATACTGGAATTTTAATTGATAGCGTACCAGCAGCAGCAGCAGCAGCAGCAGTATAAAGCTTTCAGGTGTAATTACCAATCGAGAAGCACAGGGCAAATAATAACGAATTCCGGTCCGTTGCGTGTCAGGTAATGCAGAGCGATCGGAGTTCGGGAGACGAGGCGGAAGGGAGGCGGCGGTTGGGATGCATTTGTGGAGGGTTGATGAAATTGAAAATCAAATGCTGAAAAGGCACGAAAATCCTCGGCACCTCATTATGATGGGCGGCTTTCGTTTGATAGCCTCCCCCCTATTGCAAAAAAAAAACTCCCCAGCTCCGAGGAAAATCGGGGTTTTCCGCGGGATTAACACCGAACGACGTACGGTTTGATAATGCTGCTCGGTGTTTGTATTTCCATTTTTGGACAGGGCGCAAATAAATGTTCACGTACAGTTCCCGTAATATGCGTTTTTGATGTGTGTACACCGACTTAATAAATGTTGAATTTTGTATTTTTAGTGGGGAATGTTCCTGCCACGCCATACGCAACGCAACAACGAAAATGAAACACAAAATTATCTTTTATACACAATAAAAACCCACCCACCGTCACAAGCGTCAAAGTTCAACCGTACCTCAAACCGGGGTCACTTTCTCCTTCGGAATCACTGCCAACAGTGAATTGCGGGCAACCAGCGCCATATGATGGATGGATTTTCCGTTTTCCGGCTGGACAATCCATTTCCCGATTGGCGTGCTGTGTCTCGACGCGCGCGTCGTTCCCATCTGCATTCGCCCGAAAGGTTCAATCACTTCCGAGCGCCTTCTGTCTGTGTTGCGAGTTCGAAGGATTTTGCTCACGTTTTCCGCTTCCTTCTACGGCCCGCAATTAGGCAGCTAAACACATCTGTCTGTGTGTGTGTGTGAGCATTTTGTTTGTTGTGTCCAAGTCATCTCTAAACAAAAAAATGTAATCAATAATGACCCCGACGAGTCTGGTGCTCGATGGCGTCGGTGATCGAGATCGGCGGCGCTCGGGTGAAATTGATTGATCGAGCTCGAGATGCGATTGTGGTGGGTGTTACATCTGCACTTAGTGGTGTTGTAATGGATGGATACTGAAGCGGGCGGACGCCAAATGCTTCCTGGGGGGAGGAGAGTTTCTTCTTGCGTTGGAAAATGAGAGATTTTGTGCAGAAGAAAGCTTGCAGGGGAATTCTGTCGAAAAATGGCATACGTAATAAATGTCGGAAGATGGCGTTATGGCACCTTAATGGAGTGCACATGGTAACGCTACTTAACGGTCGTAGGATTTTTCATTTCTGGTTTAGCATAAAAATATTTCATAATTTCCATTTAAGGATTAAGAAGGATAAGCTTTAATATTATCCTATAGCGCTATAATAGTTGACGACCCCTGCAATTAATTACAGGGTTCACCGATAGATAGCATACGGCGAGCATACCTTAGCGGTTCGCGCAAACGTTTAAGATATCTGCGGCCATCGATAGTGATTCGCATGTACAATTAGCGACTGGCCCAAAATGGATAGCGATTCGCGTGCACACTTTAGTGAATGTCAGAATTCGGCGCGGTTTGAAAATATAGGTTTATATGACCCAGGTTGAGGAGTCGAGATTTGAAAAAAATCGTTTAAATTTCATTTTTGATGTAATTGGAAAGTTGTTGCGCACAAAAGTGGTGTGAAAATTAATGTTCATTATTATAAAGCATAAATTTATTGATTTTCAGCGTTGGTTAAAAAAATAATAACAAAACTATGTGAAAGATCAGAAGAACAGCCATGTGGAGAATTCAAACATGAACGTATATACACGAATTCAAAATTGATGCGATCACGAAAAAAAAAAATCCGTTCAGGTAATGAAAATATTTAGCATATTGGTCCAGCAACTAGTTCACAGTTTTACCAAGCGATTAACAATCAAAGCATCATTAGCGGTTTAAATGTACATTCCTTCGTTGGTTTTGGTTTTGGCAATCATCCTTTTAAAGGTACGTATTTCAGCCTTACAATTGAAAAGTGCTACAACTAGAATTCTCTTTGAATTTGGGTGTTTTCTAGGTGTTTGGCTACGGTAGGAGCTCTTGCTTGTTGAAGTGCGCTCGTGCAACATTGTTCTTGTCGGTAAATTTGTTTTATTACCACACCGTGAAAGAATACAGTGAGTTTCAATAGAGGTATGTGCTGAAGCGAATCAACTGAGACACACATCGTTTTTTTTACTTTTTGCTTGCAGATATGAATTCCAGCCAAAGCTCTGTACAAGAGGAAAATGCAAGTAGCGCTATGCAAGCACCTCGCCGCCGAAAAACTACCAGCAACGAACATAGAGAGCGCGTGGTATAGTGTATGAAAACGGAGCCTTTGCAGCTACGATTAGCAAAATGTTCAATTTAAAAAAACCGACTGTCCATGGCATCATCAAAAAATACCAAACCCAATGGCAAATCGAGGCAAAGAAGCGTGGTGGCAACAAATCTAAATTATTGTCGCAGCAAGCCGTAAATGATGTTCGTAACTTGATCGACGAGGACTGCACGGTGACGCCTAAAGCACTCGCAGAGAAAGTGTTCGAACAACACGGTGTTCGAGTTTCGTCCACAACCATAGCGAGGGAATTATGGTTCCCTCCACATGGCTGTTCTTCTGATCTTTCACATAGTTTTGTTATTATTTTTTTAACCAACACTGAAAATCAATAAATTTATGCTTTATAATAATGAACATTAATTTTCACACCACTTTTGTGCGCAACAACTTTCCAATTACATCAAAAATGAAATTTAAACGATTTTTTTTAAATCTCGACTCCTCAACCTGGGTCATATAAACCTATATTTTCAAACCGCGCCGAATTCTGACATTCACTAAAGTGTGCACGCGAATCGCTATCCATTTTGGGCCAGTCACTAATTGTACATGCGAATCGCTATCGATGGCCGCAGATATCTTAAACGTTTGCGCGAACCGCTAAGGTATGCTCGCCGTATGCTATCTATCGGTGAACCCTGTAATTAAGGATCAAATTTTAATAATCCTATTTTTAGTCACATTTTGATTATGAAAAATGTTTAGTTTTGCACACAAATCACTCCAACAATGCTATAAAAATATAAAACCACCTTCCTTATAGTTGGGTTGTTCGGTGTCGCGTGCATGTCATGCACGACCCCCTTGTGCTATAAACGTTTTTTCGAATTGCTTTACTGTACCTTATCGGGCCGTTATAAAACAACCGAATTACCACTTTACAGCCATTAACTCATTTACCTTTCAGACACACACACACACACTCACACTGTTTTTCGAGGGAAATTGTCTTGGAAAAAGATAAATAAAAATGAAAGTGCAATTCAGCCCCCGGTCGAACAGGCTTCGTCTTATGGCAGAAACGGGCGCTCTCCGTTCGGATAAAAAATCGTCCGTAATTTTATACGATAGAAACTTCAGCAGACGAGATTACGAAAGCAACGAGCAAATCGTACTTTGGCTGCTGCTGCTGCTGAATGATTCATCAGGTCATCATCAGGATGGTTCGAGAGGCATCGGCGATGAGTCATAAAGTACGCACGCATGGAAAACAAGGCAACCCGCAACGCAACCAAAGCGTTGCATTTGCCAACGCACCCATAGGCAGCACGTGGCATGCATTCGTGGTGCGTTGGGGTTGGTGTAAAGCCGTTGATAGCAAAACATAAATTTGCAATCGCTCAAAAACCTTGCAAATGGGAAAAAAGGCTTGCAACCTTGCGAAAATGCTAAAATAAAATTGATAACCCAACGTGGCGCTCGTGAAGCCATTTTTGGGCCTGGCCTTAACAATGCATACAAACACGAACCGGTACCCTGGTAGGGCATCCTCCATAGTGCGAAGGAAATGCGTCTCGTTTTCTTTTTATTATGATATCGTCGAAAGTCCCACCCAGTTTCTCCGATAAACCACACACACACGAGAGCTGGATCGTTTTCAGCACAACGGCGAAAATAAAATTCCGACAAAACAGCAAACGATGCGAAGAAGTGTAACATGCACGCGCGCTTCACGGGTCACGAGCGAAACTTTATCACGAGCTGCATTAATTAATCATTGACGTTTATGATTCTGCGTCCCGTGTAGCCATCGTCGTCGTCGTACCTTGAATTGGGGGTGGTGGGTGACCGAACCGCCAACACCGAACGACAACCGCCAACGAAAACAATTAAATTTCTATCAAAGCCTCCCTCCATGTGCGCTGCAACACTGTGGATGCATACACGTGTGTGTGTGTGTGTGGGTGCCTTTTTCCCATTTTCCGATGCATCCCGGTGCTAGTTAAAAAGTTTTATTTCCCATCGCTCGACATCCTTTTTTTGTGTGTAGCTGTTGTTGTTGCCGCAAGTGGGCGAGATATACACTGGCAACTTTAATGAAGCACGACGGCACCGGTGACTTCTGTCGCTGCGCTTAATTGCAAACACATTCAGCCGGACACCGGGAGCCGTTTCGGAGTGTATTTTCTTTCCCTGCCACTCGAGAAGAACTTTCAGTTTAAGCTAAATATGTTGCTAATTGCTTTTGGGCGAGAAGGATGAGTTTCGTAACAAGGCGTTTCACACTCAAATTGATTGGACGCAGCGAAACGATGATAATGGCAGCGATGAACAGTAGTAGTAGTAGCCATCTAATGGTTGCAATTTTGTCTCCGTTTTCTCTCTCTGGTCGAAGAAAACTTTTATAACAAACACACAATTGGTGTTCGTTAAGCTGCTTGTATGCGTCCCGGATTTTTATTTCTGCGAGCTTAACTTTACTTTATCGTTTGAATGCTCTCTTAATGCTTACACACTGTGTTCTGTTTTAAAACAGTCATGCTTTTATGAAAATCCTCCAGGACCTCGCGGAGAGTTTAGAATGAGCTCTTTTTTGAGAGTTCCTGAAACGCCATGATGGATGAGTACTCTAAGCAGTATACATTCCATCATCACGTAGTTTGACAAGATGGTCAAATTGTGCTCATTCATCATCCCGGGACAAATTGTGACAGAAATCGTCCGGGAACAGCACTGACCGAATGACTGATATCAGAATACATCCGGAGATGGCGGCTGGTACGAAAGACTTCCCTGCGTTTAAGCTCAACTCCATTGAAGAAGGAGATAAAGTAGTCGTAATAATGTTCCTGAGCTTAAAAATAAGTAAATTTATGTTCTTCCTATTTTTAGTGACTGTTTTTACTTTGTGACAACGAGTATCCATTCCGTTAGATATTGAGAAACCTGCTCACTATCGAAGACAGGTCGTGGAACAGGTGATCGTCACTAGGAACTGGGTTGATACTCAAGGATCTCACTGAGTGATGTATTGATTATCTGTTGATCGTGGCTTTCCTGACAAGCGCACCAAGCAAAATCCATGTTGTTCTTGGGACTCAAGCATCCACGAACCATAGTTTTTCTTCCAGGACATTCTACTCGCAAAACCTTTCATTTAAAACTCCATTTTGAGGATATCGTGGATCATTGAGGACTTTGATGACTAGTGCCTCCAGGGGTAAAGATCCTCATGGAGTTTGCCATTCTGTGTGTATACTATCTAGGAGTCTATGAAGTTCAATAACCCTCTTCACGCACCTGCGCTAGATATTTCCTGGATATTACTCTCTCCGTACCCTTGAACATCACCTCAACAACAAGACAGCCTCAACTGATCACACAGCCCTGAAGAGAAATGTTCTAGAAATTCTATGGCGTCCATATCAAAATCAGTAAATTGATTTCCAACCAAATCACTTCAAACTTTAATCCGCCAGGTCAGTCTGCAGAGCTCGTGCAATCCCATGTCCGGACAAAGGCCACACCGCACCTGCAACGGCACGCGAAACAAAAACTCCTCAATGTTCCAACAACACAGGACATTACATCGATACTGACACTCCCTCCCGACGCCGTCTGCACCGCACCACCGGAGGAAATGGAATCAAGCATGCCCTTCGAGAAAACAAAGAAAACCACCATACCCAGCAGGTCTGTCTGTATTTCCAAATTCCGCAACCGCGTGCGCAATCCACTCAGCAGGGCATGGGCACGATACCACCCGAGCTGGCGTCTTTGGACCGCCCCTACCCCTAACCGTAACCCTTTGTACGCACATTTGGAAACATCCTTTTCGTCCGCCTCCGTACACTCCACCGTACCATGACAAAACTATTTCACTCCTCGAGCACCACGATGTGGCGCGCGTGCAGAGGTTGATGCGTGTTAATGTTGCGCGAGGGAATCGCGTGTCTTGCCGAAGCGCCTTCTGGTAGCTGCTAGGAATCCGTTTTGGGCACGGGGCGCCTCAAAGTACAAGTGTGGCGCATGTCAAGCCCTTACAGCGTTATGCACCTCGCGGGTCGGCTCAGTTGGGTCACTTCTGTGTGTGTGTGTGTGTGTGCTTGCCCCCGTGGTGTTAACCAGCTAATGTACCGATGATTCACCGGCGTGCGTTGCTTGGTTGCGTCTTCATGCATTTTTCGCGCACCATCCCTCCCCGTTTTTCCCTCGCAACACGGCCGGTGAAAATGGAAACGCTAACCCAGCAAACACCACGCGAAATCCAGCGTCTCCCTCTCGCTTGCTCCAGCTGGTACGGAGTGTCGGAGTATGTGTACGTTGCGCGTGATCTTCACCGGCCGAAGATCTCCCCACCACAGCACGGTCGGTCGGTTGTGTTGCGGTTGTGTCGGAGCTCGCTACGGTGGTGTGCGGCCGTTCTTTAAATATTACCTCCCGGCACACCGAAAGCATCGTTCAGTTCGGTTCCAGCGGTACAGCAGTGCAAACCTAAGCAAAGTTACCCTCAGCAGCAACAGCAGCAGCTCCGAACCGAAAGATCTCCTGCA
This sequence comes from Anopheles stephensi, assembly GCF_013141755.1. Classification (NCBI taxonomy): domain Eukaryota; kingdom Metazoa; phylum Arthropoda; class Insecta; order Diptera; family Culicidae; genus Anopheles; species Anopheles stephensi. The sequence continues at coordinate 84,332,956 of NC_050202.1, read as the reverse complement.
CCAACAGCAGCAGCAGCAGCAGCACAGACCAAAGAGTGTGAACCGCGTGTTCGTGATTGCTTAAATCCAGCTAAACGCAAACACCAACCCCAAACGCCCAAGGTATGCACCTGCGGACATTCGTTGCATTCGACATGCTTCCAGTCGTCGTCGTTGTGTACGTCTCCCTCAGAGATAGAGCGAGAGAAAAGTGATCCCACCAGGCAATAGTGAACCGTTTTTCCAGCTAGTTTTTGCCAAGATAACCGAGTTCGAGTCCGAAGGGGCAAAATTCCCGGGAAATCAGTAGAACTAAGAGTTTGTGAACGACGGACCGAAACCGGTTAGCGGTTGCGAAAAGGCAAAGGCATCCTCCCCCTGTAAGGAGGGATGGTGCTTATGGTGATGGTGGTGACAACCCACAGCCCTCTCTCCCGAGATCGAGTGCAAAGAAAACGCTTACGAAATCGATCATCTTTGTTCGGTGTGTACTGTACATGGTAGTGACTTGAAACTTGTTGCGAATCCGTTGCACCATCGTGCGCTCAACCAGGGTGTTCTTGGAATAGGCGTCGTCGAAGTTACGCTTCGAATGTGTGCAACCGGAAAAAAGTTCCCCCATCTCTAAGTAGAGTAGAGTTTTATAGTATCTTCATCGCAGAACCTCCACCGACATTGTAGTGTTTCGTTATCTTCTTTCACATCATTACTCATGAGATTCTCTTGTTCACCTTTTCTTGACTCCAAAAAGTAATCTCTCCTTTCATTTACCTTCCTCACGATCTATCTATCTTTTCTATGTTTTTTTTGAGAACTCCACTACGAAATTGCCAAAATTAGCCATCTCTAATCTTTCCACTTCTTCTCTTCTTTCACGTCCGCAACCTTCGCGTACTCAAAGGCATCAAGAAACAGTCGGTCGGTAGTCTGTAGGCAAAGTAGCAAAAAGTAGCAAACGATGCCACCGACCGTGCACAAGGAGACCAATTTCTCCACCACAGACCTGAAGTGGAAGGTATGTTCCGACGGTCGCTGCCCCTTGCCGGGGGCACCTAGTGATCGATGTGCTTTAACCGTTTCCCTGCTCGGTCGCTTCGGTAGCCAACTACTAAACGATAAAACGGATGGGCGAAAAGACTCAACCGCTTTCGACCCGGAAGTATAACCACTCAATGGCATGGGGGTGCTGTGTTTAAACTGATTAGTTTAGGGTTCGAATGTTTTAGTATAGTACCGCGCCTTGCTGAGCTAACCTGGTTCCTTGTTCCTTCCAAACAAACAAAAAAGTAACACATCGTAACGCTTCTTTAAACTAATTTGAATGTAACTATCTTTGCTATAGAGAAAAACAAAAACCCCATACTTAAACATTATTTACGCTAACTCTTAGCCAATTAAGTATTCGGCCCGGTGTTCGGTTGGGCCTAATCCTTGCGAAAATTGCAACGCGCCACCTAGAAAACTTCCTTCCCCCATAACAGCAACAAAGGCGTAACGGTATTTGGGTGGAAAATTCGGTTGCGATAATCAATCAAACGATCGCGCACGGTTCACCATGCGCCACCGGTGCGCATCTTCGCTGGCCTGCCCTCATTTTCGCCTGCTCGATTTACGATTTACGGCTGTGGCTTTCGCGGTTTATCTCTCTCTTCCAAGTTGTTAACGCCATAAAACGCGTGCACCATAATCATCTTTCACGCGGGAGGGGCCGCCTTTCACCCGGTGGAGGGGGAGAAAATGTTAATGGAACCAGGCAGCAGCGGAAAAATTAGCTGCTGCTGCTGCATTTTCTCCAAACTTCCACACGCTTGCGCTGCGCGGAATGGTGCTGACCTCTTTCGACGCTCGCATTAACTCGACCGGAAACAACACCGCGAGCTTCATCAGGAAACGGAATACGGCCACCACCCAGCTTTGTCCGGGCGCTTTCATATTTTTGATTTGAAATCGGCTTCGATCGGTAAGCGAAGTAGTTTTGGGCAGGTGGGGGCGTGTGTAATTGGAAGTTGGAAATTATATTTTAAACTCATCTTTCCACTTCCTGCTGTCCGGGCAAACCCATACCACGGTGCCGAATGAATATTTGACTAGCAGTGCACCCGGGCCGGCCAGGCCTTCGGAGGTGGTGCACACATAATATCCCGGAGGATTTATTTCACGGTCAGCTGCTTTTTGCGAAGCTTCAAGCTCCTAGCCCCATTATCGCCATATACGTTTCATGCAGTTCGATCGACGTGACTGAATTCGAATGAGGCGGCCGCCCAACCGGTGTACCGGAGAGGGCCAAAGCTAGAATAATTGATTGCGCGAATAATTGAACGCACGCGTGTGTACACCTAATTGTTCTGAAATGCCATATTTGCGTTTTACGTGCTTCACTTATTCCAACGGGCAGCCAAACACCCAGCGAGAAGGAAAAAGAAATTTCAAACACATAATCACGTCGATCCCTCCGCCTGACACACTCGTCGGTAAACTTTACGAACGAGCTCGGGTTTTGCAAGTAATCGATTCGAAATGCATGAGTTATTGTAGGAAGCGTTTGGGTGAGCGTTTGCCGACCGAATGCAGCGCTATAAATCTTGCACTGAAAAACCCGAACAAGTTAAGATTCCAACATCTCTTTTCGCCTCTGTTGTAACGCAGTTACAGGAAAAGAACGCGACTTACTAAAACCGCACACTCCCACAGCAAAAGCAAGTAAAAATCATCGCCCAAAAAGGGACGTAGCGAAAATAGCTTCCCACAAAACCGACCGGGGCAAAAACCGGGTATCGATCCGACACTGGACCAGTTGTGCCGCCCACTAGCCAACCAACTCCCAGAAGGAGACGGCAGAGAAATTGCAAACTATCATAAATTTAAATAGAAACATCCTGGTCGAGAACTTGTTTACAACGCGGCAACAACGGTGGCGCGGAGCTCGGTGGTGCAGGACGTTTCGGGGAATAGCTTGCGAAAGCGTTGGCGTTTTTGGTGTGGTATGTTGAATACTTTGCTCACCATCTACTACATCCTGTGCCGCTTAGCCTGCGTTGTCCAGTGAGGAGTGGAGTTTTGCTACTGACAGCGTTAGCTCTTGTCCACCAGTCGGAACTTTTCGTTTTCCGAGAGTGTAATGTATGTTGGTATCCTTTTGGGAATAGCCAGCCAGCTAAAAGTTACAAACAGAAAGATAGTTATTAGTACACTGTTTAGCGACGCTAGTTCAAAACTTACTTACCTTTCAATGGCGCCTTTCATTGAGATGTCCAGCATACAATGGAATCGGTCGCTCCACGCCCAAAGTTTCATGGACAGATTGCGTTAGCCTAAGGTGAAGAGTATCATCTGCTGGCCACTTCAGGGTCTTTCATCAAGGTTTTCTCCCCGCGCCCCTCCTAATGCTTCTTCACTCCACCTCACCAATTACGATGGATGTCTCGTTCGTTAGCAAATAGGGTCATCAGCAAGTGCCCCACAGCTCAACGACTCCATTAGGCAAACGATAGAAATGAGTGACCGAATAAATCCCACGATGAAAAGCGCCACCCGGGAGGACTTGGTACGCCTTCCAAGGGCTTTCCCAAAGTTCCAAAGTCTCTTTCTGTGTGTGTGTGTGTGTGTGTCTATGTTTCTTTTTGTCGGAATTGACTTTCGCTAGCCCAAAACTTGCGCCGCACCGGTAACGAGATGCTCGACCGAACAAATGGCAACATACGAGTACAGCGAGTCATACCGGCAGCCTCCCTTTCCCTGTACATCTCGAGTATGGGTGGAACGACAAACAGAAAAAAAAGCCAGCCCTCACAGCTTGTCTTGTTGCATAACTTTCACCAGGGCCTACCACAGGCCCTCACTCGGAGGCTCGTAGGCTTGTCGTTACTCCCACCGCCGGCCGGTGTCTCTTGCTCACCCGTTTTCTATCGTCATCATTATCGTCATGTGGAGGGAGGCACGGCGCAAAAGTGCAAGTGGGAAAATATTACGAAAGCCCCCTCATTACATTCGTCGTCGTACACAGACAGCCATTCCCGGTTTGTAGCAGCAAAAGTCGCCCTATTTTCTATCGCGTGATCTGTGTTGCTCTCTCGCTCGCTCGCCACACATGTGTAGGCCCCTTTAACCTAGTGCCCGCCAACCTAGCGCGTTCTATTACGGTAAGTGCTTTTTCCCGTTTGGCTTACCACATCCGTTATCGCCTTGGTGCCGAACGAAAATCATCCGTCGGAGCGTGGCGCAGTCGAAGAAAAATACGAGCATACGGATGTTGCCAACTCTTTGCTAGACATCAGAACCTAACCCCTAGCTGTCATCCTTTTGCTGATGATGATGATCATGGTACGTTTTATACATTCTTTCTGTCTGCGTGTGTGTGTGTGTGTGTGACCTTTGTAGTCCTGCGTCAAGCCCTTGGGAAGATTTATGCACACAAACAGATTACACCGTGCCCAGAGTGTCCTTCCGGGGAGATAGCGTGGACTTGAATGAATCAAACTTGAGCGAGGGGTCAGCTCAATCTCAAAACCCGTCACCGGTTCGGGATGAAGAATTAAATGAAAATTTCAAATATTCATTGACTCTCTTCAAGACAAACCAACCCCCCTCCGCCCCTAAATTTGCTAATTTTATCTTCAAGCTCGCACCACTATAATCGCTTCCCTCGTACCGCGAAAAAAACCGTACGATAAACTTTTCCAAGGTTATGTGGTCTTCATTTCGCATCACTCACCACCGGATACCTCCTGGCACGCTCGCCCGTTTTTTCCCCCAAACCTTCACCGTCTAATGGATCTAAAATGGGTGCTGAAGTGCAGTGATAGCCACTTGAGGCGAGAAAAATTAAGACAACCATTTCCTGAGGGTGTTAATTAAGGAGTAAATTGCGTTCAGCCGGCAAAGGATAGAGTCGGTACAATCGAGCGAAAAAAAAAAACAAGAAACTGGAGCGAGAAATAGCTCTTCCTCACTACCTGTTCTTTTTTTTCGTACAGTTGATAATTAAATCGGATAAAAAAAAAACATGGGAAAACATTGTGCGAAGCAGCAGAGAAGCGATTGACGCGCATTTTCAACGCTTTCGTGCATCGTTCGATTGCCGAAGTAATGCCATCTGCTGCCGCTGCTGCTGCCAGCTTTAGAGTTTCTAACGTTCGAATTCGAAAACTACTCCAGCTCAATTAGGGGTCGGTTTGCGCTCACTTTCACCCGCTTTATCGGGTGATGGTGGAGATTTATTTCATTTCTTCCACGTGCGTCATCGTCTTCTTCGCTTTTAATGATCAGCATCTAACAATCAGCATTACGTGGTGGGGTTATGAAACAGTAATAAAACTTCAAATTAACCCAACCTGTCTGTCTGTGTCCACGCTGTGTGTAGTTGCCCAACGGTCAACCTTACCTCAATGGACAAGATGATGAATAAATCTTTGCTTGAAATTGTTTCTCAAAACAGCACCACAGCGAGCTGCTTTGCGTCATCGCCCGGCCGGTTGGCACAGTGCGTTTGTTTTATGTGCATCTTTTTCCTTCGTGTCGTGCAAAACTGGCGCAACTCACGCTGAATGATGAGAAATAGCACAGCATTAATGATAATTTAGTTTTGTTTCCTCTTAGCCTTTTTTTTCTCTCCTGCAGCCTTCTTTTAAGAGCTGAATGTCCACAGAGCTTTACAACAACAAAAAAGTGCTCTGGAAAATTCGAGTGTCTGCATTTGAAGGTCCCCTTGCGAGAGGGTTTCTTGATAAGGTTGGACGTTTGGTGCCTTTTTTTGTTTCCCAGTGCTTCGTTGCGAAAGTTCAACTTTGACACGGGTTGCGGACAACGCTCGGACCCGTCGGAATGATCGACGAAACCATTCCGTCACTGCTCGGTGCTCGGCCGACCTCCCGAAGGGGATATTCGTGTTGACATTGATTTAATAATCTAATTTACTGAACCGCAGTCGAAAAATATCTTTCCCATTTCTCGACTCTAAGTCCATATGGCAACAGTTTCGTTTCCGTCGGACGGGAGCTGGTTTCCGGTTTTTGCATAGGCCTGCGATCATTTTTTTTTCGGTTCCGAGACCGGTTTTACCGTCCATCATCCGAGGTGGACCGTCCCCGAAGTCAATGTCAACGCGAGCGAGAAATTAAATTGGGCGACAAAAAACAAAAAAAAAAACCCGGCGGTTATTTGCCTCTCCAAGATTAGAAACGGGACATTCACAAAATCGGGCGCACTCACACACATGACAGAAGACCGTGAAGAGGTTTACAAATGATGCTTGAAGCGTGAAGAATCCGAAAAGTAAACACATAACGGCACGGTCAATGGTTGAATAATCTCTTCACGCATCGCAAGCATGAAGTAAATTACTAACCTTCACAAACTCTCACACAAACACAAGTAGCAAATTAAGGTAGGCCAAGCAGTCGATCACGCCCTCTAAACGAGTGTCGTTTGCGATCTGTCAAAAGCTTGTCAAAAACGTAGTGATAGTGTTGATGGGTTAAGAAGCTCATATAAAATGTATACCAAATTTGAAGCGGACGAGCCACGATTGCGACTCCGACACTCCGACAGCTTTCTAGCGTTACATGCATAATTGCAGCAACGCTCTTTTACACGATCTCGCTGTTGTGCTCCCCACCGAGCTGGAAGAGTATTGCGCGATCGTGGCTTTCGCGGTATGATTCGATGTTTGGAACTACCTGTTTGGTGTTTGTATAGGCGGTGATGTATTTCTTTTTTTCCCCCCATCCTCCCCAACTCAAGAAAAACACACCACTTTTTCCCTTCCAACAGTTACTGCATCATAGCTCGGTATCGGTTGCGCTTATTTTACGTCGCTCTTGTTTAGGGTACTAGGTTTCTGGTTTTGATTCTTCAACCCAGCAACTGCCCCGCCACGATCGGCTACCGTGTTCCATTCTTGGGTTGGAAAGCAGGTGATTGCATAAAGCCCACAGCAGCACACCACTACCACTGGAGAAAATTCAATTCGAAAGGTCTCGCGTTAGATGCGAGCCCGCGTGTTGATTAAGGCTGGGGCATCCCATCCAACCCATCGACCAAAAAGCCCAACGAAGCCAATACATACCAGGCAGGGCGACCACTACTGCTAGTTATGTTGTTTGCCGGTTTCGTTTCAATGAGCGCCGCGACTTGGTGTTGCGGCACCAGACCTTTGGCGATGCTTGCTGTGAAGCGAGTGTCAGCCACAAGCCCGTGACGGCGGTGTGTACGGCTGGCACAGCTGAGGCGAATTTTCTTTCCGAAGGAAAGGGCCCTCGGTCGGTTGGTGTGGTCGTTGCGTTACCGAAAGCCCGCACGTAATTGGAACTATTCGAACGCGATTTCCCGGCCAACTTTAACCAGCGACTGCTCTCCCTCCCTCTCTCCCTTTCAATCTCTCTTCTCTCTCTCCTCTCACGAGCCGTATGATTTGGGTTCGTATGTTTGACTTGGCGCGTAATTAATGGCTTCGGCTTCGAGCTTCAAGCAACTGTGTTGTGTGTTGTCGGTCTACTGCACAGGAAGCAGTCGCGTGATGAGCTAATTGCTTCCTACGCTCGAAACCACAAGCCAACCCCAGCTTTCTTCCCTTGCCTTGCGAACAAAGTCAACACGAAAGCAGGTCCGAATCTCTCGGCTCCGTAAGCATATTATGCAGTCGGTATTGTATGTACGAGACGGGTGTTTAGCACGCTACGCATTGGAGGGATCTGGATGCTTGGAAACGTAATTCTAGCTGCCTTATATGCATGATCAATGTCTTAATCTAATCCGTGCGAAGATAACGATAACCAGCTTCTTCATATCTTGAACTTTGGAACGGTCTAACATCGAAGTTGTCTTTCCGCCCACTCCAACGCAGATGTCTCTGATCCAGCCATCCGGTGAGCTGAGCGCTAAGATCAAGGAGGAGCTGCGCGAGCCGGCAAACCCTGCCGACATTGAGCGCGACATCGGCATCATCCGCGAGTGGCTGAGCAAGCAGCCGCATCTGCCCAAGGACATGGACGATGCCCGTCTGCGCACCTTCCTGCGCGGCTGCAAGTTCAGCCTGGAGCGCGTCAAGCAGAAGCTGGACATGTACTACACCATGCGCAATGCCGTCCCGGAGTTCTTCACCGAGCGTGACGTTAGCCGTGCGGAGATGGCCGAGGTGCTGAATGTGATGTAAGTGTGCCCCCCTGCAAAGTATCGGTGTTCTTCAGCCTAGCTAACCGTTGCTTCTCCCCAACACAGCCATATGCCACCGCTACCGGGTCTGACCCCGAACGGTTGCCGTGTGGTGATGCTGCGCGGTACCGATAAGGACATCGCCACCCCGAACGTTGTCGAGTCGATGAAGGCGACGCTCATGATCGGCGACATCCGTCTGGCGGAGGAATCGGTCGGTGTGGCCGGTGATGTGTACGTGCTGGATGCCAGCGTGGCCACCCCGACGCACTTCGCCAAGTTCACGCCGGCGCTGGTCAAGAAGTTCCTGATCTGCGTGCAGGAAGCGTACCCAGTGAAGCTGAAGGAGGTGCACGTCATCAACGTGTCGCCGATCGTCGACACGATCGTCAACTTCGTCAAGCCCTTCCTGAAGGAGAAGATCCGCGAGCGTATCCACATCCACAGCAACATCGAGGATCTGTACAAGTACGTGCCGAAGGCGATGCTGCCGAGCGAGTACGGCGGCGATGCCGGCTCGTGCAAGGACCTGAACGATGCGTGGCGCGCCAAGATGGGCGAGTACACTGCCTGGTTCAAGGAGCAGGAAGCCTCCAAGGCCAACGAGTCGCTCAGACCGGGCGCACCAAAGACCGCCGATGAGCTGTTCGGCATGGACGGCACCTTCCGACAGCTGACCATCGACTAAGCGGCCAGCCCGAGTCATACCAAGGGTTTGGAACGTCCGGCTTCCAAACTCCATCATCCACCGATGCTACGTCATGAACCCGCTTCGAATCATCTCATTAAGTGTGTTCACCTGCCAACTCCGAAGCTTCTCTCGTAGCAGCAGCTCGGTAATGGACAAGGGACACAAGCATAACGAAAACATCGAAAAAAAGATCCATCCTCTTCCCATTTATTTTTCAACCCCCCTTCATCTACGTCACATAATCATGTTTTTTTTGCGTGTAGTGTTAGTAACGAAAAAATCCTAATTCTCATTCGTATATCTCCTTACTACCGCTACAAACTACCCTCCCAAGTAAGTGTGATCCTTTTCGTGCGCTTCCGGTGCTTCGGTGCCAGGTTCCGGCGCACGAGAAGGTATGAATTCGATTCGGAGAATTGTCTAAAAAAGATTTCAAGACTTATAAAGTCGGCCGCTGTAGTGATGCTCAAGGAAATGAAACGGAAAGTGATCATTCCACCGTACCGGGTGTGATGGCGTGGCGTGGTAACCCTCATAACCCTGCGCCATCCTTCCGCCGTACCTTTCTTCGTTTTGTTTTGCACGCTCTCTCGTACTCGAGAATTGAGATTTTTCCTGATTACTCATTAATATAAGCAAAAAAAAGTCAATTTTGTTACAGTTTGTTGTATTGCGTATTGCTATTAAAGACTTTCTTGTTTAAAAGGAATCCAAGACTGTGTGCCTTCTTACTAACTGTAGTGCAGAGTATCCGAAAACAAGTCAAACGGAGTGTTGTAAATCATTTATGAAGATTCTCAGAACTGCTCCAATCCAGCTCCACCTTTAAACGGCACCGTACCGTGGTGTTTAAATTTCTTAAAACCACCTTCGAAGCATTTATTGACTCTAATTTGCTCCAATTATATTCTTACCTTAACCCGCTTGTACGCAACCCTTGCCCGTTATCGATGGTCTGCCATCAAAAGGCGGGATTATTTTGACCATTTAACCACCTCCGCAGAACCGAGCCGAGAACGGTCCGGACCTGACCTGACCCCTTTAAATTATGCATGCATAATTTGACAATTAATACCCACGGCAAGGTAGGTACCGTCCGGAATGCCCGGGAGCAAGATGTGCTCCAAAGAAAGGGGGCCCTAAATTTGTCACGGCAACAGAAAGCGAAGAATAAATAATTCACACAGATCCTCCAGATCGGAAAGTCATAAAGAATGGGCGATGATAAAAAGGTAAGTTGTTCGGGTAGAAGTTGGGCTGTTTTGTGTGAGACTTCGGTGTAGGTAGCTGCACAATGTGGCGGTCTAGCAGTGAGGACGATCAGACGCTTTCGTTGAACTTCCGGATGCTCGAAAGGATACTGAGGTTCGTGGCCGTGTGGCCCACGGACTACAATCCGTACCTGCCGAAGTATCTGCGCGGTCGATACTTTCTCTCGGAGCTGATCGACACGTGCTATCTGCTGTTCTGGTTCTTCATCTGCGTGCATATCGCTGCGTTTCACATCGTCTCGATAGTCGTCATGGATCTCAGCTATGACGAGCTGTTTCTCACCCTGATCACCACCAGCATCTACTCGATCATGACGCTGCTGAGCTTGTACCTGCGGCTGTACGAGTCTAACGTGCGGCAGCTGTACGAGTTTACGACTCGTCACTTTCGCAAGCGTTCGGCCGCGGGTGTCCACTACATCTCGATCAGCTTCCAGCATTCGGGTTACCAATCGGTACCAGTTCTGGTGGCTGATCATCTGTGTGCTCGGTACGATGCACTGGGCAATCTATCCGATTCTGTCCCAGGAACGTACGCTACCCTTTCCCTGCTGGTATCCGGTCGACGTCCAGCAGTCTCCGATGTACGAGCTGGCCTACATTTTTCCAGGTGCTGGGACAGCTGCAGGTGAGCCTTGTGTATGGGCTGGCCGGAGCACTCTTCATGGTGTTTGTGTTCATGACCTGCAGTCAGTTCGATATGCTGTGCTGTAGTCTGACAAACATCCGCCAGTCGGCCATGATCCTGAACGGACACTATCGGCAGGAGCTGCGCCAACAGCAGGACAGCCACGAGCTAGATACACGCGAGTACGTTCTCAAGGAGATATTCCGGGAGGACCTGGACAGTGTGCAGCCAACCAAGACCGCCTTCGAAGCTCGACCAACTCTCCCCATCCCAAAGCTACCTCATGGAACTCTCGCCAGAGCTGACGTGCGTTCTCGAGGACTGCATTAAGCATCATTTGCTCCTGCTTCGCTTCTGTCAACTGCTCGAAAGCTGCTACCATCCCTACATCCTGTTGAAACTGTTCCAGATACTGCTGCTACTGTGCTTTCTATCCTTCATGGCAACGGTGGTAAGCATCCCCTCCACTCCAAATCCTTCCCTCCAGAAATCCAATCAAAATTCCTTCCATTCATTAGTTGCACCCGTTGAGTAAGTGTACTTAAACGCACACCCACAGAATCAGAACCCACATCGAATGACGTTCCGGTTCAGTGCAGAGTATTTTACACTTAAACACACACACACACACACACACACACACGCAGTCACACAATTGGTCGCCTTTTTCTTTATCCAACATTTTGCAGGAAAGTTTGTCGACAATGAAATTAATTAACGTCCTCGAGTACTTCATGCTCACAATGACGGAACTGTATCTGTACTGCTTTCTCGGCCAGATCCTCATGAATCAGGTACGAGGGTGCTCGTGGTGGCGTTGGTGGTCTGATTTATGTTCTGATTTGTACGTTGGCATGTGTGCGTGAACACTTCACTGTCGATTTCAGGGCTTCAAGGTGGGCGACGCCCTGTGGAAGTCTCCATGGCATCTGTGCGGGGCTTCCTATCGCCGTCGCATGTTGATTATCCTGATGAATGCTCAGCGCCCGGTACGGTTGACTGGTTTGAAATTGTACGAGTTGAATCTGGAAACATATTATACGGTATACTTCGGTACCTTAGAGATGCTTTTGCCGACTTGGTCTTGGTAACATATGGCTTCGTTTATCCTTTTTGTACAGGTCCTGAAGGCGGCATTTTCGTACTACACCATTATAAAAAAGTTTCGTTAAAATGTTGTTCAGTATACTTAAAACTCAGATACAAATTTCATCTAAAGAGTGAGCTAGTTTCACATTAGACAAATAAATAGCTAACCCACAAAATAGCCAATCAATATCCAACCACCACAGCCGGATCCATCCTTTCGCATTAAACGAACCGACATTTCATCAAACATCATCCGCATCCGACACCATTTCCTACACCATTTACTTCAATCTCTACACCTCAGCAGGAAGGGGTTTTCCTAACCTCACACAGTATCTGATTTTAATGAACGGTTCAGTTAAGCACTCTAGAGCTCAGGATTTTATGTACGGTATTATCCTTCGTCAAAAAGCTCAAAAGGGAAACCCGAAAGATCATTTTTCTTCCCTTCACACTCATACGGCCACACACGCACACACGGGTCTCACACGCACGGCATACCTTTCAGTTGAGTGGAAAGCTGAAACAGGGCACGCATTCCTCTAACGCTTTTCCAAAAAACTGTTTCATGACTAAATTTCCCTTCCCGATCAACACGATTCCGAATTCTGCTCTCCGGACTGCGCTCGACGGAGATTCCCCAATGGATGGATGTGCTCGGAATTCGTAGCGCCCCCCCGGCTTCATTGATTCCGAGCACGTGTCATCCCGTCGGAGACATCATCGTCGAACATGGAATAAAGCACAACTCCCATTACAATTTCGCCCTTGCGCATGAAAGGTTGGCCAAATCAACGTCCGAACATTAAAGTCATCACAAGGATGAAAAGGGGGAAGATGGTGATGATGCTGGAAGATATAATCATCAGAATCATTTCTTCCATGAAAACAGTGAAGCAGAGAAGGACGTTTTTTGAAGAAGACAAGAAAAAAAAACGGGAATTTCTAGATGTTTTTAATTAAATGCTACGGAGCCATAGTTTTCGGATGAAGACATTCTTTGATGTTTTCATGTAGCGTACTGTTATTGAAGAAGTTCTGCTTGTAAGTTCATCGCAGTTCCAGATCGGTTTGGGTTATGAAGTTGAGAAATGAGTTTAGAGTTCTCTTTAAGCGTGGCCTCATCTGACAGCTCGTGAGCGTTTTGGCGAATAAAAACACACTCATGATGGGCCCTAGCATAATGTGTAACAAAGAACCCACACTCATCTTTATCCTGACCAACATTGAAAATAGTCTTCTCTTATCACTGAACATTACCCAAGCAATGTATTTTGGAGTATAATAAAGACCATTGCACAACCATTTTGATTTTTTTTTACCTGCTTCATACTGAGTAATGATTAAGTAGTGGGTTACGGAACTGCTTCCGAAATGAAAATTTTTCCACGTGGAACAATGCAGCGTACCAACGTGGTGGTCCTTGCAGCTTCAGTGAGACACTCCAAAGTTATTCTTTTAACGATCCTTTGTATGTGCTCCCACGTGGTTGACTGTTCCGAGTTTGTGCTCTGCAGTCAGCAGCGTGGCTTCACGATTGGCTTGCGGCAATGCATTGACATTTCGTGGTTGACGTTTTTTTTGTGTACAGCGGTACGAGCACAAAAGCTTTGCCGTACATTGTGTATCGGCATTGAATAGCGTCAGGCTATCGCGGGATGAAAAGCTCCATACAATGTTAATGTTAGTTTTCCGAAGGGAAAACTGATGAATGATGGGTATCATTGTTACGTTTTTTTTTGTTTGTTTTGCATACACTATACATCACCTTCTCTTATTTTCTAAGGGTAGCAAATATTGTAAAAGAAAGACAGTACAAGGGTACAACTAATCATGATTATCGCAAGATATCCCCCCCGACAGGTCGCTTCCCGACCCAAAACGCCGAACGCCGTATTTAACATGCCAAATTGCTCTGAAAATATTTGCCCTAAAGTCTTCGTTATCTCGACACTGCTAAACACCTTCCTTTAAAGGCTATTTACGTCCGACGACCTCCACCACCGCTTCGCAAGGACACAACACCGCTCAGTCGTCCGCAAAAATTTGCTGTCTAGCTTTTCTCCCGCAACTCCCAGGACTGAATGCTGTTTGCTCTTCGTTTGCTAACACTTTGGTAAACTTGGCTCCAGAAACTTTCTCTTCACCGAACTTCTTCTTCTTCTGCTGCTGCTGCCTCATCCCGTAAAGGTCGATGATTTTCCGGGACGATAATTTGGTGCGTTAATTTATACACCCCAAAAGTGGGCTTTGGAATGGGGAGTGAAGATGGAGAAGCCCACCCACCCCCAACCAGCTGAAGAGAGGAGAAGCGGAAGTACGCATAGACCGGTCCGCCAAAAACCTTTGGGTGAATTGGTGCTTCGGTAAACAGAGTTCGTTGTACCCTGCTGGAAAAGCAAACAGAAACACGCAGCAGGAAAATGCTTAACTGTGACGTGATGCTTTTGAACTTCACCAAATCCTCCGCTATCAGCACCAGGATATAAAAGACACATCGGTCGAACGGGTCTCGGCCATCTCTCTCGCTTTGTCTCGCTTTGTCTCGCCATATCGCCAAGGATACAGTGCGACACGAGTTTTCCGGTCGACCGCCTGCCCGACGGATTTCATGCTTCGCAAGCCTGAAACAACAAAATTATGAGACAGCTGGCCGTACTCGTATTATCTTGCATCCACAAAACCATCCCTTTGCCCTTGTGCTCGCAGATACTATTTCCCCGTTCCAACAACGATAGATAGACGACAGGAGATGGACGCGACAAATAAAATTTACACACAAACAACTATCCTTCGGTGGCAGTTTGCTCAGCCCAGTCCGTCAGACACCCGGTGGTGTTTTTCGGTTTATTATTTCCTTGCCGAGCGAAAGTCGGACAACGTTACTGGGGCCCAGCTTAAACTTTAATTAGAATCAAAGCACATTTGCTAGCGCGTCAGTAGCACACCACACAAGCGTGGCGATAGGAAGGCTAGCCCGGCTGGACTGATCCGGCTTCATCTAACTACAACAGACCCGTGTCGTCGTTCGTGGCATACTCGGTGTTCTCGTAATAACGATGAATTATTAAAGCAGATTAATTAATTTCCATCTTCTTTGCTAAGGTATTTCGGTCTCGGTCCGGGGATCCTAGCTGGCTCTCACTACTACCTCAAACCACCAGGGCGCGATGCTGCGTTGTATGTGTGCCGTTGAGAACGTGGTGAAAGCAATGGCGTTTTAAAATACACCATTTGTTCCCGTCACAGCACAACAGCAGCGAGTGACAAAGCTTTCACGAGGGCTTTAATAAATTGCATATAAACTTCAGCAAATTCAATTGACCGGAAATAACTTGCTCTCAGTTATTGGCTATACATTCTATGGGTGATTTTACTCAATTAAATCTTGATTCGGGGATTGCATGCTCAGAAACTGAAAAGGTTGTTAAAGCAGTCCTTCCTCGAAATTCCTCAATAAGAGAGATTGAAAATTGATCGTAGCGCCTTAAATATTAAATTAGGCAGTAGTACACTAAGAATATTTTTGGATTTTTAATCTCAATATATTTTTCGCAAAAATAAAATTATTTAATAATGCAAAGCTACGAATATCAATTATCTTTTTGATTTCATTCATTAAGCTATGTTATACATTCTGCCAGAAAAAGCTCAGCGAAATGCGCCTAAGGTAGGCAATCCGCATCACATGCAACACAAAGCACTATGGCACAGTGAACGGTCATGCGAGCAGTAATCGAGAATTGTAAATTTAATTACTCAAAAAGCCACAAAATTTTAAAATTACTCACAATTTTGCTTTGTAGTTAAAAATACGCTCCATTCTTTCAATAAATATTCCTTCTAATAAATCATCGTCTCAATACAAAATAAAGCTTAGAAGTCTTCGATGTGCTCTTGGGGTTTGCTGCTGTGTATAATCAATACAGTCATATCGAGTTTTAGCCAATCCAATCATTCAGTGATTCAATAAATAACTTATTAGTTATTATTCCATTCTACAAAATTTAAAAAAATATCAAATTAGGAAAAGGTATTGAATTTTTTAATTTTATTCATGATGAACGGCCTAACCGTATTGCTGTATTGAAATTATTGATCTTAAATTCTTTTTTCTTTTTTGTAAAACCACAGCCAGGTAGAGCGAAACCACAACCACATTAGCTTCTGAGTTATGGACTGTGCCTAAAACTGATCAACTTCCCTGTGTAGCGTTCGTGAGGAAGATGTAGAAAAAAGCCTTTTAATCCCATATGCGTGGAAGAACAAATCAAGGAGTCACTACAATGACGAGGTATGATCTGTATACACTATATTACATCAAATTAAACTCCCTAGGCTCCGCTCGTCACACTTCTCTGTCCGTCTTCAAACAGAAAAACCAAATGAACAGAGAAGGCATGATAGTCACCAGCCGAGGTGGAGTAATGACGTTGATGCGTCCGCCAGAAAGGTCGGAATATTGGATTGGCAGACGATGGCGCTAGACCGTGAGCGGTGAGAGCGAGAACTTCTGCAGCAGACCTAGAGCTAAGTGAACGGTCAACGGTCGAATATTTAAGTATACGACCTGGACAATATTTGATCCTGATACCTATCCCGTCATTGATCCCAGCATTCTGGTTGATGGTCAAGCACTCATCGCGGTAATAAAACAAATTAATTACCGCTGTGGAGATTGAATGCCCACAGTAAAGTATTGAGAACGAAACGATTCAAGAAACATAAAAAAGCAATTAAATCTAACCGTTCCAGATTGAACAGCCAACGGTCAACATTAAGTTAATCCCACTGCTTCGTTGTTTTTTTTTCGCTGCTTTTAATCAAGCTTCCACCAGAAACGGTCTCTGACCAGCAAGTCACGATCACACAATCAATGTCAGATTTACTATCGGGAATACCGCCAACGTGCTGGATTTGTTTATTTACTATTGGAAATACCTATTGATCAACAGGAGCCCAACATACGCCTCTCACCGTACCACAATCGGTAGCAGACGAAGATTGACGGAGCGTTGATAACGAAATTAGCTTCTCCGGTGGCAGAAGTTTCGCATGCGTTGCACGAAACTCCGTGACTCTCGCACCGGGGATGCCACGGCAGTGCAGCAACATCATCTCACTCTTCTCACGTGTCCATTCGCTTGCCGTTTGATGTTGATTAAACAAATGCACCTAGTATGCAGCATGAGGAGGGCGTTGGTTGGGAGGTTGGGATGCAAACCGCCTCTCCATAATTACGATGTGCGAAATATTCTCCCCCAAACGCGGCGGGCGTGTGTGTGTGTGTTGCAAAGCGGTTGCTTCCAGCGATGTGTCGAAGTGGGCTCACTCGAAACCGATCCCGGTGCGTGTGGCCCCAAACGGCGGATTTTCCCCCTCATGCAGCTTTGGATGATGTTGTGTGTGAAGTGTCGGAGTCGGAATTTGGTAATGAGATTAAAAAAGCGTCGAAAAAAAACTTCATCACCAGTGTGCTTTGTGCTATCTCACCTCGTTTTTTGGGGAGTGCAGTTAGCCTATGGCGGAGCCCCCGGACTGCCTCTTCAGGTGGGAGCTGTTTCGGAAAACCCGAAAAGACTAAAGGAGCGTGGTGCGTCACGGTTTCGATTCGATGCAAGCAACCGACCATTGTGGCAACCGCCAGAATCAAGCTTTAATTAATCGTCTGCTTGACATTTGTCTCGATGTGATTCGACAGCGCCGCGACATAACCACGCAAATGAGCTACAACCGAACAGGGAGATCCACAAAAAAACAGCACCATCGGAGTAACGATCGAAGAAGATCGTTTTTCGGAAAATTGGTCATTATGCTGCTGCTGCGACTGTGACCGGTTTTATTGTGCGAAATTGTGTACTGTGAACGGTGGCGATGATGCAACGGGGACGCACCGAGTAACGCTCCATCCATAAAGCTGTCGGTGTTTTAATTAATGCCGGCTAAATAAATGTCGTTATCAAGGTACCATTTCCGGCAACAAAAAAACCGTTGGTTAAATCATCTTCAAATCGGATGGCATAAGAATTATGGTTAGGATGGTGCGCTCAGCTATTGTTAGAAAGGTGTAAAAATAGTCATTGTTACGTTGTGATTAAGATGCTTTAATCATTTTATTTGGGAAGGATCCATTACTGAGGATCTTATGAAGTCTCAACTTCAAGCCTTCACTTATTATGTCTCCTTCCCAATTTCTAATCCATTCAACATAAACCTCCGATGTCCTACTTCCCAGAGTGTCTAGAATTCCGGTTCTAAATCTCGGCTAACAACAAGCCTTCCCGAAAAAAAAAAACATTGGAAAAGTAGGTCCACGGCGTGTGATAAAACGTCCCTAATGGCGTCACGCTTCTAATCTTCATCAATCATAATCCCTTCGAGAATTGTGACTGGTTCTCAACAAATAAAAGTCCCCTTTCCGAAACAAGAACAGCCGCCAACGTTGTCGATTACCAACCTGAACCAAAAACTAAGCCCACAAAACGCAAAACGAACTGCAACGAAACCTCCCCAACAAGCCCAACCCCAGACAAGTCATGCGAGGTAGCCGCGATCGAGCATCGGATATCGACGGGCCGTTTATCCAGAACCCCGTGGGTCCAGAGGTTCACCGCAACTTGAAGCCCTTTGCCGTTCCGTTGCTCCATACCCTGAGCCCGAAGATCGATCGAGTGAGCGGAGGTCTCGCGTCATTGAGACGCGAACAGCGTGATAATGGTAAAGCGCGCGAGAGAGCGAGAAATAATTGCGAAAAACTTCTTCTTGCCCTGCGTTCACGCTTTGCCAAGCAAAAATTCCGCACCACCCAAGAAAGACGGAAGGAGGGAAAACAAGACGCAAAGAAACAGAGAGCGAGAGAGAAGTAGAGAGAAAGAGTAGAGAGACATGGAATTGTTAAGAAACGCGAAGAAAAGTACCGCGCACTAATAAGCCACCTCTCATTTGTTGGCCAAAGCTCACCGGGGTGACTTCAATATCTTGAGGACCACACGCTGGTTGGGAACCTCGCACGTTCAAGACTTTTCCGCTATTCTGTGGCGCTGTGCTCTCTTTCATCCACCGTGAGCAGATCTCGTGTTTGTGTGCTGTGTGTTGATCTGCGGAGATCCGCACAAGATTCGTGTACCTGTGGCGGTGTGGTGTGTGTCGTAAGTCGATCGGAGACTCGAAGAATTTTCTCTCGCTCTGGTGGCGCGCGAGCCGAGAAGGTACGTCCGGCCGGGTCGATCGACTCAGATGATCTAGTGAAGTCAACCGGGACGGTGTTGTCCGGTCCTGTCCGCAGCAGCTTCTACCCAGTGCAGCATCAAACCGTAGTGTGCCATAGAGTGAATCTTCCAGTGGTGTTTTGTGAAGTGATCGAGTCGCTGTGACCACCATCATTAGGAACGGAAGTGATCGTAACCAGTACCAGGTTGCAGTAGTTATCGAAAAGCTCATTAGAAGCTCGTTACGGACACAATCGCTGCCGTGGACAATAAGAAGGCTGCGACAGATCTGGTTACGGTAGGTAGCAGGACACCCAACCGAAACGAGCACAAGAAAAGAAGGTGAATTTTTCCGCACTTTCCATTTCTTCCCGTTATTTGTGTTTTTTCCGCGATCGCTATCGAGAGCTTCCTGGCTTGTTTCATTTCGCTGTAAATTCCGCGTTTCGCCATCATGACACCATCGCGCAAAATGCAAAACGCACCTACCCTAATTAGCTAACACTATTGTCCCATGCCCGCCCCACTCCGATTCCTCCTCTTCCTCCTTCTCCCGCCTCCACCCCTCGGTACCAACTCAGGTGGGACCCAGTTTTTAACATATTTTTCCATTTTCAAAACTCAGCCCGTCTGTTTAGCAACGCCGAATCGCGGACGTTAGATTATGAATATTCCGAAACCCCATTCCGGGGTCGCCGTACGTGTCTAGTCCGTACCTTCCTGCTTAATGCAGTCACCACCCGGGCACACGCTAAATAGTGGAACCGGGCGGGCGGGCGTACGAAAAACATGACTTGGAAAAATGCAAACAACCGCACACCGGCGGAATGTTTTCCCTTTCGAAAACAACAGCAAAAAATTCACAACTCATTTTCAACCTTCGCTTTGATCGGTCTTTTCATGCATTTAATTGCGTGCGGCCCTGTGTGTCGCTGGGATGAAAGGGAAGATGATCCTCCTCCAAAAAAAAAAACCCTCCCACAGCAGAGAGCAAAAGCGGAAAAGCGCTCTAAACCGAAGAAATGATGAAGCACATTTCTATGTGGCTGCTTGGTTGAAGCTGCATAATGAAGACTGGGAACCCAAAACTGGAAGTAAACTTTATAAGGTGTGTGTGTGTGTGTGTGACTGTGATCACCTTATCAGCGTAGATCTTCACCGTTCTTCGCCGAAGACAATCGAAGGCAGAGAAAACCCGTGCCTTCCCTTTTACTTTTCCCGAAAAAACGGGGAGGGAAAAAGGTTAACGAAGCTCTTTTAAAAACAGACCTCCCTTGAAGATGAGTGAGGTGGTTGGAAAAGGTTAAAGGGAAAACCCCAACATCCGGATGCGAGAAGTGTGCGTGTTTATGGCCAAAGATACGGTTAACCCCCCCTTTATTCGGAAGCATTTCAATATAAAAACACGCATCTCTGAATTTGATGCATTTTCCTCGGCCTATCTCTGTTTGGAAAAGCTCAAAGCTAATGACTGATCTGAGCAAAAAGGCAGGCCGTTGGGAAGTTTGTTTTTGGAAGTAATGCTCAGCAACACCTCTTCTCCGGGAGGTCACACCGTGCGCGGGAGTCATTTTCGTGACAGCGAGTTAAGCGTGGGACGTAACCACAGGGCGCTCCGAGACGCCATAGGGGCACTTTCCGTTTCATTTCCTTTTCCCACACCGACGCTGGGCGGATGAGCGGGTCGTGCCTTCGGATCAGTTTCTATTTGCATTTTTAAAATTCCATTTTTCATCGTGCACCGCATGATTGGCATGATTTAGCATTTTAGACTGAACCGCATCTACTGGACCATCAGTTACCGAGGCTGATTATGGAGGCTTTGTTTATGGATTCAAAGTCGTCTAAGCCGATGTTGAAGCTGAAGATGGAAGAGAAGAGCATTTTAGATTTTTTTGCGAAATCGTGCCCGCAACATCAGGGCGCACGCGATTCACCGAGACGCTGGACGGTTCGGCACATTTTTGATTTGACCTCTCTAAATAGCTAATAATAAGCCTCTGAGCTGACGCTGCTTAGGTAATCCGGCTCGGTACTGCTGCTGCTGGTAATGCTAATTTTCTAACACAAACCACCCCGCCCGCCCGCCTTGCCTGCTTGCTCGGCCGTCCCCCGGCAAGGCCGATTGTTTTGGGCAGAAGACACCCCAGTGTGGTCAGCATCATAAACATCAGCGTGAAGAGAGACGGTAAATCATAACGGCCGGCTCGCTGTGAAGTTGCTCGACTATTTTTATGGGCGGCTAGCCTATGGCGGGCCGAAGGTTTTCCCGCCTCCCAGTGGAATGTCTCCTGTGGCGAGTCGTTGTTGTGATTGTTTCATAAGTCTCGGTTGGGAATCCCTTCGGCTCTTCTTCCCACCAACTGCTCCGCTTTCAGCGATTCAAAGGATGATCAGGGTGAATCTGAAGGGCTCGCTCTTATCAACAAGCGCAGCCTTACGAAACCGGCCGAGCGTCTGGTGGTAATTGAATCTACTGTGCTACAGTTTGCTCGGCAAATGAAAGAATAACTAACTAGAAACAAACGCGACCGAGGGACCGAAACAAAGGACACACAGATACCGCCTTTTGTGTCCCCGTGACACGGCCGTCGCAGAGTTGTTGACAAGTGGAAATAAACCCTGCCCTCTTTTCCGACGACAACACTTCAATCTGTTTATCATAAACTCAATCCAACTTCCAACCAAACAGTACGGAGCACTCTAATGTAATTGGAGTTTAAACTTTGAGCCAGCGTTCCTTGCCGTCCCCGGTTTAACCACATCCGAACATCGGCACTTGGATGTGCGATGACACTTGAGTGAAGTTATTATTTTATCATAAAATGTATTTACTGTCCATTTTATACTGAACTCCACTCTAGACACCATCATCATCATCATCATCAGCACCATCACTGTCGTCTGATGGGGGAAAGACGACACTCGCAAGTGACAGAAAATACTTCCATACACATACACCCGAAACCGAACAGCACGGCAAGCCGTATGAAAGTTGCATTTGCTTAACGTTTCAACTTTGCCGATAAAACTTTTCCTCCTTTATTTCTGTTGCTCTGTCTCGAAACGACAAAACGCCCCACTTCCTGGCCCCACACGCAACGCAAAAGTGTGTCCAAGCATAAAAGTTAGCTTCGGAAACTTTTTCCCCCGCTCAGCTCGACAACTTGTGCGGAAGATACCTGGACAAAGGTGGGCTACAGCATAAGGGGACCGTGTTCTGGGACTAATTGCAGACTTGTGAAGGACGGGCTTCAGCGGGAGCCTTATTCTCGCGCCGGATAAACAATTAGCGAGCTATACGGCTCGCTTTAATTCCATCCCAGGAATAGCGTCCCTATGATTTACTCATTATCTCGTATCGGTTGAATGTCACTGCTAATGATATCGCCATATTGCTCGTCTTTTTTTTTTGCACCAATATTTCGGACAAAGAAATCAAACATGGAAGATCAGATCTGTGAGCTACGTCGGTCTTTCTCTCCTGCTTGCACAACCTAATTATGAGCTTCCGGAGCACTATCGGCAGGGAAGACAGGGCAGAGCTTAGGTGACGTGTGAAACGATCCGTAACAAATTATCACCATAATTGCGAACAAACGAGTGCGCTCTGCGATTTGCCACATTACGCAATATGATACATGATGATGCGCCATCGTTTTTCGCTTTGCTGTATTTCCTTTTTTTATTTATTAAATTCTCCCCCAAACTGTTCCCACCGATTCTTACGTACCCCCCGGGGGAACACAGTGCGAGCGGAAACAAAATGGCCAGCAATGGTGTGCTGGAGTAACCCATTTGATAAATTGCTCGAACCATATCGATGACGCTGCCAAATTGAATGTTCTCGGGTTGTGCAAGATAAATCATCACCGCGATATTAATCGTCTTTCGGGTGCTCGGAAGGTGAAGAGAGCGAGCAGAGAACCGGGAGTAGGTGTCGGCGAAGGGACTCCACTAGACGTGTTGCAATAAATGAGCTGTTGTTTGTGAGGTTCACGAATTTTTAATACCAATGTTTACAGCCCGTCATAACGAGAGCCACGAGATTGAGAGATACAGTCGGAAAGGCCCAATTAATGCGTCGGTTCCAAGTTTAAATAGAGGTGAAGAACGTGCAAGAGCTCACCGACTGGAAACGTTCAGAAACGTTCGCCATATTGAAATCGATGGACAAGTATTCAAGTCCAACGCGCTGTACTATCCATTCCGGATGTCGAAAAGAGTATGCTTTATGTCCAGTTTCGACAGGTCCTAACCTTCACCAGCTTCACCACAGTTTAACGAAAGCGATAGAAAAACTTTCGCCCAACTTTGCATACATTAGCATAAGTTTCTATCTGCGCTAGTCAAAAACACAAAACTGAAGCTAGCAGTAGTTCGTCCCCCATCAACAATCAAGATGGACTCAGAATGCGAGAGAAACGCGACTGAAAGTGAAACGACCGAGATTAGATCCTCGCCCCCTCCGGACAAGGATTATCCATAAAAATGCAAAATTGTCGCTCACTAGCCACATCTCGTCCGCTTCTGGTGACCAAATTTCTAAACCTTTCTCCCCACTATCGGAGTGTCTCTGCACTTCAAGCACAACTTCTGGACGTCTGAAGTGTCCTAGAAAAACTAATCACGGCACGAAAAAAAAACCAACTCCTAAAGTATCCGACCAGCGTTTGTTTACACTGCTTCTGGGTCAGCGGGGAACGAGTTTGGGTTCGGCTTGTCTAGTAATCGCGCGTTTCGGGTTACCCATCGGGGGTTTTTTCTCGTCAGCTGTCACGACATCCGCGTCAAAGAAGTGTAGAGGGTGTCGAAAATAAATGTACAGTTATGACCGCCTTTCTGCAGATGGTGGACCATCCATGCCGACTCCATGCTAAACAAACATCAAACCTTGCCGGTCGCTGTTTTGCAGCACACGCGCGTGAACAGAATGCGAAAGACTGCGAAGAACACGGGACGGACAAGAAAAAGGCTCCGCGTACGATGACCTCTTCTCCTGGTAGCTTCAAGAGACATGTTTGCCGTGCGTACGTTTATCGTTTGACATTAAGTCCAGCGATCCTTCCCTCCAGCGGGATGATTATTGAAACGGGTTAGAGATGTCGGATAAAGGCTTAACTGACATTACCCGTTGGAAACTCCGTCTAATATGCATATCTGAATGGGACGCCTAGACTGAATCATCCAAAGTACGTTGTTCGGATTGGGCTTATTTGCCTCCAATCCAAGACCTAGCGAAGATTAATTGTTGCTAGGTTTTTTTCAATATCGTATCATGCTGCTGCGGTTTGCTCTACTCCAACACTGTGACACTGAACACTCCCGATAGCAATCGCACACGGCCATATCGCCAATATGCCCTCGACTCCAATAAAGGCGCACACCAACCACGGCCGAGGACGGATCGAATGCATCCCTCGGCAACCCTTACAGCTCATTAGCTCAACCTTGAACTTGGAAAACAGCTCGTCGATGACGCGACATCGGTCGCTCGCACCGGGCGCACCAGGCGCAGGCAAACATCATGCCTTACCCATAGTAACCGGTTCCGCCCGGTGTGCTAAAGCGGATACGCGCCGAGCCGGTTTATCGAATGGTGTTGGCCGAACGACACAAACCGGTTGAAGATCACAGCCACCAACAGCAACAAACAAAAAAGACCAAAACAGCCCCCCAAGTAATGGCACAGCGAAAAAGCCATCTTCGCAGGGCGTCAAGTCCATCGGGCCGTAACATCGGATGCCCGTGCGATAATCATCGGTCACAGATAATGAAGCACAACGCGGCCGCCCCATACTTCAGTGTCATCTTTGTCCCAGCAGCGCATTTCCGGATGTGTCGGATGATGAGGAAATTCGCTCGACAAAAGCCCGTGCCCCACAGCGACAGGGTCGGATGGAAAATCAAGGACAGCCGTGGTGTGCATCCGAACGCATGACCGCGGAAACAAACACCGGAAATCGGAGTCCAATCTCGGTTGGGATTTTCCATTCTGCTGACGGCATCAGTTCATTGTCCCTTTGCAGGATATCGTGAAGGGGGGTGGTGTCACACTCGTCATATTTATCGTGCCCCTTTGGCCAGAGAATGGAAAATCACACGTCCATCCCGACTCCACCACGACATACAGTTGTGCGCCGGAGGAATAATAGCAAACGGTCGATTTGTTTGTGCCGATTTTAAACCACACATCGATTGGGAGTTTGTGGTTGTCGATTGCGGGAATTTAAGCTACACCCGATTCCATCGCTTAATTGCATCCGTTTTGCTATTTCCTTTTCATGCACACTCTGCTACACTGCAGCGGAATTGATTCGAGCTTCTACTAGTGCGGACATTATCGATTTTAATTTTAATGTGCGATTGAATTAGACCAATGGTGGTCAAACGGAGCGAATCACGAAAGTACTTAGCATAATGCAATGTGAAAGCTTTGGAACGTAGTTTTTGCTACTTATAAGCTTGTTAGGAGCATTTTAAATGGTGGCATAGGGTGGCAAAAAAGCTTGATAGTAGTGGTGTAACGCCCTGTAACGCTTATTTTTGCGATCCGCTTGAAAATGGTGTCGCTTGATGACGATTGCCAGGAGTTTAATTTCGTACTAAGAAACTCAAAATATAATAAAAATTTCAATTATTTAATAACTAATATTGTAATATAGCGGTAAGACCGACAGGAAAAATGACAGACACTAAGCTACCAAAGCATATGTGTTACATTAAGTCTAACGTGACAGTCGCTAGCGTTAGATTAAGCGTTACGATTTCGTTAAGTATAACAAACGAAGTAGCTCGTTTTATATGTCAGAGCCAGCTTGTGGTAACTCCGGTCTCCGGATGACTTTTGCCAAATGTCAATTTTACTGCAGTCACATCCACAACCATGAAAACCGGTTAACGTGCTTCCCCAAGTACAAAATATCGATTTTTTCTGTTTTTTGACACAGAATCTTAATCACTTACCTGTTGGACTGCTTTAGCTCTCCGAACATAAAACACACGCACACACACACACATTTTCACCCATCTCGCTCGCTTATGAGCATATTGCTAATCACCTTTGCCAATTCGCAAGAAGCTTCGGCCCGGCCCGACCGATTGAAACTTCGTTAAAGTTACGTAAGCTTCTCACGTGCGTACGGATGGCGTTTTTCCTTTGCTCCATTGTTCTTCTCCCGTGCAGTACCTTGTGTGTCGAGAAGTCATCGGGCAGCGCAGGTCGGGTGGTCGACTGGCTGGTTGACCTGCCCGGCGGGGATGAGTTGAATGATCTTTTGTGGCGTGAATGTGTTCGAGCCTCGCCCAACCCACGAGTCACGAGCGGCATGTTTAATCAAGCGATGCGATAGATGATTCGTTTACTTTGTCTGACCGTCGTTTGCCCAACAGTTCGTCGTCTCTGTTGGAGAAGGGAGAAAAAGAGTAAAAAAGCTGTAAAATTAATCCGATTGTAATTCTCGTAGGAATTTTGCTTCATTTCGATGCCCTTCCGAAAGGCTTTTCTGCGGAGTTCTAGGATTTGATTTGCGTGTTACAATTCGTAGCGAAATAAATCATAAAGTGAAGCGAACCTCGCTTTTACCAAGCCCAACCAAACCCCCAGACGGGATTCACTCCGGTCCAGTTCACTTTATCATGCGCTTTATTTTTATGGACAATTCTTTCCTATCGCTTTTCTGTTTCCATCCTCGGGTGTTATCCCAGACAAAGAAAGCTACGGTGACGGCTTTCGACGGCACGCAAGTAAAGAAAAACAGTAACACGAACTTGCTACTGCCAGCCGTTACGCTTCCCAACTGCTTGCGGAAGATGCGCTGCCAAGATGGCCTTCTTCCAAAACCCCCCGCCCCAAAAAAAACCGCACCACTGTCGGTCCTGACGCCAGGAAACATGATTTTTCGTTTTACGAAAACCACTGTGTGGCCACAACAACCTGCCAAACCCACCATTTCTTCCCTCCCTAGAGGGATTCGACCCTATTTCGATACGATTTTCTTGAGTGGCGTCTTGGCGGTGTGCAGACGTGCAGTGACAGACAAACGCTTCGCGCGTCCACACCGTCCACAGCTGCCCACCGGCTAAGGATAACCCTGAGTCAACCGCTTCGAGAGAGCGGTTAAGCTTCCGCCTAGGTGCGGATCCTTTCCGCCTCCGTTGTGTGTCACGGGAAAAACTTTACCACAGCCATCACAAACTATACACAACGGCGTGCAATATAAATCTTTGCAAATGCTTCCCCGGGCCACCAACTTGTGGCGGTTTCTTTTCTACGCTCGTTCATTAATATTCGAACCGGAATCTGTGAAAGTGTTTTATTCTTTACGTGCTTCTGTCAGCGTGCGAGCATTGGGGGGGAAGATTTCATTTCTTTGAAACTAGCTTTTTAACATTTAAACGAGTTTTCATCGAAACCAATTGAGCACTGAGCGTTCATTCATGAATCTGGGTTTAATCACCAATTGTGAAGCTTATCAGAAGCTTTTATGAACTGTTTTGTTTATAACATGTGTTACAAATGCATCACAATGTTTTTCAAGATTTGTTAATTGGGAAATCACGCTCGGAAGCGTTACTGCTGTAACGTTTCGTTAAAATTAACGAATAAATTGATTTTCTTTAATTCAAATGCCAAAAATGTTAAGTGTTTTCGTTAACATTTTAAAATAAAGCGTTACATATAAAGGCTTCCCTGGCAAAACGAATGTCAGCAAGGTTCTCAACTAGAAAGTAGTCCTGTAACTACAAGTAATCGATCAATTTACAGAGATCTTCCACTCTTTACAAACGTTACCTTATAATGCCATCCTCGCTCAACCTGAAGCTAGAATAAGCTCTGCACATCTTCACCCCCCTTTCGCGCTGCCCTGCGACATATCGTTCCGTGCAGTGTTGTTGTGGTTTGCCCTTTCTGCTTTCTGAATGGATTTAAAGTCCCCGGAGCTGCACTTACTGCACCAACGAAGCACAAAATGACTAAAGAACGCTCCGGTTGCGGTGTCCGTGTCGGAAATTGATTTTATTTTTCCACCCAATCCCTCTCAGCTATAAAGCCCTCCACAGCACCGGCGTCGGGAAGCGTTCACCGCAAATCTTTAACCATTGCATTCTTTCCGATGTCAGCTACAGTACCGAGGGCTAAGTACACCAACAAGTGTGAACCCGGTGAACCTCCGGCCTGTTGGTGCGGAAGGCATCTCCTTGACAGACAATGCAGCATAGCTGATTTTTTTTTCTTCTCCACCTCCTTCTGTCCGGTTGTGACAACCCAACCGGGGGGGCGATGGCGGGCTTCCTTCTTCTGCAAGGGGCTCGAAACATTCTGGTTCTGGTGTAAGTACAACCCGACGGACGCCATAAGCTCGGGAGCTTTATTTTCTCCCATTCTACCAGCACAATCTTTTCTGCGTCACAGTAAAACGCTTTTCATACGTTCGCCCGGTTGAAACGAGTTTTTGCTTTTCCCAGCCGGGACTTTTATTTTCCCCGTTCTGGCAGGAGAAGAAGAAAAAAACTCAACGACCTTACTAAATGCGGTTGTACGCGTCAATATGCTCGACACGGTCACACAAAGATATGGTTTTATAGCGCACAGGGGGACAAGGTCTGTACACACGTGCTGTACATAATTTGAGCCACTGATTTGAGGTTAGGATGTAAAGGG
Source organism: Anopheles stephensi (assembly GCF_013141755.1). Lineage (NCBI taxonomy): Eukaryota > Metazoa > Arthropoda > Insecta > Diptera > Culicidae > Anopheles > Anopheles stephensi. The sequence continues at coordinate 84,304,278 of NC_050202.1, read as the reverse complement.
AAACTCCGTTTTAGGCGAACGTGATGGCACCGAAAAGGCAGGCTCAAAGTGATCTTCTTCATCGGGTTGGCTCGTGTAACGTGGAAGCCCTAACACAGACGAGACACAGAGAGAGGGTTTGCCGAATCCGATTCAAACCCGCAAAGGTGGTTTAATCGTGTGCGAGGTAGCCATATTGAGCTTACCATTAACAGTGTAACGCAACGACTCTCGCGGCAAAAGTGGCGTACGAGGCGGCAATCTGACATCGATGTCAATCACTGTGTCCCAGTGTCATTGGATGGAAGAGAAACGATCCTCCTTCGAACCCTTCGACGAGGATTTAATCCTTCCACTTACACCAAAACTACCCAGCAGCTACCCCAGGTTATCGGCTGGGTAGAAGATGTGACTTATCTCCGGTGGCTTTTCGTACCGCTTCCGGCGAACCGAAACAGTGCGCGACGGAAGCGGTAATGCAATTTTCACCATCAATCGTCTTAATGAACGGCTTTCCTGGATTTTCTGACACCGAGAGCATCGGTAGCATCAGACGCCGCAGCAGTAGTTGCAGCTCAATTACCCGCCAACGGTTTTTTCTTGGCTCGATTCGAATCGATCGACTTCACTGCCGGAGGTGAACTCTCGGCCAAGTAATCAGGTAACCGATCCGAACCCGCTACGCTTACGTGGGATCCCTTTTTGTTGTGGGGGAGCTTAAGCGAAATGGTTCAAGTTAAGCCGTAAAATGAAATTACACCCAACGTAATTAATGTTGGAACAGTTTTTGGGCCGGGATGCTGGATGCTGGCCTGGGTGGAAAATTATTATCTTTGTCGCTTCATTTACTTGCCCGTGGGTGTGTAATCGATAGCTGTGTTTACAGCGTTGGCAAGTTGGGTAGGTCGAAATTTGATAGCATAAGTTGGCAGCAATTAGAAAGCTGTCTCCGATGGGGTTTTCTGCAGCATCAGTTACAATTTCGGAGCTTCATTATTAGAGTCGGAGTTTGTTGTTTGTTAGTTTATGAAACCATAATGAAGATAGCAAAAGCAAATAAGACACTATCGCCGCATTCTTCGGGAGTCCATCTTTGATTACGTATCGCCGGTAAGCAATTTCCTCGCGGGTAGACAATAATCAACTCTCGTTGTCTAACGATTTATTCACTCCGATTAAAAAGACATCCATCCACCCGAAGGCAACCGTCCGTGCCGTAACATCAGCTCCCTATCTGCCCGAATCGATCTCCCGAATTGTTCATTCCATGCCGCGTCTTGGCGTGGTGTTTTTTCCCAAAAGAATGCATTTGCATTTGATTTGCTGGAACACATCCACAGTGTTCCGCTCATTCAGGCAGAAGTCAATGGCTCCGTGAACGCCTTCCCGGTTTCCGTGCAATTTTACATTGATGATCGTTTTTATTATTAGACTCACGAAATTCACAGACTCTCACACCACACCGCCTCAGGGTGACTACCCGTGCCCATGGGTCTGTAATGTTGTAACCTTTGATTACACAAGACCATCGAGAAGAGGAGGCTCCGACCCTGGGCCATCGGCTTTGAGCCACTTTTCCAGCCGAAACTGGCAATTTTATCAAATCTTTCAATTACCCTCCGATGCACCACGGTTGCATACGTGCAAGATGCGCTGGGTCAGGCGATCGAGGGAGAGAGAGAGAGAGAAAAAACCCTCCTAACCCTCGCGAAAAACCCATTGCGAGAAGCTGGCACTGGTATGATGATGGTAGACACAATCGGCCAACGAGAGCCGAGCCGTTTTGGGGGTTGCTGTTTTTCCCGCTACTGCTACTGCTGTTCCGATGCAACTCACTTAAATCTCTTTAGCAGTCATGTTTCTGCATTATCGCTATTATTTTTCGTGCAGATCCAATTTATTTCTTCCGGCAGGCCTCACCACCATCATTGTTCCTCCGGATGGTTTGTTTTGGCGTTTTTTGTCGACTTTTCCGATGATGCACACTGTTTGCTGATGAAGCAGCCACGATACGCAGCCCCGTGTCTCCACGTTAGCATTTCCCCGAAGCTCCGTGATCAGCGCGTGTTGTTTTGCTACCGTCCTTTTGTTCGATGCTGCTCGCATTGCAAATTGAATCGATTTCCACATCTTCGTACCGCCTCTGCCGGATACGAGTTTCAGAATGCAGCAGCAGCAGCAGCAGCTTTGGTAGGAAAACAGTATGATGAGATTGATCGATGCTGTTCGGAACACCGGACGGACGAAGGCAAAACGGCAACGCTCATCTTCTTACGATCATCATGGGATGCATCACCGAGGGTTAGAAGCTTCCTCCTCATTACTCAGCTGCAGCTTGGCTGGGACTGTTTCGTACACTTCACTGAAACAAACAACACCATCAGCCTACGCCATTATACTGACATCCGCAGCATGCAAACGAAAAACAATGATCGTTTGCTTAAAAACATGCTACACTTGTACAGCACTAATTGGATATGAATGCTTACACAAACAATAAAAATGGCCGTTTTTTGTTGTTCTTCCTCGCTCTGTGGATAATTAAAACAAACGAGCCCGTGTACATGTTTTAGAATCGATTCTGCGTCCATTAATCCCACGAGCGTCTTTAGTTTTATTGTCCTAAACCTAACCCAAAAGACAGAAACATGCTGTGCAAATTGCAATATTTGTTTTTTTTTTCACGCGGGGAATATCTCGTTAATTTTATGAGGGTCAAACCAAACAAACTTTGACCGTTAACATTGTGTTTCGTGCGTAATTTCGAATGTTCAAATTACATTGCAGAGGCTCTTTCGTTGGGCGAATCATTTAGACGCTTACTAATGGACGGTTTTCATATCGGACGTATGGCGTAAATGGTAACGGAGCGGGTCTAGTTTGATGCTTCATGATGGTCGTCCGGGTATAAAATCTTGACCACCACATGGAACTTTTACTTTTCTATCCTCTTCTTACTTAGTTATGAGGATGAAAAATGCGTAAGGAATGATGTCTCAATCCCAACAAATAAGTAATATTGCGCAACAAAGAGTAAAACGACTAAATGACATCTGCACACTAGGATTTTCGCATAATTAGTATGGACAATAATAATTGCTACTTGGGTACTAAATTCAATTCTAAATTAAAAAAACATGGTAAAAGCATCATTCTATTTTTATACATCCGGAGAAAATGGGCACGCTTCAGACGCAAGTGCGTTGCTACGAATTATTTCTTGTTGTACACGTTCTTTTTTTCTACAACAATTCAATTACAATCGCTCATTTCGTGGTCGACGCTTCTGTGCCGATCTGCCAAAACACATTGCTCACATCTGAAGCCGCACATTCACTAACCCCGACACGCAAACACACACTCTCTCACACGAGGTGTTCCAAACTTCAACCACACACGTTTCCGTGATGCAACGCAGCACAGATGCTGCATGCGGCACTGGTAATATGCTCTTCAGTCTCGATCGATTTGGCCTTGCTCCGATTATTATTACCTCTCACGGTGTTCGAAGAAGTTCACCATTCGAAAGCCTGTGCCACACAGTGCCACCCGTGCCATACAAAATAACCGGAACATTTCACGCTTGTAATTGTTGCAGAAAAAACGGCCGAACGGACGTTAACGCATTGACATTACGAGCGCAGCGCAACCAGCCGGTGAAGCAGGATGTCGTCCTGTGCGTGTCCTATGACGAGCCCCGTCGGGGCCACACTGGCGGCACTGTGCGGCGGTACGCAGTACATGCTGTTTATGGGGCTGCTGGAGGTGTTTATAAGGTCACAGTGTGATCTCGAGGATCCTTGTGGACGCACCAAGGTAAGCGATAGCCTTACCACATTCCCGCACGGTTTCCCGCGGGTGAAAGGAAGCGAACCGGTTCGATGTGCTTTGTCTCGATTTGATTTTTGCCCTTTCCTTCTCCACAGGCGAAATCTTCCCGAAATGTGGACTACGAGTACGACTTTATCGTTGTTGGTGGTGGATCGGGCGGATCGGTAATTGCGTCACGGCTGTCGGAGATCAAGAACTGGAAGGTACTACTCATCGAAGCAGGTAAGTTCTACCATGATCTTTACATCGGTACTGAAAGAGAATGTGTCCTCGGTTGGGTGACCTCCACCAGGAAGAAACGGGCCTTTCTTAATCGTCTGCAAAACCTGTCTTGGTACCGCTTCGGGTAGACAATTCTCGAACCGAAGCACTCTCTGCCTTGCGTTATGTTTTTGTGCAACTCCAAGCGCCTGCCGTGGCCCGATAGAATAGACGATTAAAGTAAATGGCACCAGACGAAACTTTCACGCGTGCTTGGCGCCCCAAACCAACTTGGGCCGGTGATGCCGCAGTCACGTTTTGTGAGGTTATGCTGGTTTTGCTTTGTTGACGTTCGTGGTTTTCGATTATTACCATGCCAGGAACGCATGGCACCGACCTAATCCCAACTATGGTGTCTAGCGCAGAGCACCATAGCATCCATGGAGATGGCAATCGTTTGCGATCGTGTTACGTACGCACGCTACAGCCTTTCCTGATCATCTCCTTTCCGAGGATGCGTGTCCATACCGGAGACAGTCCAGATGCGCATTTGACACGGCTCGTCAGTGCCTAATGTGTCGCGGCTCATTGCGATGCTAACTCAACAGGTTCTAAAAACAAAATCCCAGCACGCGGGGAGAGGGAAAAAGAGGGAAAGTCCTCCCTCCTCCCCTTGTGGTTGTGTCCTTCTACTGCCGAGCGATGTAAATCTCGCGCACACTGCTGACCATGGCCTCGCACGAGTTGTGTCCCGCGGTGGAGATTCCACTCGCCATCAGCACCATGGCATTTACTGGCCAAAGTACGCTGTCAATGTTTGCCAATTCTTGCCCCGACTCTGGTGGTGATGCGACGGACGCGGCACGGTCTGACATTTACTTTCCATAAAATACCGTTCTCCTGGGACGATTTCCACTGGCGGTGAGCATGTGTCAGCAGTTACACGTTTTTTCTTTCGCTTTGTGGCTTTGTTGCTCTCCCTGTGTCCGTCCAGAAGCTCCGGATGATTATTGCCAAGTTGACTTTGGCCTTTTGGGAGGATTTGGCATTTACTGCGCTGGAAAGCGAGCTCACATCGTTTTTTTTTTTTCGGGGAGAACTTTGTATCGCTTCAGTTTTCGGGGTCGTCCGTTGGTTGGCCTTTCGGGGTTTCAAGGGGGTGGAGGTTTGCATATTTTCCTCGGCACTGAAACGCTTATTGTATTCGAGTCCATCGGGGTGACACATTCGGGAACCTTGCACCGTTTACCTTCAGCTGAATGATGGTCAAGGGGCTGCTGGATGTCGGTGCGGATAAGGTTGTTATTAAGTCCCGGACCTGTTCTGCCCAGCCTATATAAGCTGCTTCGAGAAGGATTATTGGAAACGCTTCGATGGCATTTACCGCCGCCGCCGCTCGGTTTTCGTCTTATTGCGGAAGGTTGCCTTCTTTGGGCATTTTTACGTAGCTTTCCCAAAAAATTAAGTCCGGTGCGTCAGAGAATTTAAAGTTCTTCATCTGCAAATTAATAGTGCTTCAATGGTTTCATTACCACACCGAGAGCCTCCAGCTGCTGACGGAACGATCATTACCCACCAGTCACAGCTCATTTCACACGATTAGCAGCGATTTTCTTTGCATCTTGCAATTATGCGTTCGTACAATTATCATCGATTCCGTGCGCACCACTGACCTTGACCCAAAACGCCGGCCAACAATGTCCAAGATGTTGTTCTATCGGAAACACACCGGTGTCTTCTCGCACCAAAGTTCTTCTAGCGCTCCTCTTCACACGGGTTGACACACGAGCGTTGCATGAATCGACTCGCTGCCACAAGCACACTCCAGCAGCATGCATTAGACGTCACAATAGCGTCACATCTCTGCCTCGTTTCCATCCCACCATCCTAACCAACAGAACAGCCAAGTGTGAGACACCGCCACGTTCCAAGTGATGCCCCCAAAACGAGAACCGCGTGAGTTCGCGAAACAACATTCCACCCGGTACGGTCTCCACGAGGAAACAATCATCTCTTGCGGCATTGTGCCGCAGTTTTTTGGTTCATCTGAGCTTCGAACGTTCGCCGTGTTTTCCGCGCGTTCAATTGACCCCAGAGCGAATGCAATGGACCGGCGTAGCAAATGCACATCTCCAGGTACACAAAGTAGTGTTTGCTGCTCTCGTTGCAAAAATCCGAACACGGCCAATGTTTTGCACACCCCAAACGAGCTGTGGCTAGCAAAATCGCTGCCCGAAGGTAGTAACACCGATAGATTGGCTAATCGAACGGACCATCATCTCGGTGGGTCCCCCGCCGTCCTACCTTTGGGGCGGGCGGGGGTGGGTCTAATCGTCCGCCCCAAAACTCCCCCATTCGGCTGGGTCGGATCGGATTCCTACCAGAGAATGCATCGGACGTGGATCGTTCCCCCAGCAGGGAGGGATGTACTGCCCGAACTGAGAACTGGGTCGTTTAGCGGGCGGTTTTAACTCGCTGCAATTAGCATCCCGAGCGAGTCGAAACTCTACAAGCAACAGCATTGCACAAGTATGATTTACTCGACTGACTGGGGGGGGCGGAGGGAAGCTATTTGATCTCAACATTTGGCCCTACAGCCCAATAGGGTGTGTGTGTGACTACTTCATCGTAACTAATCGATAATTTATTGCGTGAAGAGAGCTTTCAAGCTGCAAACAATCAAATGCCCAATTTGAGCCGCATCAACCGTCACGGTGACATACACAAAAAAGGAAGACTGTTTTGACAATGTTACAAATCGAACTAGAATTGGAATCGCTTGGTGACTTTGGAATGCAATTTCAACCTTCCCGACGACAACAAAAACCTCCCAAAAAAAAGCGTAACGGCCGTATGTGCAACAATTCGCAGAACTATTTGCAAGCCAAAACTCTCCCCCAAACAGTTCTCTTACGGCGGCGCTTTTTATTTGCCTGCACGCCATATAGCTGTGGCATACACTACCCCACAATTCAATTACATTTCCCACCGAGAGTGTGTTTTTTGCGATAAAGGAAACTCCACCAAAATGCACTCACCCATTTTTCAACCCTGTACTCTCTTTCTCTCGGCACAACTCGTAACCACCGTAGAAACCAAACCGGGATGTGCAAAGGCATCATGCGGCCAACCACACAGTCGGCCGACGCTTGATTGACGCTTGTAAAACCATGGTGGAAGTCTTTTTTTTGTGTGGATGCTTTACATTAAAGTGTAATTCGTTTAATGTTGGTTTTAAATTTAGCCTACCAATAGAGCCATTTTTTGTGTGTGTGTATTCTCTTTCGCTGACTTGATTGCACTACGGCATCCCCGGGCGCCAGAGCCAGTGTTTTGAAATTTTCAAATCTTCTGCAATGCACGTATAATGATGCGTCATTATCTCGGCCATGATAGTGCAACAACGATCGTACCACCCCGCATGGAGTGTTCGCCCGCGTGGAGTAATAATCGTGAATAAATTCAATTAGCCACGCCACACACCACTTCACCGCTCTTTAGCAGCTGCTTAGACGTGACGTGTATGCAGTGTGGCAGAATGTGCTTTTAGCTTTATTTTTAAGTGATGCATTATTTTGATACAGAGACCTTATCATTTGCCACTGATGGACGAGAGCTCTCGTTTGAAACGCTGTGTTTGGCAAATAGGATCAACAGGCCAATTCAGTTATTCAAGCTACTTTACTAAACGAGCAAAAAACCACCTCTTCTTTACGATGATGGATCACTGACAAGATGGTACACGGTGCACGTGCTGCAAGCCCGGCACTCGGGAGTGTTCCGTCACCCCGGTACAGCATCGCATATGAATCATGCCAGCTGGCAAAATGTGTACCACCCCCCCGGTTCGAGCAACACAGCCCCGCAAGCAGCACAATTGAAAACGCAAATCTTGCGGAAAATTCTCCATCGATGCATCGCTGGAAATCCCACACTGGGAGCACGTCGCGAAGGAAGAAAGGGGGGCAAGCTGAAGAAGCTTTTTGTACCCCGATTACTTCACCCGCTGGGACGCTGGGTTTCACTCTTTCCAAACACACACAGACACAGGCACACGTATGGCAAATATTGTTTCGCGGTGCGCGGTACTTGGCAAGACTCGCTGCTCTGGAATCAATTGTTTTTCCCTATCAGCTTAATCGTTCGTGCCTGGGGTGCTTTTGGCCGTCTCGAAACACGTCTAATTAGCGATATTTGCCAACAGCTTGGCGCACATTTCTAACCACCATCTTGTTGGTTTGTTTGTATGTGGTAATTGGTGTTGGTATTTTCCCTCTTTCTTCACCATCTCATCGGTCTATCTCTTGCTCTCCCGCAGGACCGGACGAACCGACCGGAGCGCAGATTCCGTCCATGTTTCTGAACTATCTGGGAAGCGACATCGACTGGAAGTACAACACGGAACCGGAACAGTATGGATGCCTGGGATCACCGGAGCAGCGTTGCTACTGGCCACGGGGCAAGGTGCTCGGCGGTACATCCGTGTTGAACGGCATGATGTACATACGTGGCAACCCGCAGGACTACGATGACTGGGAAGCGATGGGCAATCCGGGCTGGAAGTGGAAGGACGTCCTGCCGTACTTCATGAAGTCGGAGGATAATCTGCAGATCAACGAAGTCGACTCGAAGTACCATTCGACGGGAGGTATGCTTCCGGTTGGACGCTTCCCATACAACCCACCATTCTCGTACTCGGTTCTGAAGGGTGGCGAACAGCTGGGCTACCAGGTGCAGGATCTTAACGGGGCCAACACGACCGGTTTCATGATTGCACAGATGACCAACAAGAACGGTATTCGATTCAGTGCGGCACGTGCCTTCCTGCGTCCGGCTGTTAACCGGGCCAATCTGCATATCCTCCTGAACACCACCGTCACCAAGGTGTTGGTCCATCCGACGTCCAAAACTGCGCACGGTGTTGAGATTGTGGATGAGGATGGGCACATGCGCAAGATTCTCGTCAAGAAGGAAGTTATCGTGAGTGGTGGAGCGGTCAATTCGCCTCAGATTCTGCTGCTGAGTGGTATCGGACCGAAGGAACATCTGGAGAAGGTTGGCGTGCGTCCGATTCACGATCTGCCCGGAGTTGGTAAGAATCTTCACAACCATGTCGCTTACTTCATCAACTTCTTCCTGAACGATACGAACACGGCTCCACTGAACTGGGCAACGGCCATGGAGTATCTGCTGTTCCGTGACGGTCTGATGTCGGGAACCGGTGTGTCGGCGGTAACGGCCAAGATTAGCTCCAAGTACGCCGAGCGACCCGATGATCCCGATCTGCAGTTCTACTTCGGTGGCTTCCTGGCCGATTGTGCCAAGACGGGACAGGTTGGTGAGCTGCTGAGCAATGACTCTCGCTCGGTGCAGATCTTCCCGGCTGTCCTTCATCCGAAGAGCCGTGGTTACATCGAACTCAAATCGAACGACCCACTGGAACATCCCAAGATCGTCGTCAACTATCTGAAGGAAGATCACGACGTAAAGGTGCTGGTGGAGGGTATCAAGTTTGCTGTCCGTCTATCGGAAACTGATGCCCTCCAAGCGTACGGTATGGATCTCGACCGAACGCCCGTAAAAGCTTGCCAGGACAAGGACTTTGGATCGCAGGTAAGTGTGCGAAAGCCCTCGTTACCGATCAGACGTTATTGATCTCCTCTTCTATCGGTTTTTAGGAATACTGGGAGTGCGCCGTACGGCAAAACACTGGCGCTGAGAACCATCAGGCAGGCTCGTGCAAGATGGGCCCCACCAGCGATCCAGAGTCGGTCGTCGATCACGAGCTTCGAGTGCACGGCGTGCGGAATCTGCGGGTTGTCGATGCGTCCGTCATGCCGAAGGTCACCTCGGGCAACACGAACGCACCGATCATCATGATCGCCGAGAAGGGTGCCCATCTGATTCGCCGAGCGTGGGGCGCTCGCTAGAGAAACTGACGGACGGCTTCTCCTAGCATTTACGGAATGGGATAGATTTATTTAGCACATAAGCTCTACCCGCTTAGGCACACGCTCGTCCCAGATATTGTCCAACGGTTCGTCGCGAGGGAGTGCATGCACGCACGCAAGGAAGTTCTCGATTTTTTCGAAAGTATTATGCATCTTTCAACCAACGTTTACAGTCTGTGTCTACCTCGAATGGCAAAATGGACTCTTTCTTTCGGCCGGCCGGCCGTACATCGGATGCGAGGTTCTCGTGGAATCGAACAATCAACAACCGGCGGCATCAAGTGCGTGTTTCCATAGTTAAACAATCCGCATACATTTCCCATCCCTCCAGGCATGGCATATTCTGCCGCATGTCCCGCTCAAATTGTGTTAATGTAAAGTTAAATTATGAATATCAATAAAGAATAATTATGGTACAATCGAACGACTAGGGGAATGCTCCCGATGGAACAAGGAATTCCATAGGAGGACACTCTTCCGTAGGTGTGCCGAAAATTTATTACACTCACTTTTCTATTCGCTTCAGAACCGGGCACGGGATCGAATTAGAGCAAAGTTTGCCATCTATTAATGGTTGTTTGGTCGGTTAATGCGGTTGGCGAGCCGCGTTCCCAGCTGGTTCGGGATACCTCCACCAATGTTCGACGGCATGGTAGCGTTCTCGGCACCGCCAACACCTTCGGCCGGGTTCGAGGGAACGGTCGTGTTCAGGTTGTTGCCCAGGTCTCCCGGGTTCGTCTGGTTTCCACCGACCGGCGCCTGGATCTCACCGATTTCCGGCGTCGTCATACCGCTGGGCAGCTGGTCAAGCTGGGGCGCAGCATTGATGGCTACAGAAAGAGTTGGAAAAGTTTGTTTTATGTGCGATCATTTTTCACCACTTTTCGACCACCGGTCACAAACGAACCGGTCCGCAAACTTTGCAGACTTACCGACAATGGTCAGCAGAACGGCGATGGCAGCAACTTTGAAAGCCATTTTTACTATGCGACGGAGCAGCTCGGCGAGATGTACGCTAGAGTTCGGAATGATGAATGTTTGTACGGAAAGAACACTTCCAGCGCTTTTTATAGTAAACTTTCGGGCGGATGATAGCTTGCACGGTTTTTTTTATGATGATAGCAAGACAATTAGTTTTCGGTATCATGGTGGAGGTTCACCCGAACACGAACTGTATAAGGTTGAAGACTATTTTTCAGTTAAGAATGGGAAAAAGACAATTTGCTAAGGGGAGAGACCGTCGATAATTGCATGTTTATCATCTTTGTGCTTCCGAGGCAGTCATGTTCAGCAGTCATGTTGTTGTTGATAAGAATGTGTTTAGTGGAGTAATCATGTTTTATGCTAAGGTGCTTTGGCGAAATAAACTAAGAGAATAGGCGAAGCATTTTTTATGAAAATATTATTAAATATTTGCTTCTTATAAACGTATCTATATTATCCTTGGCGGTTGTAAAAATGTCTTTATACTGTGCAGAAGAATAATATTTCAAGGAGTTGTCGCTATACAATCTCGTCTGTAGCTTTCAATTGATTTTCTTTTGTGGTAAACAAAATATTTGTTTCACTCTTAAATAGAGGCCTTAACAAAGCAATACGGCCAGGCCTTCCATGATGAATAAAAAATAGAGGCATTAACACAACTTTTGTAGGTAAGTAACTCATCAAGAATTACTCCATGATGACACGTAAGGAGTGTACTCCTAAAAGTATGCAATTTTAAGTTTTCATCGCCTGACTACAAGAGAGAAACAGAAAATCTTTGGAAGAGGTTGGCTGATTCGTATCATAAAAAATTGAAAATATATGCTGTAAACGCAAACATACTCTTAAGTACATTGTCCCAAAAAGGAACCAACATTATTCTTCGTCCATGTTTAAATTTTAGTTTAAGTAGCGATGTTGCTTGTTGTTTTGGAATACATTGAAAAGCAATTAGGGAGAGCGAAATTGAAGTCCAACAAACGAGGCTAATGGACTTGAAAGCAGATACGAGGAACCATAATTAATATTCATATAAGATATCGCACCGACATTAGCCACATGATTGGGTTCGTGTAGGCACCCAGCTTTCAGCAAACCAAGTATAAATAGTCCACCGTATTGGTACGAAAAGTCACATCAGTACTTGTTGTACATCAGTAAACGAGCCAAACTCCTCAAACAGCTACCCCAACAACCTAACAATGGCTTTCAAAGTTGCTGCCTTTGCCATCCTTCTGGTCATTGCCGGTAAGTGCCCTTCGTTCGTCTAACTTCTTCATTACGAAGATTAATGTCTTTTTGGTGCTCTGTGGGTCCTCCTCTTAGCCATCCACGCTGCTCCCCAGCTGGACCAGCTGCCCAGCGGTATGACGACGCCGGAAATCGGTGAGATCCAGGCGCCGGTCGGTGGTAACCAGACGAACCCGGGAGACCTGGGCAACAACCTGAACACGACCGTTCCCTCGAACCCGGCCGAAGGTGTCGGCGGTGCCGAGAACGCTACCATGCCGTCGAACATTGGTGGAGGTATCCCGAACCAGCTGGGAACGCGGCTCGCCAACCGCATCAACAGCCGAAACAACAAGAACAAGAACTGATCCGATCAAGAGGAAAAATAATTTCGACCGCATAACGACGACGCTGTAGATGAGAAGCTCTGGAAAATGCAAATATATTACACAAAAATCCATTACACTGCTGTAAGCTGTCTAACGCGAACTGGATATCACAGAAATTAGTTCCAAAATTAATTAGTCACACACACACACGCTAGACTCCACTGACGTTACATATTCATTTCAGTATCATGCCAACGGTTGGAGCAAACGGCAGAATTAACGCACCCAGGGTGTGCCCACCCGGCGAGTAGCATCATCCTTCATGCGGCGAGGCGACTATCATCATACACCATGTCCTTTGATCCATTTCGCCGTAATGGGCCTGTTTAAAATGCACACATATTCTCCATACATTACCCGATCCGGAGCGTTCATGCGCGTTTAATGTGACAGCAAAATTGATTACCGCGACCGTCAGCTCTTTGGATCCACCCGCGAGCTTTAAATACAGTTTGCATGCGTTTCCTGTTTAACGTTTTCCACCCTCAGGCGGTAATGCTTTGCTGCAAGCTTGCGTGGTGTGCAAAGATCCACCAAAACTTTATACACTAAGTGAAAAATTGAAGGTAAACACTTAATTTTACCATCACGAGCGCACTTCCACTAGCACTTCAATCACCCGGAAAAACCTTCACCAAACACACAAAAGCAATCATTTTGAATGCCATCAATTGCAGTGAATGATAATTTTTCCAACTTTTCCACAAACACACACACGCCGTGAAGGGTAGGTAGATTCAAACAATGAGAGTAGACGAGAGCACAATTGTAACGAGAATAGCCGTGTAGCTGTGGCTGTGTTGAAAATTTTCTCCCATTGACCTTGCCGGAAATAGTCCAATCATAATTCGATCAAATTGTCCATCATGTCAGCGTGTCAAGCGAAATGTCAACCGGTATTTCATCCTCTAGCTGGACGGCATCATGCTGTGTGTATAAAATGGTTCATCGAGCATGGGTTTCGATTTATTACACGTCCAGCGTGAGACCGGGTACTAAAGATACTTTCGAAAAAGGTTCGTGTGTGCGTGTGTGTGAATGTGCGACGATTGCGATAGCCAAATAGACAGTAAGAAAAGTGATACTGATGCTGGATGCAAAATTCCTCCAAATTCACTCGCACTGGGTTCCAAGAAGCACGAGCTCAACAATGTGATAGCGTTACGGAATTCTGTCACTGACAGTGATTGCTTCAAAGCGAACCGAATTCTTGAACCGTGTTTCGTGTCCTCTAACTCTGCACAGACCAACCCGAAAATAAAAAGGCGTCCATCCATAGCTGTCAGCAATTTTTGTGCATTTCTCAGCGCAAGTGAAAAGCAAACGCAGCGTTTCATTGCATGCGTACGACAGAACGATTTATAATCCTTCCTCCCACCGAAACGGCCGTATCAGCATCGAGCGTGTTAAGTCTCCGGTCCCGCTGAAAGGCACACACCAGTTTTCGGTAGACCTTTTCGCACGAAAATGGAATTAGTAAAGTTGGCCTGGGCTGGGTTGGAACAATTTCAACTCACGCCCCGCGACAAAGGTTCACAAGCCTTTCGGGCTCGCGGCTAACACTAGCCTACATTTAGGCGCGTGTGAAAATGATGCGAAATTCTCCAAACTTCTTCTTGACATTTAGCGCCGCGCGAGGAATCACCGTACCACCCGGCAAAAATGTACTGCTTCTGCTCGTGTGTCGCTCGCAAAGCGGTAGCGGTTCGTGGCGTTCTGTGAAACTTTCATCAAACCGTGTTCGTTCGTTCGTTGATATTTTTAACTCACTTACAGTCAATTTTCTCCGGAAACTTAACCAAGAAAAATGTGTTCACATTCGCCGCCGCTACCACGGTGACCTTTGGTTCGGCTAACCGTCGTGCGAGCCAGCTGGGTGTGCTAAGTTAAACTTATTGCCAACCAAGCTAGCGAGCGTACTATGTCTACGACATGGCAAGCACAGTGTCGCCATCTAGCGGAATTTGTGCGCCACCATCAAAACGATGCCTCGGTCCTTTGGGGGGAAGGAACGGATTCATGTCTGAGTCCTTTTTTTCACGACAATGCACCCACCCATAGCCAACACAGGCCTACAGCATAATTGATTGCCGATTCAGTGTGATTTACATGTGCTTACTCATGTAGTGATGTGCCGGCAGACGTGGCAAGCCCGCTCACGATAAGATAAGGTTGTTTTGGGAAAGTGTTTTCGGATTCGCCCGAAGCATAAATAATCCTTGGAACACATTACGAGATTAGCTGTTTGGGAGGGAGGGAGGGCGCGAGACCCGAGAAGCGCGCCCTTTCCTTGATTCGGATGGTGATTTTATTCATGCGTGTTGCTTGCACCAACACACGCACCATTTCCGACCGAACTTCCTACGCCCCGGTTTTGATCGATAAGCTTGAACGATTGCTTCGAATGGGCCGGCTGATTGGGCGTGTAATTTCCCAAGGCAGACAGTGATACGAGTGCCTCCAAAAGTTTATGGGCATGAGGAAATAAAAAATTAAATCGCTTTTTGTGGAGTAGAACACGATTCCTATGTGAAAGGGAAGAAAAGGGATGCCAGACGCTTATGTGACTTTTAGGCCACGATTTGCTGTGATCGTTATTCATGGGTGTTTGAAATCTTGCACGATACAGGTATAAACAAGATGAGTGTTGCGTTGCCTGAACGCCTGAAAGTATGCAATGAATAGTTTTTTTTGTGTACTTACGTTTATCAATCCGGATCGAATAGTAGCTCATAATCTATCGTTAATATCGGTACTTTAACTGTCCCTCTCCTTTAAACTCAGTTTTACTAGTAGTTACTCGCACTAAAATCCCATAAAACGGCTATGCGGTTCAGAAGTGACATACTCACAACTTCCCCAAAAGCGAATTCCATTCAATGGCTTCAACTTCGATCTTGGCAGCTGGCATCTTAAAATAAACCTCACGGACCAAACGGCAGAAGCAGAATGTGCTTTACCATTGCAAACATCGCTAAGACAAATATCTTTGCCATTCCATTCCATTTTGCCAGCGAAATCTCACCCATTGGCCGATCGTTTAACGGCGGTTCGCTCGAGACATTCCGGCCGCTAGTAGTGCAAACAATGAGCGAACGCTTTACCACTGTTTACTTTAAACCGTTCGAAGCCAGAACAAAACTCTTCCCCACAGAAAGCACACGCACCGGCAAGACAACGGACAGGTCCTCAGCTTCAAGCACACACACACACACACAAAGTTCGGAAAAGCTCGGATTCTTGAAGCGGTTCGACAACCATTGTACGGGTTGCAACTTGTGGTGGGAGGAAGGGTGGTAAGTTACCGCTCCTCCCCCGGAGGGTGGAGAAAATCGCATGAATCATGCACGCCACATTTATTTATGCTGTCGGCAGACGACGCCTCCTGCTCCCCCCGGGAGAGAAAAACTTCGCGGGGCTACGTTCGCGTGAAATTGAAACCAACCAACGCCCCGTGTTTCCATTTTCATCACACTTTTCCGGCTTGAAGACACCCCAAAAAAGGAAGAACGAATAGAAGAAAAAAAAAAGCGAACCGAATCATGGCGACGAGATTGTTTTCCAAACATCCGAAAATGGGCATCTCCGCCCGTTCGGCGATGCTTTTCCTTTTTCCGGTATTTTTCCCGGAAAAAAGAACCTCCAAAAGAGAAAAAGACACTTCCACACGCACACACACACACACACCCGAGGACTGTTTTCAGCGCATCTTTAGCCGCTGGAGTCCGGAGTGTTGAAAAGTGGGAAAATATTTTGTCCCTCACGGCGGGCGAAAGAGATGAGCCGGGCTCGGAGTGGGGTTTTCGTCTAATGCTCTTTATGCTTTATGGTATTTTGCATGCAAATTCCCGAAACCCCCGCCGGTCGGGAATGGTTTTGTTTTCCTTCCACAGTTTCCACTTCCGGTTCGCGTTAAATTATAATTTTTCGCTCGGGAGTTTACCGTACCGAACCCGACACTCGGCAACGAATCGCGGCGGATACGGATGAAAAACACTAGAGCATGGCAGCCAGATAAATATTAAATTTCCAATCGTTCCGATCCTGGTAACCGCGCCACAGACAAAAAATCAACAAGCTTTCGGTTTTTGTTTTTCCCCACCATTGCCAAAACACAAAAATTTGAAAATCAATCCGAAAATCGCTTTGATGTGCGCGTAATCGACACCTCCGGGACCTTGTTCAAGAGTGAGCCATCTTAAAGCTTCCCCCGCCTCGGAGTAACGACTTCTGCACGGATTCGCCTGTGCATGGCGTGCGGTGCCGTGTGTTTGCTAATTGTGTGCCAACAACAAACACTTTCCGCATCAACGAGCATTTTCCTGCGGTGTGGAGCGCATTTACATTCGTGATAATGCACTTTTTCAACCAACATGAAAGTGAAGGTTCATTACCGGGAATGCTATGGATTAGAGGGAGGTTGGGCTATGTCTTCCATTTCAATGCTAATGGCATGTTGCACATCGTATGCTCATTTCTGTAATGGTTTATATACTAAAAACATTCCTGTAATGTACTTCCCAACGTTGGAAAAACTCGTCCAGCTTCCAGCTAATTTCAAATGCTCGAGCAGGGAACGAGGAAAAACCATTCTGCTCAACTTTTTGGTGACAAAACAAGCAGCTGGGAGGAAAATGTTGCACATGCTGCACCCGGTGCTTCTTGCAGCATGCAATCGTTGCATTCGTTGCGCTTGTTTTTATGCTTCGAAACATTTCCTCCACATCCACTACGTACGTTACACATTCCAAACAGCGCCCAAAGCTCCCTTCAATATCCAGCACATATTAATGTGCTAAAACATTATGTTGCTTGTTGTTACCTTTTTGTTCCTGGTTTCCCCTTTTCTCTGGTAGGCGGTAGCACCCTCCAACAGCAGCTCACCATGAAACAACGCACCGTTGCCGTTCCTCTGTACGCGTTGCTGCTGCTGCTCACCCTGCAGGTGGCCACCATGCCGGAAGGTGCGCACGGTTGCAGCATGATGAACAACGACAACACCGAACAGCGGGGTGCCCAGCTGGCCGATTCGGCCACCGCCAAAAAGATGCCCGAAATCACCATGCAGGAGGCGGTGGCCCAGTGCAACCGTACCTTCGTCATCCAGCCCGACTACCTGGCCGAGCTGAACGAAACCGGAAGCTTCCCGGACGAAACCGACCGGATACCGTTGGTGAGTGCGCCAGGCGGCAGCGGTTGGGGGTTTTGTGCGGGGGAAAAGAAAATCGATTTTCAATCTGCCATTTTCCGCAGTGCTTTATCCGGTGCTATTTGCAAACACTCGGCATACTGACGGAGGACGACAAGGTTAATAAGGAGACGGCGCTCGCACTGAATTGGGCCACCTCCAGCGAAACGGTCGATGAGTGTCTGGACGAGATGAGTAGGTTTTTGCCTCATTTCCATTTCGGACAAAAAAAAAAGGTGTTTTCATTGTTTGGTTCTCTCTCCCAACCGGCAGCTGGATCCGGCTGCGAGAAGGCATACCTCTTTACGCGCTGCATCATGACCCGGGCACTGGTGGATGGAAAGAGCAAGGATAATAAGTAAAGTCGCCGATGTGATTCCGAATTCCCGAAACCGGCCGATACGTACCTTACCGTGACAGACGTGTACATAAGCGCTAGCAGCTAACGGAGCACACAATAAACTGCACACATTTTAAAGCATCCTGAACTTGAAATTGATTGAAGCCTTTTATTACTGTTCGCGGACGATGTTTTCCCGGAAACGGTGCAACTGAAAATTATACTTTTATTAACTTCCAGGGTCCATGCCTGCTATGGTGAAGCGGCTCTCGTTGCACACTACTACACATACGCTAATAATAACGCTACAGCTAACGCCCCATCTGTCAGTCGGTTTGTCGCTCAAATGACAGTTCGTAGCACTACAGAATATAAACAACTACAGCTAGTACCCGGTTCAATTCCGCCGTCGTAGCTGCACCGCATGCGGAAAGGCAAGATTTAACGAAATCTGATACTGGTACCGGATGTCCTCGTAGCGAAGGTTCGTCGTTAGCTCGTAGCTTCTCAAAATCTGTGCCAGCAGCGTCTTCAAACTCATCATAGCGTACCGATACCCGATGCAACCTCGTGGACCACCGCTAAATGGTAAATGTGCGTACGGGTGCCGTTCACCACCGTCGCCAAGGAAGCGACCCGGATCGAACTCATCGGCCGTCGGTCCCCACACATCCTTGCGCCGATGCAGTGCGTAGAAGTGGAACAAAAACACGCTGCCCTTCGGTATCCGGTGTCCGTCCAGCACAATCTCGGCCAAATTCTGCCGTCCAACGATCGGTGCGACCGGCATCAAACGCATCGCCTCCTTCAGTACACACTCCACGTAGTGCAGGTCTTTCATCAGCTCGATCGTGATCTCCTGATCGGGTGAGAAGACCAACCCGCTAACCTCTTCGTACGCTTTGGCCTGCACTTCGGGATGCATCGCAAGCAGCAAACAGGTATGTGCTAATTGTGTAGCAGATGTTTCATTGCCCTGGGGTGCGGGAGAGCATGTAGTCCGTTAGCACGGAAAGCATAATGCGCAATTGCACAACGATTAACACCTACCGCCACGATCATCGTGTAGATGTGGTCCGAAATTTCCTCATCGGAAAAATGGCGTGCAGACGGATCGGTGAGTGGCATCTTCATGAGTTGATCGATGAAAATCTGCGGCTTTCGGTACTGGGAAGCCGCGTCCTGTTCCGGCTGGTTGTTCGTTCCGTCGAAAAGACGTGCAATCTCTTTCCTTTTATCCTGGATTATCTGTACGGATTAGCAACGAGAAGAGTGATCAACAGTACAAACATCCACCGCAGGAATGATTTAATAGCACTTCCGGCCGATTTCCCACCTTACGCGTAAACTGCTGGCAAATGTTGATTGCTCGCATTTCGTTCCGATACAGCTCGGTCAACTGGTAGATGAAGTCAATGTGCAGGAAAATGTTGAAAATTCGCACCCCAATCGTCTTGAGTGCGCTGTGTTGGAAAAATGGAAATTTTCAATTTTATTTCACGGCGTACAACCTTCTAATTGCAAAACTAATTAGCTAAAATCATAATCCACCCACACGGACCACAGCATGTGCTTTAGCGGGCGGGGGATTATCTAACAGTTTAATAGCACCAGAAATCAGAATCAATCGTATAATTATTGCTTCGCGTCCACTCCCGTCAGCTCGACCGCAAATGTTCATTTGAAATTTCCACCGCGCTGCTGACACGTGCAATTATTGGCGTCACAATTTCCATTTCGTGGGTCCGCAAAACGAACGTCTGATAATCGGCCCCCGTAATCGAGTATCGATTGTGAACACTTACACCTCTAAATTGGCGATAAATTGGGCTGCTCCGTCGCGCTCGAGAACCTTCCCGCCGAGCGAGGTTCGACTTATCATCTCGAGCGTACAGGCCGAGATGTACTCCAGGATGTTGCACTGGTCGCCTGTTTGTGCGTAACGATCTAAACGTCCCACCAGCCGCTGTGTACAGTCGTTGAAGATCGGCACAAAGCTCTCCAGTATGCGGGCGTTGAACGTTGAGTTGAGCGTTTTCCGGTGCGCTTTCCACACATCGTCTACACAACGGGGAGACACAAACACACACACGCACACGCAAACACAGGCACGATTACCAACCAAACAGTAAAAAATGATATCCTTTCAGCTTACATTTGGCCGCCAGCAGCCCGTTCGGCAACCGTACCACCTTGTAAAGATCCGGTTTCGCCTGGCAGTCGGGATGCGTCAGCACGGTCTGCACCAACTCCGGATGGCTGATCCCGATCGCAAGCTGTGATCCAAAGCGCAGCGTAAACAAACGATCATGCTGCCGGAAATGTTGATCCAGCACCAGAAACACTTCACCCGGGCTTTTACCCAGAAAATCGCCCAAATTTCCTAACCACCGATGGACGGGCCGGGCACGCGGCAGTCGATCGGCCCACCTTAACCGCTGCTTCCAGTACCAGGACAGTGTTACGGAGCACAAGATCACCGCCAGTACCAAGAGCCCGGGAAGCATCGCGTTTGGACGACCGTTTACACTGCACACAAAAATGCAACTGTCGCTAGGTAATGCACGTGCACCGACGGAACGCACGGGCCTAATCACGAGCTGGTGCAGCTATTAGTGGGTGGCCACCCGGTCGAAAGTAACCCCCGCCGTGCCGTGTTCAGCATCGAAGGGTGCAGCAAAAAGGGTGAAAGGAGAAAAGCAGAAGGGTGTGTTGATGTTTTCCGCCAACGGCCAACGGTGCGTGTACAATACCGATCGAAAATTAGTGCAAACCGCGCGAGCGATGGGCCACGGGGAGCTCTGTGGGAGCAAGGGCACGACCACGGAAAGACATGCGTACGTGAGCATAATTTATGCAATTATTTTCGCGACGGGTTTCGCCATTGTCTGGGAACTAATCGTCCGGTTTGAGTTGAAATTACGCCGGTGCGTCGTTTAATTTGGCTTTTATTATTGCATTCAATAGCTTTTCTCCCTCGGAGACACTGGCGGGCGCATTCAGTTAGTAGTGGTTGGTTGATTTTTTTTAGCAGAGACCATTAGATGCAGAATCCAAAACCCAATTGAAAGTATTTTTAAGATTTTGTATTAATATGCCGAAGATTGGTTTTCATCCGCATGTGATCTGTTTTCGGATCATTCGCTATTACGAAGGACTGACTATTCAGCTACAGGAAAACAACATTTCCAAGGAAATTAGAAATGGCGAACCAAATCCTCCCAATAACTTTAAAATACATCCTACTACAACATGAAATCCCTTAAATTTTCCTTCCACTTTCATAAACAGCGAAGGGTTAACAAATATTTTAGCATGCACATCAACCTCCCGCTTGAAAGCTCTCTTCCCTAAAGCTCCCTATATGAAAAAAGCTCAACGCGGTCTGGCCTTTCGTACCATTTTCCATAACCTTCACATCCAACATCCTTCACATATTTCCAAAACTGACTTTAAATTTAAGCAAACAAACTCATCACTTAATTTGTTATATTATTTGAACAACAATAAATAATCGCTTTATCTTCCGAAAGGTAGTTTTCCGCCCGGATGTGCAACACAACTTTTCAACCGTATGCTATATACGCAACCACCAACTTTGACAGCAACGCTGCCATCTTTGACAGCGCGTGAACGGCACGGAAAAAGAAAAGTGTAAACAAACGCCTCGTGAAAATTGTGTGCCCCAGCGTTGTGTACAGTTTTTCCCGTATTTTTCTTGCTTTGCAGCCAACCATTTCTCCGCCCCGTACATTTTTCGATTGCAGGAAGCTAAACCGCTTGACGTTCTTGCGTTGGAATTGTGTGCTTCAAGAACGCCAAGCCGATTTCTGATTTCTGCATCAAGAAATAACAGCATACTAGGCGAGGTGTGGTCCACGGGCAGAAACCCAGCCTTGCCCTTACCGGTGATGCGGCCGGGAGCAGCGGGTTTTGGAAATCGATCGTACGACCCGGAATTTCGTCATTCGCCACTCTGTTTTACCAGTCTCCCGAGTGTGTGTGTTCGGTTTTGTGTGTTGCTGCTAGTTTGCAATTTCTAATTTTCTACCACCGACCGATGGGAGCGATTCTCAATTTTGATGCACCGTTTTGTTACAATTCACGCCGCATAGAAACAAGAAATTGATTTCGTTCCTCATTGGGTGGCCTGGTAGAAAATGTAAAGCGTCGAGTATGCGTATATCTAGATGTTTTGTGCATTGAGCAGTATTCTTCTTTTGCTATAATTATTACTGTATTAGCGGTCGCGAGCCAATTCTTGTATCGTGTGGGGGACAAGG
The DNA here is from genome assembly GCF_013141755.1 of Anopheles stephensi. Lineage (NCBI taxonomy): Eukaryota > Metazoa > Arthropoda > Insecta > Diptera > Culicidae > Anopheles > Anopheles stephensi. Next base: position 84,281,902 of record NC_050202.1, on the reverse strand, counting down.
GAAACACGTGATTGCGTTTACTGCTGTGCCGTGCCCGACCTGCAATGGATGCAACCGGAAGCGCACCTTCCGGCAGTGAGACGGATGAACCGAGAGGCGACGGGTTGAACGTACCGTCCGGGTGTCCTATGGCAAAGCGTAGAAAAATCGATACCAATGCAGCCAGCGGGCAAGGAGTTGAAAGCGATGAAGACAGCACAACCGAAGCTTCCGCGAAGGAGACCGGTCCGGTAGATAACCTGAGGGAGTTTGACGTATTGGATGAAGTGCAGGGCGATAACTCAGATGAAGACTCGGACGCGGGTGGTAAGAATTGGTCACGGACTGAGGAACCACGAACAAATTTTTATTCCTCTATTCAATTTCGAAGGTGGAGAAATCGATGATGGCAGCTCGGAAGGATCGGACGTCAACTACGACGATATTGAATCGATGCTCGATGAAGGATTGCCGGAGGAGCTGAGAAACACCGCCAAGAAGCAGCCCTACGAAGAACGCTTCAAACAGGTGCTGGAAGAGAAGGGCCGCAACCATTTCGAAGTGCTACCGGAAGGGTGGGTTCAGGCAACACACACGAGCGGGATGCCTCTGTACCTGCACAAAGTATCACGCGTTTGTACCGCCTCAAGGCCTTATTTTCTTGGACCGGGCAGTGTGAGAGTAAGTAGTCAAAATGCGATCCACGCATTTCTCGAATCAAGTCGTCTAACGTTACTTCCTTTGTAGAAACACGAAATACCTCTAAGTGCTATACCCTGCCTCAACTATCGCAAAGCACTCGAGAAGGAAGAGGAACTCAAAAAGGAGCTCGCCGAAGCATCCGCCGCATCCGCTGAAAATGGAACCGTGAACGGGGAAGCAACGAATGACGCGGCCAGCGAAGCAGATGCCGCCACCAAAGAAGCGACAGAACCGGCACCGGAGCGTCAGCTGCACAACGCCCAGCTAAGCAAAATGATTGCGGGCGCAACGACAACCGCTGAAGCACAAGCAAACGCCAAGCTGCTCCCACTGAAGGTGAGCGCCAAGATAGAAACGGTAACGGAAAATCTGAAAGCTCAATCCCTCACACCGGACGCGGTGATGGATTACTGCAAGAAGCTGTTCCGCTTCAAAACGATACGCGTGCTGCGCTTCAAATCGTGGGCAGCGCGAAGAAAGTTCACCAAACATCGAAAGCACATCAAGAACTTGCAGCGTCCCACACTGCCCGACGGAACGAAGCTGATCACCTTCCCGATGCTGAACATCGAGGACGAACAGGGCAATCCACACGCCCGGCCGAAGAAGGAATGGATCATGAACCCGAACGGCAAGAGCTACGTTTGCATCCTGCACGAGTACGTCCAGCACGCCCTGCGCAAGCAACCGACGTACGAGTTTAAGGAGCTGGAAAATGCTGCCACACCCTACTCGGCGACCGTTACGATAAACGACCTGAAGTACGGCACGGGCTACGGAACGAGCAAAAAGCAAGCGAAGAGCGAAGCTGCCCGAGAAACGCTCGAAATTCTCATCCCCGACATGAAGGACAAGATAACGGGCAAGGATGGGAAGAGTGCCGCGAACGGTGCAAGCGGCTCGCAGCAGCAATCGTCCGATCTGCGCGAACTGTCCGTGTTCGATGAGATCAAAATCGAAGACCCTCGTGTGGCAGAGTTCTGTGCCAAAACAACGGAACCATCGCCACACGCCATACTGCTTACCTGCTTGCAGCGCAACTTTGGCCTGGGCGAAGTGCACATCAACTACGAAGTGAACACGATGAAGCACCGCAAGAACGAGTTTACCATGACGGTGGGCAAGCATGTGGCGACGGTCGCGTGCAAGAACAAGCGCGACGGCAAGCAGCGGGCCTCGCAAGCCATCCTACAGATACTGCATCCGCACATCAAGACCTGGGGCTCGCTGCTGCGACTGTACGGCAATCGGTCGGTGAAGTCGTACAAGGAGAAGAAGCAGGAAGAGCAAGAGATTACCGTGCTGCAGAGCAAGGCGGCGATCAACCAGCCGAACTATGCGATTCTGGAGAAGCTCAAGCAGGAAATGTCGAAGCTGGAGGAACGGCAGCGGAATGTGCGCGTGATCGGGAAGTTTGTGCCACCGTCGGACATTGACTTACCGACCGGGGCTGGGGCGAATCTGAAGAACGTCGATCTGTAGGCATGGGTGTAACGATAGCACAGCCGGGTTTGGAGACTACATTTGGGGAGGGAATATTGAGCGTAGCTAGAAAATAGCCTTACGGAAGGCAGGCCGTTTCTAGCCTGACAACAATCAAAGCAATCATCACTTAGCTTCATCATTAGACGCCTGCATAGCCCAACCACAGCAACCTGCCATTGCTGGCTTCCTTGGATTGGTTTAGTCCGTTAGTCCTCCGTACGGATCTCTCACCTATCTCAACTCATACTTGTAGAGCAAAGCCAGGGGAAAAATGTTGAGCAGCATTCTAAAGGACTAAATTGTACATAATTATCGGCCCAAAAGTGAAGGGAAATCCTAAAATGTGCGTTCAAGCATGTTACATTCAGGTATCGCTGATTTGCCAAGAAAGTAAGCCATAATAAGGTGTTTTGCATCAATTCCATCAAATCCGTCGTTTATATAGCTTGTGTTTGAGCCGAATTCAACACACCGAAAGAAAGTCACCTGAACTGAACTGAACCCGTGTCCGAAGGCTTTGTACTGCTCTTACTTACTTACTTATCAGGCGCTATAACCGCTTTGCGGTCTTGGCCTGCTGCAACAATCCTCGATACCGCTCACGGTTCAGCGCCGTCGTCTGCCAATCCGTTATCCCGGCCGTTCTGGCGGACGCCATCAACGCCATCACTCCATCTCAATTTTGGGCCTACCACGCCTCCTCTGTCCGTGTGGGCTGGGTCGTCCGGTGTCATTCTCATGACGTGACCAGCACACCGGCCGCCTGGCGAGTCTAATGCGCTGCACGATACTGAGATCATCGTACAGCTCGTAGAGCTCGTCATTGTAGCGGCTCCTCCAGGTTCGCCCCTCTAAAAATCTTAACCAGGACGACTTCTGTGGCTCTTTGCTGTTACCAAAAACCGATATTGACCTGGTTGGAGCTGTACCTCTTGCAGATAGGATCGGATGCCTCAGTCTGCGTCATTCGTTGTCCCTACTGTCGTTCGCAGTAAGATATCCTCTTCTTTCAACCAAGCCTCTTCTGGAGTGAAATCTGGAGCCTCTGGTCATCAGGTGTATTGCACGACCTTAAATCGAGCGTTTGGTAGCTTTATCATTCTGCATTTCAGGCTAAGACTTCAAATCAATCGTCAAACCGTTGAAGCAGATTTTCATCCGAATATATCGAGAGATCGCTGGCCACGATGGCGTATGTTATCCCTGCGTACCGTTGTTGGCGCTGTAATAGTGTCTGTTCTTAGACTAGTTTTTACCTTAATAGGGGCCATTGCACATGCGTGCCCCACAATCTCTCTGCTCTGGCTCGGTGGCAGAGTATGTGGGAAACAGATGAGCTTGGGAGGTTTTTATATCCGATCACTCCCCAAGTTAGCTTGAAGCCCTGGTTCCAAGGCATCTCAGGAGATCGTGCGTTAATTCGAATGATGTCCAGGCGTAGGTCTAATCATTTCGCATTGGGTGCGCATCTCCAGCGTATAGGACGGGCCGACTCCAAAACATGTGGCTGCGGCCTCGGATACCATGACGTAGATCATATTCTATGGTCTTGTCTGGAGCATGAGGTAGCACGACTCTCCTTACTGGACGTAGTTTAGGACATCGGCAGAACGCCCAACGTTCCAATTCGAGATCTGCTGGGGGGCGTGGATGATGCCTACCTGAGGGCTATTTTTGAGTTCTGCCGAGCGAATGATATTGTAGTTTAGTACCTTACCTTCTTTCCTTCCACTCCTACTGTTTGTCTGCAATGGCGTGTTGCAACGGTCAATGAACGCAGACAAGCGAGAGGGATGGAAGAACGCTGGATCTCGACACGCAGAATACTGACGGATGGCATATCCCAAAAACAAACGAGATGAGATGAGCCCTCACGATACCGACCCTCGCTACCAACAAAACCTCGAATTTGGATGACGGATATATTATTAACAGATCAACCGAGCTCACCCGGGATAAGGTGCCCTTTCACGGTTTGGAGAAGGAAATGTCTCCAAACCATCGTGAATTGTACTAATATTTATAATTTAGCTTTAAGCAATACGGCCAGGCCGTTCCTTACGAATAAAAAATAGGGGCCATTAAGGTACAAAGCACGTTGATGTATCTCATACGATGAAGTCCCTCGCAGACAAGAATTTTTGGTAGCCGAGGCCTCTTGGAGCAAGAGGCTATTGGGTGAGGACCCTTTAAGGATGTCCCTAGAGGCCCCCATTACGCCTGCAAGTCAACCCGTCACTACTGTTTTGGATCACAGCCTTTGCTTTGGCTATTCTCACTGACATCTTCAGCATGTCTTCCTCAATCGGAATTTCTTTCACTGTCTCGCCTAACAAAACTCCTCATTTGTTAGGAAACATTTGTATTTTTTTTTTATTCATCATTTCAAACTGGATCCTGCACCGAAATGTGGATGTAGGCTTACCCACGGCTTCTTCTTCTCTTTTTTTTGTTGTTGGGCCCATGTAATATCTCGGATAAGAATAGGTGTCGGCATATGTTAAGTGTGCTCTACAGTGTTTTTTTTTTCGACCAAGCTCACGCTCCTGGACGCTTCCGTTTTGGTCAGGTTTTGCTTTGTGCTGCTCGGCATAGTGTAGCTGCTGCTGCTGTAATGTAATGCTGTGGCTCTTCCGTACCTCTTCTTACACTCTTATGCGTGTTAATGCTACTAGTAATAATTAAATTGCTAACCATAGCTTCTGCCTTTGCCGTCCTTCATTCGTCACTATAAATCTCATCCCCGACCCGTTCGCGGATGTGTGCTGTATGGATCACCATCGATGGTTATATGGCTAACGATATACCGTCACAATTACTGAAGTGCATTGAGTAGGTGCGCATAATTTATCTCACTAGCTTCTAATTATACAACTACACGGTAAGAAGCGGATTTTGCCGTTCCCCACATCCCAGCTTAAGTGGATTAGTGTTTGTGTTGCTTTGTATTTCACAGCATCCCTGAAGCATGTTGTAGCAATTCGCAACGGTGCATTGATGCATTGATGCCATATGCCCTGAATGTCGCATTGCTGCTCCATCGGTTTTTTTCTTGCTTGCTTGATATCACATTTAAGTATATTTGTATTGTTTTGCTGACCATTTATGTACAGTTGGTCAGATAATAATGTTTTTTTTTTGGTAATTATATTTTCTTGCATTTAATAACATGGCCTGGATTTGAGGAAACCCACGTGTGTTCATGATTGGTTTAGGGGGGGTTCGTGGAAGTGTGTGTGTGTGTGTTGTAGACACCCGAAAGCGACTTCTGTGTGCTGAGCGGTGTGTGGTGCAACATGGATACGTTTAATAATTTGTACAAACTTGTCGCAAACGTGGATTTTGTAGTAACATTACTCATGAGGCACTTATAATACAATTTTTTTTCCCATTGGCCTTGTCGCGCTGTGCTGCTGTGCGTTGGTCGAGCTTGAATCGTACTAGTACATCGTAGTGGGTTGGTTAAATATTTGATCATTTGGGCTTTACAAAATTGGGCCTGGGGTGAAAGTATAAGGTTAGTACAAATTGATCGCTTCGTGGGGCACGTTGCGATCGGCATCCGGCCAATTGAAACCATCGCTACTCTGTATGGCTGTGTGTGTGTGTTGCTCAGCAAACGCTACTACAACCTTGCTACCCGTCCAGCAGGGGGATGAGCTGATGCGTACTGTTGGCTGACAGTTTAATACGCGTCTACACGTTCACACTGTTCGGTTATATGTAATTGTATCCTTACTAGCTTCTCTAGCTTTCTTTTCCCCAATATCTATCTGTGCGACAGTAAGCTACGTTGTGAGGGGGGGGGGGGGGCTTTGGGGGAAGAGGTCTCAAGCACTCTCAACACTGCTTATCATAAGCCTCCCGACTAGCGACAGTACTTTAGGGCACAAGGGCTGTGACTTGCCTCGGTGCAATAAATAAGAGCATTACTGATGAGCAAGCAGAAAACTACTGTCCCATCCTGTGTGCTCATCTCGTTACCGAACAACGGAACTAGAACCGAAACCAAACATAAGTTCGCTTTTCTTACCCCCAAAAACCCGCTCAGAAGAAGAGAGCAAAAAGAACAACCAATGGCACAAATACTTCTTGCTGGCAAATCTCATCAAGGCGATTTTTGGGGCGGCGTAAGAGGACAAACAAGATGCGATCTTAAATTACAGGCCGGTCATAAACATGGATTTGGGTGGCGTACGTACCAGCAAAAGCTATACTGCTTGTCCCCGTTTTTGTTTGGTCCAGTTGTGCGGTGGTTGGCGCTAGGGTTAGGAAAAGCTTGCTAGGATGCGATGTCCCTTACACTAACGATTTTGCTTCTTCCTTTTTTTTGCACCCAACAAGACGGAAATGAAGGGAATATAACATATGTTACTTCTGTTGTTCTACTGTATCTCCTTAACTACCTCCCCCTTCTCTTAACTTCATTTCAATTCTAGCTGCATTGCACTTGTGTTTTTTTTCCGTTTGTTTTTTAAAGACGTTACGCGAAACTCTCGTTTTACAAATTGAATCACCCGTTGTTCTGCCCTTTTTTGTGTGGTTTTGTTATACAATTTACATCGAATCGAGTTGTGTGTATTTTCATATTTATGCTTTGATTTGTGCAATTCTTACATGCTAGTAATTGTTACTTTGTTTTCTTCCCTCCTCTCATTCTATTATGCTTATTAGTTTTGCCGGTGTTTTGTTTTTACTTTTACTTTTGATTCTGTCTCAAATTTAGTAGCTTTAATCTTTATAGTTAGTAACACCGCCGGTCGATAGCTTCTGATAAGGTGCGATAATGTTACGATTAGTATCTGTATCTGTTGCGCTGCAATTCCGGTTATTTGTGTACGATGCTAGCAGAAAAAAAATCTAATCAGTTACAAAAAAAAATAGAAAACAATTTTTGATGCTTCCTCCGTGTACTCCGTGCTTAATGGAGGCTTGTTTGATTGATGCTGTACGTTCATTTGCTGTATTGGTCAGAGTTTGCTTACTTCTGCTGATCGGCAACCACAAGCCATTGCTACTACTACTACTACTGCTGCTACGTGACACTACGATGTATCTGTGACTTCATAAGACACAGACCGACGACGACGACGACGACAATTCCCAGCTCTACCTGTTTCGGTCACTTTGTTAGCTTCCGTTCACGATCGGCAGCCACCGGGCGGACGGTTGAAGTGTTGCTGCTGCTGCAATGACGGCCAGCAGGATAAGCCACAGGATTGACGAACCTCTCGGTGGTGGTGCACCATTGCACGCGTCCGCATCGTTGCAACTCTGCAGACATCCGTGCACGTATCTATTTGGGCGGGGAAAAGTGGTGTGGAAATATTAGGTCGTTTGGAGCGAATCGATTACCCCCTCCTACCTATCATCGTAGTAGAACCGTCCGCAGTGGGACATGCGAATGATTTCGGTGTCCGTCGTCAGCGTACCACTGTCCAGAGCGCATCCACGAACGGTAATCGTTTCGCCGGTGTCATCTGCAAGTGGTAGAAAAAAAAGGAACAGCACATCAAATGGAATTGAATTTGGGTACGAAAAAGTGAGACAAATTCTACCAGCAAATTCACGTAAAATCGATTTTAATAAGCGCTACCATTGCTTAATTTATCCACCATTACGTGCGATGTATTTTCCACCCAAGGCAACCGGGCAATTATTTGCACCTCGAGCTATTTATCGGTGGCTCAAAAAATTTCACACATACGGCTGCAATTAATGCAATTTCCATGGAAATGTTGGTCCAGCCTCTTCGCTGTACATCGGTTGCGTTTTCCAGTGCGTGTACATGCGTACCAGACGCACTAAACTGCACACACCGCTGCCGGCGCTGAAGCTTTCGATGTTATTCGATGTGTGCTGCAAATTGCATACTGTACGGGGGCATAACTTATTGAGCGGGCGGCGCTGCAACAACGTTGCCACGTGTTGACAACTGAGGCTGCTTTGATCGTTGCTTGTTCGTGTAGCGTGTGAGTAATTGAGCTTCCGTGCCTGGAAGACAGACTTCTAATTGTTTTCTACTGTTTTTTTTTCACTACAATTGCTTTAATGGATAAGCTATCTAAATGTTAGGAAAATTTTGATATAGTAGAGCAGGTAGTTTTTGTCACGTAAAATGAACGATTTTTTATCTTTTCTGTTTTTTGATAATTAATTTACACAACTAAATTAAGTCAAGTTTAACTCCAATCCTCACACTTTAAGTCTTAAAAATGCACAATATATTAAAAAGACAGAAATATTAGCCTTTTTAATGTTTAAGCTAAACCGCTAAAATAAATATTCAATTTCTACTCGGACGATTCCACTTTAAATTCCCAGCGCCGCTCCCATTCTCAACAACACATTGAACACCATTTCCACAGCTATATTGTACGGTGGAGGAGCAAATTAAATCGCACTAAAAATGAAAATAACAATCCAAAGCGCTCAACAATAACACACACACACACACACACACACACACACATCCCCCGATAATCGCTTCTCACCATAATAGCCGGCAATTTTAATGCACGATGTGGCCGGAAACAGCCCGTCCCGGCCCTTCCGTCCGCCCATGCACGGTGACTCCAGGATGGCCGCCGAGTAGTTGTTGTGGAACGGATCATCGCACGCCTTATTGGCACCGTTCATTGAAACGCACTTAAAGCAATCGATACCGTACACTGTGAACAGAGAGAGGGAAAGAGTAGGGATGAAAACTAAAAGAAGAACCAATTTAACAAAATGCTCAAACGCAGGTAAATGAAATTGTAGCCGGCGCAGCACAAAAGTTGTGTTTTGCCAGCAGCTTTGTTGGCAAAGAAGCGATCATAAATCAAATTATCCGCACGCTCCATTTTCCCACCCTGGAGAAAAGGCAGTGGGAGTGAGCTTTTTTTTCTTTCCGTTGTTGAGCTGCTGAAGCATAGAGCCCGCCCAGTTCCTATTCCACCTGGGAGTGTGGTTGCAAAACAAACAGTCCTACACTGTCATTATACTGGGAGATTTTTTATTTATTTTGGTGAAATCGAATTCCGTTTTTGGCAACCTAGCTAGGCTAAGGGTGGGAAGAGATTTGGGCGTATTGTTTTTTTGCTTTGTGTGTTACTTGTAACTCTCCCAGCTCGTTATCCCTCTTCCACGTACGCAAATGCGAAAAAAGACCACATCTTAAACAAACATTAAATTCGGCGCAACGTGCGAGCGGTATGCAAATTCAAGATTTACGTTAATTGGCTTATGAATAAAAGATATCCCTAGCTTGCCCTACTCTACACACACACACACACGCACACGCACACATGGAATTCATCGGATAACCGAAGCTGATTGGATCGTTCGCGTTTTAATTCGGCGATCCTCAGGTATAGTACCATATGATCCTCGCTAGAGGGCGCTAGCAAGGGGAGGGCGCCGTGCCTTCCGTCGCTGATTAATTATGTATTTTTGTGACCTGCGGACCACCCGGAATAAGCAAGCCCCTGGTCTACGAAACCCAGTCCCATCAGCCTGTTGTTGCTTACTGTCGACCACTGCCCGGTGCTCTTCCTAGAATCGGGTTTTTTGTGTGCGGATAAACATTCCATAGCATTGCACACATTTTACTGCATCATTGCACAAACATGTGGCAAAGCTGGTAGCACACACAGGTTGGTTGGTTGGCATGGTTAGCCAAGGGCTCATAAATTATGGACCGGTGAAAAGGGAAAACTGAACCGAAAAACAATTGCCAACTGCAATGGAGACGCATGGTCGTTTGTGCTTTGTGGGTTCGGTTGTCATGCCATTTTGTTTTCTTATTCGAATGCGGCGCAAATTGCCAGCGGTAATTTAATTGTCAAATCGTCATTGTTTTTACAAGTTTCTTTAAATTAATGGTGGTACGGAATGCATTTTCTACCCTTTTTGTAATGTTGTGCACAAGGGATTGACTAGAAACGAATCGATGGAAATGATGCGTTACAAGGCGTTATAATCGAGGTTTGATTATTTTTGTTTCGCTTGTGGTTTCGAGAAATTATTACAGGTTTAACGTTCTAAGCACATGAGCAAACGGAAGCCACTGAAACCTAACAATAACTGATAGCGAAATGAAACGCTGTTGGCTGACTGTCAAACAATTAATTTATGATTTTCTACTATATTTCCAGATTGTTCAACAAAATCATTGTCCTATTATATTTTTATCTCCCTGAGTAACTTTTTCCAATCAGGCACAACGGAACAAGTGGAAAAAAAATCATCTATAGCAAGCTAAATATAACGCTTCGTAACGCTAGTTTTGATGGTATGCTTGTTCGAACAAACCCTTGAGCACAGTGGAACACTGATAATATTCGAAAAATTACATTAATTTGAAAAAAATGGGATGTGAAAAAGCATTACTGGAATATTTGTTCTTCCGCGTAGTGAAAAAAACCCATCTGACCATCGTAAAAGCGTTACCAAGCGTTACTTTGCTAGTATCAACGTTTTCTTTACTGTTATTTTGACTTATTCACGCCCGAGGCTATGTTTCATTTCTAAAGCTAAATATTCCTATCCACCTCTGCATAGTTGAGCATAAAAATGTTCCACATAATTGATCAATTTTCCTTTGACGCTTCAAATCCATTCTAACGACTTGTACCACCTCTTGCTATTGAAGTCCACTTCAACTAAACTTCCAAACCAATGTCCGAGCGTCATCAAAATCGAACATACGAAGTGCAAAGAAACACCCCCAAATAGCCACGTCCGAAATGTAAATCACGTCCCATGTACGTTCCCGTTTTTTTGTCGAGCCCACATCCACTCGTTACGTTACGTTACCTGGCTGCAATTGATTTTCCTTCCTTTCTTTTTGCCACCACCCAGTATTGCCAATAAATTGCGAATTCTGTACCAAACCACACACACACACAAAGTACCGTTGTGGTGGCTCATGCAATATTCAAACCGGGATGTGTTGTGTGCAGGAATGTAAAATTTGTGCACGGAATACGTAAAATTTGATCCATCTAACCAGGAACCGGGTTAAACAACAGAATCGACGAAGGAACGAGGACAGTAACATTGTACTGTACCCTGCTTTTGTTGCCGGGTGAATCTTTGATGTGAAATCTCCCACAAAGAGCCATTAGAAAAATGTCAAACTGTCTTATTAAATGTTCTTTCTAGGTTAGCAATACAAGAGGCAACAGGGGGTGCCCTTTGTTTGGTCGGGGTGCATGACACTTTTTCCTGTGCACCAGGTGGGAAATGAATTTTCCGAACGATCGAGTGTGGTGAGAAATAATTTACAAGCAAGCAAGCAGTACACTTCCGACAGCTTGCCGAAGCTCCCTGCTCAGACGGATGGGGTGGAAAAGTGGTGGAAATGGAGTTGTCAAGATGAAAAGACAACATCCGTTTCTTCCTAGCTCCCTGGTGCTGGTGCTTGTGTGCAGTGTGTTTTAATTAAAAGGGAGCATCAACGTGTGCGAGTGGATGCAATCTAGTTGGCCCTGCTCAATACATTACATTACTCCTTCAGGCGTTGACCTAACGAAGCTCCTTAGACTCTTAGTTCTTCTTTTAAAGTTATTATCTAAACATAATACCGATCTCTCCCCTTCAAGCACTATTTTCATAGTGCAATAAGAGCTGGCAGATCCTTAAAGCATCAACCGGTTGTTCTAGTTCTCTATCTGAAATCTCATCACCGAGAAGACGACGCCCCTCCGTTACGTCACAACCACTTGTTTCTTGGAAAGCATAAAATGACTCCCCTTGTACATTCCGGTCCCCATACTCTGATACTCACCCATCTGAATCGGCATCATCGCCAGCAGCAGCAGTGTGATGGGGACGAGTACCTGCGCCAAGGTGTTGCCGCCGCTGCTGATATGTTTTAATATGGCCGCCATATTGACTCGTCTGCCACGTGTCGGGGTGCCTCGTTGCGTCACCATCGAACCGTGCCTTACTGTCTCTCTCACACACACACACCCCACGACAACTCCAGTGACAACAAACTTCCCGCTCAACGGGATCCGCGTACCGACCTTCCTTCCTTCCTACCAGCACCACCAGTCACGCGTACACCGGTGAATAGCTCATAAAAAATTAATGTTTTATGGTAGTGTTTACTTTTCACCACCAGCACCAGTCAGCACCGAAAAAGGAGAAAGAAGAAAGCCCTTTTTCCAAACTGGCAAGGTAAGGTAGCTTGGTCGGTTGCCTGAGCTTATGCGTCGTTTGCGGTACGGTTTATGATATTTTCTAATTAAGGTATGTTTGCATATTCGACCACCGAGGGCATCCAGGGGACGAGGGGTTTTGCGGATGCGGAACTTGCTTGCTTGCTTGGGCTGCTCAAACTGTGACCACTCCCCAGAAGGGACAGCGAGTTTTTCTTTCTTCCTCCAAATATCTTCGTGATGGGAAGACGAAGGATTTCAAAGAAAACCCCTCGGAATGGCCACAAGGAATTAAAGCTCGGAACGGAAAGTTGATCACAAAGGAATCCTCCAATGGATTCCTTGTCCCTTTTTTTTTTTTTTGGTTGGACAAGCTATTACTTTGTCGTCGCTGTCTTTGTTTCACGGAGTTGATGTTTTGCCCATGTTTTCCCTGCGGAGGCTGGGAGGGTGGGAGTAGTCGCCGAGCTACCTCCACTACTACCACGGTAGGCTTCGGTCATGGTCAAGGATTCACACGGGACATGGGACGGTGGCGATGGCATGTGAGCCGCGTTTGTTCTGCTCCAGTGAGCACACTCGTTCTGGCTTGTGCTATTTCTGCTCGCCTAATCCTTCAGCTATTTCCGCCCTGTCTTGATGTCTGATGTGTCTGGTCAGGATTTCCTTTTTGGGGGCCACAGCTCCACACCGGAAATCGGTCCGATGCTGCAGCGCTCGGCTGACTCGGGCTAAAGAATCACTTTCGTCCCGGTGTCCTCAATGCTGTCCCCTTGCTTCCGGACATTGTCGTTTCCCTTTTTTGATGGGTTTCGCCGCCAGCCCTCTGTTGCAACGAATCGGGACGTACCCGGTTCAGGCCGGACAGTGTGACGATGTGCTGTTGACGGTTCTGCTGCTTGCAGCGATCATCGTCCCAAATTCCCTTTAGCAGCGAGTCCGCTCACAGCGCGCCATCAGCATCAGCGTCGTCCTCGTGTCCGACGGATGTCAGCGGCTTCGCACTTCCGTGCGCACTGATCGTGAAAATTGGATTTGATGGGTAGGCTCCGTTCACTCACCGACACGCACAAACCCGCATGAATACAAATGCTCGAGTTCACATCACAATTTTTATGAGCCCACCACCCGAGACACGAGCCGCCCCCGTTTTTGGCTTCTTCGGTGCGATGCTGTCGGGGTGCTTTTTTATGGCCTCCAAGTGCTCACCGACTGACTGAGCCCAACACACTGATGATGATGAATGATTATTCGTTCGTTTCAATTATTACTGTCCCACACTCGCGGCCCGCACTCCACCGTTGGAAAATGTCTGGAAAGGGAAGGAGAAGAAGTAAAGAAATAACATTACCATGAAAACAGCGGAAAACTCCAATGAAAAGCCCCACTAAATGTTCAAAGCAAAGCAACAACAAAAAAAACCGGGCAGGACAACTTCAAAGTACAAAAACCGACCGACCGATTCGGTGAAATGGAAAAATGGCCATTAAAACGTGCGGCATTAATCGCGGGGAGAACCAAAAAAAAAACACAACCGGCGGAGATAACAATCGGTACGATCGGTCGGTGGCCTCGGTGGCAAAGCGAAAAGTGCCGTGAAAAACAGCACACCAAGTCTCACACGCACGCACCCGCTTCGGATCAACAACCTGTACTGTCTGTCTCTCTCTCTCGCTCTCTGTCACTGTAAAAGGGGAAAAAAGAGAAAGGAGGAAAATCGAAGCCGTAAATGGTTGTTGTACGAAAATTGATTGATTTCCATTTTGGAGGGGCCGCCGGGGTCCCTTTTCTTGTTGTGCAATAAAATGTTGTTGAAGGTTTGTATGAACCGGCAATTGAAATATCCCCCCCGACTGTGACTGGTGGTGGTAAATTGCGTGTCCTCTTGTACCACTTGTGTGTGTGTTTTTGTTGCTTTTTTGCATTTATGGCGGTTTCGGGTTGTTATTCCTTTTTTTATTGTTCAAAGTGAGAATTTTTCCAAATAAAAAAGGATTTGTTTGTCTCAGAAAATAAGCTCATTAAGTTTTTGTTCATTCTATCTATAGAGAAAGTTCCTCAAAGTAGAAACAGCCGAGAGAGAGATTGGGAGAGAGAGAGAGAAATAAGAGATAATTTAATTGAGAAAGAAATGAGCGAGAAATGAGAAATAATCGAGAGAAAAAAGTAAGAGAAATGAACGATAATCGAAAGAGAAATAAGAGAAATAGTAGAGAGAATCTAGAAATAAATGAGCTCGATATGAAAGAGATTCGAGAAAGAAATGAAAGAGAATCGATAGAGAATCGAGATAGAAATGAGCTAGAATTGAGAGAAATTCTAAAAATAATCTTGAGAGAAACGAGCGCGATATGAAATGAGAGAAAATCGAGAGAGAGTTGAGAGAGAGAAATGAGCGCGACATGAAAAAAATAATTCTCTCCTGATTCTCTCTCGAATTGCTCTCTCGATCCTCTCTAGATTGTCTCTAATTTCTCTCTCATTTCTCTCTGGATTCTCTTTCATTTCTCACTTGTTTCTCTCTCAATCTGCTTTGATTTATTTCAAAATTTTCTCATTTTTATTATTATTTTTTGCTCCATTTTGTCTTCCTGGTCTCTTTCATTTCCCTCTCTCGATTATCACTCATTTTTGTATCATTTCTCTCTCGATTCTCTTACATTTCTCTCTCGATTCCCTCGTATTTCTCTCGATTCCCTCTCAATTTGAATTGCATTATCTCTCATTTTTCTCCTATTTTTTACATTTTTGTCTCTCATTTCTCTCTCGATTATCTTTTTTCTCTCATTTCTCCCTTGTTTCTTTATCGATTCTCTATTAATATGCTCTCATTACTATTTCGATTCCTTCTCATTCCTCTCTCGACTTCTTCTCCTTCCTATCGGATTTAATCTTCGTCATGCTATTCAGGATGTCAAATTACAGGTTTACGGTGGCAGTGTGAATTTCGGTGAAAACATTCAGGCCCTTTACGATGACTGATTGGCTGTGTAAACCCTGCGTTAAGCAAACTCTTAAAAAAGTTAATTTTGTGTCCGTTTTTTTGTACTTGATACTATCACTACTACTTCTGCTGCACAAACACAGTATCTTTCATTTCTTAATAGCACCTTCAGCAACACGCATTCAATGGACCAGAGAGAGAGAGAGAAAGAAAGAGAGAAGCTAAAGAACATGCATTGTTTAATCTCACTTTCGGTCGTAAAAGTGGCGGGAAGCCTTCGGCCCCAAAAAATAAATCTTTTACGGTCACTCTCACCTCAACCATTTTCTCGGAAATTACCCCCCGTCTGGCCTCCTGCTTCTCCTGCGTGTCCCTACTTTTGTACGATCATTTTATAACGCGCCACAGCCTCAATGGAGCTACCAATGGAGTAATATTTTTGTTCCAAGAGGATTTAATCTGCTCTCGTGTGGCGTGTCGTATCTGTGTGTGTGTGTGTTTTAGCAGAGTTTTCCTGCTTTTTTTCTGTCCAGAATTTGATAGCCTCTTAAATCACTTTTTTCCCACACACACACATTCCCAGCTTGACCAGTTTTTGGGCAAGATATTACATGGGTTTTGGTTTTATTGTCACTCTTTTTGCTGCTCGCTTTCTCTGCTCGTATTAATCCACATACATGGTCGATGTCGACTACCGTAACGATCGTTGGGATCAGAAATTTTCATCCCCTTTTCCCTTTTTCTCTCTAATCATATTACTACATCTTACACTTTGCCATCCCGAAAAACCCGATGGTCAGTGACATAAACCTATGTCCTTGCTCCCGTGGGTGAGTGTGAGCGTTACAAAAGTTAATTTCTACCTTCCTTCCTATCACACCATCACACACACACACACACAACTTTTGTTTCGTGTGTGACTCCTTCAATCTTGACTTCCATCACCGCCACCGCCTCGGCACAAACGCTCGGGTCGGTTGAACCAATAAAATAGCCAAGCTCAAAATTTAATCTATATTGAAATCAACCTTCGTTCTAACTTTCAGATCTATCCAACAGAACCCACGTTGAGGGTTGGAGCAAAAGCTAATCTAATTTCCGTCGAGCGTCGTCGTTGTCGGGCGGTCCAAAATATGGTTCCCACCGTTGCCGGTGACAGTGGGCAACCACCAATGGTGGCGCTCCAACCATCGTCTATCAACGGTTCGATGGGGACCTTCTCGAATGGTTTTTGGTGGACCCCGAGGCTGGCAAAGAACCTACCAGTGGGTGAAATTTTAATTTCTTGTCCATACGCCCGGGAACGCCCGGGGTTGGGATATCGTGGAATCCAACGAGACAGCAACGGTCTTCGATTGGTGACTACCGGTGGTTGATAAAATAAACACCGTATTGTCTGAGCAGAACTTTCGGTAGCAGCAGGAACGGAACGGAAATTTGCTCCAAGCGCTCCAAGAGCTAACCCAAGTCAAGGTCAAACGAATCGAGCGCGATCGATAAGTGTTTCGTTCGTAAACTTTACCAAATCATGACATTTTAAATAGCAGCAAGCGTGTTGCTGTTATCTGATCACTTGCTGTGGACCTGGAAGGTCTTCTGATATGCTGACCCCTCAGATGCAAATTTTCATCTGTTTTCCAATCTTCTTTGCGCACCTTTTAAAGAGGAAGAATTTATTTGCCGGTATTTGGTGCTCCTCTACTGATTACCTTCCCGGTTTTTTCTCGGTATCGCATATCGATCGATGTGATAAGGAGAGGGTTTTTCCCTAAAAGTCAAAGCCCAAATTCCTAATTTTTCTTTTCGTTTTTCGCAATGAATTACATCCAGCTTCATGTTTACCTTCCGGGCATGCCGCATCCCATCGATTGGGCGGATAATTCCAATGACCCAAACCAAACAAATCCGATTAGGACGAAAGAATCTTTCCTCTTCTCTTGGTCGGTCGGACGGTCACCTCAGGCTTAGCCTAATCTGGTTACGGTCTCAAGATCCTTTCTCCAGGGTGATGGCCCGCGAATGGTCACCCTTCGCTTCCGGAATGCGCCGTACAGCAGAGTCGTAAATTTGTCATCACCGGTGTACCGCGTAGGGTCACTTTTACCGCGCCGTCGTATAACCGGCGAGCCGGAGATTTTTATGGGCAAATAAGATTCTTCCGTCGCTCACAAATCGCCTCCGAAAGATTGCGAAAAGTTGCGTTTGACCTGCGCTCTTTTAATCTCTGGTTGCACCCGGCATAAACCAATTTAACGACATGAATCCGAATCTCGGCCCGGTATTTGAGGGCTGCTTTAAGTAATTCATGTTCTACGAGCTTAAAGATCCCTGATTCCGGGGACGGGGAATAAAAGAAGAATTTCCACGCACAAGAAACAAGCATTCAGTAATGGTATCAATTATTGGTGTGTTGCAACGGCCGGGAAGCAGCAGGAGAATCTAATTTCATATCGTTATCGTTTTCTCCGGAGCAATCCAATTTGTTTTCATTTCTCTGTAACAAAGTCTAGTCTCTGTACCGACAACCATGCCGAGGACTAATAAAAAATTCAATTATGACATCAATGTTTTTAGAGAGGGATAATCCCTCAGCCATTATCCGGAAAGGCTCTGCCACCGACAGTAAAAAAAAACCCACGACCCAGCCAATCCACCCATGTCTGTTGGGAGCTGGGGATGGGATGGTAATTCATGTCTATTAGGATGATGGTTAAAACATGCTTCCTTCTCTCGCTCTCTCTCTCTCTCTTCTTAAATCGCCCCGTTATGAACAATTTTTACCCAACATGCCATGGTATGTGAACTAAAATGGTTTAATTTTCCAAAACCTGCCGTACGTCATAAAAACGGCAACGCAATCGTCGTAAAACGAACGAACTTCTGCCTGGAAAGGTGACGATGTTGCGGGTGCGCTTTAAATTGGCGACACATTGGGAAAAACGCCTCACGGCACCATGGCAGAGGAAGAGATCACTTTGTGCTTGCGATGTAATGCGTGTAAAAGGTGCACTATGGGCTGGTGGGGATGGTAAAAAATTATAAAAATTTTTAGCATCACTCATTTCTCTGAGGCTTCAACTTAGTAAGAATAATATGTAAAATTAATTACAAAACCCTGATAATATTTACTTGCACTTTCTAATTTAACCGAGAAAAAAAATCGCCGAAACGGTCAATTTTTAAGCAAGGCTTTTTCCATTCCAGTTAAAGCCCAATTAAATCATTCAATAAAAAATAAAAGCCTTAATTTAGTCTCCAAAAGCGCAAGGAAAAACCGCTCAAAACAAAAGTATATTTGATTTTTAAAAACTAAAATTTGAATAAATGGACTTATATTATTGCCTAGCATTTTTAGGCTATATTTTCAGTACAATGGCAAAACCGAGGATGAGAATCGATTTATTTAATGATATAGTGAGTTTTCCGTGCTTCACAGATCAGATTCTTCTTCAACTACTTTCTATTTGTGGTGCAATGGAGGCGCCTAGTACTTGAACATAAGACAGGAGAAATTGATTTTTAAGGGTATTATACAAAAATAACAGGACAATGTCCAGGCTTACTACATTATCATAGTTATTTAAAAACAAGAAATCCACCAAAATATTGAAATATTTATCTAAAATTTCATAACAAGGATGATATAAAAAATTAACATACAATTTAATTAGTACTAAATATTTACACTAAATTTTCATTTGTCAAATTAACTTGATCAAACCATCAAAAGAAGCCTTGGTCACCCAATTTTCCAATCAGACCATAAAAAGTAAATAATTTTTGACCACGCTTTGCACCTCGCCGTCCCATAGTGGTACGGAATCGAACAGAAATCATCCCGTACCGTTTATGATACACAAGATTATAACTGCCTTCGACGAACGAGCATCATTAGATGAACACGACGGAACGGAACGAGCACGAGAGCCTATCAGAGCGCGCCACACAATATCATTGACAAAACGTTTATTACTGTTTAGACATACCTTCGGCCCATATCATGATGATGTTCGGTCGGTGTTTCGTCACTCGCACGCAACACGCACGTCCGCGCACACACGGCTGCTACGTGCCCGTGAGGTTGCACAAAACGCACGCATCCATCAAAATGGCGGAACGGAATAAATTATACGTTTAATGTATGTCTTCCACGCGGAGACGATATCCGTAAAGTTCGGCTCGCTCGTAACACGGCGCTACAACCCCACCGAGGTCCCGCTTCCAAAGACAACCTTGCCTTGTTTCCTTGCTGTCAGTTGCAAATGCGCACGCAGACCACATTTCCGCATTTCAAATTCCATTTACGTTTCAATTTGTCGATTGTGTCGGGTTCATTTGTTCGGAACAACGCATCCGAGAATTTGCGACCCGCAATTGGTTATCGATGCATTATGCGTCTGTCTCAAAGCGTGTCCTTAAGCAGCGGGTAACTGTTTCTTTGTCCCGACTTTCTCTCCGCAGAGGATGAAATACGCAATCCGGTCAATAAACATTGTTGAAAACTAAACTCCTCGATTGGCCTGCTTATGAAGGGGATGAAAAACTACTTACCGAGCTTAAGCGCCTCTTCCGCAATGTTGGAAGATTTTTGTTTTAATACCCACTTAAAACAGCTCCCCTCCAACTCTTAACGACGCTCACGCTGAATGTGGAATGATATTGACTGTGTACTGGATGGCCCGACGAAACCAACCTTTGCCTCCTTCCTTACTATTCCACCCCTAAGGTCCCCCTTAGGCTATGGAGCTACTTTCTTTCGCACATTCTTGGCGAAAAGCTTGGCCGTGTCGAGTGCGAGTGCCTGCCCCTTGCGAGCAAAAGGGATGAGATGAATTTTATGAAGCCGAACTTTTATGGAGATTTATGACATCATTATGAAGCATTTTATATCGGATCCGGGTCAGCGAAATGCCGGTGTGATGGGGGAAGGTGGTTTCCAACTGTTGTCGTTCCTTTGCCGGCTTCGTTCGGTTCTATGATCCAGTTTGGATCGATCCAAACATTTCCGCACGTTAAGCTTTCCTTTCGTTAAGCCAAAAGTTCTTCGGTGGAATTATTTAAAGCCGTTTGATGATTGATAAGAAACTGTTGTGCGCGAATCATGTTTGGCGTGCGAAGATTAAATGGTTAATATTTAATTGCTCACCCGGGTGTAATTACTGAAAGGTGGGATTTTTAATATTAATAACCGAAACGCGCGATTAAAATTGATGATCTCCGCTCAAACGCCTCAAATGGAGCTGTCATGCGGATTGCATACCTTCCGGCTGTAACTAGCCAAAACGCACCCGGCGACCGGTTTCGCAGCATTTCCCCGCCCATATTTCACGTCCAATTTGCTTCAATTACTCAAAACCACACTGGAAAGCAATGAACTCTAAACGTACTGTGAAACTGTATCACACATACACACGATAAGAAACGTACAAAAGTTTAATTTTGCTACGGTGCGCAGTGAAGCAAACACGGGCTGTTCACGGACCGCGGTTACTTCTTTTACGGGCAATTACGCATGAAATGTAGTGCAAATCGTTGGCTGCCAATCGTGTGCTGAGAGCTCGAACGCAGAAAATCAATATGGCTTCCGCTTTTCCGTCACGGAACGGTTGGTTGGTAAGCTACTGCCGAGAATGTCACGATGGCAATTCCCTTCTTACACACACACACTCACACAAGCAATGAATGAGCCTGAAATATGTTACACGCGCACACACATGGCTGCTGGAATAAAATTCCCGCGCCTGAAATCGGAAACGGATCGGGAAAATGCGTGACTGATCGCTATGGGGGAAGACCTCCAATTCCGTTCTCGAACGTTAAGCCACAACATTCCAGCTGCCGCCCGTGGTGGTTGAAATTGACGATGGGCTTACTTATGTTATCACACAAACACGCGCACACGCATGTTGTTTACCGCTGATGAACGGCAGGTACGATCATAAACATCACCGGACACCGGGCTGCTGAGCGAACCTCCGGACATTCGTCCTGCGAAAGGTGTTCGAAATGTGGCGGTAAATATTGGCTCAAGTACCCACCTTGCAGCGGAGGTTGCTTAGCCTTGTGAGCCATGCAATGCGCCAAAAATACGCCCTGCAGAGTCCACCTTCCCCCGGTCCACAAAAATCCATCCCCGAGCACGGCCTGTGCGCACATTCGGGGCACGTGCGAGTGCCATCACCCTAACCAGAAGCTTTTCGGGTGGTTTGTGTTTGCATGGGGCACCGTACAGCCCACAAAGCCGAGGACACAGCCGAGCCATACAAAATGGATTACGTACTTTATTTGTTTACATCAAAATTTATGTTTACTCCGTATGCGATCCAACCAGTGGCAGTAACAGCAGCCTGTCGACAGCGCCATCGTCAGTGGTAACGCTCGTAATACATTCCACACACTGTCGTGTAACGTCTCAGCACAAGGACGATAAGCTCCCGACCGATCCCGGCGGTAGCGAAATGGATGAATGAAAATTGTTTTCCTTACCTTACCGAGGCGCGCTCGCACCTAAATCCTCTTTCCCACCCTGTAATAAGACTAACAAATCCGACGAAGAACACATTTCGTCAGACCGGGGATTCGGCAAGATTCAGTGCCGTTGTTTTAGCCTTCTCGACCTCTCCGAGCTGCTACTCCTCCGATCCAGTCCGAATGGGGAGTCTATTGAAATTTTGCTCCGGCGTGAAACCGAGCAGGATTTAAAATACGGGCGAATTGAAAAGTGAATCTGGGCTGAAAGCCTAGCCGCACCGAAGCAACAGTGCCCCGGGTGTTCACACATCGTACGTCAAGGCCCGTCGGCGTCGGACGGCTTGCAATCCGCTTCTCGGGATAGAGAAGCTTCTTTGCTCTGCCTGCTGCTGCGTGTATACTTTCAATTAATGCAACAGTTTGCCAAAGCCGAAACTACCCAGTGAAGCGGATGGAAGCCATTCCTACAGGACGGCGTGTGGCGTGAGAGCTTTTGTTGCTAGACATCAGTGTCGATAATTCGTTTTATAAACACATTTGCGAAGAAAATTGCCGTTGAATTACGACAAGTAGCCGTAAAATAAAATAACGCCTAAAAGTATGCAATTTATTACTTAACCACAAATCTTTCGGCTCACATGAGCTGGCTTGAAATGGTTTTTTGAGCCTGTAATAGAAGGCTAGGAGGGTGCTTTTGTGTTGTATTGGATTATTGACTACATTTTCCAATTAAAATTCACAAAAAACTGAAACCAAAACAAAATAAATTTAAAAATCGCCTAAAGGTATGCAATCCGGAGCCGAGTGAAGCCATTAAAAGGGATTATATGACGCGCTTTCGGCATAAAGCTTTCAGCAAACAAGGTCTGGAAATGGCTTTTTAAGCCTGTAATTGAAGGCAAACGGGATTGTTTTCTTTAAATCCGCCTGTTTTTTCGAATTTAATCAAACAATTTGTTACTGTCCTGTCCTGTGTCCCTTTGCCGTCCTCCAAAAGCTCCAAACGAGCTGACGTTCACTAATGCCTTCATACATCACATACACAGACACACATTCTACAAGCTTTTCATCCATCTCGATCGCGCCACCCATTAGAAACGCCTCCCGTGCCGAATTGCGGTTGCCAGCCGACCGGATTTTTGCACATCCATTAATGGTGTTTTGTAGTTAGTCTTTATTTTCCACCACCAACCTATCGCCGGAATCATTATTGTGGTTCCGCAACAAAATACCCTTTCAGTTAGCAAATTAGAAGAAGAAAAAGGAAGAGACGATGGAATTCTAAGCTGGGGTGTGGCCCGCTTTTTTGGGGCCCGCTGTTGGTGGTACATTTTTCACGCCATTCAACATTCTTCGGTGCGAAGCCCGTTCACCCGCGTTAAACTTTCGGGCATCCCGTTCCCTTTTTTCGGCTTCAGTCAGGGTCGGCCATCGGACGACAGACAAAAAAAAGGAGGATCCATTAAAGTTTTCCTCACGCCCGGCTGGCTTCGTTGCTCGGCGGTCGGGGTTCGTTAGGCAAACAGGAGCCTTTGTCTGCCTGGGTATTGTTCGATCCAGTTTCGCTGAGGTAACCGTGTCAAGTTGCTACACATTCCCATTAAAAGCATCGTTACGAGCTTTTTTTTTTGCTGCTACACAGGGGGTTGAAGGGTTGTATAGTAAAATTTTATCGATACACGGGCGCTCTCGGGTAATCTGGACCGGGTTACGGTGTAGTTGAGCTTGATAGGTTTCGTGTCGGACTGCTGCTTTTTCTCCTCAAACCTAACTAATAACTATATCCTGGGAGGACCTTGGCAACATAATCCAGCCGCTGTGTGGTTCTTACACTTTAACCCGTTTTTTCGTCCGTTCGTTACTTCGCTTTAAGCGCATGATGAGCTAGGGAATATAGTAGCACCACCAGAAGAAGGTCTTCATATCTCTGTCAGACACCTTCTTATCGGGTAAGGTAAAAGCGGTCGCATTGTTTGGTCCCAACGCAATGTTGACGAAGGCACCCATTTAAGCATAAATTTAAATTTTTACCCCAACCGTCTACTAGCGATACGACACAGTACAAGAGTTCCGCCCATCGCCCCGAGGGATGAATTGCAACCGATAGAGTTGTCTATTTGACAGTGAAAAGGGACGCAAAAGCCAATGACGCGTGCTACGGTAAGACCACAGCGCGAAGCTCCCATCCAACAACGTAACAAGCTTTTGTCCCAGTGTGTAACGGCGGTGGCATTATGCTCCACATCACACTCTTTATTTGACGGAATTTTAAACAAGTTCCATCCCATTTTCATACCACTTTGTCGTATGTTTTATGAACATTCCGAAGCGGTTCCGGAAACGGGGCAGGCCCGAAGACGGGCAGGACTTTTCCGCCGGCCTTTAGTATTATGTAAAACCCCAAGCCAACAGCAGCAGTGGGAGCAGCAGCAGCAACAAACAGGCACTAACCGTGAAGATGCCTTTCATCCGGTCCGTCCATTCGGAAGACATCCCACGTGCACCACGTTTCGCCAGCCAGCAGCATCCCGTTCTTTTGTCCCAGGGTTTTTTCCGGTTCCCGTCCCGGAACGGCTTGCTCGTCCATTGTTGCTCACTTGAAGTTGAGGAAAAAAAAAGCGACGCTGAACGGTGAATGTTTCACCTGCTTAGAAGTCATCCCAAGCGATGCTTCCGACAAAAGAGCGCGCGCCTCCACATCATGCCCTGAATAGGGCGAGATCCGCCGTTGCGACGAGACGAATGTCGCAGAAAAATTACAGCTATTTACTGTTGTAAAGCCACAGCCCGCGCTTAATGCTTTAGTCCACACACACACACACTCGTTACATTGTTTTTTGGAGTGCGTCTTTGGCACACTTGACAGTAAGAATGTTGTCACTGGTGAACGGGAGCCCGAGTCGCCCATTTCTTTCGAGAGTGTGGCCTCTTAGCCGAAGCAGCGTGTTGCGTTATCACACGCGCCACGACCGAGGAGACCGCGAGGATGAGGCTTTTGAAGGCTTCTTTCGTACGGATACGTTACATTACTCTCGAACGGCCGGGCTAGGCTACTCAAAACCGTCCTGTCATTATTATCTCCAAACAAGATACATCTTCTTCGCGTCAGCGTTACGCATACACAGCGAGAGAGAGAGAGAGAGGGAGAGAGCGAGCGTATAATCAATTATTTAGCAAACATTCAGATTACAACATCACAGCGTTCCACCTCCAACGCCAAGAACGATGCTTCAACTCATCGATTGTGACGTTCCCGTGCGCTGCCAAAATGGAGCTAGATTTTTCAGCCCGTGCGTCACTTTAATGACTCCGTCGGCGGAGATTCCGTGCCAGGCAAACGATGATTAATCTTCTCGCTTCACGGTATCCGGCCACGCGTGCATCCCGTTCCATAATTGCCCAGATTGTGATAGCTCCCACATGGACCGACCCACGGGCGTGAGAATTTGATTCTACGCCAGTGACGTGAGAATGCTGAAGGGCCACACCGACACAGACCATCCCGGCTAATGACTTTCGCCGACTCGCTCGCTGTTACGGCCATTACAACTCATCCGACGTTTTTCAACCGACCGTAAGCCCGTGAAATTCACGCTAAAAGCTCATCGGCACACACACACATGTGTCAGTCGCAGATTCTAAAGCCATAGCATTGCGTCACGCTTAAAGACAGATGCGAACCAGTTAAACAATTTCCCCTGCAGGTGTTTTGGATGGCGTCCCTTATTACGTCCGCTCGGTGGAAGTAGCACCGCCAGGCGGCTTTTAAAGTGCCTTAACAACCCCCGTTTGGTGGAGTTTCGTGCCCAAAACGGAAGCCGATCACCAGAGTTCCAACACCGGGCGCTCTACCATCCACGGAGGTTCCAGCTGATAAGTAATCCTTCATCTTTATTCAGGTGCGTTAAGATATGGAAGCGTAGTACCAGCCGGCCGGGTCCGGGTCTGACATCTTCTTCGGGTTGTATAGGCCGAACATTTAGGCATTTAGGCAGATGACTCCAGTCATCCGGGGCTCGGGCGTGTCGTTGGCAATGAAATATTCATTGTGTCTGTCAGGCCTGCCGCTCGCATGGAATAAATTACGACCACCGAGGGGCTACGTCAAACAGCACGCGGCACTCCCAAAAAAAAAACTGTCAACACAGCACCAGACGAGTTACTTAAGTGGACGATGTTGGTTGGTGGCGATACCTTTGGCGGTAGTTCTGTTTACATTGAAGTTCCCGTCTAACAAATTCACGTGACATAAATAAATATATTAAGCTCCAAAAGTATTTAAATAAGATAAAAAGAATCCTTTTACTTATCGTATTCTCACTATTCTTCAAGGCTTCCTTCGATGTTTAATGCCAGACGAAAGCTCCACCACAAACCGCTTGCTCAACGACTTTACCCACCTTAACCGCGCCAAGGATTCTTTGCTCAACAAACTTTTACCGTCAATCACAACAAACCTCAACCACAGCTGACCCTCTTGCCACGCTGTTCCACATCAGACGAGCGAACAAATCGTCCGTAACTTCTTACTCGCACCAAGTTCAAAACTAAGCACTAGAGCCTCAACCCGGCCGAACCCGGTTTTGTTGGTCATCATTGTGCTGAGCACCGGCAGCCCATCTTCAAATGTACATCCAATCTTCAACTGTCAAAATGGCCAACTTTTTCTCGCCCACCGAACAACCTGGCCACAAATCACTGCCGCGCGCCCGTGTGTGTGTATAACAACCACAGTTTTTCAATTAAAAATCTGTCACAAACTTTCATCATCACTCGTCAGTTTGAACTTTTTGCATTCCCACGGCCCGAGCCGTTTGCCATATTTCACCCCAAGGGGGGAGGGGGGGGGAGGGTTTGTTTCCCGAGGTGTCTCTCGTGCTGCTGCTCATCATCACCGTTCCACGAATCGTCGTACATTTAATGGTGCATGGCTTCCAATTGTCTGCTTTCCTTTTTTTGCACCGTTTGTTGCCAGGGGAAAAAGTTTTGGTTATTCGGTTCAGGACGGACTGCCAGCGAAAACCAACCCCAGAGTAGGGGTGAGTGGGGGCGCCCGGGCGCGCGCGCGCAATAACACAAATTATGCAGTATATTAAATGAAACAATCACTTGTGTTTTCTTCCGGTTCGCTTGCGCACTTAATTTCTTGCGATGCCGTTTTTGCGTTTTCGGAAGATTTACGGAGTCCAAATTCGAGCTGCTTGAAGTGCCGAGCGGCACCAGGATCGCCGGCCACGTACCCGTGACGAGGGAAAATACATCATTCAGACAAACTTTCCATCCAGCCCGGCAGCCCGGGGCGTCGAAGAAGGGACCTGGTGGGAATGGTTTTGCTACGGATGAATTTGATTTCAACTCAAAAGCTTCAACGGAGCGGAAGCAACACAGGCAACAGGCCCACCTCAGCTTCAGGCCCCCTTCTTCCCACCAGCCCACCAGACAAGAGCAGTTGTGTTTTGGCATGTAAAACATTTTCCCGGTACATAACAGTCGGCACAACCCATCATCTCCGTTCGAGCATTCGAGGACACAAGCCCCTGCCCCCCGATACAATCTGCTTCGTTTGGTGGGTTTTTATTTGTGTGGATAATAAAACAAGCAAAGCTCACATGAGCTAAAATGATACACCGACACTGCCGAAAAGCTTCCTCCCCCATACCTGTGCCGCATCGTAAATTGCATTGCAATGGGTTGCTTCTCCGATTTCTCCATGCGGACATGCGGGGCTGCAGCCACCGGAAGTTGAGGTCTGCCAAGGCCTTGCATCATGGAACTTTTTTTTTCCTTTTTTTTTGTTGTTGCAGAAAACACAAACTGAAACTGAATGAAAAGGGGTTTAAATATTAACAACCATACCTGGGCCCTTTCCAATTCCAGCATGACAGCCCTTCCGCTTCGGCTTCAGCCGGATTCGGAGAATTGTGGTAAGCTCCACGGCAACGAGTTACGGCAGCAGTAAACAAAAAAAAGGAATCTATTAATTATAGATGCTAACCGCAGCTGCATTTTCAACCATCGCTGATACCGTGAACTCCATTGTAACACGAGCTGGATAATTAATAGCTGTAAATAATTACATGATTCCCAAATGTTGCAGGCAGTACTGGCTGCACAGATCGTTCGGGAACTTCTACATGCGTATTGATTTGTTTTAAATGTTTTTCAATGGCTCAAAAAGCTGGATGAACTTAAACTTGGGCTAACGATTAGTAGGGGCGGTCGGGTGGCAGAGGCGATAACGGCGCCGTTCTCCACACGGCAGGACCGGGGTTCAAATCCCATCCAGACCGCCTCCCCGTACACAGGGCTGACTACTTTACTACGGGTAAAATCAAGTCCCAGAAAGCCAGAAATGGCAGGCCCAAGACCTTTCGAGGTTGTAGTGCCAATGAAGAAGAAGAAGAAGAAAGGCTTTAGTCCCCGGCTAAGAATCAGTTATTTGAGACTAATTTTTATCCATCCATGGGGCAGCTCGGTGGAAGAAGCGATAGAGGCGCACGTCTTCACAGGGCCGGAGTTCAAATCCCACCCGGGCCAAACTGCCGTAGTGATGACAGACTATCAATCAGTCTAAACGGTCATTAAATGACCATCATGTCCTTGGAGGGCGATCAGCAAAGAAGGAAGAGGAGTCTAATCCTGAAAAATACATCGAGAAGCTCTACGACAAACCTTAAAACACGTAAGACTTGATTTTATTCGGATCTGAGAGTTCTATGAACCGTTTCACAGTTATTGGAGAGTCCTTTAAATGTTTCAGTGTTCGTAAGGCTATCCTACAGCTTAGGGACATTTTTAGTAAGGTGAATATCCATCATCAACTTCACAAGTCTCAGGCAATTTGTGAGGTTCAGCGTTCACTAGTATATGCTGGTCATGTCAGAAGAATGACACTCATCGACTTGGTACACAATCATCTGTTCGGCTAAAGCTATCCTGAGTAGGTTAAGTTTGCCATCTTAAAATAAGCCCAAAATGTCCTTAATTTTTTTCACTTCGATTTCTGCCTGTACATTGTATAAATTAAAGCAATCTTCGTACCAGCCCATTGGCATTGTTCCATGTTGTCCCGTTTTGTCAACCATCGTTGTCTTTGTTCCAGCTCATTTGCTGTTCAACGGTAACTGTCGCCTGCCTCTTGTAACAAAGAAAAGATCGAATGCACATTCGCAACTATCAACAAGCGTTAACACCGACCGAGTTCGATAAGAAAATGAATGACACCATCCATTCAATCGATCGATCGTTTCTACTCGTACCGCTTAAAACCTTCCCCGAAGTTCCGGAAGCATCGGTTTCACACATCGAGTTGAGCTCGATGCCACTCGACGCGCCGGTGCGTACCATCGGCTCGTAGCTTGCCAACACCAGCGACAACCACAAATTTTGGGCTATCGGTCAAATGGCACCAAATTTGTGTAGCTGCTGGCTTGCTGGTGCCTTACTGGAAGGAGTCACACTTTTATCTGGAACACTATAAAACCCTAATCAACCCGAAAGTCCCCAGAACCCCTGGGCGTCTGTAGAACTAGCACACACACACACACCAGAAAGTGTCATCCTGGAAGGCATACCTTCCGGCGTTTTCCATTTACGATAAGCCTCCGGTGTGTCGTCGGTCCAAACCGGTGGGGTTGTTTGATATATGGGATTCTCCCCGGTGCGAAAGGATTCTCCTCCGCCATTTCGGATACGATGATACCCTTAAAGTTTACCCATTCGGGAGTGATAGAGTGGAAAAAAAACAGAAGCTGAGATTTTTCGAGATGACGAATAACAAATGTGTGCATAGATTAAAACACCCGGCCTCTGGTCACCAGGCCCGGCCACTGCCAACGAGGTTGACATCTTAACCCCACAGGAGGCAAAAAAAAATACCTCGGAGACATTTATTTCCCATTGCAGGCGTTAAGCATTTGCTCATTTTTCAACTGCTTTCCACCCAGCCAGCCTGGGTCTGATCTTGATAGTAAGCGCGTCAAAAAATCATTCAACCATTTCAACGTGAGCCTACCGCAACGTGAACCGATCACAACGAGCTCATCAATCAACACTGCCAGTTATCTATCTTTCGATAATTTCCATCTCATCCCATCAGTGGGGTCCGCGCTTCACCCACGCCGTACTGGACTGCGTGCTCCATGACCATGGACATTCAACAATTCATCTTCCCCTCTCCTTCCGGACAGGATAAAGCACACTCCCGAAGAAGAAGAATAAGCAGGAAGTCCGGTTTTTGTATCCCTTTTGCTCACACAAATGCGCTATTCTCCCCCCGAAAATGTTGACGTAGTCCATCAAGTAGCACTTAGGAACAGCACCACCAACAAAACACTCAACCCACAGCGGTCAAACATCTTCGATCGGTGTGTGTCTGTGTCTGTGTGTGTTGGGAGTTCGACCACAAGGCGGTAAAAGATGAAAGTTGGAAAATCGAATCGTTCACACCCCGGCCTTGGCTAGGTTCGTCGATGGCAGGGCAAGGCCACGGTTTATATCACCACCGATCAATCGGTTTCGGTGTTGCCTCACCGCCTCGTGTTGCAAAGGTCTACAAAGTAAATCAAACTGTGGTTTCTTCCACTAGCCTCTTGCCCACATCCGCTGCCGGGGGAGAAGGATATTTCCTCAAGTATTTCGATAAATATTTGATGAAAGCTATTCCGGCTGGTTGGTTGCGAAGGGCCTTGGGTTAGTCTGGCTAATGGATGAATGAAATGAGCATGGCCGTTATGGGTAGGATGTGCTGTACTATGGACTAAGAGCAGCGATTAATTTGGCCATAAAGTGGTGCTGGAAAGCGTTTCTTGCTCCCAAGAATAAAGACAGAACGCTTTCCGTTACATACTGAACGATTTGAATTGACGTTAATTTGACAGCTAGTCTTGCATAATGTCAGAGTAATTGACAGCTGTCAAACACAAAAACAACAGATGCGTATATATTTTGTATAACTTTTGTTTTTGGTGCAAACCATTTGTAAGTAAATACGGAACCATTATTTATCTCCATAATCTAAATCGCATTATTGCCCTCTGGTACTGTGGTGCCCACAATTCTAGCGACATTCGTGTCACGGTACGTGCTCGGAATCTCCAAACAGCCCTAATCTAAGTTTGATGATTTTGCCAAACCAACCAGGGAGTTCCCTGCGCTGTATTGACCTTGCCCTGCATTGATCAATGCGCTGTTTGCCAGTACACCACCGATCCACGGATGAGCGTGATTTCTCCCCAGCATGCCGGATTGGGAACTCGAATTGCTTCGCTTCCGACGCTATTTGTATTTGATCAAATCACCAACGCATACATCTTCGTCACCGGGTTGACCATTCGCCGCGTACGAATTACAATTCCAATCACACACATACACACGCATTTGTTTCGATTAACCTCAATCAACTGCGAAGGAAAACTGGCCCCTGTTAAATTTATGCACCCACTTTCCAGTGGTCCAACCGATGCCTGCTGCTACAAACGGCCCGCAAAAGATGAAAGTCGTTTCGACCCGGTGCGAAGAGGTTCTACTGGGTCCTCCCAGGGGTTAACAAAGCCGTCCCTCTTCAAGTGTCAATTTGGTCGTGCCGAAAATTTC
This sequence comes from Anopheles stephensi, assembly GCF_013141755.1. Lineage (NCBI taxonomy): Eukaryota > Metazoa > Arthropoda > Insecta > Diptera > Culicidae > Anopheles > Anopheles stephensi. The sequence continues at coordinate 84,250,579 of NC_050202.1, read as the reverse complement.
CCAGCCTTCCCAGGTCTTACACACGATAGATTCGTGCCAGGGTTCGATAGCTCAGCTGTCCGATAGCAACGTACCAAAGAAGCCTGTCCTGGAGAGTTCCGGACCGCCGAGGACGAGCTTACTTGATAGGCAATTCCGGACCCTCTAAGCCGTAGATTTATGAGACTGGCAAAAGCTATTTGCTGTGATTTATTACCGCTCGGCCCGGTGCGAGAAGGATGATGACGGATCGGCGCCAATTGCTGATCTCGCAACGTCCACAAAAGCTGGATGGATGATAGCACCACCGACCGGGGCGGAGGGGGGTTTGCGTTAATGCTGCTCTAAATTGTTTTCAATAGTGTGTGAGGGATAATTTGCGCCCGTATGCTCTGTTGCGCAATCAATCGTGCCTTACTGCGTACCGGTTGAAGTCTCACGTACAGGAAAAGGATCAAGGGATGCTTGATTGTCTGCTATCGTCTCTATGCGAACCAATCTATTGCCATTATCATCCAATCTGTCACTCCATCATATGCACCACCCTGTAACTGTGAAGACTGTTCCCGATCTTCAAGTTATCCCTTGTGCAACATTACGGAACGATCGACAGCCAGACACATTGTGTTCTACAGCTTACTAATATTGTGTGTAATTGTCCTGCCTGTTTGTTCGTGAAACCCTCCCATGAGCACCAAAGGTGAACCAATATTAACCACGCCTCAGCATACCGAAAAGCCATCAAATGCCCTACACGACGCAAAAGGTTCTGCCCGTAATGTACCCACCCGGGGACTATGAAGCTCACGGTCGCCACCCTGGGGGTCACATTTCACAAACCGCACGTGTCGGGACAAAAGTTTCCGTTCTCACACCGACCGTCCGTGGGGAGACATAATTAGCCACTCGCATACCGCACATCCGCCACCGGGATCTTAGGGCGTAGGGCTCTGTAAGCATCAGCCGACCGAGGCAGGCAACCGATGCGGCTGTGAAGACGAAGACGAAGCAGCCGAGATAAATAAACTGCTGTTGGTTGCCATTATCAGCTACGCAACAAAGGCAGCGATCGTTTAACGTTGGCAGGAGGAGGAGGAGGAGTTGGAGGAAGACGGTGAGGGAAGATTTATTACAGGCTTTTAGGCCCTGTGACAAACGGGGAAAGCTCAAAACTTCATTAGAAAGTAGTTTCACGCATGTGTTCGCCGAGATAATGGAATCGGTGTTTATAAAGTTAGGTAAATCTTACCGGTGTAAATTAAGGTCATTCACTAAACGTCTTTGTCGGTGTCACCTTTTTTGGCGGGGAAGCATTGCTTAGCATTCGGTGTTGTTAATTAAAATCGGTTGAAAATTGAGAGAGAACTAAAAGATAAATGATAGCAAAATGGACAGAGAAATGAGAGAGTATCGAAAAAGAAATTCGAAAGAATCGAGAGAGAAATGAGAAAGAAATTAGAGCAGATTTAAATAAAATAGAGGGAAAAAAGGGTGGCAAATGAGGGATAATCGAGGGAGAGAAATGAGAGAGAATCGAGCGAGAAATGAGCGACAGCCGAGACAAAACCGAGAGACAAACGGGAGAGAAACGAGAGAAAATCGATAAAGAATCCAGAGAGAAATGAGCGACAACCGAGACAAAATCGGGAGAAAAACGAGAGAGAATAGAGAGTAAATGAACATAAAAACGAGCAAGAATTGCGAGAGAGATAACCTAGAGAGAAGTGAGAGGAAAATGAAAGAGAAATGAGAGAGCATTAATGGGTCGATTCTGATTTTGATTCTCTCTCGAGTTTTTCTCATTTCTCGCTCGATATTTTTTTGATTCTCTCACAATTCTCGCTCGGTTCATTCTCATTTCTCTCTTATTTCTCTCTCGTTTCTGTCTCGTTTCTCTTTCATTTTTCTTTCATTGTCCTTCCGATTTTCCCTCATTTCTCTCTCATTTTTCTCTCATGTTTCTCCCGATTTTCTCTCATTTCTCTCTCGATTCTCTCTCAATTTTCTTTCATTTCTCTCTCGATGCTCTCACCTTTCTCGCTCGATTCTCCCCCATTTGTTTCTCGATACTTTCTCTTTTCGCTTGATTCTCTCTCAATTCTCTTTCGATTCTCTCTCATTTTTCTCTCATTTCTCTCAGATTTCTTTCTCAATTCTCTCTCATTTCACTCTCGATTCTCTCTCATTACCCTTTCAATTCTCTCTCATTTTCACCCATTTTTCTCTCTTATTTCCCTCATGATTGTCTCTCATTTATCTCCCATTTCTCTTGCGATTATCGCTCAATTTTTGTAATTTTTCTCTCTATTCTCTCTCATCTATCTTCCATTTCTCTCTCATTTCTCTCTGGATTATCGCTGGATTTCTCTATCTTTTTTGTCTAGTTCATTTTTCATTTTTCTCTCAATTATCTTTAAATTATCCCTTGATTCTCTCTCATTTCTTTTGATTCCTTCTCGATTCTTTCTCATCTCTCTCAATATATTCTTTCACTTTGCTCTCACATCTCTCTCGGATCTTCTCATCTCTCACTCGATTCTCTCTCTCATTTCTCTCTTATCAAATAATAAATTCAAATCAATACTAACCGACCAATATTTCCCAATATTTCTATACTTTAGTCAGAAACTTCAGCTACGCGATAAAGGAAACATACAAACCTTCCCAAAAAAAAAATGTCTGCTGCAGCCCATAAAATATTCAACAGGATGCAGGCCCTTCTAACTTTGCCAATAAACCGTAAACTGTTATTTCTTCCTCGATTGCATCGAACAACGTGATTTGTGCCTCCATACCGATTGTTCGATCCCGACCCGAGGCGGGACCAAAAAATTTGGCAAGGCAAAGACCACTTGCGCTTGCGGTCACACTATAATTGAAATCCTTCAACGAGCGACTGTGCACGGCACCGGCCCGCTCATACGAAGAAAATCTCAACAACAAACCGAGCCAAGTTTGCATAATGATCAAATTCATAAAATACTTTTCCACTACCCGCCAATGTGCCATGCAAGGGCGCTTTGTTCGGGGCGTGGGCGCAAATGTCAGGTCAAACCGAAAGTCAAGGATGGTGCAGCGAACCGAATTCGCCAGTTGGCTGCAATCCCGATTCCAAGAATACAAGAATCCACCCGGCAACAATGGAATCAGCGAAACGATTCACTGCTCCAGTGCGCATTCTGGCACCGGATTGTATACGGTGGACGATGGATTTTGGACCATCCGGGAGGGAACGAACGAGGCATCGCAAGTATCGTGGATCGTGCGGATTGTTGTTCGCTTGCTTGTGTCTGCCTGCCTGCCTACAATATCGTGCGGAAAACAACCGGATCCAAACAATGTCTTCTCCATTCACGGCCATAACCGGTACGTTGTGCCATTCCTGTGTGTTTCCAGGGAAATGGGGAAATTGAACATTTGATTGAAATGTGGCCGGTGGATTGCTCGACCGTAGCGATGGACGAGCCGCACCGCACGTTAGGTACGAATTTGTAACATTGTGAATAGCAGGTTTTCTGGATGCCATACGGATAACGAGAGAATATTATACTGTACGTGTGCTCAAACTGGCCGTTTGCTTTGGAATGTAAATCTAGATTTAGCTAAACATACAGCACAACAAAACATCTGATACTCGATAAACGTATTACAATCAACTCAATTAGCTTACCTATTCATAAGCACCGGACGATGGAGTTTCTGGCCTCTGCAAATAAAGAACGATAAAGAAAATTCAACAACACTTAATTAACCTTCGCTCTATACTGATTCGCACACAAGTCAAACAAACAGATCATCCGATCCGATTCTTGCCGTGTTCGTTAGGCTGGAAATAATTACACAACAACCCAAAGAGCTTCTTGCCCCGGTGAAGAGTCGCCTTTGTGCTCGGCTGTTCCTCAAATAGCTTCACACAATCGAATCTAGGCCTGGCTGAGCCCTGCCTGGGATATCTCGTCCGTTGCCATCATTTGTAACCAATTATCCCCTATCATCATCAACATCAACCGATGACTCGAGGTGAAGGATGCTTTGCTGTGGGTAATATTTTTATCCTCGCCTATCCCATATGCTTCAGCCGATAAATATACACCTGCCATCATCTGGCTTCCGGGGCGGAAGGTTTTGCGTAAGGATATCTTTCGTTGAGCAGCTTCAAGTGAAGAAGAAAACAGGAAACCTTCCTTTGAATGATGATGGCACCGTGCTCTCGGGATGACGTCGGAATGCTGTGGCAATATTTTCTCTGCACCGAACCCCGATGTGGAGCATGGTGCATGGTCCCGTCTGCCACCCGTTTGCTGCACGGGCGATAATATGAAAATAATGATGTTGTCATCTTCACGCCAAAATTACCATCAGGACTGCACAGGAAATGATGCTGAAGGCTATACGAACGCTTCGGAACGAGATGGTTGCCCGTGTTGCCATCCCGAACCCGAGAATGTCTGATACATGACACAAACATACATCATCTCCACACCGTCCGGCTTTCTGCCTTGGCTGTAGGTGACAAAGCAACATTCAGAGCACCATCAAACACACTGACACACACACACATGATGAACGTGAGCGTACCCCACGGCATGTCGGCGATGACATCCTGCAGCGGAACCGATCGTAAGAATATTGCCATAGGAAAAAGCTTACACGATAGGATTATTATTAGCTGTGCTATCTCGACCCGCACGCTGCTAGCCATGTTGACCACACCTGACACGATGCGAGCGCACGCATGCCCCATCATCATGAAGGATAGAGGACACACAAACAAGCAGGTTTCAGGTGTCGCTATTTACGGACAACTTCACTTTCGCTTGGGCTCCAACCAACGATGCGACAACATGGAACCGAACCGAAGGAAATTGTTTTCGTGTGAGAAATTCTACCAACCATCGATTGTCATTATCGTTGTTGTATGGTGGAGATGGTAGCTGCTCAACCTGAAGGCGTGAGGGAACATATTTCATACTGTTATGAGCATTTTTCCCCCCTAGAAACGGATAGAGTAAATTTATCGATTTTTTACGCCAATGTAATATGGATGCCGCCCTAGAGAGCTTGATGCCTCAGGAAAGTTAATTCAGAAGAAAGGTAGCTTTAGTTCTTTGTGAATTTTTCAGATCGTCACTCTTACCAAATTTATTTAATAACTGGATTAACTTGATCCCAATTACTGTAAGACACCAACAAACGAGCCTGTGGAGACAGGAATTTATTAAAGGTCACTTCATGATATTAGCACAGAACGACCCATCCTGTAAAGTCTAAATAGGACGTCCATATGGGCAGAAAAGACGTAGTAGTCCCAGATCGAGGTGGAGTGAAGGTCAGAAACTTTGGGATAAGCCGTCAACGAATCTTAACTGAGGCCAATATGAAGGAATTCTTCAGCAGCGCTTGATAAGCAAGTAAGTGTATCGCTCTACATTGATTTTCGCCGAAATGCGCCTGTTGGTATGCAATATTCAGCAACTCCTATCACAAATCATACAAAAATTGTATGACACACTTAGAGATAATCATGGTGTCTGCAGATTTGTTTTTAAGTAAATTTACTAAAACTTAGATTAAAAATAAAAAGGAAAACAGTATATTCATATAGGAGCATAAATAGATGAAATAAAAAACGATTAAAAATACTATGAAACGTAATTTTTAAATAACCCTTTTGCATACTTCCGGGCGTTGTAAGCTCTTCCCGGTAAATAAATTATGAACAAAAATGCACAATCATAAGACACGCAGACAAGCAGCGAATATCTTAGTTAAACTTTCTTATAACCGTTTGGTCATAAAAAAAATTTTATTAAACCTAGAGATAATTTTACAACTCGACTTATCGTTTCGAACTCCTAATTACAACTGATTTATCATCGCCCAGCTTGTGCCCTACTGTCGGGAACCCACGATGGTTCCCACGGTTTGGCCACGTTGGCTCTCCACGTGCAGCGGTGTCCTTTTCTGGAGCTGTCTGCGCGTGGCCAGTGTCGCGTTGCTCGGCGTCTTCGTCGTCATCGCTTTGCTCGGTGCATTCTGCTGCGTTGCAGATTCTCGATGCTCGATGCCGTTCTGCGTTGTCGTCTTTTAGCCCATGCTGCGATGTCGTCTTCGATGCGAGATCAGCTTAACTCGGCTACGATGTCTTAACTCCTCCCCTCTTAAGTGACTTTGCCCTCAAAGTCTCGCTGCTGCGTGGAACGAGATAGGTCGGCTGACAAAGGTTTCGAGTTGTTTCGCTTGAGTCATGTCTATTTTTACTGTAGTTCTCTTGAATTGGAAGAATAGAAATACTATACATGCGCATATGCATATTAACGCAAATGTTCCTCCAAATATGTTAAATTTCCATCTCAAGGAGTCGTTTTGTAGGTTGATACTTTTTAGCTTTTCTCTGTGTTCTATTGTGAGGTTTTGTATCAGTTGAAGAGGCGGTCTATGTTTGATTTCGCCTTTGTCAATGTTAATTCCTGCTGTTGACTTAAATGGTTTACCAGGAATGGTGACTTCATTGTTTGAATAAATTTCTCCATTAATGATGATGTTACAATTTTCGAATTGTATGACGTAGGAACCGTTCAGTACTTGGTTCATTTTGCTGCAGTTTGATGCGATTTCTGCTATGACGTCATTGATTAGTATTGTGTCTTCTTTGATTCTTTTTATGAAGCCTTGGCTATAAATCTTTTCGTAGTCACATTGTGAATCTTCTCTTTTCACAATTTGTTGAATGCATGTTGTGGGTTGTTGTATGCCGATTTGCGGACATATATAAACGTCTTCTTGTTGTTGGCACTTCTCTGCCATGGAATATACGTGGGTTTGATTTTGTAATATATAGTTCTGTGTGACGATTATACGTGCATCGTGTTGTATTATCGAATCGATATAGTCGTATTCGTAGATTTTTGGAGATAGTTTGGGGAACTTTAGCATGTATAGTATATGAGTTTCATTTACTGCAACTTGGGCAGTTGATTGCCTTAGCAATTCTTCCGGTGTGTTGTATTTAATGTTATTCTTTTCAAGGAACTGTTCTATTGAGGTCAGATCCTCAAGGGATAGTAGCTTACTGCTCGGAATCCCGTGTTTAGCTAACAGTATAGCGTCTTCTATGACATCCAATTTTTCTTGTAACATATTTATGTTGGGAAGTAGAATAAGTTTTCGATTTTCTACTTGGTATGACTCATAGCGTTCGTTCTCGATATTTACGACTTGGTTAGCGACATCAGTTATTTGTTTCAGCCTGTCGTTGAAACCTTGGTTGATTATTATTTGTTTGTTGCTTTCTGCTATCAGGGAGTTCATTGTGGAGTTAATGACATGTAGGTCGTCGGCGTCAGGAGTTCCGGCGATCCATTTCCAAACTTTACCTATCGTGTCCCATCGTTTTTGCCTTTTCACAAATGGTTTGATTTTCGCCAAAGTGTCCTGTAGCATGCTAGCTTTTATTCTAATTAAATTGTCGATAGGTTCAGTAAAAATTCCATTTGGACTATCTAGCAATGTTTTCTCTATTGTTTCGTTGATATCGGCTAAATCTATTGGATGAATTGTTCTAATGTACCCAATTTGTACTTTAGCTTTCCCTATCGGTATTATGGCTAATGGATCATTTGTTACATTATGTATCTTAATTTTACTCGATTCTATCGATGAAATAGCGATAAGGATTGTACTGAAATGATAAGAATAATGAATCAATTAGTCGGATTTCTTAAATTCACTTTATGAATTTTTCTGTTATGTGTATCGATTACATACGTAGGATAATTTTCTTTAATCTTTACCATATTGAAACGACTATCTCGTTTATTATTTGTTTTCCTCTTTTCGTACGCATATTGATTTGGTTCATAGTCTTTATATTTCTTATCTTTCATCTTTTCATTTTTCTCTTCGAATAGTTTTATAATTTTTTTATCAAGTTTTTCTCTTAATAACGCTCTGTCTCTAAACGACATTTCTTCCGATTGTTCTCCGATATATACGTTTTTGGGGGTCTCTTTCGTAAACGAATGAATGGTGTTGTTGTATTTGTATACAGCCTGTTGCACTAAATTTTTATCTGTGATTTCTGGGTTTAGTGCCTTGATACACCTGCCTATCTCACGAATTGTTGAATGGCATCTTTCGATTTGACCGTTTGTTTCTGAACGATTTACGGGAGTTTTAAAAATAGATATACCTAGATTTTTAATCATTTGCTCTATGACATTTGAAACAAATGTGCATTCGTTATCAATTACGATATGTTTTGGTAAATTCCAATCATATAAAAGTTCTTGCATTACTTCTTTTATATCTGCAATAGATTTTGATTTGATGAATCTTACTTTGAGATATTTGGAAAATTTATCTACTGATGAAAGGTACAGCAAGTTTGAGTTATACGCAAATATGTCAATGTGAACAATTTCACCTGGATATCTGGGGATTGGAGTCTTTATTGGTATAAATTGTTGTGGTTTCCTATCATACTTTTCCATTTTGCAAATTTCGCAATTTTTTACAAATGACTCTATTACTTTTCTCATCGTTGGGAAATAAAATCTTTTAATGCATTGTAATGAATTCTCTTTCGAATTTCTATGTGCAAAATTATGAATGTTTTTAATTTCGTCTAGTTGTTTTTCTTCATTTGTTAAATCTTCAACTTGTATTTGAGAAAATCTACATCGCATTGTTTTCGGATTGAATAAATTTTTATACACTTCTTGAATAAGACCCATAGTTACTTCATCGGTTAGTATACCGTTAATAATGTTAGGATTGAGGAATCTTTTTAGTTTGTCTGTTAAATATTGGTTAGTAAATTCTGGTTCACAAAAAATATGCCTTTTAAATTTTGGAAACGGCGTCATCATTTCATAGGACGAATTGCTAGTTGTTTTAAATATTAGTTGGTTATGAAAAGCGTTGATGGGGGCTTCAGTAGACAGTATATATTCACTGCTATCATCATCAGCGGAATGTTGTGTTGGTGTTAGAGAATTAATTTGGATTCTTGATAGCGCATCCGCTACAACGTTAGTTTTTCCAGGTTTGTAGCGTAACTCATAATTATGTTCCTCGATGAACGCTTTCCATCGTTTTAGTTTCGCATTGTTATTTTTTGGCGACATTGCATATGTTAAAGGTTGGTGATCTGTTAGTATTGTTATTTTTGCACCATATATGTAATTGCGCAAGGAATGTAAAGCCCAAACTATAGCAAGCATTTCCTTCTCGTTGGTAGCATAGTTTTCTTCCGTTTTCGATAATGTTCTGGATATGAACGTTATTGGTTTTTCAATACCATTGATTTTTTGTGATAAAACACCTCCGATTGCTTTGTCGGACGCGTCTGTGGTTAATATAAAACCATGATCAAAATCGGGGTACGCTAAAACGTCTTCGGATGATAAAATTTCCTTGAGAGTTTTAAATGCGCGAGTGGCGTCTTCGTCAAATTTAATCGGAAAATTTTTTGATTGATTTTTTGTAATTTTACAGTGGCCTTGGCCATCCTCTCCTCTTAAGAGTTTTGTTAGAGGTTTTGCTAGAGCAGCATAATTTTTAACAAATCTTCTATAGTAGCCGGAGAGTCCTAGAAATGCTCTAAGCTCTCGGATAGTTTTAGGTTCGGGATATTTTTGTATGCTTTGAATTTTTTTCTCATTTGGTTTCAGACCATGTTCTGAGACAATGAATCCTAAGAATTCAACTTCAGTTCTTAAAAATTCTGATTTGTCTGGTTGTATTTTAAAATTGGCTTCGCGTAATGTGTTCAAAACAATTTCCAAATTTTTCAAATGTTCATCAAATGTCTTTCCAAAGACTATTATATCGTCGATGTAGACATGACAGATTTTTCCGATATGTTCCCTTAGAACATCATCCATGACCCTCTGAAATATAGAAGGTGCATTCTTTAGACCGAAAGGTAGTCGTAAAAATTCATATTTCCCATTGTTAATTGAAAAAGCGGTTTTTTCGATATCTTTTTCTGTCAAACGAATTTGATGAAAGCCTGATGCTAAATCAAGTGTGGTATAATACTTATTGTTTCCTAAATTCGAAAGAACTGTTGACGTGTCTGGAATAGGATATCTATCACTCTTAGTTTTTAGGTTTAGTTTCCTATAATCGATCACAAGTCGATACTTTTTTCGTTAGATGCATCAGCCTTTTTGGGTACAATCCAAACAGGTGAGTTATATGGTGAGCGGGATGGTCGAATTATACCATTGTTTAGTAATTTTTTTATCTGTGTCTCCACTTCATGTTTGAGAGACAAGGGGTATGGGTATGACTTACAGTAAACTGGTTCGGTGTCATCCGTAGATATGGTTGCTTCAACCTTTGTTGTAAATGGTAATTTCTCGTCAGGTGGCTGAAATAAATCTTGAAACTTGTTAAGGAATGAATGTAATTTTCCTTTTTCTTGGTTGTTAAGATGTTGATCTCTTATTTCGATCCTGTTAATTTCCTGTAACGGGTATAGTAAGAGAGGTATTATTTTATCTTTTATAATAAAGTAATCTCTTTTGGCATCTATGAATGCTCCCATTTCTTTGATGGTATCGTAACCAATAATGGCATCGAAAGTTTTCAGTCCTTGTAGATGATAAAATTTTACATTTACATCGGAATAAGGGGCAAATATTTTAGCTTGTGAATATTTCGTGACAAGCAAGTCTCCTCCTACTGATGATACGATAAAGGGTTTCGTTACGTCATGTGAGATTTTCGCATGTTTTGGGTTTATGAAATTCTTATTGGATCCTGTGTCAATTAAAATTTTTATCTGTTGTCCTGCTTTACCATGATATATAAAATAGGGCAAAGCAGACTTCATTCTAAAAAATTTAGTTCTGCTGTACATGAAGTGTTGTTTGTTTTCTCCTGTTTCTCTACATTTCTCATGTATCGTTCATATGACGCCTGACTTTCAGTTTCGTCTTCATATGGATTTCCTTCTTGCGGAAATGTTTCTATGTTGAAAGCTCGTTGTCTTTTCATAGGCCTTACATTGGATGAATTGGGCCTATTCGCGTAATTAATTTGTTGTGACCTAATTGAATGGTCAACTTCCATCGGTTCTGGTCCGCGGAATTGGTTCGTATGTTGCATGAAATTGGGTCGGTTAAAATTTGATCGTTGAAATATTGGTCGTGTCTGATTTGGTTGATAAAAAGCTGGACGCTGGAAATTTCTTGCATGATTCTGGAATGGCTGGTTGATTCCAAAATGTGGTCTTGTGTTGTTTGTCATAAATGGTCTTTGGTGGTTTTGAAATACTCGTGGTGGTGGATGGGGAGTTGGGAGTGGTATTAGGTTCCTTGGTGCTGATGGGGGTGTGTTTACCTGTCTTGGTCTTGTTAGTAATTTTCTACATTCCAAATTCTGGAATGTTATGCAGTAGCTGTATGCTGCTGCTAGAGAAGTCGGTTCGTAGTTTCTTATGAATTTGTATACGTCTCCATCTAGACCTCTGATAAACGCATCTATTGCCTTTTTATTGTACGTCTCTATCATTGCTTTTGAGGCTTCTGGGTGGGCAAATCTGCTATCCGTTTTTATCTGATTCGCAATTAGCGAAAGCAGTCTATTTATTTCATCGTAGTACGTCTCTAAAGATCGACTCTTTTGGTGTGCGCTCATTAGTTGGAAATCGAGCGTCTCCAAGTCGCGTTTCTCTCCATAGTATGTGATAAGCGTTCTCCTTATGTTATTCCAGTTGATCCCTACGTTCGATGCGACTAACGCATCGTTAGCTTCTCCTCTAATCTTTCGTCGAACAAACTTGCATACCATATGGTATTTATTTTGCTGTTCTTCTGTATGACCAGGAGTAGTTTCGTATAACCTGATCAATCCATCAACGTCGCTGATCCAGCTGTTGAGTTCGCTTGGATCTCCACAAAAAACGGGAAGGTCTTTCACCAAACCTGGGATCTTCTCGAAAGTCTCCGGGTTTATGGCGCTGCCGTCCTTTTTTACGAAAAATAGTGGAGGATCTCTATAATCGTCCGTTATATTGTTCTCTTCTAATCGTGCCTCTAGGGCTGCGATTCTGTTGATCAATGCCTCCATTTCGTAATTACTCTCTTTTCCTTCGTTATCTTTCTCTTTTATTGAAACTGAGAATTGTCGTAGTGATTGGACTAATTCCTCCAGTTTGACTAATCTCCTAACTTTTTCACGAATTTCACTTCAAAATTTCGAATTACACTAATCGACACGTATACCGACACACGATTTTCACGGATTTTGTCACTCACTTTTATCGGATGTGAATATGTTTAATATTATTACTTACATTAACAGTTGCATTGTTCACCTCCACTTACGGGGCTGTTTCCTTCACCTCCTCTGACGGGGCTGGTTTTCTTCACCTCCTCTGACGGGGCTGGCTTTCTTCACCTCCTCTGACGGGGCTGATTTTCTTCACCTCCTCTGACGGGGCTGGTTTTGGAATCCTTTGGTGATGTCTTCCTTCTCGGTGCGGCGGCAGAATCCTTTTCCTCCGATAGACTGTTGCTGGCAACTATCGGCTACTCTGGTACCAACTCGCACGGCTGCCTAAAGTGTTCGATAACTTCTGCACTATGCACTTGTGACACTAGCACTAACGCAGTCACTAAAGTTCACTGCACATCAGTTTGTTTTCACTTTTCACAGGCGATCGGGATAGACTTCCGAATGTCTATGTCGGCGTAACTCAAGCACTAACGCGGTTACTGCACTTCACAACACTTGGGTTTTCCTCACCAAAGGTCCCTATTCGGGCGCCAGTTAAACTTTCTTATAACCGTTTGGTCATAAAAAAAAATTTATTAAACCTAGAGATAATTTTACAACTCGACTTATCGTTTCGAACTCCTAATTACAACTGATTTATCATCGCCCAGCTTGTGCCCTACTGTCGGGAGCCCACGATGGTTCCCACGGTTTGGCCACGTTGGCTCTCCACGTGCAGCGGTGTCCTTTTCTGGAGCTGTCTGCGCGTGGCCAGTGTCGCGTTGCTCGGCGTCTTCGTCGTCATCGCTTTGCTCGGTGCATTCTGCTGCGTTGCAGATTCTCGATGCTCGATGCCGTTCTGCGTTGTCGTCTTTTAGCCCATGCTGCGATGTCGTCTTCGATGCGAGATCAGCTTAACTCGGCTACGATGTCTTAACTTCTTATTTATCATCACCTTGAGAAATGTTGTGCCCGTTATTCCCACCATGCTCGCCCACCATCATCAATCCGGATTAAAGTTCGAACGAATTCTTGGCTGAACCGATAAATTCACAGCGACGTGAGAAATAATCTCAATAAATCTCGCCCACCGTGCGACCACCTGCAACTGACACGGCTGCCGTACGACGCCGTGGCACGTTCCCGGGGCCGTGACGCCCGTTGACAAAGAAACTCTTCTCCTTACGAATCATCGCGAGTTGGTGTAGAACAAAAGAAAAGCTTGGAAAATGGGCTCCCCGTGTTTCCCGCTCCCGTGACGAATCTTTCAACAAATCGCTTTTAAGCATTCCTGTCGCGAAAATCCTAAGATTAGAGCAGGGTACGCCAACGTTCAAGCGCGCGCACACACACACACCGCGCCAGCAAATGTAATCACACTCAACGAGGTAGTTATGAATTTTAATTTGAATAAATTTTTCATTAGCCAAATTCGTAATGCCAACGTTAGTCATTCTCGTGCCGGCGAGTGGCATTCCCTTGGCAACCTCGCGCCTTCAATCTCGTTCGAACAAACATGTAACACTTGTGCAAGAAGATTCACCATCCCCAGTCGCAAGTCGGTGAGTACTTGATTTGAATCAAAACCTTAGCGCTTTCCTTCGACACACCGGTGTACGCCTGCTTGTTCGTGTTTTGTTCGCGAAATCGGAACGTACGTGAGTGGCATACACCGACTGCCCCAAGCGCGCTGTGCAATGGGACGAGCATTACGCGGATGTGATTGTCACCATTTCGCTTTGCGATTCTACGGATGTGCTCATAATCAAAGAAAAGGGGAAAAAGAAGAAACGCACGGAACAGATAGCTGACAGCGACCAACAACGCACTGCACTGATGGCGTCGGGAAATGGCTTTCGGATCAGATCACGTCATCCAAGGTGTCGGCATCGCGGAGCATCCGGTGAACCGGCGGTTCCGGAGATTGAACGATGAAATCCGGACACCGAAAGGATCCAATAATCTTGTTTAACTGTCTCGTCAGGGCCTGGCCGAGATGTTCGCCGTGCCGCTACAGCCGGATCGAGTCCGTTGCGTTGCGTTCGGGGGCGAAGATTTCGATCGATTGAAGTCATCGAACGGAGAACGGCAAAAAGTAGCTACCATCAACGTCGATTCACGGGCGCCAACCATTACAGAAAACCGGGTACCGAACGCCCTTATTCCGGTCACGAAATTCAACCCTGTTGTGCGAGAAAACTCGGGCCACCGACCCAGAGCTTTGAGCTCTGTTTATGTTTCTCTTAACCATCTCCAACTCGAACCTGGGCTCTTTCACTCCAAACCAACATAAATTATTGCGATCCTATCATCGGAAATCTGAGGAAGATTTCTTCAGAACATTTGGAGCAACTTCCAGCGAACACCACTCGGCCAACTCGCACAAAATTCTCAAAATGAAACCCACCACCATACTGGCCCCATACTGGCAGCCAAAATTGTCTTAATTAATTTTGCCCTAATTGTAGAAAACACATTTAACCGGAACGGTTCTTTTTTTCCCGTGTAGCACTAACTTAATCAAACCATTATAAGTTAGCTTTCCGTGATGTTGAGGTAGAACGGGCTGCCTGAAGTCCGGAATGAAATAAAACCCGTACAACTCCCCCCACACACACAACAGAACTGGTTCCGAAACACCCGAAGGCTGCTTCGTGCCTTGAAACTGCTGAAATGGAACAAGATTTTCTACTTAAAACCACTACCACAACCGTTGGCGCTGTTGTATGAGTGACAAAGCCACGCCAGACATGAATGCAACGTCGCAACGGATCGTGGTGATGAAGTGTTAAAAGGGAATAGAAAATTGGAGCTGAGAGGTTTTTTTTTCCTTATGTCAATATAGTTGACGGAGGAATATTGTCATTGGGATTCGTGGCATAAGCTTCAGGGAATTTTGTTTAAATAGCGTTAAGGAAATTAGCTGTCATTTCATTTGGAGCAATTGCTATTTTACTAAGTAATTATAACAAAACCTCGTTAACTATACCATCTTAAATTGTTGTGTACGAGGTTAAGCCTTTTTTCATTCCAATAGGACGAGGTACGTGGCAATTATTTCAACAGTATTGGTATTAACATCAATCCTCCTTTTGAAGCCTTGCGGATTGCCTATATACAGGCGCTAAATCCGTTCTGACCTACAGGATTAAACAAGTCGGCTCAACTACAACAGTTTTTCTAGTTAGTAATAACCTCAATTCTACCATTGCTACAGCCTTTATGCTTTTTCTTCTTCTTCTTTGCTTAGGCGGATAGACAACCTAGGAAGACCGCTCCTTACGGCTCTCGATACCCGAGCCTACCTTGAAAAAGACCGACTAATCTTCCACTAGATCAAAGAACCTCCTTTCATTCCTCTTATACAATGCGAATTGCCTACCTCTAGGCGCAAACAGCTTCGTTTGGTAAATCTAGATTACGATATTCTGCCTCAGCTTAAAATAACTTAAAGCAGTGGCAAACTACTCGAACAATTCCAAAATGTGGGAAAATTTGGAACAAAGTGCCTCCGACCAAAAACAAAAACCAACCGAAAACAATTCACCCTGTCAAAACAATGAGCCCTGCAGAGTAATGGGACATCTTCAGAAAATTGTAGCCCCAATCCAAAATTAATGATGCATCAGCAGCTTCTCGAGCTGTTGCTATCCATTTCACCTTCACCCGGGAAGAATCTTGCTGACTACAGCAAACATAATCAACAGGATTATCACCGTGTCCAGCAGTCCAGTGGGGTGGCCGACTGTGGGGCAAACTGGCGAAAGGAAAACTGCTTGTGGCGACACATTCCTTCCAGCATATACCGGCCAGCTCACCGTAACTTCTTCACCTGGTGGTGCCAGTGATCCGGCTGATTGCCGAGCCTTTCGACCATAACGAGCTTAGACCGCTTGGTTTCACTTTGTCCACCGAGCGTCGTCCACCGACAGAACGGTTGTGCAAAGTTAGCTTGTCTAGTTCTTGCTTCTTCCTTGGGGGGATTTTTTTTCTCCCCTTCCTGCTTTGTTTTCCCACCCCGTTCTTCGTCTTCTTTTGATATCGCCTGGTCGCCTTTGTCATCGTGCACCGTCAGCCATTGTGGCCGTATTTTCTATTTTGTATTCCATGAAAGGACACAACGGATAATCTTAAAGTCCTTGGAGATACTTACGGAGAAAAAGAGAGAGAGAGGGAACCAACAGCTCTTTTTTCTTCCTACCCGTCCAATGTTTGTTCGTCCGTAGGTGCGTGGAAAACCGGTAATCCATCGCCTGGCGGTCGCAGAACCATTGTCCTGCCTTCAGGTTGGCTTTTCGCCACCGTGCACACCGATCTCTTTATCCAATTTGTTATCCTTTTCCTTTCACTCGGTTCTGTCGGTCCCACACGTCTGCCACTTTTGGAGGTTCGTCTTCGGCTGATACAAAACCCCCGCTAAGCTATACCTTCAAAATAAGGAGTTTTCGAGGTACACCTTGTCAGAGCTGAGGACGAATCAGCGAGATCCAATCGAGCAGACATTTGCGCATCTTTCCCATCATGCACGTCCATCACAAGTCAGCGTGTCAGCCGGTTCTCTCTCTCACTCTCTCTCACTGACACCGTAACGCTAGACATCATCTGCTTAATCCGCTACTAATCTGTAAGCTGAGCAGATTGAACGAAATTGAATTCTGCGTCCACATCACTTTCACCTGAGCAAAAAAATAAATAAGAAAAACTAGCCTTTGATGGGTTGATTTTTCACTGAAACAAACATCGCGCCTTTTGGACTCCCTTGCAGAAAACGTTGTCAAAATACACGTCACAACACGATAACGGAACCTAATAACTGAGACCATTTCCATTTCCAAACACTTTAATAAGAGAAAAGCTCCCTTAACGAGCCAATGCTGTTATGTGCCACCGAAATAGTTCGACCGAAATGAATTTTTCCCCCATGGAAAGGGATTTGTCAAGCGGAGACGATCGTTCGAGACGAGGTTTTCCATTAGCATACAAACACCTCCGGGCCGGATCGTTAGATTGGGTGGTGAAATCATTTCGCAAAAGCTCTCTCCCAAGCATACACACACACATTATCATATAGATTTTTAGGACCCTTGACGCACCACTGATGGAGCGATGTCCTAGTAGGAAGAAAAACCCCCCGAAGCTCATTCTGCAACGGCGAACAACATTTTCTCGCACACAATAATCACAATCTAGGGACAACACACCTCAGCAACCATTGGATCTGTGTTGGTAGCACGCACTAATTTCCCTGCATAACCATCGGGTGTGCTTCACGAGAATTGGCCGGAAACGTGGGATACATGAATGCCAGACATCCAAGAAGCGCTGCTTTGGCCAATTTAATGTAACGCTTCCCCACGAAATAAAAAAAAGGTAACGCCTCCTATACCAATATTGATTTTCCGATCCACTCACACAAACAGTTTTCCCTCCCCCCAGGGTTACATGTAGCTTGGCGATTGGAACAGCAAGGTGCTTTTAGTGGGCCTCCGTTAAAAAAAAAAAACACGCACAGAACAACACCGGGGAGGAAAAACATTTGTTTGCGATGTAAAGATGGACGATTTTGCCGACGGAATTCATAACAAATTTTGGGATGGGAAAATTATTTCTTCGGATGTGAGCTCTCCCCCTACCGAACGAAACAAAAACAACAGCGATGCCTCGAAACGCCTTGTTTCGCCACTTTAAAGCAGCTTTCGCCTGCTTCGGTCTCGGTCGAGCAGCAACCGATGGAGACGCCTGGTGTTTAGTGATTCGGAACGGACATTCATTGTGTTTGGGTCGGCGCACATCGCAATTTTTTTATGCGTTTATGAATCACCATCTTACGCATAACATTAAACACACTTTAAGTTCTTTTGTTCTGTTTTTTTTTCTTCCCTCAGGGCGAAAATTCAAACTGTACCGACAACTCTTAAGCTGTAAGAAAGGGAAGCAATGTACAGCTGGGACGAGTACGATCGAAATAGATTATTGAACAAACGCTTCTTCTACCACTGTACGCCGAATGACCCCCGTTACAACGCGTGCCATCCTTCAACTTCACATTTTCAACGCTAAGCATACGTCCATTACTGGGTAATTCTGTTCGCTTAGTAAAATTTCATTTACGCCATAAAAGATCGGCCTGGCGCGAGCGCGCTCTCTCTCTCTCGCTCTTCTCGGTGTTGCTTTTCCGATCTTCGTACTGGTGACGTGCTAAACAGCACTACCCACGACCAGCACGGGACGTTTTTGCGCTTCGTCTTGCGCGTGTTTAGGCGCTTCCTTACAATTCATTTAACAGCGTAAAAGCCGTTACGACTGAGCGATTTGTTTTATGCGAGCAGATAATCGCTTCTTAAGGACGTAATGTCTTTTAGTTGCTTTTCACTGTAGCAAAACACGTACTGTACGGTTTGTAATAAAGTTAAATTATTTGCCATCGCAGTACACTCTTTCATCTTTGTACCATATTCGTCCAATTACAGCTTTCTTGGCTGCGCATTGCTCCTAGGCAACGTAAACTTCCACAGAACTGTTGCCAAGCAACTGTACCTGCTGACATTGCCCTCGGGGTAAAACGAAGCGAAACGACTACACCGACTTCACAAGAAACGATGGCGACAAATCTGAACCGTGGTACCGAGCCTAGACATTCCTCATTAGGAAGTCGTTCGTGCCAGAATGGTAAAGCACAAAACAAACGCTATCGCAAACAGTTTACAATTGCTAACAACATGATCATCTGCGAGACACAGGGCAGGCCGCTCGATTTCTCGTCTCGTTCAAAGACGTGGTCCTCGGGTCGACAGTGTGTGCCGGCAGCTCCTATACCGTCATTCATAATTGATAAGAAGAATATTTACCTCATCCACATCCACGGGGCACCCAAGACGCACTGCAGCAGACTGCTAGGAAACTAGGACAACAGCACATCTATTGTGGATGTGTGTGTGTGTGCGTACCAGTTTCCATTTCTGCTGCCTGCAATTGCCTGCGAGGGCTTTCCCTTTTATTCCGCACGGTGGTTCCCTTCGATTGTGTACTTCGAACCAAGCGACAAAGCATACATAAACATATTTTCATTAAACCATTCCGCCCTAGGGACCGATGGCCGAATGCTGTGCCAGCTACCTTTTCCACCGACCGTTGTTGGCTTTTCTAACAGGCAGTCGGCTTTCTTCACCGTCGCTCTCTCTCTCTCTCTTTCGTTTCTTCCTTCACCCTACTCAGAAGTCACTTTAGAGAGTTACGAAGCAGTTCATTTTCAACCCCGTGTAGCTCTGTAGCCCGAAACTGAATAAATAACGACCCCAAAACCATATGGCCGGTTTGCTGGTTACTGCATCGAGAAAGGAACCTCAATCGCCCTCATCGCCGAATTGACCAGCCGGAGAAAACAACACACACACACACCGAGCTTTCCATCTCCTCCATCGGAAGAACTGATTCCGCACAAACGTAACCCGAGGGACGGAACGGAAGCTACTTCAATCTTGGATGGGAACGGAAGAAACGGTTTCATTTTCCCTTTCTTCGGTTCAGGTTCGGTACACGCACTTTAGCTTATCCCGGATGCTGTAGACTCAGACCGTGATTGTTATGGCACGCTTGTCAAGCGGTAAAAGCCGCATCATAATGCTTGTTGCAGTACACGTGACGCGTTAGATTGGAACTGATGGACCTACGGACTTACGGATAAATCTTGTGCAAGTGCACTGTGTGGCTCCTTGTGGTAAATTCATGTGCATGGAGTTGCATAAATGAGTTACTGTACGTGCGCATTACAAAATGCAGCTTCCAGACAGGGACTAACGACTTGTATGATGAGATGAAGCGGTTTATCAAACTAATGATGGTATCATGGTTACAGGTAAATGCGTGCCTTCATCTGTTACGTTAGCCATTCTTCTGTCTTAATCAATTCAATGGGAATAAAACAGACTCAGAAAGGATTCTAATAGCTTGAATGTAGGGGAAATTGTCATAACTCAAACAGTTTTACGTTGATCCCATAATATATACATCCGTACCTTTTAGCATAATAAAGCAAGCTTCAACTGACAGCTCTGCTTCCAAATTGAGCCTTCCGAAGATCAATTCTCCGAGTCGTATTATGTGTATAAAAACGTCAGACAATAATATGATAATTTTTCCTCATACTTCGAATATGTATATCCAGCGTAAAACTGAATTTGGATTGAAGTCTTAAGAATTTTACTTAAGGATCGCGGACTAAAAAGAAGAGAAAAAGGACGGAAAAGCAAGGCGATCCTGTAGTCTAGTGGTAGCGACTCCAGTCTTTCAAACGTCAGACCCGTGTATCCCTTCCATGCGGCTCGGTCGTTAGGATATTAAACCCTAAAGGTGAGTTAAGTTCTTCAGAGTATTCCATCAATATTTTCCTGAAATATTCGCTCCGTTAACATTTTTATTGATAATGGAAAATGTTGGAGAACTTGGACTTCTATTTAAGGCTCTTTCAGCTTTATTATGCACTTGTTATCCGAGGCCTTCCTTCTTTTCCTCAGAGATAAAGCTAGCTTCCGATTGTGTTTCTTCCTTGGCTCTACAATATCAAGAGATGTTAGCCTGCCATTGCCGACTTTTTTGTCTTGATAATCTAGGTTTGTCTAAATAAGTCTAGGCTTTCACACGCAGGCCGTTAAACCTCTGGGCCCCTTTCAAAAGACCCATTTGTGGAGACAAGATCCCTTGAACTTCCATCCACCATTTATCCTGTTTTTAGCTCTAGATATAAGAATGCGTTACCCAACCTATGCTTACCACGTAATGATGGTATTTTACCACCTTGATTTATCCTCATGCTTGATTTAATTCATCCATAGCGATACAACCAGTCCTTCAAAATCCTTACCATGCAACTTTGAAGTCACCCATGGTTATTGCAGTCTATTACACATTTTAATATCACCCACTCAATGGATGTTCTACATCAAATGTATTCCGAACACTGATTTCATACAAAGTTTCCCATTCATTGCCAGAGCTTCAACCCCATCTGTGAAGCTGGCCAAAGTTTCGCTACATGGATACACCTGCATCACCGCCTAGAAAGTATTTTCATTAAAGTATGTATTTAAATCTGCATAAAAATACCACTCTGCGCCAGCTTTCCGAACCGCCCGTTAAAACTTTGCGCTCATGTGCTTTTAATTAAATTTTACATCATCAACTTCCCGGCACTGCTGCATCGAGTCGTCGTCAGGCCGTATCAAGGCGACCCATCATCATCATCATCATCATCGTCGTCGGTAGGGGAGCCTCATTTACCGTGCGCTGAATTGGGGATGGTTCAGTTCTTAATTTTTATGTGTAATCTCGTTTCTCGAAACAAATAAGCTCAATGTGAATGAGATACACCGATTCGTCCTGCCCTTCACCGTCTGGACCAGGTGATCTGGTTCACCATCGTGTCACACTTAACGTCTTCACAGCAAGCGAACACTTAACTACTAACCGTATACCAAGTCGGAGAGGGCGAAAGTTTTTTGGCAAATTTAATTACACACTCCCACATTCATCATCGCGACCGGATGAGGTCAGACGTCTTTGGGGAGGGAAAGTTTTTCCTGCCGCTATGGAAAAGTAACGTGGAACATCGCTCGTTTACTACAGCGATTCATTATTGCCCGTTCCCGACCTGGTGCTCGCCGAACAGCGCAGTCATAAATCGGCTCTGCAGTCGATTTGCCTTTTTGCCCCCTCAGTCTTGTAGCGCGTGTCTGTCGGCGCGGAAAAGCGGGTTGGGAAAAAAATCCCATAAAATGTAAATGAATCTTTTCCCTGTTTTGTGTTCCCTCCTTACGATTGTTTTTGACATTAATCAAATGCCAGTACACATGTACCTACCGATCGGGCTAGCCACCCATTTGAACTGCTGCTATCTTGATGGAAAATCTTCACCTTCGATAATCAAATAATTTTCTCTCTCTCTCTCTCTCTCTCTCTCTCTGTCTGATTTGTTTTCCTTTTTCGCACCCAAAGCTACTCAAACTAATGAGAGTAATACATCAAAACAGCACTTCCGGACAAGGGCGCACCCACCCCACCCCGGGGGCGTTAATTTTGAAAGAGATTTGTCATCCAGATTAGCACTGTCACGGTCAGCGACAGGCCCGCAAAACCTGCAACATTAAACCGATCCGTCCGGCGCGGTTGCTCGGAAAAACCTTCCGAGGTGACTTTGCAAGCCTGCAACCTGGCCTGGAAAACAAACGACCGTCGCAATGGTTTCATCCGTGCCCGAAAAAGGTTGTTAAATCTTTCGTGTGAAAAATGGATGTCATTATGCTCTTCGTTGCTTCGCTGTCGGGTGAGTCCGGGGTAACCCTTAAGTTAACGCTTCCATTTTTATGATCCACTTCTTGTAGCTTTTTTCGCTGCCCCTCTCGCTATCCAGTTGCTCGCCAGACATCATGAATTTATTTCCCAAGATAAACACCAGACTGTGGTGGGGCTAGAGAGGCAACGAAAAAAGGGAAGCATAAAATGTATCACGTTGCATTGGCAAAAAAAAAAAGAGCTCGGAAGGTCTGCTCGAACTCGAACAGCAAATAACAACACAGCAAAGATCCTTTCATCGGTTTGTTTAATATTTTCGTTCATTTTCACAAACTAACTGCGCAAGAAAGCTCTATGAGGTCGAGCGAGCCCGGCAGCAGTAACTTTGCCTTCGGGAATCCCGTCCCAAATCGGTCGTCTGTAAATATACAGGCATATATTGAAAAGTTTCATCAGATCACCGGAGAGAAGGAAGTGTAGATAAGGTGTCCTTAAGCGCGCCACAAACAGCCACAGCAACAAAAGCTTCCGGAGAAGGCTCATGCTTTCCAAGACTTCGGTCTTCGGATGCAAACTATCAAGCGCCGTGCTGGCGGATGATGGGATGGGCCTGTACCTTTTTGGGGCGGCTTGTAATATCCCACTATCCCCCCCGCCCCCTATGGTAACATTTCCGCTCGAGCTAACTTTCGAAGCCATGCTTCCGAACCCATTAGGGTGAGGCTGCTCAGAATTGCGAGAACGTCGGCAACAAGTTCGACAAGTTTTCACCTTGCGCAAGTGGGCAAACCACCCCCAGCCCAGCATTACAGTTGCTGCCTGTGCTTGGATGGCCTGGTACTCGGGACAGGAACATTGAGACAACTTCCCATATTAGCTCGACACTGCACTTGAAGTGGACTTTTCTTCTGCGGAAAGTCGTTCGCAGTGTAATCATTATCTTATTTCCCGGGAAAGTTTTCCCCCGCATCTTACAATGAGCCGCTGCTGGTGAGAAGTAGGCAGACAGTAGCTGGTGAGCGTGTGCAATTGGCAAACGTTTGTTCGAGGTTTTCATTGTGTAATTGGTACTTTATACTTTTTGGAGATGGTATACGGATGTGTATCAGTTTTTTTTACTGAAACAGGAAAGTTTTTATTCGGTTTGTCGTTAAGATTACAAGTCTTGTCCATTCAAAGTACACGATGGCATATCCTCTGCAAGGAAATGTTCAATGTTATACAAATTGTCTAACTTTAGGCGCATATATTCTTCGTCTGAAGAAACTTCAATGCAACCAGATTCTTTTATTTATATTTTTACACAAAAATGTTAAAAGGAGTAATTTAGTTGTGTCAAGCTCTGTAAACCCCTTACAAATCCTCCAATTAATTAAGATCGAATACTTAAAACGTATAATTCATAAACCAATTAGAAATAATTCACCTTACCATACGAGCTACGCATTGTTTATGGCCGTACACTTTCACGAACCAGTTGCTGTTAAATTTCCATCCAAACTTGTAACAGGAAAGCCAAATTTACGTACACCAAAAAAAAAGGAGAAAAACAACTTTACGCTCAATTGCGAAGAAAGAGCTTAAAATTGGACCGAACCGACGTGAGGGAACCCCTGCTGAGAATGGAAAGGAAATAATAAAAAAGGTTATAATCCTCCGTTTTGCTAAAGTTTGTACTAAAGTCGTTCGTGCCTGTTTGAAGTGGTCTCCGTCCGCACGCAGCTCACAACACAGCAGCGACAGAACGAGTCCCACCATACTCCATACAGTTTCCCGGGCGCCGGGCGCACATATTAAACGCTCTACACCGTAGTCTGTGCAGTTTGTTTTTATTTTGCCA
This sequence comes from Anopheles stephensi, assembly GCF_013141755.1. Taxonomy (NCBI): domain Eukaryota; kingdom Metazoa; phylum Arthropoda; class Insecta; order Diptera; family Culicidae; genus Anopheles; species Anopheles stephensi. Next base: position 84,226,245 of record NC_050202.1, on the reverse strand, counting down.
CAACAGCGAATCCACCTGCCCCCCCTGAAGGTGGAGAAAGCTACGGTGGAGGAGGCGAGCGAGCGAGAACGGGAGGAAAATTTTCCCACTTGATATCAAAGCAATCGAGATCATATTTTGCCCCATTTTGTTCATTTTATTACCAACCTCAAAGCCCCCCCAATTGGCTTGGCGAGGAGTTTTCGCGATGGAAATTTTCATTACGCTTTCCCTTTGTACGTTGTAATTTAATGTAAAATGACATTTTGCGGAAGGTTCCGCAAATTTATGAACTATCTTAATTCGATTCAATTGCAGAATGCGGTACGCCTTTGGCAATTCGGTGATTTGATTACGGCAAAAAACCAGCCTCAGAGTCTGCTGCCCTAAAACCCATCAGTGTAAACGCAGTGCAGGGTTGTTCCGTTTATGGAGCTCCTTTTTCTCGAGCGTAGCAAAACAAAAATCTGCAATCGTTTGCAAAAATTTTACGTGTTCGTTTTAAGCCGAAACTTCCCTTGACACATTTCAGGATTACGGCACAACCGACACATTCCGGGGGATTGGCGTGTGCGTCCCGATACCCAAAACCTTGCGTCCCGATGAAACGGTAAAGTTTCGCAATCGAAGCTCAGGTGGGAACCACCGGTAATAACCACTTCCCGAACCGGGCACAAGTTTACCGGGTTTTACAAATGTAAATCCTACATCCATTCCGCGCACCGATTATCTGACAACCCGCCACTGGCGAAGCAATTGCATTTTTAATACGTTTGCCTCGCGTAAGGCATTTCCCTGCGGTCGGTATTATTCAAACTTCCATTTCAAATTCAACTTCCACAAGTCCACGTCAGTCACAAGCTCGCCGAACAACCGTCAATGCGGAGGGATAAGGAATACAAGAGTAAAAAAAAAAGAAAGAAAAAGCTCCATACATACTCCTTCAAAAACTTCTCCCGAAACATTTGCACCGCACAGCGAAACCGTTCGCTACATTTACGAACCCACGTTGGCCGGGGTAGCGGGGCCGGTACAGTTCGGAAGGTGCGCGGCGCGTAGAAAGTGTCAAAAATCCGTCCCAAAACACCTTGCAGCCATTTGCAGTGCGGATGCGGCGTGTGCTAACTTTACGAGCTGAGCGATTTAGCGTTAGCCAAACAGGAGGGAAGGAACTTCTGCACCGTTTTCGGAAAAGGTCAACTGTCGGTTGAAATGGCTGTGAAAGTGTGTGTGTGTGTGTGTATGTGTTCTCGCTAGCGCGTTCGCGGAAGGTGCACTATTATCGTAAAGTTCTATTATAATAGGCGTTCAAAGATTACACCGAGGCGTGTTTAGTAGCACCTTTAGTAAGCATTTCATTCCGGCCAAAACGAGCACGGCAAAATGCGTGAATGTGTGCGGCTTAAGGTAAAAGTGTGCGAAATGCGTCAATTTACATAGGAACATTTACATTTGATTCAGATTTAATGGAGAAAAGAGCGTTTTATATCAAAATAAGGATATTTGGGGCTAGAGTTTGATCCTGAGAATGGGCTTAAAAAAGGTAGAGATGATAGATAATTTAGCTTAATGTAATATTTGATGATTTAAAAAAAAACCTCTTCTTTTTTATACAGGAAGAATCACGCCAAGGAGCCCTGTGATATTAATTGGAAACGATTTTAGAGGCAAATTAAGAGCAAAAGCTCCTATCCATAGCTTTTCTGGCATCTTATATGCCTTGTTGAATACAATGGCTTACTTTATTTTAGATCCCCAAAAGCCCACACCTATCCCTGGGGATAGGCTTGTCCGCGTCCTCTTCAATCTGGCTCTAGAGAGTTCCATTAGAGACTCAGAAATTGATAATATTGATACGCTGATGCCTTATTCTTGATCGATTTGAGGCTCTCCTAAGTAGGTGAAGCTAACCAAAGAAAACGACTTACTTATCAGGCGCTACAACCGCTTTGCGGTCTTGGCCTGCTACAACAATCCTCGATACCGCTCACGGTTCAGCGCCGTTGTCTACCAATCCGTTATCCCGGCCGTGCTGGCGGACGCATCAACGCCATCATTCCATCTCAATTTGGGCTTACCACGCCTCCTCTGTCCGTGTGGACGGCCTAAAAGGACTTTACGGGCTGGGTCGTTCGGTGTCATTCTCATGACGTGACCAGCACACCGGAGCCTGGCGAGGCTAATTCGCTGCACGATAGTGAGATCATCCTACAGCTCGTAGAGCTCGTCATTGTAGCGGCTCCTCCATTGGACAATGGACACACATACGGGGCCAAAAATCCTTCTGAGCATTTTCCTCTCGAACGTGGCTCAGTTTTGGACAGAGTCCATGACTCAGAGGCGTATGTGAGTACTGGGACTATAAATGTTCTGTACAGTCCCAGCTTCGTCCATCGCGACAGGTATTTAGAGTGGAGAAGTTTCCTCAGGCTGTAGTATCACCGGTTGGCAAAACGACAAACGGCACTAAATCTTGGGTTGAAAATTATCGATGCGAAAACCAAAATGATAGTAGCTTGATAGTAGAAAGATAGCAAATATGTGAGCACACATTTGAAGTAATCCGAAACTTTACCATTACGGTGATCCGTACGGCGATCTTACCATCATACAGCTAATTAGAATCGTCGGGTGGGCTGACCAAGTCGTAAGAATGGCACCAGACGACTCAGGCGCTCAGCTTTTGTTTGTTGCCGTTCTCATTGACAGCGGAAGTGGGTTTAATACACTCATGCTAATACTGGACTAGTTCATGCTAAGATGAAAAGCCCGAATGGGAATTGATACCTCAAATGCCTCAAATTTGATGATGCCTCAAATTCAAGCATAAATCAAGGTGTAATAGTCTTATAGCACCTGTACGTATGCTTCTTCTTCTTGACCTAACGACCAATAAGACCTGCCAATTCTAGCTTACTAGACTTGCTGATACCTCACAGCCGGATAGATAGTCCTTGCTAAAGGAAAGTCTCCTGGAATGGAATTTGCTACCCACTCCAGTTATCACTAGGCCACCCAACGTTCTAGGTGTAAAACGGTTCTAAAATCCCAAATTTTAATATGAGTCGTGGTTCCATTTTGGTTCACAGCGCCTGGAGAAATACTTTATTTTTCTTCAAAATATTTTCATTTGTTGTTCTAAATAATTGTAATTGCGCGTATAACGTTGGAGATGTAAAAAAAAAACAAACATTGCATACTTTCAGGCGCTCACTTCAAATTAAAACTCAAACACGCCCAGGTGAGTGATACACCTTTTAAGCAAACACAACAAAGTGTAACGAGGAATCAAAAATCCATAAAAAGAATTCCGTGCCCACATCCCCACATGCACCGCACTCTCATCAAATACATTTTACATGTTTAATTGTCCGGCGCGCAAAAACTATCTTCCACCCCGTGCTGGTCCCATTTGTTTGCAGTGGTACGGTAAATTTGCTTGCACGAAAGACCCCTTACAACACGTTCTTAGTCCATCCCCATTCACACCTCGTTCTTGGCGCTGCAACACCATTACCGTTCGGTGTCTGTTTATTGGGTGTGTTTACTTGCTGCCCATTTAAACTAAAATCCCTAAAATCAGCTCAACACAGCTTGTTGCTGTTTACTGCTTGCCTGCTGTTCGTGCTGACCGGTGATGCGGTGTGGTTGTGAAGCAAAGAAATATAAGGGGAGGGGAGGGGGGCAAAAACAAAACCGAGACACTTTGCCAAGCCGTGGCCATTACTTCCATTACTTCCTTGCAGCTGTTACATCGCCCGACACATTGTGTGCACTGCAGCGGCCATCCGCCCGATGATGCTGTGCTGCTGCAGCGAAGATACTGCAGTGGATCGTTTTCGTTTCGCCGGGTGGCGAAACTGTACCCACCAGTATTATATGGTTCACTTTCACGGGCCAAAACCGCACCGGTTGCACCGTGCAAATACAGTACGGTAGCGCAAACGGAAAACATCAAATATTCAACTCCAGCCAAAACCGGCTCGCCTGGCCAAGGATGCAAAGCGTTCGGGGTTTGCTTTCTTTCCGCGTCTCCCTTAACAAGGTGATCTAAATTCGTGAATCCCACCAGCGATAAGAACGACGTCACTTAAAATACGAATGGGGTTTTTTTTTTTTTTTGTTGCGTCTTCGTCCCTTGGCCAATGCATTTTTAGCGGTTGCTGATGAAACATCAATCCTGCCCGAGCACGAATTCCTTTGTACTTTGGCGGGCCCCGATGTCCGCCCTGGACGGACGGAAACGTCGTGGTCAGGATGGTTTTGCAATAAAACAAGGCTAAGTCCTTCGGACCGTTCCATTCTTTTCCGTAGCTGCTGCTTCTGCTGCTGCTGCTCGTCATAAATTATGCTATTTTACATTACGAGGCGAACATCGTCGTTTTATCGCTTTCGCTTCAGCAACGGAAACCCTGGTCAAAGGGCGCGGAGGTTGGGAAGTCACGAAGGTCAAGAAGCAGGAGGTACGAAAACGAGATGAATAAATTGCACTAAAAATACAAAGGACTGGCGAGTGTGTGTGTGTGTGTGTGTGGGACAGCATTCTTTGTCTTTAGGGACGATGCCAAATAATGCCATGAAATAATAGTAAAAAACCAGCCGAGGACACCGAGCAACACATCTCCATTGGACGCGGCACATTGGAACATTCTTCACAGGGCACAGGGAGTAACGAGGCGTCCGTCGGTTATCCACCACTCTTCGCCTCGTTATCGAGACCGCGTCCTGGAGCAGCAACCGTAACCACGAGACCACGAGAAATTCTCCACAAAATCTCACAACTTTCCTACACCCGGGAGAAACAACAGTGGCCGTCCGACTAGCAGCCTGCCACCGATCAACCGGTCTGTCGGTCGGTCGGTGCCGTTGATGATGATATTAATGGTGGTGCTGATGACAGCGATAGCACCAAGTGTGGTTGTTGCTTCGGCAAACTTCCAGTACGCGCCCCAACAACAACAACAACAACAACAGCAACCACAAAAAAACCCCCCGACTCTTGTGCTTCGTGTTGATTTTTGGCCTCGCCAGTGCTATTGTGTCTAAAACTTACCATATTTTCTCCGAGTCTTCCGAGGGAGGACAGGCCGCAGCCAGCGTCGATATGCACGAAAGCTCGACGCAAATTGGTTGAGATAAAGAAAAATGGACGTTATTGCCTCTGCCTGCTGAACAGACTCGAATTTGTAGATGGATGGTGCTTCAGGGAGTGTGACGAGCGATAGCAAGTTTTCGATCACTTACTTTTTAAGGACAGCTTTTAATAAGGAAGCTAGCTTCCACGCACTATATGTCGATGATTGGAGAAAAAAAGGTCTAAATATCTGGTTGCGTTTTCGACTCAAAACAGTAATCTGACAGTGTGCCTCGAGCAGTTGTACTTCCACGCCATTCGAGCAGCTGCTAGTGCTCGATCTTTACCAGTATACACCCCCGGTTGATTTCTTTCTAAAGCAATCGTACGGAAACAGACATAAAGAACGCTTTTATTTAGATATTAAGGCTCTCCAAAGTTCTCGGGAGGGGCTTCCAGAGATCGACCAGTTTGCGATTTGCCCAAGGGCACGATCCCGTGCCTAGCGCGCCCGTTCTGATTGTGAGTATGGGGAACATTGCGTTACGCGCATAGAACGTCGGCAAAGAAATTACCATATCTACTATCTCGTGGGCGGAAATTACAGAGCAATACTTGGGATGCGGGTTTTTATTGTTCTTTGTGATAAGATTTCTTTTTTCGTGGGGGGAGATTTTCCCGTTTCGCCAGTGATGAAGCAAAGTTGCGTTAAGCAGAAAAGTTGGATCAAATAGGACAGTGGATAGCGGACATCCAGGGTTCAAATCTCGACAGTTTCTACGCTTCAAGAGTTAAGGACTGTTACAATACTTATTTAATGGCTTACACGAAGATATCACCCAGGTTATTGAGGATTTAAATCTACGCAATCAGAAATTGCTTGATAAAACCTCTCAAGACTGTGTTTAAGAAACAGCGCTTAAATCCTTAGAACCTTCCTTAGAATGCTTCCACCTAATAAGACCTAACTTTACACCACCAACTGTAAGACTTTTCGGGCAGAAAAACTTTCAGACCGTTTCCGCTTGTCTACCACAAGAACATTCCCATCCATTCGTTCGACGCTCTTTTGACCTACCAACATCTCGATTTGCTACTAAAATATGTTAATTCGTGCCTGGAATTGGCCTGCAGCGCACGGATGGAAATGATCAGTCAATCTGCATACCATTCCGGGCTGCTTCAGCCGCGTTCTGTTCCGGTTGAGCGTAAGCCCCCTTGTGTGGAATCAACTGGTGGAAAGCTACGCCACCGTTCAGTCGTGAAATTGTGACCGAATTCGGCACAAGCGCCGCTCAGCATGGGCGACAAAATTGATTGACGAACCATGAAATGACTTTCGACGCATTCGATTGTAAAGCGCTGGATGTGTGTAGCCATATACATACAAGAGGTGCCAACTTAGGGACGCAATCAGCCATCAGGAAGAACAAGTGATGCCTTCCAAAGTGCCTAATGAACCGTTAATAAACTTACGGCTAGTTTGCGTAAGCACTAGCCGAATCCTAATTATAATCTGATTTTCCAATCACCAACTGTCTCTGACTCCACGCGATGCTCTGGGATGGAGTCAAAATCAATCAGTCTTGAACAGACTCCTTATCAGATAACAGACTTCCCCTTGAAACGCACCACACTTAATGATCTCACCCCCAACGCATCCCAACTGGTAACACTTTCGGTTGATAATAGTGATTACTTAATCGATATTTATAGCATCCAATTTCTTCTCGCATCTCGCTGTATGGGGCAGCAAGACATCATAAGAGCTCCTTCAACAACTCGCACAATTTGATAGAGCGAAAGTAGGAGAGAGAGAGAGAGTATGGGTAGAAGAGTTTTGTTATTTTTAGCCCCAGCAATACACCGACGCCAATCGCTTTCTTTGCCGTCCTTCTTCGGCGAGTGTTTTTTTTCTAAGACCTGACCAGCACTTCTTCCAGCACTTCGCAGCGCAGCATTCTAGCACTTCGCACGAGTAAACTTTCTTTAGTGGTTTTCAGCTTGCGTGTGTGTGTGCCAGATGGTGAAGAAGAAGGTCTGTTTTATGTTTTCCTTTCACTTCTTCACTCCGCCACTCCAACTCCCTCCCCCTGTTTGGGCAACTACATCAACCGCCCTCTGCTAGTAGTAGTTCATTCTCGTTGGCTCGTTGACGCGCGTTACGATAAAGTGAACGCGGCCCGGTTTGGTTTTTTTTTATATCGCTCTTTTACAGCACTCGTTCACTTCGGCACCACCATGGTGGAAAGCGAAAACGGGCAAAAGGATAGCTACGCTTCTTGAAGTCAGTGCCGGCTGGACGAAAGCCCTACCATCGCCGGCCATAGTCTCCGAGAGGTCAAAGTGAAACATGTGTTCCGCTTTGCGGAGAATGAATGCTTGTCGTTTTTTTTTTTGTTCGTTTCCTTACTTTCTTTTAGAAGTTTTGCAACAACCGGAACTAATCCACACATACACAAACCACACCACGTGGAAAAAAAGCCAGCCGGGTCCAGTGATCATCACATGGCAAAGCCCAACGCCTGATGTCCTTTGTGGGAAGAAAATTTATTCTATCGATGCTCTCTCTCTCTCTCTCTGTCTTTCGCTCCCAGTGGCCCCAAATGTTATCCAATTTGCTTGAGCCAAGTCATTCTTCGCGAGCTTTTGTTGGCAGCGCCCAGTGCAAGGAAGGGGATGACTTTCCGGAAATTATTTCTTTGTCCCAGCTTCAACACTATCGTCACCATCAATCCAGCGTGGTAAAAAGTAAGCAATGTCGACCAGCTGTCCTGTAGGTTCACTTCAATTTTTCAATCTATTCTTGTGCAAGCTCTCGGCTGTTATTTGTTAACTGTTCTGCACTGTTGCCGTCCACTTGAGATATATGTTTCCGGGTTTTCAAATCGATCGCTGTTCCGTGCTGACACACAACGCGGCAACTGCATGGATGACACTTCCCAGTATGTATGTATCCCGCTGGGGGCATTGCAGCACGGCTACTCACGACCTCTCGGCAAGGTTATTTCTTTGTCGGAGATGTTTCGACACAACACCCACCGTACGAGATGTGGACCCCGCGTCAAGTGAAGTTCCTGGACACGTGATGGAGTCGTTAGGTCGTAGTAGATGTTTCACTTTATTCTCGACTTTTCTCGTCCGTATCCTCCAAGGACAACAAAAAAAAGTTCTTGCTGTACGGCAAAAAAAACCCACAACCTAAATTCATTAGATCCCTAATAGCATTACAACCGCACCGAGCAAGAACCTTCATCAAGACTCCCTTTTATCTTGTCCGAATCCATTAATTAGTGCCTTATCGCACAGGGTTAGGGCAATCAAACAGAAAAACCACTCCCGTCGACGACGGTGCTGCTTCATCTCGGTCGCGCCGAGTCCGAGTTCCGTGGTCCGGGGGATACGGGTCCAAAGTAACCAATCGATACTCGCACGAGCAGAAATGTTCAAATGGCACGCTGAGCTTCTGTGGCCAAGCGCAACAAGGCACTTCTGGTGGATTGTCCCAACCTCCACCATTCGCTCTTCAAGGCTCGTGGTCGGGTTCGTCCGTCCATCAGGCACACACACGCATACAGCACCGGATAGCGCACGCGATACGCAAATGAGCGCAGTAATCACGCACGCGACTCGCCATCAACAATGTAGGAACCGGGAGGTTCTAGGTAAAATCGATGCTAACTTCCGTATCGACCCTTTTGCGTTCCCGACTGCCCGCAGAAGGGAAGCAATGGGAAATGAATCGATTTTTCCTTCTGGTTCATTTATGCCGCCGAGGTGAGTGGAACCTTCGGACAAATGGAGAACCTCGAGAAGGGAAGCGCAAATAGTCCGTAGAACGTGGTGGGCACGTTCACTTTCTTCCCGCAGCGTTCGGTTCGTAAGGGCGTGGGTCATCGTGCAAAGCCAAACAAAAAACGCTCAACGACAACGGCTATTACAACACCAACTCTCCTACGACAAAAAAAAAACAGTGAAGCACATTCGCTTTAAGCTATTATTGTTTAGACGTAACGCTTTTCTTGCGCCGGGAAGGCTGATGCTTCATCCCAAACGCTCCTACCGGAACACAGTAACAATCCGATTTTCCCCCATGCTTGGTGGCCTAATTAATTTCCCTCCTCTTTTTTTTGCCAAATGACCAAGTTTTCAAGCATTTCGTGCGAGACCCGGTACGGTACGGGGCCATCATTAAATTTGTTGCTCCCGAACCGCTGATGTCCGTAGCAATGTGCCGGTTTGGTCAATATTTGCACTTCATTTGTTCGACGGTAAGCGGATCGCGATCTCTTCCACCCTCTCTCCTCGACACTCTTTTTCAGCCTGTCCCTGTGAGCACAATTAATTGACTAAATGTGAAAAAATGGGTGGACAATTGGACCAGCGAAACGATTATTCTATCAATTCTAGGTACGCATCGCAATGGTATAAAATTATCATTCTAAATTCGACTGTGAACCCTGTCTCGGGACAATAATTGCTAAAATAAAGCTACAATTAATCAAACGGATTATTAAGATTAAAAAATAAGCGAGATGGGAACAAAAAGCAGTCGAATCTTCTCTCTGGTCAGGGTTCCGGCTTCCGACTTCCCCACTTGGGGTCGGTACCGATTTTCTCTCTGAAGCAGCGTCTTGGTTGACGCATCGCCATTCATAATTCTCGTCAGAATTTCGCCTTTGTATGGAGAAGCTCCCAGCTAAGCTTTCTCTCCCTCTGTGCGCACAACAGTGTGTGACTCACGATTCGATAAGGACATCCAGACGCCACGGGGTGGGCCATCAACACCGCTCGTGCTCACGTCCGTCCTTTTTCCTTCTGTAGGTGTGGGGATTCCCCCGTATGGCTACCGCGCGCCTCTTCCACAGCTTGGGAGGCTGTTGTTGAGGCACGCACGCTCATACGGGTCCATCCTCCTCTCTAAGACAAAGTTGATTATCGGGTAACTTCAGACCGTAAACCATGAGAGACGGCAGACTGCCATCAAACGCACAATTCTTTCTTCTATATATGGTGCGTTTGGTGCGTTTTAACTCTAGCGATACATAACTAGGGTCTAAAAATAGCTTCCATTCCTAACGCTTACAGAGACCCTTGTCCTGGCGAGATGAGATCCGCTCGAGTCCTCTTCGCTCTTTCGCACTGATTCCCTTTGCGTGCGCGTGCGACAGTGACTACCGATTAGGCAGCATTAGGGAAGGGGGAACGCCTTATACGCAGTTCGCTTTGTGCTGTGTTTCGCCGGCTAAGCTACCCTGATAGGGTGAAGCGACCGACCGCTTTGATGATTCGGCGGGGCTCTCGAATCAGCAAAACAGCTGGCTGAGCGACTCGCGCGACTCTGTGATTTGTTCTACGCAGTACGGTAGCGCGTTCAAGATGGGGTCCGCTCAGAATATGTTTACACAAATCGGGTTATAACATTTGTTGCTGGTGAAGTTAGAGCTCTTACCTTGTGAATTGTTGTACACCTTCAGCAGTTAACGATCCTTCAAGCTGCGCCAGGGTAAGCTTTAAAGGCCCACCGCTATGACCCTAATCGGTTGTGGCGATCGTACATCTGTGTGTGTGAGTGTGGCAGTAGCAAGAACGAAACCTCTACCCTGCTGATTAAACATTCATACTCGGCCTCGTGTCACTCGCCCACCTCTAATGGCCCTAGCTTGTCCCGCTCCCTACTCTCTGCAAGGCCCTTTCCACCACAATGCCCGTATTGTCGATCGATGCCGTATCGTCGAGTTTCCTGTTTTTCTTCTTTGGACAGGCAAAAAATTCACCAACTTTTATCCTTCATAAAAACCTCACACCCCTCGCGCACACACACACACCTTGACTTACACAATTGGAAGTAACTTTCACGTACGGCCGTGTGCCCACTTGTGGCTAGAACTAGCGGGACAAAGAGGGAAAATTATTTTATTTTCCAACCCCTGTCACACTTCCTGTTGCTTTGCACTCTTGTAGCCACCGAAACGAAAACAAAACAAATATCCACATTCATTTGTTATTCACACACGCACGCACACGCACATCTACCCGTTGCTCTAGCTACCGGTCACGAACTGGCCGAGACGGTGCACTACAGTACAGTCCACCAGGGCACTAAGGTTTCCCGCCGAGAACGCGCACCAACTGGGGCACCAAACTACAACACACCAGCTGCTCGGTGCGAGTGGAAAATCGCAACTACTACCGCACACCATCATCAGCTGTGGGCTTTTTCCCCGTTGTGCAGTGCGGCGGTTCGGGACATCCGTCGGAAAAGTCGTCGGCTTCGGGAAAACTCGTGCCAAGCGGAGAAATTCCAGCTGTTTCGTATGGTGAGGGCGAACGGCTGCACTACACTCCGGTGTACATCGCTCGGGTTCGTGTTTGTTTTGACAGTTCAGCACACGCACACAAGCGCGCGCGCTCACGTAGTGGAAATGTGAAGTGCGAAAAATACATCTAGTCGGCATTTTCCGGCAGGTGATACACACAACCGCGCTGAAGGGAGAGAGCAAAAACCACACACACACACACGCACGCACATCATGTAACGTGTTCCTTGGTGCGAAAAATGATCACCAACGCGACACGGCGGACGGGTTTGGCACAGTGCCTCTGTTTACTTGATGCGACATTGATGAATGTGTCACTTCCTCCGACCTTTGCAACACCATGATCCCTGCTAATGAGAGGGAAATATTGTTTCTCAAAATAAAATAAAAAGAAAGCCGATTTTAACTTTGTTTTTCCACGAACCATGCACCAATCACCCAGCGTTACAACATGCGGCATTACGACGGATCGCATGCGCCAGGACCACGTTCTTGGTCTTGCTGGTGCTGCTGCTGTAATCATGCTCCGTGTTTCATTTCAAACACGCACGCCACACCAACAGACTCCAAATGTCATCGGGCAAGGCCACGTTGCACCGTAGTTTCTCATTTTGCTTTCACCCGCTTTGGTCTGCGCTTACGGCATCGGGCAAATCTCGGCATCTCGGCTAAGCCAAATAAACTGCGCACCGTTACCGGGGCGTTTTGTTTACAGTAAAACAGTCTCTTTATTTCGTTTAAATTCTATCTAACCCGATGCGTGGACGGCAACTCTTTCATAGGAAGAGAGGGCGGAGGACGGAGGTGATGGCAGCCGAAGCGCGATGTGGGATGATCGTCCCGTCGGGCCCCGGTGAGATACTAAGATGACTAGAAAAAAAGGGAGGGGGGGGAGGGGGAGGGGTGGAAATGACCCAGCGCGGCCAGAGGAGTGTTTTAGCGAATTTCGTTGGCCCAGTGCTCTTTCACCATGTCGGCTGCTTTCTCGCCGATCATGAACACCACCGCGTTGGTGTGCGAGGCCGGGATGGTGGGTATGATCGAAGCATCGACCACACGCAAACCCTGTATGCCGTACACCTGCAGCTGTGCATTGACGACCGCTTCCGGATCGGTGGCTGGTCCCATCTTACACGTACCACACTGTAGATACGCACAAAACGAGTTACTTTAAAGAAGGCTCCCCTTACAATGGACAGCACCTACCTGATGCTGTAACGTGCTGCCGATCCTTCTGATGGCACACTCCCAGTACTCGTCGCTCCGGAACCGATGCCCCTCACAGCCATAGAACGGTGTGCTGTGCAGCCGTGCCCCAACACCGCGGAAGCTGCGCGATTCGATCAGATCCACGGTCAGCTTAACGCCTTCCCGCAACACCACCAAGTCGTCATAATCGGCGTAGAAGTTCCCCTCCATCCGGGGCCAATGGAACGGGTTGGCGCTTTTCAGCATGATCCGTCCACGGCTCTTGGGACGCATCAGGATCGGAGACACAGAGAACGCGTGCTTGCCGAGGATCGAACCGTACGTGTTGTGATAGAACTCGTCCGTTATTCCGATCGTGGCACGCAACGTTCCGGACTCATCGTTGTTGTAGGCACCCGTGCCCATCACCAGCTCAATGTCCGGATAGTCTGACGCTGTGAGAAGAGAGACAAGAGAGTATAGTCGGCGCGCCACAAAGTCCACACGGAACACCGCACTTACGTGTGAAGCTGATGTTCGTCTTTACGAAGGCGACACCTTCGGCACCTCCGGGCGATGTGAATGGGCCACGTCCGTGAAGCATGTACTCTAGAATGTACCGTGGGGAACGCATATCACGCTCCCGTACCGTGACCGGTTCATTGACTGGAAAGACAAGCCCGGGCAGGTTGAGATGATCCTGCAGGTTATACCCGACCGGAAGATCTTGCACCACCGGAACGCCCACCTCGTTCAGATGATCTTTCGGGCCCACTCCGGACAGCATCAGCAGCTGTGGGGAAGCAATAGCACCGGCCGCCAAGATCACTTCCTTCCGTGCACGGATCACGTACCGTCGCTTGCGCTTGATGAACTCCACACCGTACGCGAGCTTCGTTACCGGGTCGATCAGTATTTTGGTCACCCGGGAGTGCATGGAAATGTCCAAATTTGGTCGTCGAGCGGCCGGCACAAGGTAAGCCTTCGCCGCACTACACCGCCGTCCTCTGCGCATTGTGGCCTGCGCCTTGCCGAACCCGAGTTGAATCTCACCATTAGGATCGGTCTCCATGTAGCCCAGATCTCGCCCGGCTTCGATGAACCGTCTCAGTAGTGGTGTCTCAAACGCTGACTCTTCCACGTCTACCGGACCAGCCGTGGAACGGTACGGTGAGTTCCGCAGTTCGGGGATTTGTACACGTTCCGACTTCTTGAAGTAGTGCAGCACATCACGAAAGCCCCACCCAGGGTTGCCTGCCTGCTCCCAACCGTCGTAATCCTTCCGATGTCCGCGTGTATAGATGAGGAAGTTTATGAGGCTCGTACCACCGAGGCCACGTCCCTTAGGCCAATTGCACACGCCTCCCTTCAGCCCCAGGCAGGCACCCTTCATTGGATCCGCTTTGTAGCCCCAGTTGTACCCTGCAAGTGGAAGGTTGCTGGCATTAACAATCTCTTCAACCCACTGCCCACTTGCCCATTGAAGGGTTTCCCCCTGTTCACGGAAAGCTCCCGTTCAGTGAAGCTTCCACGGAGCGCTACAACTGCACCCCGTGCGCTTGCGCACTGCATGCGCATGACGCGTTCAACCCCTATGAAAACCAACCCCTTTCTCTTTGCTTGCGTATGAAAGAGATGCACCTGATGCGTGCCGCGCACAGTTCCACGAATGACTGCGTTAAGGGAAGGGGAACTTATTTTTAGAAACAGCGCTCGTCAGTTTACATATCGCTAGAAGCAAAACGGTCGGCGAGCGGCATAAATACAAGCTCGAGCACCCAACGCTGCAGAGTAGTCTGCTGTTCTCATGGTAGAAAGGGGGGAGTTACCTTACAACTCACAAACATATAGCGGTACATGTCGTATTAACTATATAAAAACCTGTTATCATCGATAAACAGTCTATAAATTCTCTTCCCGAAGAGACAACAACTCCAAACCGAAAAAATTGAACGAAACTCCAAAACAGCTCGCATCTTAACTGCGCGGTCCTGAATGGAAAAAAGAATACAAATGCCTAACCAAACAAACGCGTATGGCTGGTATATAATTTCAAGTAATAAGTTCGTTACGAGAAAAAATCTATGACCAGAGGATAGATGTGACTACTTTTTTATACAAAATATTGCAACCCTTTCCCCTAATGGCTGGCTTCTCGCTTGCTTTCTTACACTGTATTTACTATTTTAGTTTGTAAATTGATTCCGTGGATGTTCATCTATACGTAAACCTGAATAATGTTATTGGGAACACGTGGTATAGCAGCATCTCTAGCTGCAACTCTATCAATCTATTACAAATCTTTTACAATCCTGAAGGGCAAGGGACTGAACAAGCTTCTTACTGTCTGAAATCTGTTGGGCTTCACCGACAACAAAGCCCCATGTATGGTGAAACCCTTCGGATATTTGGGCCCTTGATAGACAAAACCTCTTGAATAGGAAAAGCTCTATCTATACACCTTTAAAACCTTCCAGCAGCATTTAACCAGAGCTCTGCTAGTCTTATTTGTAGCACATGAATCTCATCGGGCATGTACGAGGGAGACCGTACGCCCAAAAAGCCTACTTGGCATGGTGAGAGCAGAATATTCCATGTCTTTAAGCGGTGTGTGTGTGAGCACCGGAGATAGAACTTGTTACAGGCAATGGAAGCATTGACTATTGAAACACGTAATTTTAGTACTGGAAGATTAACTTCTCTCCTAAGACAACCCAAACAAGATGCAACATGGCAATCTCAAACATGGCTGCTTGATCTCGTTCCTTGTAATATAAACCGTAATGGTGTGTTCTAGAGTAAGCCTATCTTACAGGGTTTCCGAGAAGAACTAACGATGTGCGAGCCATTTCTGGGCAATGGCTAGGATGAAGTAAACAATTGCCAGGTAGAACAGGCGATCTGTTACCCTTTCTAGACTATGGCCAAGTTGAACTAGACACAGGCTAGGTTGAAGTGGAGGATGGCCAGGTTGAACTGAAATGTCAAATTTGAAACGATTGCTTGCAACGTAGCTTGTATGTAATAATAAAATTATTATTTACTGCGCTTTGAACATGTTTCAATGCTCAAAAAGAAATATTTTTTTATTGTAATGTTGTTTTTGCTTTCCAATATATTTTTTATTTTTCTGTAAAATATGCAAAACAATAGTTAAAAGGATTCGAGTCATTGACTATAAACATAAACTTCAACTGTCATCTTCTGTCAAAAGGCAAAATTTAAACAACAATACAATCGTTTCAAATTTGACATTTCAGTTCAACCTGTCCATCCTCCACTTCAACCTAGCCTGTGTCTAGTTCAACTTGGCCATAGTCCAGAAAGGGTGACAGATCGCCAGTTCTATCTGGCAACTGTATACTTCATCCTAGCCATTGCCCAGAAATGGCTCGCACATCGTTAGTTCTTCTCGGAAACCCTGTATTCCAAGAAGCAAAGCTTTGCTTTGTCTTGGAGAGTCCCTGCTAACCCCTGACCTACTCCATCTTGTGCTAACGATCGCCATAGGCTAAGTACCTGGGCAATCCGCTCACTCTAACCCAAGAGCGATCGTATGGTATCGTATGGGTGTGATCGTTTGTGATCGATAACAGTTTACATGTAATTGTTCTTTGGGAAGATTTAACCATCGCTAGAACTGGATTGAGAAAGGTGAAGCATAAATTATTGAAATCTTATCCATTTCTCGGCGACCTGCCACTCTTCGGGATTAGATAGAAATGATGTGTACAATTAATTCCCCTTATCTTCTTCTCTCTCTAAGGGTTGACTATAATAATCCAACATATAAACTTATCTTATCTCTCTTAGTCCCTCTGATGATTCATCATGATTATCCAACTATCATTAATTAACACTTCTACTAAATTGTGCCTTAATTAATATAAAAGCAGTTAGGAGGAGGTGTGTTTCACATCATACTCTCAATTATCTCTAATACCGAAGAGTGGCAGGTTGCTTTTTGAATTATGTTTTATTGGACCTTGTTTTTTTTTTGTAGATTTATCAACTGAGGGAACTCAATTTAATTAAGGGCTCTTCAGATCAAGCTCAGTAGTGAGAAGAATAATTTCCCTTTTTTCAAAGCGAAACAATCAGCCGCCATCTTACCTGTAATGCTCGTCAGACCCGCGGTCAACGGTACCTCCGTCAGCATGTTACCTTCCTTGCCCGCCTCAAGCAGCAGCACACTCCAGTCTCGCATTTCCGACAGTCGGTTCGCCATGACGGACCCACCCGACCCAGCACCGATGATGATGAAATCGTACTCCTTCCGAAATACGGTCGTGTCCGGTACGCGTGGTGTTCCGTTGTTGAACAGAACGCTCGTTTCGTCGAACAGCGTTTGAAAGAAGGTGTTGTCCATGGCCTGCCCACAGCGCGATGTGACAGCAAGGGCCAGCAGCAGGAACACCATCATCGAGGTGACTGTAGGTGACTGTAGAGCAAAGCGAGAGCCAGCGATGAAGTTTTAACTTTCGATTATCAACTAATCACTAGATATTTTAGAAAAACCGTTAGAACCACCACTAAAACAGTCAGCAGATGGCGTCATCTGCTAGCCATTCGAGCATCTTCCGGCGTGGCTAGCTCTTCCGCTTTCCCAAGCATCAAAATGCTCATATCGATGTAAATCAGGGAAACCGGTGACAAGCTCACATTGACCGTCAGAATGCGTAATGAGGCGAAAATGGGGGAGCGCCAAGGAACCGTAAACAAACCCCCCCCCCCCCCCCCCAAACACTCTGGTGCATCTTAGATTGACGGCAAAAATTTACATCCTAACGATGGTTAAACATTTACGGCGTGTCGCTGCACGCCCCAATATGTCGACCTTACGCTTGACCACCAATTTTAGGGCATTAATATTAAAACCCATTAACCATCTATCAATCGTCCTTGTGGGGCCTGCACGCGAACACCATCCTACTATGCTACGACGCGACTTACTCATCGGCCAGCCTTCTTCAGCAAGCAGATATCAAGGCGAACTGCCCCAAAAAATGGCCCTTCGCCGCCGCCGTCACGTACCGCGTGTAGGCTTGAAGAAGATTAGCACAAACCCCACCCACCTCTACCCAGGGCACAAACCGTTAGAGTTGCAGTGACCTTAAGCGCTTTCCGGTGAGTGTGATCTGTATTCACGGGACAGGATAAAAATACACAAACACACAGTTTTGCCTAAGGCATCTTCCATGTGGATGCTAATTTTTAGTCGATACCCCATAAAATAAGATTGTGCTTTTGACCTGGTTAAGGCCTCTTAAAAGAAAAAATGGACACAACGACATTTCACAATATTGCCAGCAAAACAATGTCCGATTTAGGTGTCTTTTGCTCAAGAAAATTGCAATAAAGTTATTTTTAAAAGTAAAAACTGCATGAAAAGTTGTTTTTATCAAAAAGAAAATGATAACAAATTAATTTACATATCGAAATTCAACTATTCTTCACGATCGCCAGCTGTTTAAAAGAGCAGAAAGAAGAAAGGAAAAGAGAGAAAGAGAATACACGCTTCTTTTCTCTCGCGAAAGTGCAAGTGAGAGTATAAAGAAGGTCAGTTCTCTCGCTCTATCAGAATTATCCATCGCTAGAAGTAAAACCGGCTGCAAGTCTCTCACACGTCACGATCTGGATTTCGAATCCCAACTCATGTCTAACTTTTTTTTCCTACCCAGCTTCAAATCCAAAGCAAGTCAGCCCAAAAATTAAAATTCATGAATAATTTCTCACCACTTTCATCCCAGAAATCCCAAAATCGATCAAGATATTCGCTACCAGGTCATCGCAACCAATCCACCTTGAACCTTGAATATTTTATAATAGATTCGCATAGCGGTTAATGGCTATTATCAAACATGCTCTTCTCGCTTCGTTGCGGACGCGCTTGTTATATAAACATCTTTTTTATTTTCGAAACTTATTTTGACACAAATAAAACGAAAGTGCTGGACGAACGGTTTTTCAGGCCCAATGTCGTCACCGATGAATAATTTATGCGATTTAATATTAACACTTTTCTGTTTACGTTGACGGATTGGTATATTAGTAGTAACAATTTTCCAATTAGAAGATTTTATTGCCTTTTAGGCAGTGTATACGATGAGTTTTTAATTGATCGGTTATCGGGTCTAAGTTTGCTTGTGGACGCTAATTGAATTTACCAACACACATCGAGGAACGGTTACCACCTCTGCCACCCGGGTCAAAACCCCGTATAGCCGTGTGTCCTCCTCCCATCCCCCTTCTCACCTCTCAGACAGGGGTGAAGGAAATGAATCATTGCTAGCCAGTTTGACAGCGCTCCGGCCTTGACCGTCACACCGTTACCGGCGTTACGCCTCAAGATGACGAGGCAGTTCTCACTGCATGTGAATGGTGCGAATTTTTTCTGAGTTGCATTTTTTGGCAAGTGTCGGAACGATTCGGTATCGATTGAATTATTGAAGCCTATTAGAACTGTCTTGTTTGTCTGTCTTGAAACACCACCAATGATTTCCCCCAATTAAACGTCCTTTTTGACTTCACTGGGTAGACAGACCCGATTTACATAAGCTTAGCTCTAATAACGGATCAGAATAAATGGGGGATTTTGCGTCACACGCCGCTAATAACCCGCCGGCTAATCATTGCGCCTACCAATCCGTTGTCTTTACCTCCCCCCCCCCAAAGGACATACCCACCCCCGGGGGGAATGACTCTCGCGCATTAAGATGTCGCCATAATCATCATAATGCCTGTCACCTCTCCGTCACCGGGCTTACACTCTCACGCTCGTACGCTCGTACGCATAAATTATACAGACCAACACAGGCACCCGGTGGTACAGAGGCTCCCAACGAATGTCCTCCCCATACCAGTCTAATTATCGGTGGCCCGTGCTAGATCGGTGAACGAAATTATTATCCACGTCAGTATCAGGGTAGGTAGGTTTCCTTCTAGACGTGTGGTTTCCGAGTGGTGGTGCCTGCGAGATCGATTGGGCTCGATTATAAAACGAACCACGCATAGCTAATGTAGGATGTGTTAGCAAACAATCCCAGCCACAGAAGGCTGGCGGTGAAGCTTGATTAGAACTAATTTTGCTTTAATTGTACGTTTCCCGAACACGGCGACGGCGACAGTTAAACGCTTCTACACGCATCGTCCAAAAATAAGCAAACTGTTGCCGGGCGACGGTTTAAATGCGATTGATTCCGTTTTACGTCAAATCGTGGCTTGCTCGATTGCTGACGTCCTGCCAAGAAACGGGGTTTTATCGCGCGAAATATCTCACCTTCAGTTTTTTGGGGGATGATTCTACACCGACTAAGAAAACAATAAAATAAAATCCCACAAAAGTCGGTTTAATCTGCGTCAGTAGTGTTCGAATACCACCAGCGTTCGTTCCTCCTCCAGTCATCTGTTACGTTCTTGATTATGGTCAAGCTTGCCATTCGAAAAACATGGCGAGAAACCTGTTTTCTGGAACCTTTGCCAGACTTTTGCTTCGGAACTCACACGGAACAGTGTCAGGTGAAATGGAAATTGGAATTTGGACAGGTTCTGTTGCTAAATAAATGTAAATTGAGCTTCAGCTGCCACCCGTCCCGTCTGCAGGTGCGTCCAAAGTCTGAATTGACGTAAAAAAAGTTTGGCTGGAAAGTTCCTTCGGCTTTTTAGTTTGATGTTTGCCTGTTGGAAAGTTCTGGACCACAAGCGACACCTCATGATCTACTAAGAGACTCTGAAGGTCTAGTAGATGTCACTCCTAACCTACAAACCCATTACACAAAATGGATGTCTTCTAGCACAGGATGTCCAAACAAATAAATTATTACTAATTCTTTCCCCCTAACAGCTCTTGAGTTGCGTCATCTGTTCACTGATACTGATAGTTCCACTCCATCACACCATTCGCCACTAAAAGTGAGACTAGCGAGATCCTGCCCTACCGATCGCTCGCAGGCACGATCAACGATTAGCTCTAATGAATCGCGGACACCGAGCACACCGATGTCCCTGCGGCAATATTTTATTGAATGAATGTACCACCAGAAAAACACCAGGCGTCTGTGAGCGAGTTTCATTTTTTTCCCCTATAATAGAAAACCTGACCGGAACCTTGCCCTTCATTCGTTTGATAAACATCTTCGGAATGTCCGACTCCGAATGTACGACGGTTGTTCTACCACATAATGCATCACCGACGAAGGTGGACGCATCGAAAAAGCAACGACTTTTGATCTGTCCCTTCGTGACCTTCGCCTTGGCTTTGTCACGTAGCTCCGCCACACGATCGCCGGAAAGGACGTCTTGGGCGGTCATCGGGCACAGAAACACAAAAACACCACCGGTGATGCATCACGGTAGGGTAATCGAGGCACATTTGTCACTATTTGCACTACACTACGCACCAACAGTCTCTGTCCGTGGGCTGTGAAGGCTGTACACACCGCGCTGGAACCTGTTTGCCCCGCTAGGTCCAGCTGGGGCCCGGTGGGAAAATGCGTTTCCTGCATTAGCAATGCGTTACATGCATGCATGTTAGAAGCTTCTACAAGCAGCTACGCCAACACGGAATGCATTTAGATGCGGCGCATGACCACTCCAACCAAGCATTGGATGTTGTTGTGATGTTGTGGATCGTTTGAATTTTGATCGAGCAAGTGGAGACGGCACAAACCAGCCCGGTCACCTTGATCGTCTCGGGATGATTAATCTTCCTCGCTAAGCGCACACCCTGTTTTGCGGACTTTGTCTAGCCGTTACAACTAACAAAAAGCTCGTAAACGCACCACCCCGAAAAGCCGAAAAGCCACCAAAGGTCGTCAACGGTAGTTGCGCGCGGGTTTGACCATGTGGTATGACCTGCTTAGCCAGTGGGACGTCACCATAAATCACAACCCAACTGATGGGGACAATTCCGATTGACAGAGAATCATCACCACTATTATAAGGGAGGGCCAACTTTCTGTGTCGGTCTGCCTGTGTGGGAATATTGTCAGACATCTTTTTTGGCATTTTTCTGTCGCTGCTGCTGCTGCTGCTGCTGCCTTCCCATATACATTCCGAATCGGAAACCAGTTCAGAAAAATAACACGCCAGTTGCCAGCGGACAGATTCAAGGTGAGCAACCCTCCATACCCCGATCGGTATATGCAAAAAAACCCCCTGGAGGAATTAAAGTTTGCACCACGATATTCTAGGTCGACGTGATGTCAGTGAATCGGAGCAAACCGGGTGAGAGTATAACGGCGAAAAGTGAAATAGCTCGGACTTTCTGGGCTGACTGCAAACCCTCGTACAACACAACCAAAACAAGCTCAAGGTAAACCGATGCAGTCAATTATGATGCACATTCCGTTTGTCTGTTTGCGAGACGACACACAGCACTGCAGTTCAGGTGAATGCTCGTCTCGTCTGCTTTGCACGTGTACGTATTCCAAGTGAAGGTGCTCCAAATGAGCCCAACTCCTGCCAGAGTGTTCTTCAGCCTTGAGAAGATAGTAGGAAAAAGAGATCGATCGCAACATCATCTGGTGATGGGAGTCATCACGCCTTTCCAATGTCTGGCACCTCCAAAACAACCGATTATATGTAAATGCTGCTCCACTTCATCGATTTCAGCTGACATTACATTGTATACGAACAACCTCAGTCCTCGGTCCAAACCGATCTCGAACGATCGTTAACTGACTCCAGCGAAAGCAAACATACACAGACAGAGGGAAACCGAGGTCTCTAGCATATCTCTACCAAATATCGCAAGTTCATCTCGGACTCGAGTCGGGCTGCGGGGGTCCGGTAACCTTCAAAAGCCGGTGCGCCAAAATTGGCACACAAATGCACACACACACGGCCCGTTTCCGGCAGGCTGTCTCTCGGTTCGGCTGTTGTTTGTCTGCGTCCACTTCCTCACATACATTAGACCCACACACTGACTGGCCGCGGTTTCTTTTGCTTAATGACAGGGCTAATGGAATAACAACAGTGACTCGCCAGACCCCCCCCCCCCCCCTGAGGGGAATTGATAATTAGAATTCGTGCAAATAATCGCCCGCTAAAATCGATCGCTTATGTCACTCATGTTTGCCCAATTATTAAGGCTCCAATTAAGGGAGAACTGAGGTTTTTTTCCGTTGTATCAGTTTTGGAGGTTCTAATTGAATTATTGTTTTTAAAGACAACACCACTTAGTTTAAGACACCAACATGTGCCTCGCCGATGTTTATTCTCCACCTCCAGCAGAGTGACCACTTAACACACACACAATATCACTTAACAATTCAAGCAGCTTCAAATGTTTCCACCTTTTGGGGGTTAATGAAAACTCCCCAGCAAACGGTTAAGTAAGAGCTCCATAGCGGTCCACCAATGGCTACTTTATCACACACTTTACGCCACCATTTCTTCAAGATGGCTCTCGCGCCGAGATGCTCGACAATGTCGGCCGATTCACATCGATGGATGTCGCAGCATAAATTTTGACTCCCGACCATCCGGCCGTTACGACAGCTGGCCGTTACCCCTTTCGGGCTGGCATTGTCTGGCGTAGTGCGGGCCAAACTGCAACCCGTTCAAGGTTAAATGGGTCCGGCACGTGTGTGAGGCCGAGGACCAACCGTTTGTTGCTGTTGTTGCCGTTGAATGGCATGCAGCAATGAGAGTTACATTTGAAGAAAGGTAAACAGTGTCACTGGACACCTGATGCGAGGTGAATAATTTGCATCCACCAACAGTACGAGTACGCGGAGGCCCACCGTGTTGACTCATGGGGCGCGAGATGAGCTAGGGACATCTTCAAACGGAGATTCAACAATAGCGCCGCTGATTGCAATTGACTCCTTCACCGATTGATTCACTTTGCAAGGGTTCAATATGATCGGGGACGGTTTTTTAAATACATTATGAACTACAAACGTACACCGCACTTCAGTGACATTCGATCGTACTTGAAGCTGATCGTATTATATAATCGAGAATCGGAATCGGATGCAAAAATTAGCACCCAATTAGCACATTGTGCTCCCGGGACGCAATCGGCCGCCCATCCGTTCTATCCAGAATGTGTGACGTTGCGTCAAAACCACGCTACCTCCAATCCGATCCGCAAACACGCGACGGTTCGGTGGTGCAAAAATAGTACAAGGTTTCAATTTCGTTCTACATCTGCTGGAGCAATATACCTAGAAAGGAGTTAAAAAAACGCCGAATCAAACAACAGACCAACTTTTCCAAACACTTGATACAATTCTCGCAACCACTTTTACTTCACAGCAAACACTTGCTTAGCAGGTTACTACACAATTTAAAAAAAACGAATCGCAACCATCGGCCAGCAATCGGTCAGTGGATAAGGTTGCGTGCGGTCGGCACCAGTGCCACTGCGCCCTAAACCCTTTGTCAAGGCCTAATGTTCTTCGCCTTTACGCTTGGTAGAACACGGCTTGGGCGTGTTTGCCTGAACGAGGAAACACGGATAGACACAGGCTAGCCTACAAACAAGGCCGCAAGGAAAGTGGGCTTGTTCTGGAACCAAGTAGAACTGGCGTTAAGATCCTTAAACTATTTTTACACCTTCATTTCGCACTTTCCGTACCATTTTTACAGCAATTTTTTTTGTAAGGTTTGTGATGCTGTTGTTTATCTTTCCGCAGTATAATGTTAATCACTTTTTCTTTCAACTTTTCACTGACACAATACACACACACACATACGTAAACTCTTATCAATTTACGCGAAAAATGTAACCAATCATTTCACAGCGCACTCATCACACGCCACGGCGTTCTTCACATTTGCTTTCGCGAATAAAAGCGGTTGTAAAAAAAAAAATCTTCTCCAATTAGAGTCACCACTTTCCTGCACGATTAAAAATCTTTCTCAAGAAAATGATCACAACTGCTGTTTGGTTGCTCCAGCTACCGCTACCGATCGGTCAAGACCGATCCGACAAAAGGTCCTGTTCACGGCGCACCGCTATCACTAAATGGCGCTCGCAGATTTCGCTGCCCAGTAACGCACCGGTTCCGCGTGGTTGTCGTCGGCGGGCACGCGCGATCGTCGCTACCTGGTGGCGATTGTTGCAGAGCGATCGTTCAGCGCAGCGTCGTCGACGGTTACGCGATACGCGCCGATTGAACGTAGGCAGGGGTTTGGCAGCAACCGGTTGTGTTTGGCTGGATGCTACTTAAAACTCGCCACTTCATCATTCGCTTTATCAGCCACCGATTTAAAAAACTTAATCGCTGACTTTGATAGAAATAAAGGGCTTGAACTGTGTTATTATATTAGAAGATAAATATACTAACTAAAAAAAGTATTAAAATTCAACTAATCTAATTAGAATAACGCAAGAACTTAAAATTAATACTGAAACATGAGAGAACCGAAGGAGCGAATACTAAAAATTTGACTAATAGTAGTTTAAAATTTAAGCAGTAGTTAAGTAGTTTAAGAGTAGCCCGGTGACGGCTTCACAAAACTGGGATGGATTGCAAATCCCATCCGGGCCGCCCCTTCGCAGTGAAGACTTACTTTCCAACTACGCAGTATCAATAAGTCTAGCAAGACAGAAATAGCAGGCCATGACTATGAAGAAAGTCTGATGTCTGATGTCCGTAAACGCCCCAAGGTTAGAACTAAAAGCTGCTACAACTCTAAACAGACTAAGAAGCCATCCACAAAGGAATTTCTATAACTGTTTTAAACCGTTGAAGCGTATTTCACATAAAATTACTTCACTTCCTCGTTAGTAACTCTAGAAGCCTTTGAGCATCATCAAAAGAGTTCCCTGCTCTAGTCCCTGCTACTTGACAAACCCTGCATTAAGCTACTGCGCGGGAAACCACTACATGTTGCGCTACATGCTCGCTCCACTCAGCGCGATGTTGCTCCATCTGATACGCACACTCTGCAACACACTCGATCTGCGTCGCGATGAGTATATATCCTGGAAGGAAAAGCATGCAGTAACCACGCACAAACCATCGAACGTTGGACGCAGGGCGTCGGTGCGTGACGGGCTGGCGCTTTGCTCAGTATGCAGCAATAACCATCTCAATTAGCACATCAAGGCTAGCCACCACCAGCCTCGCCGGCTTGATGGTTAATCACATTTTTTTCTTGTATCACTACTCACAATAAGCAGCCAAACACAGGGACAGGGTCACCAGCGATTCCCTTATCCGCGATATGACGCGAAATTCACGCGGAAAACATTTGAACCAATGAAACTGGCAGCGTTGTGCAAAAAAAAACCAAATCCATTCCACAATCAATTGTTTGCTGTGAGATAGTTTAGTGATTGTAACGATCAAGTTAAGTGCCGGCTTATTACACTCTAATTTTGCTCCATTAGCGCACCAAGATCGTAACGACCGACGGCATCTATTCACTGCATTCTAACACAGATGGCTTCATTTTGTGCCAATCTCGTCACAAAAAGCTTTGTGATGGTAACGCCGCTAACCACCCCGATGGTGAGATGCTGCACTGCAATCGGTTCACGCTCGAAAGTAGAGCTCGACTCACTAATGCAATTATGACCGACTGACCCCGCCATTCATAAGCAACCGATCGTTAGGCGGAAGGTTGAAGACTAGACACCGGTGGATCGCTCGCAGGAATTGGATGATAAGCGGTCAGCGAGGATCGCAAGGAAAAGGCCCATTGACAACAGCCTGCAGCAGCAGCAGCAGCAGCAGCAGCAGAGCTCGACTGATTTCACCCACACGTTCATTCATTGCGTTACGCGTTACGCAATTGGCGAGGATTTCATGAGACCGGCGGCTTTGTTTGGTCGCAAGTTGTGGTTAAATTAACGCGTCACGTGTCGGTGCGTTTGACAAAATATGCTTTCCTTTCGTCGATATTATTGTACAGTGTTCGATAAAGATTCGACCATAATTTCAACACCCAGAGCAGTATAAGGCGTTGAATAAATAACGAGCCTTAACAATCCGGCGTTACACAATATATTCCACTGAATAGAATAATACCGGTAGCCTCGTCGTTTCGATCGATCAGCTGTCACCAAATAAAACCGATCCTTCTTCCCTGGGCCGATCACACACACACACACCCAAAAAAGGGCTACCGTAAACAAAAGTACAGCCAGCAATGGATGCATCTCATGCTGATGCGTCCCACTTTACACCGGCGGGCGGGTGTGTGTATCGATAATTTGTCATTCGTTTTAAAATTGATACCAAAATTGGGCATCGACCGAGTTACCGTTACTGTTTATTTTGCAAGCAAGTGACATAATTTTCTTATCGCACTATCGTGCCGCTAAGATGAAAGATCGCCAGCAAAAAGAGCTGATGCAAAAAAGGTGAGATTGAAGATGCATACGATCGCAGAACCGAACATGGGTTAAAGGGCTACAGGTATAGGGATCGTTTTTCTTACCCCGTCATCTTCACCTTGTAACGGCTTCTCTTCTGACAATTAACCGTCTTTTTTTTGAATTCCATCTTGCATGGACGATCATATGCAGGCTGAGCTGCATCGTACAACACCTCAAGGATAACTTGATCACCATATGCACACCGTTCAAGTTGCAGAAGAAAACGGTTCCCCCTCTCGAAACAGTGCAACGGTATTCTCGCAGTGAATCCGCACCGTAACTGCACTTGATTTTGAGCTCGTCTAGCTCGTTTGTCACGCGATCGTGTCACATGTCGTGATGGGGCTAGGCTTAAGTGAGCGTTAATAGTAGTCATCAGAATCATAGCCATGAGCATATAAAAATCTGCAAACGAACTGCAGCATGATGAACCTTTCGTTTGGTAGGGTCGTTAGCTCATTTGTCTTATGACAAGCCTGATCCAAGGTTCAATTCTTGACTTTGTGGATGCTCACTAGCCTCCGGCTATATCCGGTTTTGTTGGATATAAATAACGCCAAAGACTTTTGCCAAGCAGCAGGTGGTAAGGTAGGTAAGTAGTTAAGGTTTAAGCTCTTAGCAGTGTCAGGTCTTCTTAATGTAGAAGACTTGTCAACTAAACTTCAGATATGGGTGCCTCCGAGAGTCGGATGTCGTGCACTTCAACACGTAGTCTCCTTTCTTTGTTCAAACGCGAGACCCTTAATTTTCTGTGTGTGTGAACCCCAAGCTCGCATCACACCCTCATGGCTTCTCTTCCGCTTTTGCCGAAGGGAGGGGGTGATCGTGTAAATTCCACGGAAGCGCCACACTAACCCCCACATACGAAAACAGACAACTGCCCACAAGACACAAGGGGTGGTATTGTCATACCTACCTACCCAAGATCAACCAAAAAAGTAACTTTTACCAATCGACGCGCGGTATTTTGATATCAATGAAGGCAGGTAGCACGCACCACCACCAAGGCAACAACCGGCAACAGCTCCAAACAACTGATAAACCCGTTCTCCTTTCCCGTGCTGGTGCTGTGTTTTAGTGCCACTTTTTCGGTAAAAAGGCACCAAATAATGACCTCCATTTTCGGTCACATGGCTCGATAACCGGGGTCCCCCACAAACGGGGTTGGGCGGTTCGGAAAATAAGAGAAAGAGAAAAGTTTAATTTTAATCGTTTTCCACCGTACGCGTACATGATCTCGAGCCATTTTGTTTTCAAGGACAGCGTACCGTTACAGCGGGAACGCTTGTTTTACGATTTTATTAAGACATTTTAACTTTCAATACTTTTACTTTTACTTGGACGGAGAAGTGTTCCGCGATTCGGTGTTTTCGATTTCATCATCTATTCTGCTTTATATCACACATGTGGGCGACAGCTAACGATAGGACCCAACTCAGCCCTCATAAAGTCCAGCAAAAATCGATCGACGACACACACAAAATCGGGATTAAAATCGGGACCATCGAAGTGGAGTGTGTTTCGATGCCAAATTTAATTATGTCAAGGCTGTATCTGATTTGCTGACGTTGCTGGTAAGAGAGTGCGAGTCAGCGCCCCAACCGTTCAAGAAGACCGGTCCCAGCCGATCGGTCTGGGAAAAGGAGAGTCGCAGCAACGCAACGGGTTTTTTGACACTAGATGCGCTAAGGAGCGCTGGTGAAGCGAAAAAAAATCACTCATTTTGCGAAAGACAACCCCAAAAGCGAAACCTAATCTTGTACGGGCTCCAGTCCATAAACCAATAAAGCTCCTGCAGTTTCATCATGGCATCATGGTCCTAATGATCTCGATTTAGTGGGACTCGCCTCGATACGGTTCACGCCACGCGCAGGAGGATCCGATAAATTGCCCGATAGATTCCCACCGTGTTTTGTTTCCTTTACTTTCGTTAGCAATATGCTAAAACACGCAAAGAACTGGACATTAGCATTCGTGTCACGCTCCCGGAGCTATAAAGAGTTCAACAAAAAGCGATCGCGACCACCGGTCGTGAAAGAAGCAGCGGTCCCTAAGGTTTATTGACATTTGAGCTTGCAGCTGGCTCGGACTTTTGTCATCTATAAAAATGTCACGTACTTCAGTGACTAGCTTTTCAGTCGATAATTCGCTGATGCCCATGCAAGAATTCAAAATGGTGGAGAGATTCTGAAGCGATTGGCCAGGTGAGAGAACATGAGCAAACGCTTTTGCACTAAACGCTCATTACCGTCGTGGCGTAACCGACGGGGCGAACAACCATGCTCGGAAACAAGCATTGCAAGATGACCGGAGAGGGTCACCGAAACCGAAAGTCGACAAACCGGATCCATTCGATCTTGGAGCGTAGATCGGATACCGGATCGCCGACATTCTCCGCGTGCGGTGCTCACAAACCCTCTAATCGCCATCCGTCGATCGCCGGGCCTATTCTAGCCCCTAATCGTCGGTGTCCGCGTGGCTGAGAACTTGCCCGATGTAGGTCACCACATTCAGTATGGTTACATCCAGCGAACACGCATCGCAATCGCCTTTACGCGATTAGAGGCCGGTTAGCCAAACGTTCCAGCAACACATTGCCGGCCTCTCGGAAGTCTAGTCGGATCGCCCGCTGCTGCTGCTGTCACACGGTCCGTTGCAGCTGTCCGCAAGTGGTGTACAAATATACTGTTTAGCGAGCAACACCGGCCCACCTGAACTTCACCTTCGCAAATGCACGGTAAAGCACGACCGTGTGTATGCAAAATGGTCTGCCGCGAACGGAGCCGGCGATCTCGATCGTGTGTAACTGATCGGTGTCGATTTGAACAATTTGATGCGCATCGTGGCTCCGCATTGATACGCGCAAAACGCGCGTCTAGTACTTGTTGGATACGCTTATGCCCGCCCATCTGTCGCTATTACAGTCGCTTTCGATCAAGAACTGCGATCGAGCCCACCAAATACTGTGCGCCGCGCGCGCTTACAACGATCTGTCACGATCGCGAGGACACCTGAATCGTTGATCGGCGGCTTTCGGCTCTAGCATCCCCGCTCTAACGCTCGCCTAGCTTAACACTCGCGTTGGACGGGCCCAGAGTTTGGATGACTTTTGATAGAGCACACGTTATCCCACCACGGTCGAAAACGGTTTCTTAACGGACTTCAATGGATAGGCCGCCTGCAATGGACGTTTTGGATTAGTTGCATTTCGTTTCTTGCCGCGAATGGTAGTTTTTCGCGTCGAACTGGTCGATCTTGATCCTCGCATCTGTTTGACGTGCGCAACGTGTACCTATCGACGTACGTGTTCATGAGACGAGTGCAGTGCTGTTTGTGTGTTTAGAACCTACGAGGACACTCATCATCTGTCGGTGGAACGTAAGTGCTTTCAAGGTGCAAACCTGCACCATTGTGCATTGGTTAAACACATCGAGCGTGCGTAGAACTCTAGCATGTGTGAAACAGTGTGTAACACATTAGTTCTAATGATAACTATTATTTACAATTTAGAAAAATAGTCTAAAGTGCTTCAACCTTCTTCTACTACTAGTTCACTGAAACAAACATGGCGATGCTCGGAAAGGTCACGCTAAGCTAAGCGTTTAGCCAAGAACTATAATTTAAAACTCAAAATCACAACAACAAAAAAGCTTAAGTTGATGGATTCCTAAGTCGACACTAAGCGAGCGCTCCCATAATTAACCAGAACAACAACCCGCATCAGAGCCATTCGAAACAGACTGAATTCTGAGCGGGATTGAATTGCGTGACACACGTAAGGACACGGCTAGTTTGACATTTCGTCTGGAGTACGGAATTCATTCCAATGAAGAATCAGAAGGTTACTCTATACACCTAACACACGAGAACATCACATTAGATGTCAGTCAGCAGAAATTCGTCCGGTATCGTAAAGACGCGGACGTGATCTTCAATTTACCACACCTCACAATATCCTGCTTTAAAGCCATACAAAGCTAACAAAAGTTCAGCATGCAGTTGGAATTGGCGCTGTTCGGCTTTTTTTTTTCTTGACGTCCGTCTGTGATTGTTTCCTTATTGCGTTGCGCAATTGCCACCATGTCCGTCTCTGCACATTCGTACAAATCGATCATTCCGACTTTGACGTTTGCTGAGGCCTCTTTGTTTCATGCAGACACACACACACACACACAGTGCTATGAAAAACCTTGCTCACCAATTGCTTGCTATGGATCGATTACCTGCTATGTCCTCCAACGGAAAAAAAACCCTGCACAATCGATCAGCAGATGGAAGCCCTGTGTTATGAGGCATCGAAATTAGCATTAGGATAAACACAACAAAAAAACAAAACTGCACATCTTCTTACCTTCGATTGCTGGTGATCATTAAGATATCAACTTCAGCTCTACCGTTCTCCTCCTCTCCACAGATGGCACGACCGGCGACAGTCGGCACGCGATGGCTCCGTCCACTGCTAATGGCGTCGCTGCTCACGCTTGCTGCTCCCGTGCACGGTCAGCAATCGATCATCTTGGAGACGCTGTTCGATCAGCTAAGCTTGCTGATGCGCACGGGCCCCAATGCATCCGTGCCGATACCGGAGACGAAGCAGATTCGAAAGGAGTACGACTTTGTCGTCATTGGCGCTGGTTCGGGCGGATCCGTCATGGCCAACCGTTTGAGCGAAGTTCCCGAGTGGAGTGTGCTGCTGCTGGAGGTCGGCAAGGAGGAGAACATGGTGTCGAACGTTCCGCTGACGGCGGGATTGACCACTGCTACAGGTACGGCCTTCTTGATTAGACATCTCGTGGGATGCTTGCTCGTCTTGAACTTATGTTTTATAATTATAGGCTACAGCTGGGGATACCGGTCGGATCCGATGCGTAATGCTTGCAAGGGTCTGGAGCAGGGTGTCTGCTACTGGCCCAAAGGACGCGGGCTCGGTGGCACGAGTTTGATCAACTTCCTGCTGTACGGACGCGGACATTGGCGTGACTACGACGAGTGGGAACAGGCGGGAAACTACGGTTGGGGATATCAAAAAGTTCGCAAGTACTTCGAGAAGGCGGAGAAAATCAAGGGGAAGCCTGACAACCCTCACGGCTACCTGCACATAGAGGAGAGCTCGTTCGAAACACCGATGCTGAGGCGGTACATCGAGGCTGGCAAAAGCTTTGGCTATCGAAACATAAATCCGAACGATCCGGTGCAGCTTGGGTTCTACAAGGCACAGGCCACGATGATTAATGGCGAGCGGTGTAGTGCGGCCCGTGCCTACTTGAAGCCGGTCGGCTATCGGCCGAACCTGGACATTTCGACCCACTCGTGGGCTACCAAGATTTTGATCGATCCCACCACGAAGACGGCGTATGGAGTGGAGTTCACCAAGAACAAGCGTGTCTACACGGTTCGCGTACGGAAGGAGGTAATTCTGGCGGCTGGTGCGATTGCCTCACCTCAGCTTCTGATGCTTTCCGGTGTGGGACCGCGCGAACATCTCGAACAGCTAGACATCCCGGTAATCAAGGATCTTCGGGTGGGCTACAACCTGCAAGATCACCAAACTCTCTCCGGGTTGGTGTTTACCATCAACCAACCGGTAAGCATCCGGGAGCGGGATATGCGACGGCCGGTTAACTTCCTCAACTACCTGGTTGCACGACGCGGTCCATTCACCGTACCCGGTGGGGCAGAAGGCATTGCCTTTGTGAAGACCAACAATTCTCGCTCGCCGGACGACTATCCCGACGTGGAGCTAGTGCTTGGTACGGGTGCCGTAAACAACGACGAGTCCGGCGCACTACGCTACACATTCGGTATGACGAAAGAGTTCTACGAACGCTCGTTTGGACCGGCTCGTGGGCAGCACGCGTTTGGCATTGCACCTGTACTGATGCGCCCCAAGAGTCGTGGACGTGTGTGGTTGAAGAGCCGCAACCCGTACCGGTGGCCACACATGGAAGGGAACTTTTTCGATCATCCGGACGATCTGGCCACGATGGTGGAAGGTATCAAGATGGCGGTACGGATCGGTGAGTCGGAAAGCTTCGCTTCGTACGGAGCGCATCTGCTCAGCACACCGTTCTACGGCTGTGAGAAGTACCGTTTCCGATCGGACGAATATTGGCGCTGCTGTTTGCGTGAGGTTGGCGCCAGTATTCAGCATCAGTCCGGTACGTGCAAGATGGGCCCGGCCAGCGATCCAGACGCGGTGGTTGATCCGGAACTGCGGGTGCACGGTGTTGGCGGGTTGCGTGTGGTGGATGCTTCCATCTTCCCGGTCATACCGTCGGCGCACACGAATGGCGTCGTTATCATGGTCGGTGAAAAGGCGGCCGACATGGTGAAGGACTATTGGCTTAATCAAATTCCGTAGAAGAAAAGAGATAGCGAGCGAGAGAGAGAGAGAGAGAGAGAGATGCTACGCGTTTTAAGGACGCCAATCCAACTAGTCATACTGGGTTTTAGAATATTTTGTTAGTTTAAAGATGTACAAAGTTATACCAAATAATGTTTAAATAAAAAGTTTTTTACATGCTAAATATTTTTCTTAATTTGAACCAATCATTTAACGTTGATTTGCTCATGGCTTTTTCTAAACCAAATAAAGTATATTGTGATTAGTTTAGACAAGCATGAAGTTTGACCCAGAGGAGCAAACCATAGCAGTTCGGACGCCATTGCCACGACAAGGGTTAACGAGAAAGCTCTCCGCGGAACCTTACAAATGTCGCACGTTCAAAGCGATCCGACGTTTGTTCTTTTCTTTTCCATTCAGATATTGAGCTAGAAAATTTATCTTTTCCGTACGTTACTTTATAACATTGTAATCACTTACCTCGTATTAACTTTTTTTTCTCATTAATCCACAGGTTTTTCTCACTTTTTATAAAACATCCTCGGGTTGTTGTTGCTTTACTCTTTTCTCTTACTCCCCAAAACATGGCCTGTCGTTGGAGAGTGAAAAAAAAAACTTGATTTTCATCTATTTCTGCATTCCTTACTTACTTTAAATAGTTAAATATAAATACCACTTGGAGTTTGCTTCACGTTTGCTCACGCCCTTTTCCTCTCAAACTGCTCGTACGAGCGAATGCGATTTCGTTCTTCAATTTTGTGGGCTGAATTTCATTCAACCGCGCTTTCGCATACTGGAAATGCGTACACACATTGTTGTGATCATCGTCGGGGTTTTTTTTTTTTTTTTGCTGCCTAATCGTTCATAAATATGATTGAGATTTGTCTGGCCAATAATAGCGCACACGCAGCACGCTCTAACAGCAGTCTAACGTACCGATCATTACGATCCTAAATTGTTACCGCGCGCGCGCTCTCTCATGCATGTTAAGAATATTATTTGCTTTACGTAAATGTCCATAATGTTTCAGGCTTAATGTGTGTATCTATCGCTCTATCTCTTACTACTGCATTGTCCGCTATTTCGTTAGGGAAAAATTTATAATTTAAATTGAAAATATGATATAAAAAAAAACTTAAGTGGCAGCGGATTCTGGGGGGGAAAAAATGTGCGCAAATTCTAACAACTGCTACAGCTAAAAGGAAAAAGGAAAAGTTCAAACTCATAATCACATTCATTAAATATCATCAGCAACGAAATATGTTCTGTTCTAATCACTGAGAATTTGGAACGGGGAATTAGGTAGCAATTCCTTGATTGTGTTACACATTCTATCTCACTGAGAAGATTGGTTTTACTTTTCCTATCACTTCACATCGATTCTATCGAATTCTAAAACACAAAGCAACGCTAACAGCGGACAACTCAAATGGCAGCAATACAAGCCCACTCCATCTAATATAGGGGTTTGCGTACAAATTCAGCAATAGCTTCTTCCAGTACAGTATGCTTACGTCTCACGATAAATTGATTGCTTATTGAAATAGTGGCATAGCACTATGTTACAGTGATAAATCGGGCTTCGCGAATTGTCTCAGCCTTCACTTTGTGTCAGTTCTACAGTCCGTTTCTCGTTCGTGCACTCGTTCACCAACAAGACTTTCGCCCGATTAAATAGCGTTCACATATAGATAAGTGTGGTTTGCTACACACTACAATGATGACAAATTAATGAAAAGGTTAGTGGCTGCTTGTTTTTGTTCGCAGTAAATTAAAAAAAAATCGTCCCTCTCTCTTACGTTGGGGGAGAATTGTGAAATAAAAAAAAGCTAATCTAATTTATCTTAATATTTAAACCGTGTTGAGGGTGTGTGTGGCCAACAAAAACCTAACAAACTATAAGTTGTTCAACAGCCAACTAACGGTTCAGCTTGTGGCGCTTTTAATTCCGTGCGAAACTACTCCGGAACCGGTCGATCCGCGGTACCGGAACCGATGGAGAAGGTAGGGGTGGTGGTGGTGGCGGTTCACTTTTGCACCGTCACCGGTACCGTCGGTAAACGTTTGTTCTGTGTGCTGTAGAAATGCGAACGGAGCGATTCATTTTCCGGGTTCGCCATGACCGAATCAATGAAGGCGTTTGTTTCCTCCTGCAGCTGGGCCAGCCGGAGCTGCAGCTCCTGGTTGCGCCGGATCAGTTTCACCGTTTTCAGCGCTATATCGAATAGTCCTTTGTGATTGTTCGGGTGGTGAGGTACGTTCTGGTGGTGGTGATGCAGCGGGTGGTGCGGCTGATAGGATCGCGATCCGGACAGTACGGCGTACGCGGACGACACGCTGCTATCCTCGCGGAATCCATCATCATCAAAGTCGGACATGCTGTACGAGTTACACCTGCCAAACGACACACGAAGTTAGTACCGGGGTGGATGACAAATAAGGATGTAGCAGCACAAACTTACCGACAGCTGATGATGCTTCCCAGTGGTGAGAAATCAAAGTTTCTGTCATCCATCGAGCTGGAACAACCGCTGGAGGAAACGCTCATCGAACGGCGGCTGCGTAACCGCGGCCCGGATATGCTTCCGTCCTCCGTATCGATGCTGTCCTGATGATCGCTGGTCTCGGGACTGGTTTCACAGCCAATGCCGGTACTGTTGTTGCTGATACTGCTGCTACTGTTGCAACCGAACTCCATCGAGGAGAAGGTCGAAGAGTTGGTTGTGTCGTCCATCTGGTGTTCCACGATGCGACTTACGATGGGCGGCGTTACTACCGACGACCTCAGGCTACTGCACCTGTCGTACGGCGTTCGGCAACGAACGGATGATTTGTATGATGATTGCTTTTGAATTTTACCCACTGTAAGTAGAAGAGAATAGTTGAACATCAATATATCGTCATTGTGGAGTACGTTAATCTCATTAAAAGTGGATAAGTTCATTTAATCAGAGTCCATGATCCATGGACCGAACTTAACTCCAGAATACTTGCACGAAAATTGAACAGGAAATTTGTCCAATAAATCGTGCATTCTGTGGCAGCCTCTTCTAACTTTTATCGCACATATAGGCCTTTATACTGTCTGCCTACATGAGCAAAGATTGGAAAGAGTAGTAGCAATCTTAAGTAGCGTTGTCTACTTTCGCACAGTATGTTCAATGTGAGCGATATGAAGCCCTTTTAATCAGAATATCTAATTACTTCTTTAATTGCATCTTCTCAAATGAGAATTCCCCAAGCATCTTCCCATGAAGTCACTACTGTCTAGACTTCCAACAAAGTGGCAAAAACCCTCACGTTGTGAAAACTGACTCAGAACCCACTTGAACTGTCGTTCGGTGATATGAACCGAGACCCACCAGTATAACGCAGTGCACGTAACTTCGAAAATCCCACACGACAACAATTTTTTAGGCTTAAATCATATCGCGCATCGCGCATCAGAATAATGACTAGAACTCATTCTGTGACTAGAACTGTCCGTTATTGCCATTCGTCATGCAAAAACAAAAAAACGTTGTTCAGTTGGAACGCGATTTAAATAAATACAACCACCGCCCCCGCTCCTACACCGAACAGTCCCCTCCGCTGCGCTCTGTTTGAGCTGCGTTCTGGAGCAGAGCCGGTAATAAATAGCCAACAACAGCAAAGAAGCCGAAGGGACCGAAAGAGCACTTCACGCCCGCACCTTCTCGCGCACTGTGACCGCCGGCCAGGCAAGATCACGTTCTGGGCCACTGGAGTGAAGTCAACAAGCTGGACGCGATCTGTTCGATGTGCGTTCGAGCATTCTCTGTTGCCATCAGCAAATTCCCTCCGCTGCCAAAGTGTGACTGCGTTGTGGCACAGACGAACGATACTCTCTCGCATCGTGAAGTGTTTCGAAGCCATCTGAAACACGCAGACGTAACCTCCAACTCGAACAAAAGTAAGAATGCGTCGGGGAAGCAAAGATCGCAACCGTTTGATAAAGAACCTAATCCGAAAAGCATCCTCCAACTAGCCAAGTCCACGTCTTAAAGAGCTAGATTAGCGCTGCCTCTGTATCCAGGTGTGTCCACCTGGCAACACCTGGCCTCCTGCCTGTCCTTAATTACCTCTCCAAATAGTTGCCCAACAACCCGGTGGGGCCATTCACCCGTAAACTCGTCTCCTCTCGCATACTCTCGGGTAATAGTTTAAACCACTCGCCGATTGTTTGCACGACCCTCCACATCAGACTTATTGGAATGCCTCCTTAGCCTGTTAATCATCAACGCGGAAGGCGATACACCGGTCTGAGAGTCTGAGGTGCGCCACCGCACATTGCACGGCCCGCACGTCGGAGAAAAGGGCAGACGGTTTTGTAAAACCCATCCGGCACACAACGTGCACCGAGCCGCTCAGCGCACGTTTTTACACTCGCGCGTCCCAGGCCTGGTGTCCGCGGCCACGTGGATGCAACCGATGTCGAAGAGCGGGAGAAAAACGGTTCTGCCTGGCCGGTGGTGCTTAGTGGAACTACTTCACCTCTTTGAGGGTGGCATCCAACGGATGGAGCAGGTTGGAAGCAGGAAGTCACACATAGCCGTCTTTACGACACTTTACGTCAGCCGGGTTCGCTTTGTGGTGAGCGAACCGGGCGACACACGAGAGCGTAAGTATAGTGCACAGTACTCACACACATGCCGTGACACGGACTCCCGGGCCCGATGGCAGCGCAGCCGACGCTAAAAACCACGTGTTCGGCCACTAGCACGCGTGAGGTGCAACACTTTCGCACGGACAAACACACGACAACGCCTGCCGTTAGCAACCGGGTCCCCGCTGACGTCGATCTATTATGTTCCTGCATCCGTTTTGGCAACACTCAACAGACCACAACGCCTGTAACTAGCCATGTGCCATGTTTCCGTTCTAGCTTCATCAGCTGCAATGAAATTGATACATTATTTATTCAACCCTGTTCGGGGTGTGTGTGTGTGTGTTATTGTTTTCCTTCTTTCTACCGGCATTTCATTACCATCGGATTTCTCTTATGATTCTAGAGTCCTCCACGGTGTCGGTTTTATCTCTCGCTCTCTCACAACGCTTTTGTTCACGAGGCCTAGCGCGAGCTGTTTGGGTCACGTGTCCGCTTTGTTCCACGGCCATGCACAACAGCGCTTTTCACTGCCGTGGGGCGCACAGGAGCTCACTCGTCCAGCCTCCTGTGACCAGGTCGTCTGATGTTTGTGAGTGGGAAGCTGTTTTGACGACGTTAGAGGGGGAGGCGGGAGTGGGGTGGGGGGGGAGTGTGACAGGATGCCTCCATGGAGCTAATAAGAGGAGGCGATAATGCAATCTTAGCCGGCGACTTACTGTGTTGGTTTATTACGTTTACTGCGCTGCTGTCTATACAGCTCACGTAATACAGTGTAGCTTAATGGGGATGTTTTCATTTCATTTTTTTATGTTAAGAAAGTTAAAACCTTTTTTTTAATTTTAAGGAATTAACATGGGAACTCTAATTCGTAATATCAGCTTCAATAAGTGCAACTTTTAATTGCACCAATACGGATCGCACAAACAGTGAGGCCGGTAAAGTACGGATCA
Organism: Anopheles stephensi; assembly: GCF_013141755.1. Classification (NCBI taxonomy): domain Eukaryota; kingdom Metazoa; phylum Arthropoda; class Insecta; order Diptera; family Culicidae; genus Anopheles; species Anopheles stephensi. Next base: position 84,187,429 of record NC_050202.1, on the reverse strand, counting down.
TCTACGCACCAGGTTTTGGGTTCAAATCTCGAATAGAGAAGGCGTGATTCCTCTTTCAAATGGAAGGACTTTTTCTTCATCATCAGATAATTAAACTGCGTGTTGTTTGGATAAGTGCCACAAGAGATATGTTTTTCGTAGCTCTTTAAATTAATATTATTCATGAAAAACATCACAATATTTATCGCAAATCTGTTTCAGATAGCAAATGACTATCGACCCCTTCCCCAATCACTCCTTTTAACGCGTTTTGCGTCAAACAAAACGACTCTTTAGTTTGACGTCATTTCGGTCGAACCATTTCTACGGCGGATGGATACACTCACTCGGTCCATAGCCGTAGCCAGCCTGTCCCCCGGAAGTGAGAGCGTGCGATGACGAAGATCTTTGTGGTCGCCCCTAGTACAGAAAAACACGTCGTTTAATATCACCCTACCATCGATACATTTTTAAAACCACACGTTCGCCGTACGTCACGTGTGCTAGCAAGTGATCGGATGTCTTGACCGAATACAGACCACCGTCCGGTCGTGCAGGATGACGACCGAGGAGGAGTAGTAACGGCTCAGCCCCAATCGTAACCGATGGATGATGATGAAATGTGTTGGAGTCGTTTTTAAACTGACACATGTCAGCTGGTTTGGACGTGTCCTCAAAAACAAAAACCAATCCGCCACACCTTTCGACCCAACGATTATGGGATAGGATTAAAGAAAACTTCAGACCTAAACCAGTGAAGAAATTGAATCCAAGCTGAATTACGTTTATATAACGTGCTCAGTGTCGTCGATCGAGGCGGCATCCTTCCATTCCTCCGCGATCCCCGTCACCAGTTCTCGAGTTCGCAACAGCTCAACAACGAGCGTGCATCGCAATCGCAGTTGGGAGAACTTTTACTTTCATTCCCACAGCCAGTGCTGCTGCTGCTGCTGGCGACTGATGAATCTCTCCAACGGTCGCTGCTGCAGCCGCTTTCAATGGAAACAAACCACACCAACAATCGAGTGCCGGGCCGGGTTGCAGTTTGGCCTTATGCATTCGCAATGCATCGAGTGCGGAATACGCCATTGCGCGCCTCTCGCTCTAGCTTAAACGTAATGCAAAAACAAGCAAACGGAAACGCACTCTCAGTGACGAGAGAGCACGTTGACTGCAGCGGCCGACGCGCATGGTTGGCGCGCGCAGTAACACACCACAGTACAGCACTTGCCCATACACGTGACGAGTGCACCATGAAACGGCGACGACCACAAATCGCACAGGCCTCCGCACACACACACAGTTGGCACCCCTTCCATGTGGCCAACGGGCGGACACACCGTGTGTTTGAGCATACCCCGGAGAGCAAAAAAGAAATCGACGGCAAGTCGCGATATTTAGACCTGAGATCCCAACGCTTGTTCCAGAGATCTCATCTCTCCTTCCCGTTCATCTCGTGTTTGTAGAGCTTCGATCGCGGGAGCCGAGGGTTTCGCATATGCATCCGCTCGAGAGCCTAGCCCAGCTAGCGATCATCACCGTATCGTATTAAACTCGATCGAGAGATTTCCCCCCACGGAGGCGTCCGTTTCATTTCAAATTGACGTTTCATCTCGTTTGCGCATTGACCTACCCCAACCGAGTGATCGGGCCTCCGCCAGTTATAAGAGCCTGCGAACTACACGCGGAACTATTAATCTGTCACTCACGCACAGCTGGTGAGCGAAGTGGTACACGATTGATTCATCCGATCCCCGATTGGCCATCATCACGCGGTCCACGTGCTTGTTCGATCACTTGCAATGCGCGCGCGACCGATCCTCATCACGTGGCGACTTCGTGGCTTTTCCGCCCCACGGTACTTATCGCTTATTACACATCTAGTAAAAACACTTTTTCTTTTTGCCCTTACCATAGTTTATCACGGAGAAGTTGGCAACAGCTAGCGGAATGCCGGTGGTTTGCGTTGGTGGTGTCGCCGCCGGTGACATCGGTGGTGATTCGCTCCGGGATTCCAACGGGGATAACGAGTCTAGCAAGCGATCTTTATCGGAGTCTTCACCACCGGTTGCCAATGCTTTAGCCATAGAAAGTGGCATTGTTACTGCGCTGTTGATGCTGCTGCTGTTGCTGGTGGATGTCGTCCGACAATGGCCAACGTATTCCGGTGTCAGATAAGGTGCGAGGATTCACTAAAAGCAAGAAGGGAAACACGCTAATTAGAACCGTTTTCTTTGAAGATATGTGAGATGTTGCATGTTCGATCTTTAACACCGAGGTTAACCAGTGGTATAACAAACAATGAGAAAACGGTCGTAGATTAAAAATGCTTTCAAAACGAGGGGAAAAAAATCATGTTTTCCTCTCCTCAGGAGCCCCGACCTCCTCTATCAGTAATGCTTTATCGCACTTTTTTGAAGAAGCTTTTCTTTTTCTACTATTTGCAAACACAGACAATGCCAGATAATACACTTTCCCACTGTGAGGCGCTGGTGGCCGCCTAAAAATAGAGAAATAAATTCGAAACGAAAAACACTTCCAACTCTTTGTTATCAGTGTAAAGAGGACAAAAATAACAACATGTCAAAATAGTGACACTGGATGAGGATGTACACCTAAAAGTACTCACATTACCCATCGACACGGACCCGCCATGTGACGATAGTGAGAAGGTGGTTTTAATTTTATTGGTTTGCTCCTACGTCAGCTCTCGCGCCCAGGAAAGACATCTGTACGAAAAAGGAAAACCTAAACTCGGCAAAAACCCGCAGCAAGCACATGGGCCATGTTTGGATTGCTGATAGACGAAAACAGGCCGGCATGAATGAAAACAGACAACAAAATAAATGTGTTGCTTGCTCGAATCTACGAGTTTAATTGTTCAAGATTATTGTAATGGCCTCTTGAATTATCTTCATGATTTTTTAGCGATTATTTTTGGTGTGAGATTTCATTGCACCAGAAGACCGTTGGACTGCACAGAATATTAAAGGGTGCGAGAACTCATATACGCCACAGAGACAAACCCGTTTGAAGAGGTAATGGACACTTGGGAACATTAATTCTTCTCGTGAGGGACGCAACTGGAGACGTTCGACCCCTCACTAACGTGCGGTCCTGCCTAGAATCCTGCCTTATTGGCTCTAATTTTTTTATTCGTTTTAAATTTGTCCGTTTCCTCAAAACAAACAGCAGGCATGATACGAAATATGATGGATGCTCATGACGTTCCTCAGGATACATGACCATCAAACTAAAGAGAAGTAACTATAACGAACGGAAAGCTATAAAAGAATTCATGTGAGTTCTGGTGCGTTCATCCAACTACTTTCCAGTAGGTTTGACTAGCCAGGCGTTGTTGGCGTAGTTGGCGCTAGTCATGTCAAGAGAATGACGCCGATCTACCAGAGCCGAATAAAGCCTTTTAAGTCCCAGATATGGTAACAGATACAATTAGTAGACTTCACAAGGCATGACCATGAGCAGAATTCCGAGAACTGACCTGTACCAAGAACATTCAGGGCTTATCGTTCAAAACCTTTCTAGAGCCAACAACTTTATTGCGGATGTAATGAGATAAATAGCAGATCGTTGTTTACGTGATCATTTCTTTACTGCTGTTTTTTTTTTCTCTCTTCAAACAAACAGAGCCTACTGGACCAATTTGACTGCAGTGGCGATTCGGAAGCTAACCGTTACTTTTGTTGTAAAAAACAACACATCAAAGAGCGCTTCTTTAATTCTCAAGTGACCTCAACAGGTGTGTTGTAGATTGCAAAAAAACTCCCACTAAATCCATTTCCGTTACGGCAGATTGGCGGTCCCTCCCTACTCACCTTCCACTTCCGGTTGAGCGGTCCGCGTTCACAAAAAAAGGGAAACGCTTTACTACTCGCGGCACAGCCAAATTGATTGTTTTTCCTCGAACCTGAAGCAATATATCTCCCAGTGCACACTTGTACGTTTGGCGGCTTGTTTATTTCAACCGCCAGATGGAAATTCGCGCACACACGCACACGCGAGGCCTGTTGCAGCGAAATCACACCGAGATCAGGCACACACTGACGGGCTGACGCTTCTTGTGGGGCAGCCGCCGTCTAGTCGGTGTATATACACACACGCACACAGAAAAACACACACGAACGCGCGTGCGAATAAAAAAAAACACACACACGCACCTTCCCTCCGTACTAACACAATCAACACCCGCGACGGGTATTCCGATATCTAAACACAGGACGGAACTTCAGTGGGCCAGAGCGGTACGGAAATTCTCGGAAATACACACTTTCGGCAGCGAGCATACACACACAGGGGGGGGGGGGGGGAGGTGGCACCAAAAATGGCCGCGCTGCTAAACACAGGAGACAGACACAACGGACAAACCAACTCTTCTTCTTGTTTTCGCAGCTAACCTACTCACACACAACCGTTTGGTGCACTGCTGGTCTTTTCTCTTTCGTTCACTCTTTTGCACGTGTTGTTTGCAGATTGCCTAAATTGTAAAGGTCCCACCGAGGGCCTGTTTAGAGACGGTGGAGCAGTTTGCCGTTGTGTTTGTGTGTGCGGGTTTTTGTTGTTGCTGCTGCTGTTGTTGTTAATCGCGCTGTTCGCACTATGCACACACTTCGCCAGACAGCGCTCGCTATTCTTCCATCAAACACTTCACCTTTAAAAAATCGGACCGATTTGCAACCGACCAAGACGCGGTGGGGAAGCGACGGCGTCGGGAAGTGGCGACGTTGAGGACAGGAAAAGGGTGTGTAGCACACACCAAGAAGACGGCTTCCTCCCGTCTACACACTTTCGGAATTAATCACACACACAACACGCCAACCACAAAAAAAAAACGCACGTATAACAAAGCAAGCGACGAAAAACATCAAATGCACCGCGTGCCGTCTCCGCGTACACGCACCTCTTCACCCGTTGCCTTTGGACCGTTCTTTGTTGTTCCCCCTTTGGCTTTTGCACCGTTCGACGTCTGCTTCAACTCGTTTTCGGTGTTAGATACGCAGCTGCACTAAAAAAAAACCCAGCTAAACCGTGCTAATTACTGGCTCCAAACACTAATGCTGCTCCTCACTGTACGGGATGCGGTCAATATATTCTATGCTCGGTGCATTCCACCCTTGTATCGCACTGTTCACCCAACCCACGGTGATTCCGCGTGTGTGTTCTCGGAAAACCGGAGAGATGTGAAAATTTTACTTTCGACGACGACGACGACGACGGACCGTGCACAACAGACGCGTAGCGGGTCTCTTTCTTTTCTGAACACAACACAGCAACATTCCTCGCATCCAATGCTGCCGCGTCCTATGTGTTTTGAATGGGGCTGAGAGCGTACGGTGTGTGCTCTTGTTTTTCCACTCTCTCTCTCTCTCGCGCGCGCGCTCGCACGACTATCGTACAGTGCGTGATATTTGTGTAAGTGCAGGGAAAAGTGTTAATGCGAGCTCTATCATCGAAGGATGTCCTCGAATTTTTATACCGGCTTGGATGTATGGTTGGATTTCTGGCACTTTCTAACGCAAACGATCAACAGGGGACAGCTTTTTATTTATTCGTTTAAATATATAAATTTAAACATGCGACGCACTTACAACTACGATAGGCACTGTGCGTTATGCTCTCTGCTTATTTTCGCATTGCTTTTTATGCAATAAAAAACTGCCCCTCTTTTGGTTTTTTTTCTGTAACATAGCAAAGGTATCGAACACGTGTTTGTTGTAATGCACTTTTACATACATTTGCGGGCCATTTTAAAGTTATTTTCTAAGTCGTTTAAATTTCTACCATAAAATGATTTGGGACCAAAAGAGCGAGCGCAGCATTACATCAGCAAATTCCTCTCTGTTAGACCACTTCTTCCATTTTCCAGCCGGTTCAACCGTACAAAGGAAAACTCCACATCCATCCGCACCCGCTTCGTACACTCACATGCTTTGTATGTTTTTCCAGACCAGACCCCCCACTCCACATCCCCCATTTTCCGCACCTACTTCCGGCTTTCATAGCCGTGCTCTCTATACAGCTCCTTTACATCGGCATCCACAATGCACATCGATATGGCGCTCTACACGCAGCAGTACACACTTTGGCTGAGGCAATATCACATTTTTCATGCACACTTCCACCTAGCTCCCCGGGAATCGTTGTAAAATCCCATCGTGAGTCACGGGGGTAGGCTGCCAGAACACGTGCTCATTGCTAATCGGCCGCCCCACCGTTCGTAACATCCTTCCCTTCGCCCCTCGAATCCTTCACAGCAACGTGGTATGCCGTGTGCACACTGACTGGTGAATTATGTAGTATGTTCTTTCTAACGTCGGACCACTGCCGGGAATGGGAACTAGTGGATGAGTGGAATAGAGCAAAAAAAAGCCAACAGCGCATAAATACACACGTTGGCAAGATGCGGGATGTGGCTCTGTCCGTTTTCCGTGGCCGAATGTATATTTTTAGTGATTGTAATTTACAATTCAACGTGTCGGTACGGTCCGTTCCGTTAAGTGCAGTGGAAGCTAACGACGAGGAGCTAGCCCACGTGGTACGATGTGTGCCGATGGTGGTGAAAAACAATTCGTTATCATTAGGACGGTTCCGATAACGTACTAGTCTCTAGCAAGGATCCGGTTGGATGGACGAATGGATTAACAACAACAGCCCAGACACTGCATCCGGGACTACGCTCGAGGGTGGGTAAGGATAAGCAGTTATTAATCACGTCACAGCACGTGCGCTGCTTTTCTCGGTATTGTGTGCCGGCACCGAAATGTCATTTTCCTTCTCCATACGCAGCGCAGCCATCAATTCCGTTTTCGCAGAACAATTTCCCCCCAATCCGGGGAGCATTATAACGATGCCCCCCGAATATTGCCGACAGTTTGCCAGAATAAAAGTTCAATCACATTTACGAGGAAACATACTTTTCTCAACATTTTCTATACCTTTGCCATTTTCGGGGGGAGGGTAGGCAGCGAGCGAGATTGCTTAGCCATGACCCCAACAAACGCCCCAACATCTCGTATCTATGATCGTGGTCCCGATGTCCCGTTTGCCTGCAAGTCTCTCTAGCGATGATAGGCTGAAAATAAACTGAAATCATTCATAAATCATGAGCCTGGTCCTGGTCCTTCCTTTTAGCGATCACGTTGAATCACGAGGATGAGGCTGATGGTGGTGGCTAGCCTTCACAAACAAAAAAAAAAAAGGTCAGAATAAATTCTAGGTTCTGTGGCTCTATTCTAGCAGCCCCCGCCCAACAGATACTGTGATGGTGCTAGTTTGCATTTCATACATGTTGCATGCTTCTGCCCGCGGCCAAGAGGACCTCACCTAAAGTGTTCGTGAAAGGCCGATAAGAAGCGATTCTTTTTTTTTGTACACTAGTAATAATAAGCTTGCGTAACTCATTAAATACGCGTGCAGACGGCACGGTTATTCACACAGTTCACCTGCTGCTGCTGGTAACATGAGATTTGAGCCGAGTTACTTTTTTTGTTTTATCCGTTCTTCGCTAGCAAAGGTGTAACAAAAACATTACCGACCCGGCGGAGCATCAGCACGTGGAACGACAGGCTTTGTTGGGGAAGCTTGCTCACATTTCGTCACATTGCCGATGGCCATTTGTTTGCCAGCCACGTTACAGCCACGCGACTGCCTGCAGATATCCAATGGCCGCTGCCACTTACTAAACTGCCCGGGCCATAGGACACCTGACACTAATGATGCCCGACACCCCCGTCAACCACCAGGGACCGACCAGGCAGTTTGGCTGGCCGGATAGTTTAGCGTGGTGAAATGCTATAGGTGAAATCGAACTTCAGGGCATTCTTCCGCCGTCAGTTAACCACGTGGTCATGCATAATAAACTCGTGACAAATCATCAATTGACAAAAGGGAGGGGGGTGTAGTACAAACCGTGCCACTGAAAAGTCGAAGCTGATTGATGGGGAATCGTCCCAAGGCTCAGGTATGGTAACCTCACATTTCCTTTTCGACTGAGGCTGAGGGGGAAAACAATTTTCTCCGTCTGGATGGAATCTAAATCAGATCCGGCTAGGTTTATTTTTTCTTTAAGCATAAATTATATAAAATAACGTTAAGATACATTAAAAAAAAGTTATAGAAATTACTTTTCCATTAGCTAAAATTAAGCAAACCAACAAAATTTCGGCATGGGTTGGATAAATATTATACAACTAAAGCTCTAACAAATCTAACGATTGAGGAATTCTTCTTCTTCTTCCCTGGCTCTACAACCTCGAGAGGTCTCGGCCTGCCATTTCTGGCTTTCTGTGACCCGTAGCAAAGTAGTCAGCCCTGCGTACGGGGAGGCGGACTGGATGGGATTTGTACCCCGGTCCTGCCGTGTGAAGACACGCACCGGACCGCCCCAATTGAGGAATACAATTGTCTAATTGAAGTGGACAGTACTGGTGAGGAAAACCATTCGTTATTTCAAACATCGTGTCACGCATCGTGCGGAACCATCATGCAAAACGGTTCTTCCCACAGTGAATACTGTGCGCCCACCTGAATTCCCATAAATTATTCAACTTGCTTCCTCGCGCACTAAAATAAACATAACGTCATAATCCGTAATCTCTTCAGCGGATAGTTCCACTACGCTTTTGCACCGGCGATGACATCCGTTCGTTCACCACCGGCTCATGCCGTGGGACTGCTGCGTTCAATCATTGGGGCCGCAGACGAGACGAGCAACGACCAACGAAAGAGGCGCGTGGGCGCCGCGGAAGAAAAACAAACAACAAACCGAACGGAAATCATAAGACAGAGGCAAAAAGTGGGTCATAGTACGAAGGGGGGGAGGGTGGATTTTTGTGGGGACGGTGGGTGGGTGTGCGGTGTACCACACGTGTCTAACCAGACATTATGTAAGGTGGTGGCACCAACTTTTCCCTTCCAGCCGGTGTTTGGTTGGAGTGTGTTGGGGGAGAAAGTTGACGGATGAGTTTAGCCGGTGGTACGGGGCAGGGTTTGCTCGACGGAACGATGCCCTACATTAAGAGACTACGGGGGGCCGGCTGAGCACGTGTGCAGCTCATTTTTTCCCCCCAATGTTTGTGTACAAAACGTTTTCTTTTCTCATCATTTCGTTTGCTTTGTCTGTATTAATGGATGGTTTAATCGATCAACGTGGGGGGGGATTGGGATTGGGATTGATCACTGTAAAATAATAGCCAACGTATCGTTTCGCCCCAAGGCAATAGCATAATTCATTCATTTATTCCAATTTATTAACACCAATCAGTTCGGGGTGGGGGAAATTATGCACAAAAACAGTTAACGACACACACACAGAAACACATCTCGAAACGGCACTAATCACCAAACCCCGGAAAAATGGTAAAAAAAGAAGAAGATAATTTGCATATAGTTTTGTACTGCTGTTGCCAACCCCACTTTTCGCCGTGGTCGAATGGCAAAAGCGGTTACTTTTTGTTCTATTACTCTAAATCATTAACAATCCTCCTAGCCCATGGTGCCCGTCTCCTCGTACCGGGCGCTTGCTATTTGTTGCTACGGTTCGTTTGTTCACTCACTGGCTTTTCACTGGATTTGATCATGAACATGAGCGACGTGTCCGATCCATTCACAATATGATAGTTTGAACCTGGATGTGCGGGAGAGAAACAAAACCAAAGGATGTGAAGTTAGTAAAAGTACGTTTGTTTAAACCATCACACACGTGTCCATTTGTTTCAAAACAATGCAAGGCAGTTTAACAGAGAGCAGGGTTTGCCAGATCGAAGCATGGATCGTCCGCATATTTAAAACATTAAGCGATGCGAATAAGCGAACCCATGGACACTCACTTTCCGCTACAGAGTTGCGCAAAGGGGGTTTTTACTACTACTATTATGTAGTGCATCGCCAACAGTGCATTGTTTTTAGACATGTAAACACTTTTAGATGAAAACAAAACATCAAACTTGTTCCTGCTTACCGATCGGTATCATCAAAAAATCGCCTCCAACAGCCTTTACGGTTACTTCGTTGATGGTGAATTGCAACAAACCACTAAGAATGAGAAATTTCTACAAGAAAACGAAACGAATAGGTACTTAAATATCATTGTGTCCAACAAGAATGACCCGAGCCAAACGATCACTTACCAACGAACAGCGCTTTGTGCGTGTGGGTCGCTTTTCCACTTTGGGCGGAAATCGTAGAAAGCCAAAATTGTCCCCGTTGGAGTAGACGTAGAACGAGTACTCGATGCCGTCCTGCTCCTCGAATACCAAATGCTCCACCGACAGATGGGTAAACCCCTGCAGCTCCACCATCGGTAACGCGGGCGGCCGGTCCTGTTGCTTTTCCATCAGCATCATCATCCAGTCAAGCGTTTTCCGCTTCTCGGCCAATATATCGCTACGATCCGATGCTGCCGTTGCCGGTGCGGACGTATACGAACACGACGGTTCGGGTTCTGCTACGGCGTGTTGCTTCTTCGGCACCTGTTTTCCCCGTAACTTCTTCACGGGTGGTGGTGCAGGGCCAGTTGCATCTTCGCTCTGGAAAAAAAACGGGAACAGTTATTAAAATGAAGAAATTATTGTTTTTTTTTTGGGCTGCCAAAGCACCCGCCACCCGTACACCTACCGTCATAACGGCGGACGAAAGACCCGAATCGGTGGACACACCTTGCGGGAGGCTCGGATTGTACGAATCGCTCGTTACGGAACGGTGGTCGACCCCCCGTTTGGACGATGGTCCCGGTAGCTCGTCGTGCACCGGGATGGTCGGTACGCGAAATCCATCCTCATCGAACGTTTCCCTCTGGGTTTCAAACTTCTTCCTTGATCTACCTCGCTCGTTTGTGCTACGCGCCAACTCGACACTCTGTTTCTCCTCCGGCACCGGCTTTGGAGGCACGTTCTCTTTCAAAACTTCAGCCTCCTTCCTAGCAGCCGAGGGCTTGCTCTCGTTCTTCGCCTTCCTGCCCCTAGCTTTGGTCGGCCTCTCCGCCAGCTGATAGTACTTCAGCACATCCTTTATCGTAGGCATCACGTACTTCGGTGCATCGGTTTGCAACGTGTTGGGATTGTTGCGCAGTATCTCGGCGGCAAGTCGCCGATTCCGGTGGCTACGGCGCGGACCTTCGGTTTCGATTTGGTGCCGTAGTTGGTTGGAAACATTTTTCAAATGTTTCTCCATCGTAACGTCAGACTTTTCCAACCGTTTTTTGTTCTTGGCCGCGGTTCGTTTCGGGGCATTCCGCTTCGATTTACCCCTACCCGGAGGAGCGCTTTGCTCCTCGGCCACAGCATCACCGTGCTGTTCGTGCTCGTGGACTTTCGGACGATCACCCTTTTCGTTCTGCTCTTCGTTTTGCTTCTCCTGCACGGGAGATTCGATGGCGGCCCGGGCCGGCTGTTGTTTGCTGGATTCGGGTTCTTCCGCATCCGGTGCACTTGTGTCGCGTGTTGCCCTGTTTATGGTGCCGACCGATAAGCGGTGCACCGGAACTACCAACGGTTTAATCTTATAACGCGGCAGATTCTGTTGAGGCTCCTGCTCGATCGGTGTATCTTGCGTGGCATCTTGAGTCACTGGCAGTGGTTGCGGCTCATCGTTCGCTTCATCTTCCCGCTGTGATTCCGCCACTTCTTGGGCAAACAGCTTGCGCCGTTCCTTGCGCTGTTTGCCCGCGGCCTTAGCTCGGACACCAGCCGTTTCGATCGTTTTTAAATACATTTCCGCTTCGGCGTCCACCTTCGGCTTGGTGAGGCGTCGTTTGGAGGGAATGTTTAGTGTGGTTCGTCGTTCGTGGTTGGTGTCGCCGGCATCCGCCAGCTCGGAATTGACACGACTGTGGATCATATCGACCGCTTGTATCATATCCAGCGGTACATGATCGTTCGGCGAATCTACGCTCACGATACGCTCTGCCTGGTGCACATTGGTTAGTGTCACGCTAAGGGATGGTTTGGACATTTTCCGCGGCGAAACCCTTGGCATCCGGTCGTTCGTGCGGCCATCGCTATCATCTCCATCGCTGCTGCCTGCTCCACCGCTGGGTTCTTGCTGCTTCGTCTTACGCGTCAAATCCGATCGCTTCGATTCTGGGACTTTGCTTTGGAATGGTTTGGACATTTTCCGTGGCGAAACCCTTGGCATGCGGTCGTTCGTTTCGACGGTCGAATTTCGGCGCGAAGAGCCATCGCTATCATTTCCATCGCTGCTGCCTGCTCCACCGCTGGATTCTTGCTGCTGCGTCTTACGCGTCAAATCCGATCGCTTTGATACCGGGGCTTCCGGTGCGGGTCGTTCAGCGTTCAAGCCATTCCCCTGCTCCACCTGGTTCCTCTTACGCGTCGAATCCGATCGCTTTGATGCCGATTTTTCTACGTTCAAACCATTCCCCTGCTCTTCCTGCTGCTCCTGTTCATCATCACAAAACGCTGACGGTGGATCGAAAATTTCCATCATAACCGTACGCGGCGTGTCGATGTTGGTGATCGAACACGATTTGTTGATTGTGCGCTGAGCAACCGGAGGAGGTTCACGGTTCTCTAGCGATTCGTCCACCTCCATCCGTTCCGACACCGAATCATTCCAATCGTCCATCAACATATTAACCACGTTTCCGTTCGTACGATTATTGCACCGTTTGGGCGACTCGTGCAAAGCATTCTCATCCCATTCTTCGACGGCATTCGAGCGTCTGCTTCCGAACAACCGTCGAGAGTGGTGCGCATTTTCGTCCTCCTTGGCCGGTTTTGCTGGACTGTTGTTTCTGACCGCTTCATTTAGCTGCATTTCGTCGCTTTCATCCGACGTCATATGCGCATCATCCGACAAGGGTGTCATTTCCCGCACGGAAACCAATTGCTCGGAAAAGCTTACTCTACATCTTGGCGACGCATACTTACTCTCCCGGATCTTCAGAATGCTTCGCGACGGTGTGGAAGCAACGGGACTACGAATGTCAAGCGCACGGTTCGATTGACCCTGTCGAAGCTGTGCCAGCGCCGGTACGGCTAGATGGGACCCTTGCGTCAACGAGAGTCCGCGCAACGGAGTGCTCGGAATCCGGGGTGATTTTCGCACGGGGCTAGGTGTTTCCGGTACCACAACCATGCAATTCTCGTCCGATGCCGGGGCAGGAGGAGTGTGTTCGCGATCATTTCGATCCATGCCGTCCGGTGCGTCCTGCGTAGCGGGGATCGGGGTACGTATGGCACGGGCATAGGTAGCGGATGGCCCCGGGACCACGCATTCTCGGTGGTTCTCACTTCTCGTACGCTGTACGCGTTGCAGCGGCGTTCCATGCTCGGCATCCTCATAGATGGGAGAAATCGTTTCCCTCAGCTCAAGCAAATTTTCGCCCCGACGCTCCGAATGTTCACCCGCGATCGGTGTACTCGATGCCAGCTGGGACGCACTGTTGCGAAGCAATTCCATCTTCGCTTGATTTTCCCGTCTGTGCCTCTGCAACATGAGATCTCGCTGAAGACTGTTAACCGAGCTTTTCCGAACCGATGGTATCGATACCATCGGGCTTACGTGAACCGAGCTTCTACCGGGAGCAATAGTGATGCCGTTTGAAAGTTGCCTTGGCGAGTTGCGTGATGGTGAATTGTCAGCCACTCGGCCCGGGCTTATAAAGGACGGTGCTCTGTGTTCGGCCACGGTCATTTCCGACAGGGGTTTGACCATCACGACGCCGACCCGTGCTTCCGTACTGCTTTCGGTGTCGTTGGTGCGTGCCGGTGGTGGTAGCTGAACTGGTTGCAAATTATCCAGCCGAAAGTTTATCTGATTGTCCGACCCATCGAACAGCCGCCCGCGGTGGAAATCAGCATGCCTGCGCCTGAAGTAGTTGACGATTCCGATTCCCGTGTCCGAGTTGTCCATTCCCGTCTCGCGCATCAGTTCTTCCACATCCGATATTCGGAAATTGGGACGTCTGTCGGAGGACATTACGCACAGGGTTATCGAAGTAGACTAAATCGTGATGAGATGCGCGATGCAAGCAAAAGGGGCAAAAACTTACTTGTCAATCGTAGAAGCCATTGTTTTCTTTGGTTTGCTACACTTCTTGTAATCAACCTAACCGGTACGTGGTGCCACTCTTCCCAGGATGCGCGGTTTCGTGTGCGCTTACGTTTCGCAAACTATCGCGCTTTGATCGAACAATTCACACGTTCTGCACACCGACGAACACCAGGTGTTCGATTTTTAGCCATGAAAACTGAATTTTGTCACAGCGCGTCTATTTTACTTCGCTTTTCTGTATCCGTATATAAACACACAAGCGAACAAAACGCTGGCGTTGCTGCCTTCGCTTCTTCGGAAATTGTCGTTACAAAAATATAAACTGACAAGCTGTCAAACATCCGACACGATTGTCCGACAACTGAAACATATGACGGGGTTTTCGGAAGTAGGCCCGATGTGTGTGCTTTTTCTGTGATGAATTAGTAGATTGTGTACATTTGTACTACTAAATGATTAAAAAAGTGGCTCACTAAGTTTCCGGCATAGCTTTAAACCTGTCGTTAATGTAGTTTCAGTCTCGCGTCTACGAGTATAAACGCAGCTGTGAAATATTTCAAACGCCATCATGGCTACCAAACAAACCGTTGTTTGTTTTGAATTGAATTTAAATTGACCAAATCAAATTTTACTCTCTTCGCCCTTGCATATTCGCGCTGTAAAATCACTCAAAACCATGAGCCATGCAACAAAATCGAATGGCTATTAGATTTGTTTGTTTTTTATTGTATTTGCTCGGGTTTTTCACACGATTCACTTGAGGTTTAACCATTCAACGGTTTTGTTTTCGGTAGCAGAAGGAGGTGCCTAGCCTAGACGAAACATGGAAATAAACGCAAGGGAAATGCAATCTCACCCAACCACCCGCCGAAAGGGCTTCGAATTTCTATGTACTCAACTTTCTACCGACTAGTGTAGTACTGGGTAACGAAACGATATTATGATCGCACACACGCACAACCTACGCCAAACGAATGAGTGAAGCAAAATTAAATGATATTCCCCGTTTCCCGGGCAAATCCTACACACTACCAACTGTGGTAAAGAAATGCTAATGCAATTGAGTTTCAACAGGGGGGGGGGGGGCAAATGGAACCAAAAACAATGTACTCTACTCGCTGCTACACTTCACCGTAACTACCCGTGCTCTTAAAAACGATTGATGACGATGTCGCCCGCCCGTGTGCCCCTGGCGCGCACCATTCAGTTTACTTTGGTTTTAGCTACCGTCATGCGACACACGAAACCGTACAGCCTCGGGAAGTGGAAGATGGCAAAGTACACCGCCGTCAGGTAGGCGGCAATCATAAACGTGAGGAACAGATCGAAAATGGCCGGCTTGACGTTGTAGATGTTCAGCAGCGCGTCCCGATCGTCGTACAGCATAAAGTCCGGTTCGCGGGCGTCCGGCTTCTCGTACGTTACCTTCACGTTGCGCAGGTACTTTTCGAACGCATACTTCAGATCGTTGTTCTGCTGCGTCGAGCGGATGTGCAACCAGGGCTTAATCTGCTCCCGGCTGATGGCCATCGAGCCGGTAAATATTTCTCCCGCTGCACCGTCCTCGGCGGGCACGTTGTAAATGTGGCTGGCCAGCGCTTCGGCGATAATTTTCACATTACGTTCCAGTGCGTCCAGCTGCTCCTCCACGGTGTCATCGTCGAAGATGGTGTTTCGCATCGGGTCTTTATGGCTCTGAAAAAGGGGGAGAGCAATGTTATCGTACCGGGGAACCTTAGCTATCTTAGCGAACCGCTACAATATACAAACCTTTACGTTGGAAAGGGTAAAGGCCGGCATGCGCTTCATGCTGAATCGTTCGTGTTCCCAGGCGAGCAGTGTGTCGGCCAGATTTATCTTCTTGTGCACACCCTCCACGCTCACATTTCCATACCGCTGGGCGACGGTACGCAGCGTCTTGTAGAAGCTGTTCATCGAACTACCCTCCTTGGGCGGTTTGGACACGTGCATGTATATGTTTTCGTTCGCCAGCAGTTTGCCGATCGTGTCGAGACACACGACAAACTCCGCGTGCTGTATCTGCACATTTTCGTCCAGATTCGAATCGAGCCACTTCTTCATACCCTGGAAGTTGAGCAGCAGGCCCGATTCGGACACGAGGAATATGAGCCGATACTTTGGAATACTCGCATGCAGCTTGCTAAACAGCTCGACCAACGTCAGCAGTACGGCCACGTCCGCATTGCTCTGCCGGGTGTTGGTCAGCCCGAACGTGTCGAGATGGGCCGTTACAATGATTAGCGGCAGCTTACTGTCACCGTCCAACGCTTTGCCCGGTTTCAGTGGTGCCAGCTCGCCCTGAATGATCGGTATCTTGGATTGTTTGTTGGCGGTATGCGATGCACCGGACACCACTATCTGATACCCGTTGGCGGATATCGAGCCGAATATTTCGCTGAATGCGGATTCGCGTTTCTGGGCGCTTTGCTTGTGGTCGCGCACCGTGGTACGCGTTACCTCATCGATGATGCCATTCAGCTTCGGGTCGTACCGGGAGAAGTACACCGGAATGGGGACATCCTGCACCATCATCGCCTGCTCGAGCAGGTGAATGTGCTGTTGGGGGGGGGGGGGGGGGGGGAAGGGGGAAAGGCAAATCAGTATAGAAGCCACTGATAATACAAGTATTTTTTCTAATTCAATTAGTGCACTCGCGAACTCGCGGCAAAGTGAAAGTGCCCTAGCCTTTACGCCTAATTGGTTTAGGTGGATTTTCTCCTTAAGAACGATCGCAAACGGGTCACCCCGCAGTTCGATATTTACCTGCTTGTCCTCCAAGCTCAGGGCGGCCGTATCTTCCGGCAGCAGCACCACAAGACCACCCGCCTTGGCGCGAATTTCCCGGAAATGGTCGATGGTCATGTCCTGCAACCGGGTCAGCACACAATGCCGGGACGTTTGCCATGTGTAGAGGGATTTGGCTTCCAAATTCAACGCCGATGCACGGCAGCCTGAAGCAGAAGAAACCCAGCACAGCACAAACCCATGTTAATAGTCTAGTTAATCAAACATTAATTTAGGCATCCGCCCCTAACCTCAACCCCGGGGGGGTCGGTTTGGGGAGCAGAACTGTCCTCTTACCGTACGCGGTCCCATGAACATCGTACTGTGACATCCGCTGGACGCTAAACTCGCTCGCAGCCAGCACCGGATTCGACGAGCAGATGATCAGAATCGGAAGCGTTATCAGCAGATAGTACGGCAGTCCGCCGCGGAACAGATCCGCAAAGTTATCCGCTTCTTCGAACATTTCCCCTCGTCAGGTGTCGTATCTTCTGGCGGTCAACCCTCCCGGGAGTGGGATGAAAACTATATTCGGCACTAATTACGGTCGGCTGGTGAACCCGGGGTACAGTGCGGCACTGCAGAACCGTGCGCTCGGGGAAAACGTTGGAAGCCAAATGTGGCCGGTTGTTTTCCGCTTTCAGTGAAGAAAGTGCGAAAGAAAACTCGTGCCGTGGGAAAAACTGAGGGATAAATTGCCCATACAAATGATAAAACCGACAGGAGACAGTCGGTAATAAAAAAAAACTGAAAACGGGGAACGAAACTGTCAAACAAAATGACAGTGCTGCAGAGGTGTCATGCGGGCCCCTTTCGAACGATTTTGAATCGACCGTTGCAAAGAAATGCTACGTGCCACATCGTAAATAAATGAATGAATGTGATTAAATGTATGCGGGCACTGTAAATAGTATAATAAAACTCACAAAACACGATTACGATTATCAAAATTATAATTAGTTTGATCGAAAACAACAATAAAAAGATATTTGGCTAGATTTCCTTGAGCACCCCATATTCTAGGAATCACTAAAGAAAAGCATTTTTCTTTGGCAAATAGGCTTCAACCCACCTGTACTAAATAAAAAGCTTCATCTGTTGCAGCAGATGGGTTGTGTGTGTGTGTTTGGATCCAGGACTCGTATTTGCACACCACGTCCGTTGCCTTGGTGATACCCACTAAACAAATGTTTCCATGTTTACATGCTTGATTTCCTTCTGGCGGCGAGTCCTGCCAGCTGCCAGGTACGATGCAGTCTAGCACAAGATACAGACGGGTGAATACACGCGCGTTTAGCTACGAGCTCTCGGACTCACTTGGACTACTTTCGTGAGGGGGGAGATCCCAGAGAAAAAGTGAAAGTGTTGGTAGTGGACGGACCATGCCCAAGAGGTGTGCCCCGTGAGCCTATGCAACATGGAGGAGCTGTCTGTGTCTGGATATTCAATGGTGCAGTGCAGAGCAATGGTCAGGACCGTGCTTTTGTTAGTGGCACTCTCGTGCAGGGATTTCTCCGTCCTGGCCAATGCCGATTTTTACAACTCGAACGACGTTCAGCTGTATACCACACCCGACGACTGTCGCCCGAACGAGTACTACGATCTCTTCACCTTCAAGTGCAATCTGTGCGACGACGGATTACATCTAATCCCGTCCAAAGATAGTGAGTATTCCTGCTGGGGTCTATAGATTTTGGTTTAAAATTTTGAACCAAACTACCCACCCTGGTATCGATTAAACAAATATAACCTCACCCGGAGCACTGCACCATTCTAAAGTTCCAAAGGAGCAGCAGCAGCAACACACATAATTCAACCTTCCCGGTTCTCGTCTTTCCATCTTCCAGAGCTGTCCTGCGCCTGCAACGAACAGGCGGTGACCATTCGTGACCATGACAGTGTCCTTCAGCGGCCCGTTTGCCAAAACGTGAGCGATTTCTTTGCCCAGTTCCCGGCCGGCGAACGGTTCGATACGGTCAACTTCTGCCAAACGATCCAAGTAGGCATCGTCAATACGACGAAATCCGCCAGAAGTGTGTACCAGCGGCGCGCTACCTTTCCGCCCGGCAACGAGCGGTCCGTTTGCGAGTGTGACCTAAAGGCTAACGTGCTGTACATCGAGCGCGATGGATGGCCCGGCGATCCGCGTGGTGCTCATAATTTTTGCATACCGCTGTCACTGGTACGGGACGTACAGCACCTTCCAGCGTTTAGCCTGAATCGGTTCCGGCACCAGAACCGGCAGAATGTGAACGTGTACAAGAACGTGAAGTACTTAATAGTGTTTTGTCATGTGATGCGAAGCGTGCGACATTGCCAGCAGTTGGCGAATCTGTGCGTTCTCAGCTTCTACAGCCTGGAGCGACATTCGCCGTGCGCCATTTTCTACACCTATCAAACGTATGATCTGGCGGCGTTGGGTGCTCCGGGAGCTGCGGGAGGGACCGGCAGTATGCCTAGTGTGATTAGCGCTAGCCAGAGCTATCTGGCCGGCGATGGAACGGGTGGTGTTGGAGGACTGTTGCCCAAGCTGGGACCCGATGCCGCCCGGCCGGGGCTGTTTTACCGGCGGGGAAAGTACGTCAGTGAGTTGCTGGAGAAGCATTTGGACTATAGCTACGATAGCGACGCCACAGACCAGGTAAGTTTGATGTACTATTTTTAAGATTGGCCATTACTTACGCGACACAAATAGTTCTGCAAGTGAAATCCCACAAACTACCTCCATCACTTCCGGTTTCTTTTGTTCCCGGAGGGAGTTCTGAAACTCACCTTTGTCCTATTGATCGTGCCCAGGAAAGTTATGCCCGCTTGGCCGGTTGCGTGACCCTTTTTTCTAATTGAGGGAGCCTTAAGCATAAACATCGTCGACGACATAAGTTGACGAACATGCTACTCATTAGCGAAAGAAAAAGTGTGTTTGCGGGCGATAATGTATGCGGCGCGATTAATTTTAACGATAACCCCGCTACGTTTGATGTGGGTCATAACCCGGGGAGACACTTTTGGAACCAGGTCGTGTGGAGAATTTAGAGGGTGGAACATGTCCTAAAAACACAACGATTCTTCAGAGGTTAAGAAACTATACCCCCATTCTGACCCACATTCTTGGGATTAGAGTTTAGAGGTGAAGTCTACCGTAAAGCTCCAACATCCAAAAATACTACACATTGTGATGTTACCTCGACAATTTACTTGCTCCTCCCTGCCGCTAATCGATTACCGGTCAAGTGCAACCAAACGCTATGCGTGATTCCGTGTGGCGGTTGTCTCGACTGGATGGTAAATGTTTTTACCGCTCTCGAAGGTCACTACGGACTGATCTTGATCAATATTTAATCGAATCACATGTCTGATTCATAAGATACGCCAATATGGCTACCGGGGTCAGTTGAAAAAAACCTTGCGTTCCAATAAGGGGAAAAGGGATTGATGTACCCTGCTCTTGCACTAGGATCTACTGTTGACGGGTTTGCAGCGGTTACTAGGAGCAAATATTTGACATTGGTTGCTTTGATTTGTTTCCCGGGGGGTGGTCGTCGTCGATGGTGTTGCACCGACCGATATGGAAGCATGTGTTGGTGTAGTAGATTGCTTGTACCGGATGTGTCAATCAATGTTAGAGTGCTCTGCTAGGGACGTCCTTAATATTTAAAATCAATAAGAAAATAGCTCACCAAAGACTTGAGTTCTTTAACAATTAAGACTTCCGACTGACGTTGGGTACGATCAATAAAAGCAAGAAAGGGAAATAATAACACCCCGCGGCCATCTTATTGCTGAGGCCCTTTTATTATCCTTCAATCTCGGCTCGTGCTATTAAGTGCACTTACGGTTCCTTACGTGGTCCTCACGTGTTGTGGTTTTTTTGTTTGCGCTGCACCCCTAATATCCTTAAACACGAATATGCAAATATCCTGGTCACGAACCATTTGCACACACGGTTCGGCCAACATGGCTCCAATAACCGCCGCCTAACACACGAACGCTTCCTGATTGATTACCATCGTTTCCAGATAAACAACACGCTCAATTTCACCTTGGTGAGCTACGATTTGCATGGCCACTTGCGACAGTTTCGCGAAATGCGCTTTTCCGATCTGAACCTCTGCGAGAGGTACGATGTCAGTCAGGAGCAGCGGATACGCTTTGGACAAAACTACCAGCGCACATGTGTCCTGAACGTGCGCCGACTGGTGGAAGACTTTGGTGAGGCGGAGTTCCTATCGCTTTATGTGAACTACTACGAGCAGAAGGTACGCCTGATGCGATCGGTTCCGGTGTTGATCGAAAACGGCTTCAGTCAAAACACTGACCCGGAACCGGATCGTTGGCAGCTAGTGAAACGATTCCTGCTGGTGGATACCGTATCGGGGCTGAATGAACTGCACAAACCGAAGCTGTACGGGGAGCTGGATGTGAAGAATCAATTTTTCTTCCTACGGTACGTGAGAAAGATCCGGCTAGAGTTCAGGCTGCATCCGGACCATGCTAAACATCCGAACCGGATCTCGATACCGCTGGTGCGAATAGAGTACGCACTGCTCAACACTTCGACGGGTGCTCACACGCAGAGTACGATCGAGTTCGAGTTTAGTGTGTCGTTTGCTAAGGCATACAGCTATTCTTCTCTACTGGAGGTACGGAATGTTCCCGGATCTTGCCCTGCGAGCAATCTCTCAAATATTCTGTTTGTTGGACCTTCATTTACAGATTCTTCTACCAATATTCATTCTGCTTGCGTTTTCGATGAGTGTGTTTCAATCCTACTGCTACAAACTGCGTCAGAACAAAATGTACTACGATATGGAGGTGTTTTGGAACTTTGTCATCTACCTTGGATCGTATCTCGGTACGGCGTTCTTGGTCGTTTTGACGATTATTGTACTGCACGCACTGTTCACCTATAAGACGCAAAGCACCATACATTTGCTGATGCCACTGGAGGTTCAGAACGTGGTGGAGGTGTTCATATACGTGGCGTTCGCTTTGAAGGTGAGAGTTTTTTTTCTTAAGTTTAGAACAGTTATCCTAAGGCTCCGTTTTATCTTGCAGCTCCTGAAGTTGATGCGCGTATTTTTCTACATGGCAAACGTGGACATCTTCTTCATCGACTGGGAACGTCCGAAGATATTTGATATTAGCACCATGGGACAGCGGTTACACCAGCTAGACACTCCTTCCATTGCGTCCAGCACGAATGTGAGTAGTATGGCGGAATTTTGTTCAGAACCCGAGTGATCCAATTGTGCTCTCTCCCTCTCTTTTAGACCAAACCCACCAACTCACATGATAGCGTTTCGGCTTGGCGGAACTATTTCATCGCCAACGAATGGCAGGAGTTGGCGACCAAGCGCAAAATCTCCATGTTTGCGCACATTGTCCTGCTGGCCCTTGCGTTTGTGATATTGGGTTTCGAAAATTGGGCTTCCAACGCATTCCATCTGCATCTCCACCGGAACCAGGAGCTGCTCGGCGGGTCAGACAAAGTGCTCCTAGTTGCGGTTGGAATTTTTATCTACACGACCGTGTACGTCGCCCAACGGCTGTACAATTTCTTAATACACGATCGGTTTATAGAAAACGCTATCCAACAGTTTATCGATGTCGCGTCGATAGCGAACATATCGGTGTTCATACTGAGCATGGAGTCGTACGGATATTACATCCACGGGCGATCTCCCCACGGGTTCTCCGATACGGATATGTGCTCGATGATAATGCAGTTTAAGCGCGAGGAAGATAACCTGTGCGGTAATCGGGGTCTGCTGCCGGGATCCGAGCAACAAACATACTCCATTCTGGTGCCAAAGAATCTCCGGCTGTTCTACGACAAGCTGATTACACCGTTGCGAAACTCGTCCTCTTTGGGACCGCATCAACATCTAAATCAGCCGCAGCTTATCGGGAGTGCCAAGATGAGCACGAGCGAAGTGTTTACCAGCCCGGGCGGTGGCCGATTGGAGTACAACTTTGAACGGACGATCCTGACGTACTATAATGTGAATCGCTTTTTTGCCGCGTTTGT
This sequence comes from Anopheles stephensi, assembly GCF_013141755.1. Classification (NCBI taxonomy): domain Eukaryota; kingdom Metazoa; phylum Arthropoda; class Insecta; order Diptera; family Culicidae; genus Anopheles; species Anopheles stephensi. The sequence continues at coordinate 84,164,586 of NC_050202.1, read as the reverse complement.
TGATCATGTAAGAATTGGCGGCTTCGGGTGTCTGCGAGCTCGACTAAGTTTTTGTTTCCACATTCTAGGCTCTCAAAGATCTTGATTACATCATTCAAGAGCGCAGCATACTGGAGAACATTTTAAACTGCGAATTCCAGAGCTACATTACGGATAGTAAGCTAAAGCATCTTTCTTTGCCTGTGCGAATTAATATGCCTCTTTCTTTTTCCATCTCATCAACAGACAAGGGCGTCTTCTACATTGACAATGGCCACTCGTTCGACCAAATTCTGTTCAACGGCAATGAGAGCATTTTCTTCCAGGTTGAGCTGTTGCTGTTCTGTTGCGTTGTGCTGCTAACCGGAAACTATCTGCTGGCCATCGTGGTCATCGGGATCGTTTACAAGTGCTTCGAGGTGGTGATGAACTACGTGCTGAAGAATAATCTCGCCAAGAAAACGTTGATTGATAAACGCTTTTTGATATAATCCAGTGTTGATAATATAGATATACCTTTAGAGTCTTTCAATAAAGTATCCATTAAATATTAGGTAGTTTTCGACATGATTCATGCATTTTAGTAAAAATAAAGCGTTTTCATTAAATAAAGAATTTTTAAATTTCAAATTTAAATCTTGTTGATGCTCTACAAGATATATTTTAAACTATTAGTTTTAGTATTGAGATGTAGAGGGCGCTGGTAGCGTGAAATGACATGCAACGTTGTGTCATCCGAGCAGAACAAAAAAAAATGCTAGCTGTCAAACAGGGTTTGTTTTGATCGAAAGCGTACATTTTGCGGCGTTGCTGATACGCGGTGGTTTTTAGCAAAAGTTAAAAGCACTCGGAAATGGCTTCTCAAGTCCAATCCATTCACACACCATCGGTAGCGTTGAGTAAATACCGGGACCAACACTTTAAGGTACGACTCATCCCCCTTCCCTGCTTGTCTCGCATCAACAGAATCAGTACGGCGAATAACCCAATTTGTTTGTGTCTACTTGTAGGGTTCACGCCACGAGCAGGAAAAGCTTCTGCGCGTTTCCTCCACCCTGTACGTGGGTAATCTTTCGTTCTACACCACCGAAGAGCAGATACACGAGCTGTTTTCCCGCTGCGGCGATGTGCGGCGCATCATAATGGGGTTGGACAAGTTCAAGAAAACACCATGCGGCTTTTGCTTTGTGGAGTATTACTCACGGTTAGACGCGGAGAGTGCGATGCGCTACATCAACGGTACCCGGCTGGACGATCGGATCGTGCGCGTCGATTGGGATGCCGGATTCATCGAGGGCCGCCAGTACGGGCGGGGTAAGACGGGTGGCCAGGTGCGCGACGAATACCGGCAGGATCATGATTTGGGCCGCGGAGGTTACGGCAAGATGGTGCAGATGGGCCAACTGGGCGCACCGTCGATGCGCGATTAGAAGGAACGGCAACAAAGCGGTCCGGGAGCTAGGATAACAGAACTATATTGTAAATTCTTCTTAAGCGTATATTTAAGTGAACGAAATCATTTTCTACAACCGGAATGGCCTGTGTGCGTGTTGTTATAGCTCTGTTTTAGTTGGTGACAGTGATGGTCCTTTCTTCGGTTTCGACTTTTTCTTCGGCTTGTCCTTTTGCTTTTCGGTCGATTGAGGAGCTGTTTCCCGGTACGGATTAACGTACTCTGGCGTCCGCTGGTCTTCGTTGATCTCCTGATTCAGCAAGCTCAACAATTCGATGGATTTTTCATCCAAAATCTGTACAAACGCTTTGGTGTAGTTAAGTGCGTCCGTCATCAGTGTGCGCCAATCGGAAACGCCCTTCAGTATGCGGTAGGACATGTCGGGAAAGTGTAAAACCATCTCACCGAACAGACACGTGTTCTCGAGGAAGAGTGCGAGCGCATTGATCAGCTCCTGTAGCTTTGGAAACTCAGATTCAGCAGTAATTTTGTTCCCGCGCAGTTTACCGCCTTCTTCTCGGATTATCTGCAAGCAGGAGATGAATAGCAGGATGGTGTCGATTTTATCCAAACGAAAATGGTCCACCACATACCCTTATGACTTCATCGAGTCCTATTTTCATCATCTTGTACCGCTTCCCATAATCGTCGATGGATTGTAGATGATTTACCAGCAGTTTGTGTTCCTCACGCTTTCGCACAAATATCTTGGAATCTTTGAATCGGCTCGTTAAGGAAACGATAAGCGTAATAGGATAGATAACGTATAGGCAAAAAACACTGACGTGTCGCTCTGTCCTTGTAAAGGCAAACGCGGTCATCGTGTTACAAAGGTTAGTATTACGAAAAGGATACAAACATTCTCGTTGATAATTTTGGTCAGATCAAGTTCCGGCACTTTCTCAACATCTTTCGCGCCAACGAGCGTTGAGAATGTGCCCTTTCCCATACCGAAAAACCCGGCAAAGGTTGAGGTTAACAGGAGTATAAGCAAACACTCCACCGAGGAGTATGTTTTGGACGGCATCGTTTAGTTTTTGGAATACTGTTGAGCTTTTTTCAAACTACTACTACTTTGTACTCTAGCTGTTCAATTTTACGTGTAAATCAAAGAAAAAACTATTTCACTGGTTGTTATCACAAACAAAATAATACACGTTCAAATTGCTCAGCAGGTAAACACAACAATCAACAAGGTTATGCGACGGTCCATACCAAGTGACAGATGAAATTATATTTAAATGTAAAGCGCCACCTATTGTGAAATAAGGGAACTTTGAAGGAGAGATTTATTCATAATGATCGACGGATGGGCTTCGCGTTGGTCATAATAATTATTTACATGAAAAATAATAATTTTGTAGTAATTATCGTCTAGAGCATTTATCATTCTCCGGTTTACTTCAGAACCAATACAAAAAGATGCTCACTACATTCCACCAAAAATTCAAAAATAACTGTTTTTTTTTAAACACAAGTGTTCAGATTTTGAATTTTCTGTGAGGTAGAAACACTTAAAAATACAGTTTTGGGCCATTTCAGATCGATTCGCAAGGGAAAATGTCACTCTTTTCTATTAAAATAATAAATTAACCTTCCCATATCCCTGTGTAACCCCGTAAAGCTCGAGGTGTCATCAAACTATTTGATTAGGACCGATCGGCGATAGCTACAAAAGCCCAAAAGGAAAAGGACCAGCCCCCTTCCTATCGGACGCGACGCAACGGACATTACGTGCATGCGTGCGATTGACCAAAGTTTTACATTTCAAAGCGAGAGAAAGGCCATTCAAAGAGAGTCTAGCCGTTGTAAAGGGCGTCCAGATGATTAATGACTTCGACTGATAATTAATGATGATGATTTTATTGGAAAAATCGTTCCAACAGAACCGCTAGCGCCCGTTCCGATGGGTGGGTGGGATTTTCTTGAAGAAACTATCCCGAAAGAGAAGAATGGGGTGAGTGTGTGTGAGAGAGAAGGAGAGCTTTTTTGGTGGTGGCCCAATGTTTGATCCGACGATAACGATCGTAACCCAAAGAAAGGTGTTTTACCCATTGTAAGTCGCATACCTATTGTGATACAGAGTGATACAAAGAGCGCACAGCAAAAGACGGGATTCCATTTTTCCATATTGTTTCATGTTTACATATTATTTTGTTTATTTCTTGCTCTAGCATACGCCACGATTCACTTTCCCCACGTTCCACAATCGATCAAGGGTTGTGTATGGGTGTGTATTTGTTTGGGTGTGTATATATAAATATTACATATGCGCGTCGTGTATTTGTTGTGTTTGTTTTAAAAGTATCCTCACTTTACTATCCTTCCCCCATTTTCCATTTTGCAGCACTTTTTTTCCTGCGCTTCTACACCTTCTACAGTACGGTTTTTGCTCTCCAACTTCCCGTAACTTTCGTTTAACTAGTTTGTTCCGGTTCCGCGAGCGAGCGATCGTTTCATTGCTTTGTTTTTCCTGCAAACACATAATTTAACTTTGATTTTTGAAAACTCCATACGGAGTGGGAGAAAACATTGGTTCTCATAGGTCCGGGAGCGTCCCTACAAGGAGAGCAATACAGTTACTAAGACGATAAGTCCTACGCTCGGTGGACTGAGCTGGGGCGGCAGAGCGCAAGGGCGCACAAAACAAAACAAATTTTAAATTAACTAAACTATTTTTGATTCTGCTATCCGGCCGTTATCCGGCCGCTATCCGGCTAGCGTGTAGTGTTTTCCCTGCTCACTACCTTACTTAACACCTAATCCACGTCTGCTCGCGGAAGAACTTGCTCGATAAGATGCTTTTATACGTATATGTACACGGACCGTTTGTGAGTTGCGTAGCGTGTGTGTGTGTGAAGATGATACGATGGTGGGATGAACTTAAAACTCATAGAACGCTACATTCGCCCACCCGAAAAACGGTTCCTCTAAAGTCCTCCGATGCAACTGTAGGCAACGAAAACAAAAAACAAAAACACTAAGCAGCAACCTAGTCCACCAGCCTTCCGTCGCTCAACAACTGGCAATATGGCGGTCGGAGATTAGCACACTGAAATGTGACGGATGAGAGCAGGGTTACTAAGCGAAATGTCAGCCTGTCACTAACCAGTATGTACAAGAACGGGGACAGCAATGAACGGGACACATCGATTGTAACTACGATTCGGGGAGGAGGGGGGGAACCATAATGGACGGCCAACAGTTTTTTTGATTAGACTTTCTGCACAATGTGGTAAAGAATGCTTCCTTTCTTCTTCGGTGTGCTACTGACTTTCCACTGGAACTATTCACAAACGTAGCTGCTGTGGACATGGACTAAACCCTAGCAGAGATTCCGAACATCGTGACTGTCCCTATTGCTTTCCTCTTCGTCGTTTTCCTGGGTGTCCCGAGTGGTTTGTCTTTTGTTTTTGAGAAATGCCACAGTTTATTGTTGGTTTTACTTTAACTCTATATATTGCAAATATCAGTTACTTCCTGCTCCAGAGCACACATTTCGCTTTTGCCATTAATTTCACACGCATAAACACGCACACACACAGAGAGAGAAAAATACAATATACATATATAATTCGATTAGTAGCGGTTTTTTGTTGTTGCTTTGTTTTGGCAAAACTCAAGCACCACCGTGATTGTGGGGTTCTTGCGGTAATCGTCCCTCTCACTGTCTAGATTGCACTGGGCGTTTTAGAGTAAAACGAAACATAATTTAACGTACAACGAGTTCCTAGCTCGAAATGGAGATTGCTCACTGATAAATAACTAACTCGTTTTCGGGGTGGTTGGCTGGTCTACTACACATTATTCTCTTGGAGAATACCGCTGTACAGTTACACCTGCCGCTTTATGCCGTCGCCTCATCATCGACGACGGAAACGTTCGTGTCGTCGTGGTGCCGGTGTCGCTGTTGCCCACTGCTGCTGTCCGAGTCGCCGGCTCGTCGCTCGCTAATGTCGTCGATGAGCTGAAGCGTCGCGGCATGACCCGCTCCCATCAGCATGGCCGGAAGATCCGGTGGGTGAGATCGCATCTTGCGCTGGCCGGTCTCGTCCACCGCAAGCTGAGCCGTCGATGTCAGGGCTGCCAGCGTACTGTCGAAGCTATTTACATGACCGGCCGGACCGCTGGCTGTATCCTCGGTGCCATCCATCGTTGTGGTACAGCTGGCCGTACCTTCGCTACCACTCCCGGCCGCTCCTCCCCCTCCTCCTCCTCCTCCTGTACTGTTGGCTGCGCTGCTGGAGGATGTGTGCGTGTCCGCTCCACCGGTACTTGCTCGTGAGCTACTGACACTGGCGGCGCTGCCCGTGCTGATGTGACTGCTGCTACTACTGGCCGCCATGATCGCACCACCGCTGACAAAGTTGAGCGTGTTCTGGAACTGCGTGAACTGGTGGCTGGTGCTGGCCATCAGCGAAGATAGCGCCGCGGCAGCCATATCCGAACAGCAGCTACTATAGTACGAGCTGGAGGATGGCGATAGGGCGAGAGCCTGAGAGTTGGACTGACCGAGCGCTAGGCCGAGAGTTTGCGGATGGGTTTGTTGTTGCTGGTGCTGGTGTTGCTGGTGCTGCTGTAGCTGTTGCTGGTGGTCGTGCTGCTGCTGTTCGTGCAGCTGTTGCTGAGCCTGTAGATGGTGGGCAAGTTGCTGTTGGTGATGTTGCTGCTGCTGCTGCTCTAGTTGCTGATTCGTATGGACTTGTTGCTGTTGCAGCTCATCCAGATGCTGGTGCTGCTGTTGTTGCTGCTGCTGCTGCTGCTGCTGCTGCTGATGTTGAAGGGTGGCCGCCGCTACCGCGGTAGATGACGCACCTCCCATCATCAGTGAAGATCATGTCGTTGTCAGTTGGCGCCACACGGCCGTGTGTCACATCGAAGGAAGGTAGGGCCAGGAGAAACTACTGCCCGATAGCAGCATGTCACGGATGAGCGTTTCTATAGGCGTTTTGCCCACCAGTCGGACGAAGAACAGTTGCTCTATAACCTGCGGGGCGAGAGTGAGAGAGAGAGAGAGGGATTTCGGTAAAAGCTAATGCTCCAGATCGTGGCTGACTGTCCAACGTACCTGTGAGGACACAGTTCTTAGGGAGGGAAGACGTAACAGTAGCTTGCCGAACCGGGTCGGTTGGTTGGGATACTGGGACCGGCAATACTCCTCCAGCGCGCACTGGGACTTCTCCTGCAGCGACTCGATATGCGCCACGTCCGAGAGCCCACAAGCATCTGCAAAGACAAGACGGGACACCGGGTTTAATTATTATGGCCGGCCATTACACACCGACTGCGTGTAGCGTGGAGGAATTGGACAGGAGCGATAATGGGTTCTCTTAAAGGGAAGCGCTTAGTGTAAGTAAATCATAAAGAAAAGAAAATCATATCCACCTTTTACCCTGTGCGTGCGTACTTTTGTGTTAGACGGAATTTTGTGTTAGAAGAAAACAAATTCAAAATGGTGCTCAAAATTGGTGCAAACACGTGCTGGTGCGAGAGTGTGATTGGTCTGGCCTGCGGTATGGCGGTTAGCGGGGTTCGATTAAAGCTTGTGTTAGCGTGAGGAGAAAAAAAAACAATACTAATACAATAATGGAAAAAGAAGAAAACTTAAGATGTATGAATTAGTGAAATGAAGCAAGAAAAGAAAATGGAAAGAAAGCAAAAAGGTTAGTGGAAAGTGGAATGAGGTAGAACAGAGCTGCAAGAAAGAAAGATGAAACGATTAATGTAAGGAAAAACAAAACTGAACGAAAATAAAAGTAAAATAGAAAGGAAGAGAAAGAAATGTGTTTTCACCTTGTCAAGAAGGGGGGGGACTGAGTACACCAAGTGACTACGAGACGTCCGAGTGCCATTAGCAGAGGCATACATTACTACCGAAACTACTGGAGATACTCAACGACTGGAGAATTCGAATGACAGAGCCCCACCGCACCGAACGACACCCCAAAAACAAAAAAGGCCACTTGAGACAACGTCATTGTCGGCTCTGTCTTAATTCCATTGCCTTAATGCTGCACATACCGCAACCCCGGGAACCCATAAATCACGGCACAGTTGACGCATCATCTCCTCCGGCGTCGGCATGCACCCCGAGCGGGGAGAGAACACGGACAGGTTTCTAGCCTTCCCGGAGAAGAGGACTATTCGAGGACTTTTTTTTTTTGAGGTTATGTTTTAACTGTCCAGCTTTTCCACGCAGGGACATGTAATCTGATGCTCTGAACTTCAAGCGCAACCAAGCTCCCGATTGTATCAAGGTCTCCGCAGGCCTGATTCCAAGTACATATCAGCGACCGGGGGCAGGTTCAATTGAACCGCTAATGCTCCAGAGGCATAAATACTAATCAAAGGAGTAAAGCCTGTGGCACCCTTGCCAGCACTACCAAGTCGCGTGCGCCATTCGTCCTGACTCGGTCGGTCCGGGTCGCGTTAAATAGCGCGACTGCTAATCAAGTAGCGCATGGGTAATTAAAATTTATTCATCGCCGTGCCGATGACGGGCGCACGCACGCACGCTCGCTCGCGCGTACATTCCGACGGCTGGTGGATGCTTCTTTCGACGAGTGGGTTCCGCACTTCTTCTACGCAAAAGGGGCCACTTGACTCCCGCTCGTTCGTTAATGGGTTAACCAATAGTAGTGGCTGGGGTGCCGACTCTTGAAGCCGCTCCGATAACATCTGTTTGTCATGGAAGGTTCTTGGTGGCTTCCTTCTGCTCACTTGTACTTGACTGCCGAGGACACATCATCATGATGATGGTCTAGAGAAACATAATTCCCCCCCGACCGAGATCGTTCGGACGTGGAACGTGCTTGAGCGCGCGCCTACAGCTGTGCGAGGAATGCCTTCTTCACGATCACCTGTTTCGTGTCGCACTGCTGTGAAGAAGCTGTGTCACTATTTAATTGGGCAATGTTTGTTGGCCTGCTTTTTTTCACTCAGGCTAAGAATTCTTAAAACTCAAATCAAACCATTAGGATAATTATGAGTGGATGACAGATCACTTGAAGCGTTACACATGCTCTCGATCACGCCTTCCCCTGAAGAGCGTCGGTAAGCTTGTATCGGAAGCCGAAGGGTTAGGTGAGCGAGTTTTCGATACAGCAAGAAAAAAAAGTGTCAGATTCTTTTCTGTCTCTAGAGGAGAAGAATTTGATGCGCAACAACTGGGTTACGTAAGCTAGACCGATCGACGAGCACGATCGACGTACGATCGGTCAGTAGGCAACGCTCCGGGGGGGGGGGGGGAAATGAAATTCAATTAAACTGCCTTCAATTTGATGAACCTAGGAATGTGTCAACTATCACGCACAAGTCGTAGGAAGACTTTGGTGACGATAGAAATAGAGAACCAGCAAGTTGGTGGGTCCATCCGTCGGCCAGCGTCCAGCGTGTGGGTACCGAATTAAAGACAATAATCTTTATTTTCCATCAACATCCACATCGGGGGAGACATTGTGGGAGCGGATCGGTGGACGGCGAGACGCTTGCGTTCTTATGTTTCGTTCGGTTCGCCGATATGGGCGAACATGGCATTCTTCACTCCATTCGGACCAATTAGCGCAAATTGCTACTGATTACAAACACTTTATGTAGGTCGATTGACAACCGAACCCGAAAGGGGAGGTTCGGTAGGAAAACGGAAGGGAACGTCTGAAGCAAAGGCTTATGCTTCCTCGTTCCAAGCTGGAAGATGAATGGAATTGATTTTGCGAAGACTTCATCTTAGGCGGTACGGTCTTTTAAACCGTACTAACTATCGTCTTACTACGTCTTCTCGCTAACTATTCCCGGGTAAGTTCCGAACATGCCAAGAACATCCCCGGTCCTTCCACTTGGTCCAGCGAATAACATCTTAATGATGTAACTGATACGCGCCGTAGACCCGGAGCTCCCTTTGTGTGGTGAGCAATTCGCCAATTTTAATGAGCAAACCTTTCGCTGCAAACAAAAAAAAAAACCTTCCGGCGGTTGCCTCTTTGCTTGCCGAAAGTATTAAAAAAGTTACCTTTATGTCTCGAAAAAAGAGAAAACGAACAAGAAATTATGCTGAGCAATATGAATTTCGTACAATTACCTTTTTTGACTTAAAAAACTTTAAAGAGGGAAATTGCGGAAGGACCACACATCAAAGACACATTTCGCGGACATGCAAGTCGGATTAGGCAATCCATTAGCTGGGGAACGGTAATAATCCTATGATGATGAATTTTCGCCCTCCCTCCATTTCATCAAACCGGGAGAGAAGTTTAAGCCGTCAAAATTGCCTTTCTTTGATGCATGATCAGTTTCGACGCTCTACCCGGCGGTATGACGAGCGAACGTCATAAATTAGCTTACCCAGCGCCCCAAACATTCCACCGAGCGCCGTGTGCTAGCGAGTGTGTCAGCGAAATATTTATTATGCTTTTATTACCACTTTCTTCGGCTGCGCTTGCAGGGTGCTCGCGGTTGCATGCGGGACCTACCATCCCCTCATAGATCGCCCAGAACTTCAGCTGGCGCGACACGTGGTGAATGGGTGTTTCAACAGATCGGTCGGGCTTAATGATGGCAAATTAAATGCCACGCACTGCCATGCGTTGTTCTTTATGCGCGTTGTTATGTGTCGTCGTATGCATACAAGATCTCTCGGATTGTCCTTTCGCTTTTTTCTGTTGTTGTACGGGAAAGTGTACCGACAAGAGGCAAGGGTTCGGAGCTCTTTCTTCCCAAGAAGAAGAGTGTCTGATACTGGGGCTGTGGTGGGCCTATCGATGGAATGGTTTAAATTAATACTATTAGAGTTGTTTGTAATTGGATGCTTCACGAGACCGATGTCTGAGAAGGGAGCGTTATGGGGTGACGCTCATTGCACTTCACTAATAAAGCATGGGAGCGCTTTATGCTGAGGGCCTAGTCGATCAGCACTGGATTTGGTGGAATATGGTGTTGGTAGAAAGTGGAATGCAAACAAAGAAATTAGTCATAAAGGTCATTTAAGTGAGTGAAACAGCTTACTTTCACTAGTTTCAAATGTACGCCTGTGGGTATGCAACCCGCCGAACACTTTCTAAGTATTTTGCTCAGAAATCAATACATTGCAGGATCTTAGTAGAAATAAACAGCTTACAGACAGTTATAAATTCAATGGAATCTGTTTCTAACTTAGATAAAAATCTCTAATTATATTATAATATATAAAAATCACAGATTGAAGGAATCAAAATTGTTATGGGCGGATCTACCACTCCAGGACCTCTCCGTCCATGACTACACTCCCGCGTTCGGCGCTTAATTTATAATTAATTTCCCTCAACCAATATCGCACCACCGTGTTTCCCCCCCCCCCCCCCCCCCTCAAATTCCGCACTGCCCACTCACTGAATCGCCATTTTGTGGCGGCAATATTAATTCCGTGTGCAAACAAACAACTCCCCCCCCTCAACCCTCCTGTAGGTCCTGCCTCAACCCTGTCCCATTCTGCTGAGCTTGCAGCTTCCCGGGATGCACTTGCCGTAATTGGCAAAAAAGGTTGTCCAGAGTTCGTGATGGCTTCGGGGGTGTGTGTGTGTATAGATGCCAGTGTCAGTGTGTGCAGAGGCGAGCGCGCGCGCGCACGCACACGCCCAAGAAACCCGGGCCAAAATCTCACGCAAAACGGCCAAAGTAAATCTTTCAACCATTCAACCGCCTCCTGTTGCAATTTATCCATCAATTAATCATCAATCGATAAACGTTTGTGTTGTGCTGCCCAACAACGCGCGAAGATGCTGGTGGGTCGACTCCAGACTCACTGAGGTCCACCTTCGGTTTGGGTTCGGTTTGTTTCCTTTTTTTTTGCGCTGCCACGCTGCCACGGCTGAATCAACCAATAAAAGATAGCGCACTTTATTAAATTTCATTGGCATGAACGGGGCCTTCGGTTGGATGCGCGATTCTTTGCACGCCCTGCGTTCTTGGCGTTCTTCCTCCCCCCACTGGCAGAGTGACCGCGATGATCGTAAAAACAAATATTTGAAATGTTTCCACTTGTTTGTCCCGGTGCTGATTGCACAACTGCCATTTACAAACCTTGCGGTGCAGGTTATCTTGGGCGAATGGTTCTTACTCACCGGCCGGGATGTTCTTGATGGGGACGGGAGTCTTCTTTGTAGCTGAAGACGAGACTTTGTTTTTCAGGAGGTGAGTTCCCGGAAGCTTGAAGAATACTTCTTTGTAGCACTTTCCCATATAATGGGGAGTCTAGGTTGCCGAATGTTTGGGATCTTTAAGTTTTTTGGGGGAGGAAAAATACCCATCGTCGAAACCGTCTACAAGTCCTATTGTGTGACTACGGAGATAGGAACTTCAAGACAGCTGTCAGCTCAGTTTTGAAAGTCCCGGCTACTTCGATTGGGTTTGCCATGGTTTTTCGTGCTTTGTTTGTTGAAAAACCAACACACACTCACCGAGACAACAGAAATGTTTGGCGAGTGGAATGCCCAAAAGTTGTTCCAGCACCGATGGGCGTTAACTGGCCATGGCGCATCGATTCGCGTACTGCTCGTGTACGGTTCCTGATGATGTTGTTGATGGCGGGAAGGCCTTTTTAAGCGAGGGAAGGTCGACGGCACGCGGCGGTAAACATTGTGATTGTAAACGCCCTCTTGGTGTTGCTGATGGAGCGCTCCTTTCGCCGTCGTTAACCTTTCGTCCCGGGCGAACCGACGAGCTTGGGCGAACTCCTCCGACATGGCTGACATTTCCATGTCGCGCTTGCATTCAGAGATCCACAGGCCATCCCCATTGCGTTCCACCTAGGGAAGGAATGTTAGTTTCTTCGTTGTTGGAGCTGCCGATCGCTGGCCGTACTCCGGACGCATCGTATACATGCATAGTCCGCCCGCATTGCGGCCGAGCTACAACGGGCCGAGCCGGGCGAGATTCCCATCAGTGATATATGGCCGTTCATTACATGTAAACCGTGGTCGGTTATTGCTGTTTTTAAACCGTTTTCTACTACTGCCGGCAGAACGAACAAGAACATGCTGTTAGCGGCGCTGTACAATCCTTCTGGACTGGGGTGCATCGGCAGTCAAGTGCATAGGGTTTGTGGTCACATTTTCAGTTCTTAACGCTCTATTGAAAATTGGCTAGTAAAACACAAGGCTGTAGTTTGACGTATTGGACGCCCTCCGGTTTGTTCAATATCTCAAAGTCAGTTAAGACTTTAATCCGCCAAGTTCCCTAAGCGCTCGAACATCGTCTCAATCAATCAGAGCAGCAAAACTTCGACAAAGACGTTGCAATTTTTGACTTATTTTCGATACATCCTTAAACTCTTTAGACTGAGTGGAGTATCAAAGGATCATCAAAAACCCGTCCGTATCCCGGGGATAAAACCAAATCACATCACAAGAGTTAAATGTACTTTTTCAATAACAAATGACTCAATAACTAAGCCGCTCAGCAAATTGACGACTTGTGGTGCGAGTTCCTTCCCCGGGCTAAAAAAAAGGGTAAAAACATAATAAAGCCACGACGCAGGATGGTTTTGACTTTTTAATCTACCAACGACCACCCGCGACGCTTTTTTTGTTGCTTTGAGGTATTGTGAGGCAGTTTCCCGACCGCACCCTTTTCTCCACCTGTCGCACGTAGTCGGTGGTACAATTGAAGAGTGACATTAAAATAAAGCTGTACGAATCATCGCGGTGCGGTTGATAGTGCGGTAATGGTGCGTCGGTTACGGATGATGCGAGCCGTAATAATCGTCATTATCGTGGCCGATAAAGCAGGACTGGGATATTGTGGAAGTTTGAAGTTTTCCTTTGATGTTGATGTCGATACGGGCAAACAGCCGTTACGGGCCATTAGCGTGAATTCAAAGTGACAGTTGTTCATCAGGTTTGATGATCAAACGTCAAATGGGTTTACCCCACGCGTTGCCCGGCCCCGCGTTGGAGGATCCATCCTGCAGCGCCATCTTTGTTGTGACAGTGTATCGTCGAGATTCGCGACAAAAAGCAGAAAGCAAAGCAGACCGGTGAAAATGGGTTTCGCTGTGCGTTTAGAGAAGGCAATTTTCACGTAGTTTCAATCAACTCCCCGTGTCGGAAATGGGTTGTTTTCGCGTTTAAAGTGCAGTTCGGTTGCGGTTTTGTGTTGCACTGGCCACTGCCAACACGCAATGTGTCGTTAGTTCCGGGAAAAAAGGTCATGTTTACGTTGGAAAATCGGTTCTGTGCGGTGGTGAAATGTTACGAAGAAAATGTGAAAATGAGTGAGTGTGTGTTCAGTGGCACTTCCAACAAGGGGTGCATTTTTTATGAAGCCAGCAAGTGTGTTTCGCTGTAAGTTCTCGTCCGATTCCGGATATCCCTTCCGGATCCTGCTCAGCCTTGTTTTGTGGTTAGTGCCAGTGGTTCTGTTAAATATTTTATTGATGTGATTAGTGTCGTGACCGATCATGCTCGGTACAAAAGGCAGTGCTATCTGTTCGTGTGAGGTAATGAGTGATTTATAGGTTAGGAATGATACTCTTCTATCACCCGGATTGTCTACCCGTAAATCAAGCCTCGACCTCGACGATTTGGTACAGGTAGGTTCGCTATTATCTTCATTGATATTAATAGCTTTCTAATAATGATTTTATTTAATTTTTCTTTCCGTTTTTCAGCAAGGATCGTCCAACGGTAAGTGGAAAAGGTTTTTGTATGACATCCTGTATACGTCAAGAAACAAGTAAGACTGCAGATCTCTTCACAGTCACGTAAAACGTATGCCTTCATGGGTTGTCTAGCGTACAAGACAATCCTTCTGGTTAATATCCATTATGCTCGGTACTAAGACAACATGGATCGATGATTTCCGTCAGGACAATGTGCCAGATGTGCAATCTTTCTACCATAATTACTTCGGAGGGGCACTGCATCGACACTGAGTACAAAGTGTCACGTACTATCTAGCCCTTGTTGGTTCAAGTAAAACACAGAGAGGCACGCAATTACACACGCACACTCACCCTTTGCTGGCCAAAAAGTCACGCATATCCTCGGAGCCGTGGCATTTGAACTGATAGGGCTGCTGGCTGTCAAATGGCAGATAGGACGACAGGAGGCACGTCTATGCGATCTGGAACATCTCATCTGGAGCGCATATCTTCACTGTTTGTCTTGCCCGCATACCCGAAAATGCATTCCATCCCTACGGATGGAAGTACTCTTGACACCTCACTGAGAAGAAAGTGGCACTAAACGGTAGACACTTATAGCTCATCTTCTCGTGTCAAGCGGCCGTATGGGAAGCGGTTTCCGGTAGAGGTTACATAAATGATGCTAATATGTGATAATGCTCTTAAGCTTCCGGAGCGGTGGCAACTCCCGGGCCCCAAAACCACTACTAACAGTTTAATGGCTGTCTGCAGCATCAACCGGAGCAAGTGGGAGAAGACTTCAGCCCCCTTGAGGAAACATGCCCGAAAGTGACACCCTGCCAAACCGGGGACACCCGGCAAAAAGGGCCTCATGTGTGAGCACAAAAGTCGTAAAACAATAATTTTAATCACGGGCAAATTGCTAATCATAATGATGGTAATCGGGTGTAAACCATATGTCTACACACAAGGCTCCACCCCGGGCAGGCAGTAGACGTGCCCGAGAACGTCCTTTAAAGTTTCGTGTTTGAAAAGAAACTCTCATAAAACGTGCTCAAGTTGCTTGTTTTGTTGGGCTTTTGGGGGAAGGGGAGCAGGGGCTGGAGGCACGTTCTCGGAGGATGACAAAACAATTAAAATCAAATTAAAATATTTAATTAGTTGTCTTGCTATGCTCGGGCTGACACACACGGAGCTGTTCGGTTGGGTGTGCCGAGGTTTGATAACACAGTCGACGACGAGTGTGAGACACAGCGAAGTGATAGCAATCGCCCGTCAACAAGGGACGACATTATGGGCAAATTTTGTCGGCACGATAGTGTGAAAGGGTTTCGAGAGGACACCGAGAGCGGGCAGGCCTTTCTACTTTCACCAGGAAAAAGCTCTGGCGTTTGTACGGCGAAGGAGCGAAATGTTAGCACACCTGTCACCTGGAAAACGGGGATGAAAGAGGTCCTGTTATCGGACGGTTGGTTTGAATGAACCAAAGGTAAGAGTTGCACATTTTTCATCTTTTGTTAATTTTCAACTACTCAACTTTTTTTTTGTTGCAATTTTGGCTTCCTGTTATGTTTCCACGGTTCCGGTCACAATAGAAATGGAACGACATCCGTATAGAAATCGAGCTGGAAAAGCATTCGAGAGTCATTTCGATACGTTAAATCGACCGTAATGGGTTTGATACCGAGAGAACGAGAGAGAGAGAGAGAGAGAGAGAGAGAGAAAGGAAAGAGTCTGGTGAAGTCGTTAGAATTTTCGTAAGTCGACAGCAGGTGAAAGTTTGGTACGCTTATCTTACACGCAAAAGGCTTTCCAGGTTAGTGCACTTGGAAGGACCGTACCGTGTTCTGGTTGTTGTGCAATTGTAAAATCCGATCCGGACAGGCGAAGAATTTTTCTCGGATGTTTGAGTCCTCGAGTCCTTTTTATATGACACATCAACACACACACACACACACCAGAAATTGACTGTATCATTCGATAGCTCGGTGTGCTGTAAAGTGTTCTCTTTGTCAATGAAAATCGCGTAAAATGTGTCGCTCCTTTACGAGTTGATTGGATAGGCTGGATCACATAGTTACGTACCGGGAGGGTGGTTAGGTACCATTAGTCATTGTCGGACGTTGGCAAAAGGCAAAAAAAAAAACCCCGATACCGTTGTTGCAACATGCCAAAAATCTAATCCTCTACAAGTATCACCCAAAATTATATTTGGTGTAAACTTTCCACCAGAGAAACAAAAAAGCGAAAGAGCAAATAGTGTCGCGGGACACATGCACGGCCCCAGTGTCAATAGACGAGGTGCTTCAGCGTGGCAATAGGAAGAAAGGATCAACACAAAAAAAAAGACACGGTAACGACACCGTCGATTCGGTGCCGTTTGGCGTTACAAGTCATTAATCTGCGTCCGACAGACAATACCATCGGACGGTCGGGCATAGCGGAAAACCGGGGTGGCACACGATTTTCCGCACCGCATTTTGTCACTTCATTTCTCGCTTTTCTCGCTTTGGTGTACTTTCCATGTTTGTCCTTCTGTCCTGGTCGGTCCCGGGGCCGATTGGTTGGTCGAAACACATGTTTTTTCGTCACCATCAAGGGCACCACCGGAAGGTGACTTTCCCTGGCTGCTGATACAGTCAGCAGGTCTGTTCGGCTGACCGAGCGCTACCAGCTTCCAGCAGTCAGAAGGGGGAAGTCCAGAGAAGCTGGCGCGGTTGGCCGTTAAATGAAATTATTTTAATTCGTTCTGGTGGCGAGCTTCTGGTTTTTGCTCGTTTGGCGCTTACCGAAACACGGTGTGTTGTGTCTAACTTTTTTTTTTCGGTGGTTTTCGGGGCATTTCCACTGTATAGCGTGGTGTGCACCCTTACCGTTTTGCGGCGGTGACCGTCAACTCTAACCGAGGGTGGAAAATTTGCTTGCCAGGGGTTTTGTTTTATTCCACTTTTTTATTGGGGTGATTATTGGCTTAGTGCTGCGGTCGAAAGGCAACACCCGGTACGATGACGGCGTAGCGCCAGAACTGGAGTAAAGGTGTACATTGCGTCTGGATGCTGTGTGTGGAAAACAGCGGACGCCGAGCGCGATAGAAATGCACATCCTTGCTGGGGATGCTGTTTTTGGAGGGTATAGACCACGTTGTATCGACCGTTAAGGCCTCCTGGACTGGAATGAAGTTGTTTGTTTGGTTGACGTTGTTTTTTTTGCGGTTCTGACGCGACGCTAGTCTGGTCCGCATCGATCGGCGCTCGGTATACGGGTTGCGTTAAATTGAAGGTCATACAGTCGCAGCATCATCAGGCGAGAACTTGACATTGAATCGATGTCACTTGGGTGACATCCCGCACGCCCTAACAGATCCACACCAGCGTGTGTACGTTCTTATCAAAAGCGGTAAGTTACAACAACCAGATCATCAGATCTCCCGTTGACAAGCGAATGGAAAGTATATTTTCAATTCAATCACTCTCAATTTTTTTTTCTCTGCGCAGGACACCGTGCGTCGATGAAAACATTCATCAGCGCCGCTTTTCAACGCTGAGGACCGGAGTTGCAATCTCTTTTTTTCCATCAATCAGTCAGACAGAGCGTCAGCATCGATCATCAACGTCCGGACGGGGCAAGCTTTTCCGCTAATCGAACCGACACACACACACACACAATCGAATGGAGCAAACGAACGAAGCTTTATGCAAAACGCGCCCCATCTATCCGGGGGTGTCCTACTTTAGCGATGATGGATTCCATCACTAATGTCACGTACGAAGCAGACCAAGTTGAATCGCGCGTGAGATCAATTTTCTAACGCATATTACTATCAACAGTATCACTAGGGATGAAGCGAAAAAATGAAGGTTTTGTTAGAGCGACAAGAGGGTATAAGCGAGCCAAGTTCGCACTTGATCGTGCCGTGCGTCCGACACCTTGCGCGCGGTAATAAGGAGGTCAGAGCTATAAAACCCGGACCTTCGTAACGTTGGCTGGCCACAATGCCCCACAGTGGTATCGTGCTGAAAACGGACCGTAAACCGTGGATGGAGACGGACGACGCAAAGACGACGCATATGACCCTGGAATTCTGCAGCGCGAAGAATGTGCGCTAGAGGATGGGGAAATGGGCAGGCCGAATGCTAGCTGTGACTAGAGGCTATCATTAGCGATCAATACCCGGTGCGCGGTTCGTTAGGGACGTATTGGGAAGAAATCAATCCAATGATCATCATCATGTGCGGTGTATGGATTTTGCACGCAAAAATCGAACAAACTGAGAGGTGTACCATGGGTACGGCGTGGTGCAATAAAAAATAACAATAATCTAACGTAATGGACACTGACAGGTTGGGTGGGATGGAACCGGTGCGAGCACACATTCCACCGCTGACGAGGTTGTGCTGCGTTGCCGATGCTGAAGAGGTCAGACTGTACGGTGCAGCAGCACTATAACCTGTGCATAGGATGGTCGAGGGTCGTCGGTGTGCCTGATGCGCTTCGTCATCATGAACAGGCTCCAAATAGGAGCTCTTGTTGCGGACGGTGAGTGTGAGCTGGACCTTCGGCGGACGTTTTTGATCCGTCTAACCGGATCGATATATAAACTATTTTAACAGTAACAGAAGCTAATCATTAGAGGAGCTTAGAGTTCTTGAAGGCTCTTAGACATCTCACTATAAGGGGAAGTCATATTGCACAAAAAATCGCAACGTTGACCAGTCGATAATAACCTGCTTTTGGCATGTTTTTCCCAACATCAGCTCTAAAATAAACATGTTTAGGGATGGTCTCGGCACTCGTCGTTGCATGGCCTTATGTGCCTCTTCATATTTTGCACACCCTGTCTAAAACGAAGCCATTGTTTGGGCTGGACCGGAATGCAATTTCAATTTCAGTTAGGTTGTGCGGATGGTGAGCATTGAAAAATCTATTACCATGCCTTGGATGGTTGTAAATAAATGTCGAGGTATAAAATAAAAAAGCAGAAGGACATAGTACAAGCGATATGTCTCTCCCGTATCGGGCTGACCATCGAGAAGGGAATCTCAAATTTAATGTTTCGCGGGGAGGGTGAAGCTACGCTCTCAAAGCTAGCCTTAGTGGTCATTGAGGGGTTGGTTTCATCGGTTTACCGAAATCATTCAAATCTACTGGCCAGCCCAGCAGTTCCTCCCCTTATTCTGACAAAAAAAAACCCATACCATCCAGAAGGGACGTCATCATGGGTCATAAAACCACCTTAAATTATGGTGATATTGAGCGTAGCAACGAGGTTTTTGCACAGAAAAAACACCCGATTGGTGTAATAAAGCAGTAAAACGATGGCCACGCGAGATGATGCTGTCCACCAGGGACGCTTGGTTTTATCTCGGTGGGTGGAAGAGGTCACATTAAAGCACGTATCCTATCCTTCACCCCAGTGGCAAAAGGTTGTGATTTTGTGCTGAGCATGTTTCTTTTTTAAATTCATGATTAGACGTGGAATAGGGCGAGAGATTTCATGATCGGTTGCGACAGGTCATGAGCCGGATTAAATTCTTGATCTCTCTGTTTGGCTGTGTTTTCAGTCTTTAGGGGACGGTTTGGGAGTTTGTGGAAGAGGGAGCGAGAGAGAGAGAGAGAGAGGGGGGAGAAATTAATTTTCATACCAATCTTGGACGGTGTTGCGTTGTTTTGTCTGAACAGGTCTTGCAGCAGGGAGTGCAAGCCTTTCCGAGCGCAATGTCGTAGTCAAATCTCGTTAGACATTCCGGTCGTGGCCTACCGCAAAAAGATCCTTCCTTCCCGACCGACTGCGTGCATTCCCCGGATACACTCTTATATCGATCATTGCATTGTTTTTCTTACGAATCTCTTGCCCAGACCCAACGTGTCCAACGTTTTTGAGGCCGCGCAAGATGCTGTGCGGTGCGAAAAGACTCGGTGCCGGGACCTTGCGAGATACCTCAGTTCCGCAAAGCTGAGTATTGTTAGCGGCGGAGGTTCAGATTCAGATTCAGTCGCCGCGTGGGTAAGGTGGAGCGCAGAGCGCGGCAGAAATAAATCTTGCAAATATGATTAATTTGCATAATGTAATAATGGGCAACGCGCGCGTCCGCGGGACCTCTGTAGCGATTATGCCTTTGCCGGCATATCGTGGTCGCGTACAGCAACATGTGCGCACATGTTGTTGAGCGTCCATGAAATTATGCAAAGGTACGGAAACGAAGATGGAACGCGATCCGTATGGAAAAAGTGCATACGGCGAGCGTGCGTGTGTCCTGAATTCTTGCGAATGCCGCAGAAAGTGGAACCATATCTCTCGCCGGTGATGACGAAGATGCGTGAGAAAATTAACAAGTACCTGGCCCGTACTGTTACCCCGGAGAACCTTGAACTGTCGCGGGTTATGGGCGGCTTTCTCCACCGCCTTTAATGTACGTGGTACTAACTGTTAGATTGTAATGAATTTTCGCTCGAGGTTGTACTTGTGAGATGAGAGATGCGACGTTGCGTCAAGAGTTTGTTTTGACCGGTAGGAAGAAGGTCAGATGGTTGATGGTTTCGAGATTGCGTCCAGCTATGGTCGCACAGCTGCACCAAACCGGGAGCGGTTTGTTTGGTGTGTAGCTTCAGCTGATCCTAATCCTGTTTGTCCATCTTTGCTCTTCTCCAGCTCGTGACCGACACTCAGCCCGTTGCCATCTGTCAAGCCAATCCCAAAATCTTGGTCCCTAAACAACTTCGAAACAGTAGCGTCCGCACAATACCATCGATTATCTGTGATACGGGGCAAAGCGAACCGTTTTGTTCGTTATGCGCAGCATTGTGCGGAAGTAAGTTCCGACCGGTCGTCTCTGTAACTTTAGGCGAAGATGTTGCGCATCGCGATATGCAAGGCGGCGGATGGTCAGATGTCGAAGAAATGGTGGTGGCATCTTCCGAAGTTCTGAAGCTCTAACGGGGTTTTTGGTTTCGCGCCTTGACTCCCAAGATCTCGAGGACGCTTCGAAGGAAGGGTTATGGTGTTTTTAGATCCTCAATTTACCCCGGAACATTTACAGCATGACCACAAAATCCGACTTTTATTGGTACGCGAGCCGTAAATCACACTCCGGTAGCATGGGCGAAGGCGAGCAAACTGTGGAGAAGCAGCTAGCGAGTTCGACCAGCTAGATGGTTATGACTTTTGCGACCCTAATGGTTACCAATTGATGACCCGCTTTGGTGTGCGGTTAACGTGGTTGCATCTCGGTACTCTGACAGTCTTCCTGTGGCTGTGGCAAATCGGCAAAGGTAACACACTCACCGTAGGAGGCTAATGATGGCAATAGGATGTGACTTGGTTTTCACACATTTCCTGCCCACTTCTTGTCGTTCTCTGTGCGGTGTTTTCTTTTTCTGCGAGGTGCTGGCCAATTTGTGATGTCGGAAAGGCATCTTGTGACCTTTCGCAATCTGAGATGGTGTGGTGTTCAGGTGGCGTTTAGGTAGCTTCAGGGATTAAGGTTGACAGATGGAAGTCATTTGAATAGGGGACCACCAGGTGTGTGCACAGTCACAGGAGAAAGAAGAAATAGGGAGATGAGAACAAACATTTCTGCAGAATGGAAATCAAAATGCTCAAGTTTTTGACGATGTACAAGCGTCAAGCGAACTTCAGGTCAAGCGAGTATAGCTTGAAAGCTTCAGAATCATCAAGAGTATTGTTAAACCGCAAGAATGATGTGTCAAGCTCCCATTAACAACTCTAGAATATTGGACGAACGAATGTCTGGAGGTCTTTCACATGTCAGTTTCGGGGAACCGTAATAGCGGATCTCCATTTGATCCTAACCCGCCCGAACGAACTTTGAGCGCCACATCTAACGAAACTCCCTACTCCAATTCGGTTCGATCGATCCAAAACAACATCAACCGTGTTTATGTCGAACCTGGACATGGGTTGGACCCACCCCGTACGAGTACACAAAAAAAGGACTAGCTGACACAGATCAACGCCGGCCGGTCGGTCGCCGGGAATGGGATTTTGATATTAATTTTCAATTAAAAACAAACAGGTTCAGCGTTTAATCGATTTTATGTTATGGTAGAATTATTCAAATTTCGCTTTTATTTCGATGTTTTTACGTTTATGACGCTCTTTTCGGCTCTTTGGGACTAGCGGCGACGACCTGGATCCAGCGCAATGGCCTACGAGGATTAGTGTCTCGGCCCATAGCCAAAGAACTGGGTTGGGTTCTCGAGATAACGCTCGAGAGAATGGGTGGCGGAGATAGGAGTTGCTGTGGTCCGAAGACCGGTGCATGCAAATCCGTGCAACCGCGCTCCACCTCCACCTTACATCCCTCTCGACTGGACGGGTGGCACGGGACCGATAATACCAATAATATGCGTAATAATAATAATGGTAATAACAATAATAATGCTAAAACGGCATGCACTGTGAAACGGTCAGGGCCGCGGATTTTACGACCAATCTGACCACCGAGCCCCGGCAAGGGGATCGATTTTATACGACTTTGCGGTGTCAGATTGATTTTTATTTTCGGCACCACTGGACCGATCCCCTTTCGCCACCTCCCTTCTCGATGCCTTGAGAGGGGAAATGCCAATGGGAAACCGTCGTACTGGGGTGGAACAAATAATTGGAGAGAGAGATAAAGAAGGAAGCGTGGAGGTACCGAAGTTTAATGAGATTATAATTTATGCTAAGTGTAATAAAACGACGCATATCCGTTGACAATTATTGGAGCCTCTTTCACCCGCTGCTTTGCTGTGGACGGGAGATATTCAGCGCAGATACGTGCAGTGCGATCTTCGATCTGGGCGCGAGGATTTGGTTCAATCGGCGATCGCGATCGGGTCCGGTTGATGGGCCATACGATGCGGTCTAACTTTTACGACCCAATAAACGATCCGTTGATGCCTTTTTTTCAGATGTCATATCATCTTTGAGATCGCCCGAGAAGGTGCGCCCGATCCATTTGGCTGATCATGTCGCTGTCACACCGATGACATACCGATCGCGCTGTGGCCCTGGTACTATTTGCCTATCGGACATGGGCGTCCCGTGTCCGATAGACAAGGTGTTGGACCAACATGTGTTCTCGTCTATTCTGTGAGCCGTGCCGTGCCCTGTAGCATCACCCATTCTTCGGCGTTATGAGGCCCAGTGCCGATGCCGGCGGATTTTTTAATGCCGATGTCATCGTTTCCCCCGGAACGCGGATGGGAGGCTTTCGGGTTTTACGAGCGTACAAATTGCCCACTATATGGCTGATTAAATCGATTAAGGGTGGTGTGGACGTGGATAGGCGAAAGCAGTGCGCGTTCGTTTGGCTGATTTATGGTAAATCGGTTAAGTATGAAGAGATTTGGAGGATGATCGTGGACGAGAGGTAGGACATGCCGTGTGCCGATGTTTATGGTATGGTGCGAAATTGAAATTAAACGGAACGAGCACTACCAACGTGTCCGGTGGTCCGCTCTAATTAGAGACCTACGGCAGAAGAGTCTACTGATATGCAGAAGAAGTCTAAATGGGCTTCTTCCCAATTTTTGGTAGAAGATGCGATGGGAGACCTTGAAGATGTGCTGGCGTTATTTGTGTTGATCGTAAAAATGCACATTCGATAGCTGGATTGGAGTAGTGTGTTGCTTCATTTGGCATTGAAAGGCCGCCAAAAAAAAACCCCCACACAAGTAGGATCCTGCAGTTTGATGAGTCTCCATGAAGTTCGGCTGTGACTTTCTTCGTTGGACACTGAAGGAGGATAAAAAAAACCCGAAGGCTGCACTTTGGAGATGGGAAGGACATTAACACTTCTTTATGCGCCGAATGTGCGTTCCAAGAGGCTATCACTTGACCCATCCCAGCCGATATCGATGCTACATCCCACCAACTGTGGTGGGTCCCGCGTTTTTATGGATCTCATTATGGACCGACCCTGCCAGTCGCGATCTTCAAGAAGCAAAAAAACACGCGATGACTTTAATCGCGATGTCACTTGGAGCTAATAAAAGCAGATTCCCAATGATCTCCACGCCTGCCGAGGTGGGCGATCGATCGATCGGAGGAATGCTGCGTAATCGTGGCGGAGTTTTCAAAGTGATGCTGGTGGTTTAACGAGCGATATTTGTACCGCGCGCTGGTCGTAAAAATCGCTCGCAGTTCGATAAACTCATTAACTGGCCGTGGAGCAAGGCGTGGGCAGTATCTGACCTATACGCACGCTTTTTAGAGGCCTTTAATGCCCGATGGGGTGTCCCATTTTACGAGCACCTGGCGGGAAAATGGTAAACACAGGCGGCCGCCTAATCCAACCCATCGGTAGCATTTGGAAGGTGGAAGAATTCAATCTCCCGTTGGATAGTTTGTTTTAACTGTCATGAATATTCGTTCCTTATGTGTTTGGATGCAGCGTTGGGCGCCTATAGCTATCTGCCTTAAAAGGATCTTGGCAGTTTATTAAAAGATCCTCTTCTTTAGCTACGGGTGTTGCGCCTTCACCATAATAAACTCTCAAACACACATTGCACGGTCTATTCAATTTGTAGATTTATTATTGTGTCCCAAACAGTACATCAGGAAACTTTTGATGTTTTGACACCTTCTCCGATTTTTCTGAAGTGCCCAAAATTCTTCGCCATCCTACACAGCATTGTTTCTTCAACTGTGTCGAGTGTGTGTGTGTGTCTGTGTTGCGTCCAGGGAGTCCATTTATCTAATCGACTTGAATGACTTTCGATAATTGAAGCCATTAAAGAGACTTGTACACAACACACTGCGTTCCGGGCTCTGGGACGCGCGCGCGTTGTAATTTCGAGGTAGCAGCTCATCATCAATAGGACGACAAGGTAAACACCTAATTTATGATCCACTCCGGTTACCCTTGGTGTGTACCTTTTTGCGCCGGGTCTTTACTAGTGCGCGTTCTTTCCGACGCTTGAGGGTGTTCGAGTTGCGGGATGTCGACAGTGTGTCCCATGACGCTGTTGCTGCTGTTCAAGAGGGCACATAATAGTCCAGCCGGTCCCTACAATAACGCACCGACGAAGGGGCGAGAGATGTGTGTGTGTGTGTTTGGGTTTGTTTTCCAATAAATCTTTACCTCCGTACCCAAGCACGCACACGTGTGCCATCACCACCCGCCAACACCCGCCGGGTGTTCTGTTGGACAGCGGGAGCCTAAAGAGCATAGATATCGTGCGATCATAACACAATGTCAAAACAAGCGACGAGTTTGTTCCTGGTTGTGTTTTGCTTTTTGGCGATGAATGGGAGTACAAATGAGCCCGGGATCGCACCGGATCGGGATGATCGGGCGGTCGTAGTTTTCTACGATCCATACGATCCTTCAACTTGAACTTCATGTCTCGAAGAAGGGAAGATCTCGAGATCTCGGCACAGTTTTGCAGCGGGCTGCACAAACTCGATAGGACACAACGATTTATGACCCAACAACCGGGTTTGCGCGTGTATCTCCATCTTGGATATTGGTGCGCCCATCTTGAGCGGTGAGTGGTAGAGCTTTCTCAAAAACGGCCTGATAGAAGGCCTTCCTCTATTGCTGCTGCCGTGCGGATCGTTGAGCGAATCTTTTATTGTTCTTGACCCAAACACCGGTGCGGGATACTGGCGGAATGTACTGAATGAGGCTCTGTTGCGATAATGCCTCGAATCGTTTTGTGTCTTATCGCAGTCCCTGCCGAAGCTCCTATCGGTGGGATACGCTCCACCGTTGGGACCGTTGTGCTTTATCTCCCACCCGGAACAACCGAAAAAGGGAGCAGCAAGTACGGCAGGAGGAATCGTAAAGCACCGACGCCGAGTATGATTTATGATCGCGGGTACGCTTGGTGAGCGATATTCTCGTGAGATGGGGTTTCTGTGGCTGTATTTCGGTTTCCTGGTGAATCGAGCAGCAATTGCGGAAAAAAAGGCCTGCTTCGTCCACCAGGCGTACCATGGAAGATACCGCGATCGATTGGGTGAGTTTATTTGAACCCCGTGTGTACGAGGTGTAAAATTTATAAATTGCACTTTCAAAACTTCGTGAGAGAACACGGTGTTGTACACATATTCGCCGGTTCGTCTGAAACCTTCTTAAAAGCATCCGCAAGATCGTGCCGAGAGCGTTTGGGACTAGGGAGAAGCGAATGGAAAGTTATTATGTCTTCCTGAAACGGCCCAGCGGGAGTTTTTGTCATTTTCATTTATTCAATAATAAATATTTGAGCAACTCTTTCTTTTCGTTGGTCGGCCAGTTTTGGGAGTGGACCCGCTAGAAACTGGAACGCGAAGCCACCATACACCCGATCGATCCGAAATCGATTCGCCGGGATGGTGGGTCTTTGTGGCCCTTAGGTCTTCTCGAGTTCTTCCGTCGTTCTCGAGCATCGTTGTGTGGAGCTGTGTCCGCAGCAGGAGTTTTCCCCAAACCGTGTGCTTTATCTGATTTCGATTTACCACCTCCGGACGGCGAATGACTTTTAGCAGCCGGTTTGTTGCCTCTTTCTCCATTTAGCCCGCTCGTTCCTATCAACAGCGTAGCATCATTTGCCAAGTGCACTTGGGCCCGCGAGTATACCGCGATACCCGTGGCGCGTACCCGTCATAAATCAGCATCGAAATGAAGTGTAAATATTGCGCGATTAGTTAATTATTAATGATTTATTCAATTTTGCACCTTCCAGATGGGAACGCACTTCGGCAAGCCACCATTAGGAAGAAACGCAAGAGTCATGCTGAGTCATTGGGGCTGTGATTCGTCAGTGCGCGGCTGTTGGCATTGTTGTTGGTTAACCTCTGGGGCGGGTATGATAAGCGTTACGCACGCTTGCCAGGAAAACGCCTCATACTTTCACCGAGGACCCACTGGGCAAAGGTGACAACCCCGAGGCGATTTGAAGTGCAACGGTACCGATATCAATCACATCGAAGGATGGAGCGGAGATATCAAGAGAAATTCCAATTCCAGACGCGAGTCGGTGCATCAGGGTGGAATGCAGATATCTTTCGCCTGGTTTTTGCATATAAAGGCAAGTTGCAGAGCGTGTAGCTGGAAGTTTAGCTCGGCAATTGCTGTTTGAGTTCCCATAACATCTGTACCATTTTTTGAGGGACATTTTAATCCAGTTGTTCAGGACCCGGTGAGACCGAGAAAATGATTTATGTTTTTACACGCTCGAGTTCTGTAGGAGAGTTTTATTGCTCCATAGAAATTTATTGCACACGGTTGATAGATCTGTTAGACATGGTTTGCATGTTTATGGTTCTGTTGTGATCGGTCGTTAGAGGTCGATTAGGTTCCTTATTGCTTAATGCTCATGTAGCTGGCTAACCATTGGCAATTTCAGTTATTTATGGGAACTTGAGGAACGACAAGATTTCACCAAGGTTCTGACGAGTCACTAAGGTACACTTCATGAACCCTTTTTTTTACAATTGTCCATCATTACATGTCTTTGATTGCTATCGTAAACCAGTTCAAGCTATAAAGTTGTGTACGGAAGTGTTTTGAAGAGGTCTATGTTTATAGCCCAAAACCTTGAGGACATTGAGCTTTCCAGAGTTCATCAAGAAGTTCATTGGTTCAGCCAGAGTTCAGCGAATGCAGGAAGGTTATGGTGCTGTTTTCATGGGATCGAGTCGGAATTCTATATTATTATGAGCCGTTAGTGTGGAAAGCTAAGGGTTCTACTGGAAAGCTACTAAGTTCTATATCCACATAATTTTTTTGGTCTCTAGAAACTACTAACAAAAAGGTAAGATTTTTTAGCAGATTCAGCAGTTCCAGCTGCGGTATATCGATTAACAAACTAAATATGGATTTTAATTGGATTGTGAATATCTCTTCTCTACCGACACGCAATAAGAACTGGAACAACATCTGTAAACTCAAACACAGGGATGAATGTTTTCCTTCCAGCGTGGCAGAAAATCGGTACGGTAAACAACCGGCTGCAAAACGCCCCGAAAGCCGAAAAAGCTTTCGAAAATGTTGATGCGTGTGCACTCGAGAAGCGAGCTCGCGTGTAAATACAAACATTTGCACCTACCATTTGCGGAAAGAATACAAATGGAACCGCCGCGGACGCGAAGGACTCGGAACCCTTCACGCTACCGCATCGAAAAAACACAAACACACAGAGAGGATAATATTGCACGCATGGGTGAAAATAATGGTAAAGTGTAATCATAATGATAAAATT
This sequence comes from Anopheles stephensi, assembly GCF_013141755.1. Taxonomy (NCBI): domain Eukaryota; kingdom Metazoa; phylum Arthropoda; class Insecta; order Diptera; family Culicidae; genus Anopheles; species Anopheles stephensi. The sequence goes on along the minus strand of NC_050202.1, from coordinate 84,136,348 downwards.
GAAATTTCACTCGTCGGCCACGTGAAAAAAGAAGAAGAAAACCGCCGAAAAAATTTCCCGGTGTAACGCTGGGAAAAAGGGTTGCCAATTTATTCTGCTTGGCGATGAGCGATAATAATATCCTTGTTTGAAAATTAAATAAAAATATTAACTCCACGGCGCCTGAGCCTGGTGATGAACCTCGTGGCCTGGTGGATAAAAAAATGAAGAGCGCAAGAATGGAAAATTGTGAAGAAAATAGATACAAGAAGGGATCTCTCTATGGGTGGGTTCCCCAGGAAATGACAAAATATTCTCATTCCTCCCAGATGATGATGATGATGAGGATGACGACCGAGGCGGTTGCATTTAACCCAAAAAGTGCGTAACGCTCGGTGTTCATTCCGTTTCGCTGATTTTTCTGTGATCAGTGATGGCTTTTTATTCTAGGTTCGTTTGTATTTGTTAAACCACAAGGAAAAAATGCGATTGTTGAGTTGAGGTGGCTGTAATGGTTGGATGGATGTCCCTGGTCTATGGTTGGCATTGAGAAGGGAGCCGAGTTCGCCGATTTGCTGGTAGCAGTCCCGGGAAACCGGGGAAAAAAGGGGTTAACTTCAACATCACCCACTCGAGGAAATGTGGTGTATTGTTGTGTTATTTATCTTCTTAATTTGATTTTCGGTTTGATGCTGTTTGTGTTTTGGTGCGTATGATGGGATTTTTCGATCCTGAGATGTGTGACTTTTAGTGGAGGGAAGCGAATTTTCACAGAAGCAATTTGGAAAATTATTTTCCACAAATTCTATGTAATTTAACATCCAAATTTTTAGTAAAATACAAGTTTGCGGAGATTGGAAAAAAGGTGAAAACACCTCACTCATCCCTGTTCTGGACAATGGCCACCATAGATGAGCTGGAACAACGTATCTATTCTCCAAACCCAAAAATACGCTTTTCCAATCTCCTCCGATGCATTGTTATTTTTTGGTGGAAAATCCTCCACTACCAAAAGGAAAAGCACGCCGTTTTGGAGGTTCACCTTTCCACCTATTACTGCCGCCCCGACCCGACCGTATTGTCTTTTGTCTTTCTCCCGAACCGGAACTGAACTTGTCCACCATCGCCCGGCGTGGTTGTGTGTAATGGAAAACCTCACAGAAAAATTAATAATATGGCTTACGAAGGATTATTTTTCCCTATCCTACCCGTGTTTTTTGTTTCCTTCCCTTTCTTTTGCCCATCGCACAGCTCTTGATTTGGTGTTATTGGAAAATGGCGCGGTCACCGTTCGTCCAAGGTGTCGAAGGTGTCTGCGGCCCCACAACGTGGAGAGGTCGCCAAGCTTCCAGGGGTAGGCGCCAAATGCAAACAACAGCGCACGATTTTCAGCTACGCTCCCGCCGGTTTGTTTATTGTTAGTTTTTTGGTCTAGCCGATCGAGTGCTGCGCGGCTGCTTTACAGGAACCGAGGCCCAGAGACATCAATACCCAGGCCTCGCTAGCTTCCGACCGGTCGGCGTTTCAGCAAAACCGGAAAGTTGAAAGCGGGCTCGTATCAGATACCGGATGGATGCCGACGACCGGTAAATAAACGAGACTGAACTTACTACCGAAATTCGAGCAGTGCTGGCCGGCGATGGGTTTTTGTTGATGTTTCCGGCCCGAAAAAGCGGTTGTTGTTCGCCGATGCGCTAAAGAGCTTAGCCCGCGGGCCTCCAGGTCCTCGTTTTCGCATCCATCCGCTAGTGTGCGATCGGGAAAATCCCGAGTGCTGACTGCAGCGTCGGGCCGCAGTCGGAGGATTATTCTATTTTATTATATTTAAGGTGATTAAGGTTAGGTTAGAGGGCGACAGTCTGTGTGAGAGAGGAGGCCGTGTGCACTGTTCTGCGGCGTTATCGCGGCGAACCAATCGAACTGTCGCGGACATTGGCCACCCTCAATGCGCTGACCCAAAGTGAATCACCTAGCAGGTGAACCTTTCGGGTGGGACTTGCTTGGTTGGGTGTGCACTGGTCCGGCAAGACCCATGCAATCCGGACTGAACAAGCCAAAGACAGGAAGGAAGTACTTGAGTGTTTTTGTGTCCACCACCAACCTCTAATGTGATTAGTCCGGTTATAAGCTTATAAAAGCAAAGTTTTCAACTTTCGAATATCTGAATATCCCACACGGCAAAGCGGAAATAGAACGTTGTTTGAGATATTTTCATGGATTAAAATCGATCTCCGTCTCGGGTTACTGCCTCGGGCCTCCGGGGTAGCTTGTAGTGGAAGGAACCTTTCGATGACCTTTGCAGTGTAAATAGGTTACTTCCTGGTTAGGCATTGTGGTTCTGAGGTGTGAAAAATGTACCGCTTGTGAGTGGTGTGTAATTCGTAGGATTTACTACACATTACATGGGGTAGTTGTGCCACCGGAAGTCTTCCGAGCGCTAGTCCAAGGTTTCTCCCCAAACATGTGGATCCTAAAATAACTCTAAGGATACAGACGGAACTTCCAAAATTGTATTGTCCCTTAAACAAGAATTCAGAGATTACTAGCCAATGTACATATACTATCAGCTGTTAGAATTCGCAAAGTTCCTGCCACTTGTATCACTATGTACTTGAAATGGGTCAAACTATCGCAATGAATCGCCATCCTCCAAGCAAATCCCGTAATATCGCATGAAGTTTCCAATTGATTGGCACATTTTCTAGCGGATATTCCCTCTGCTGCGCGTATTGTAATGGACCTCAATTTATCCTCTATCTCCTCGCCAAACACATCCGAATGCGTGTCCGCTCATGTGTGCACAGGCAACCGGTGCGATAAACTAGCAGATTTTATTATCTACGCAGAAATTTACTGTATTTATAATTTGCTGGCTGCTTTATTGTTATGATGATGATTATGTTTTATGGCGTTAATGGTGGGTCCGGCGAGCACGGATGGGATGTCCGGATTGCGTGCATCCCGGTGCGGTGGTCGGTGGTTTAATCCGTCCGTCCGTTCGCTCGACCTTTCGCACCTATTTTTTGCGTAATTTTATGTGCAATTTTATCCCCCGTGGTTCGGTCTGCTGTGAAGTCGCTGCGGGAGTACTGCAGTTGTGGCATTCACAGCATTCTAGGAGATGCATGTGAAGTATCTCAATTGGCATACCTCGATATCGACACCTTGGAGAATGCAGCAGTTGCAGTGTATCTGGGTATTCTCTGAAGAGTTCTCTGAGGCTCACCGTTCACCTTTGCGTGTCAATAGGTCTGTTGTCGCATGAGTCCTCTGAAACTCTGCAGCGAGGAGAACTGACACTGAGCAAACAATAGACCGCCGGTTCTGCCCTCGCACGTGTCACCAAGTTTTCAATTGCTCTCCACACATTCTGAGTGGTGAGTTGTGCCGCGAGTTTTAGCAAGTGATAATTAACCTTTTTATTGTGGCAAGCGAATGAAATTATAATTAAAATATATATATTACTAGACCGCGGTAACCCCGACAAGGATTTACGCGCATTCGCCATCCTTTTTCGGGAGATGGTCAATTGGACACTTTCTGTATGTGTGTGTGTGTGTCCAACAGGAGGGAGGCCTTATCGCAGCTGTCCTTGTGGTGTGAAACGGACAGGAAACCGCAACCGGCTGGAAGGTGCTAAATGGTAGCAAGTGTTTGGTCGTGTGCCGACCATTTGTACCGGATGCTTGTCCACCTCGAGGGAGACCTAGCGCCGCTTCCGGGCGAGATGAAGAAGGGGGAGGGTTTTTTTTTGGGGGAAGTATGTAAATTATGTTACACGGCCCGAAAGGGTTGGTTGGCGGGAGATAAATGTTGATTGTTGCTGTGCTGTGTGGCATGTCGGTGTGGCCTACCGAATCCCGGTTAGGGGATTGAGTTGACTTCCTGGTGAAACGAGGTTGAAAGCGATGGGAAGTTGGTAAGCCGCAGCTGGCAAAATCCGTACAGAAAGGTTTGCTTAGGGTTGATTATTTATGCCATTAATCGGTGGCGATGTGCGATGGTGGTGAATCGGATCATCTCCTAGAGTTGGGTTAAGTTGTAAAGGTTGTGTGTGTGTGTGTTTTTTCCCCTGGCATTGTTTTCGGTGATTTCCGGAGATTGGAATTGGTCTGTGTAAGCGTGAAGGTGAAGTCTTAATGAACGTTGCAAATTTTAATACCAGAGAGATAACACAGCGTGAATGAAATTGGGAAGCAATGTTGTTGGAGTTTTCTTTTTCGGGAGGGAAATTTTTGGTTGATTAAAAAACTAACACTCTGGGAGTTTTTCTTGACACCTTTCCCCTGTGATGGCTACGGTGCCCTTTAAACTGAGCGTAACCGATCGCAAATGTCACTGTTTCTTGTTACTGTTGCTCAGTAAGTAGTGTAGTAAGTGTCAAAAGCATTTCGTTACGGTCAGCAGTCGTAATAAACGGGGCAACTTCGGTTGTCCGGACTCTGGTTGTCGAAAATGTCAGTGTCGATGCGCAGGAAATTGACATTTCCCGGGGAAATTGAAGCACCCCCTCCCCCTTGCAACCGTCGTCAATCGAGCAGCAGAACAATAGTGCGACAGAGGTTAGTGTAACACACCTCCCGAGTGAAAATCGAATCGAAAACCTTGAAGAGCGGGAGGGATATTAAATTAAGCCAAGAGGGACACGCTTATTGTTATGGGCGCCATCACGCGCGCCCGCACTCGCATTACCCTTTGGCGGAACGGACAGGGCAACCTTTGAGCTTGAGGTTTTGTTTGAAAATGACACCCATTGTTTTGTGTGGCATTAGTTTTTGATATGTAAATTTGGCCCAAGAAGATTAAACAGATCGCTGCTCCCTCCATTCTAACGTACGCTAACTACTGGCAACTTTATGGCTATCCTGTACCCAGGATCCTTGTTTGGATCTAGGGACATCTCACCCCCCCCTCCCCCCCATACTAGATAAAGACGACAAACAAATCGGTGCCAACGACCATTGCTGTAGTGCCTCCTGTGTGTCCCCGGAGGTCGAAGATTAGTTGACTGGATAACAGGGCAAACAGTGCTGATGGGAGCATCCCACAGTAAAGAGTGGGCAAACAATTTAATATATTAAAGGCCCCAAAACTACTACTAGCGGTGAAACTGGTGAAAACTTTATGCCCAGCTCTCGCCCAACCTACGCTGACAGTTGGCCGGAAACGGAAGACCAACTTTTTGGGCAACCATATCCGATCGTAATATTTTCGTGTCGGGGTGTGTCGTAGGTGTCTGGGTAAGATAAAACAGGGAATCAATTTGTGTAACACATTCCCGTCGGATTATACCATTGTGCATTCTAATTAATCCTCCACCTTCTGGGGCCGTGCAAGTTTGCCGAGCACGAGATTCGACCTTGCGATCTTCGGGAGAAGTGGAAGAAAAATGTGTGATGCTGTATGGAAATTTATCGCCAGTACGTGGAGCACGTGACAATGCGGATCTACCGGATGCGTGTGTGTGTGTGTGTACCACGGACTGTGCGGCACATCTTACAGATGTTTGGCATCGATTTTTTTTTCTCGCTTTCCCTTCAAGAACACATCACAGACATTCCTCTGGATGCATTCGGAGTTGGGTTTTGGGGGGTGTTTTGCTTTTTTGTGGGTGAGAATTTAAAGAATGTTGGCTTCCACGGTCGTCTGCCGTTTGATCTATTCGCATGATTTAATTGTAATCGAAACAAGCGACGCACATTCCACTTCCACGGAAGTGATACTGTTGTTGTGGCAATGTTTTTATTTCCAGCTCGTTGGTAGATGTCGGAAAAGGTCGAATGCAGTAAAGAACTCAAATCAGAGAGGCACACACACAGGAAAAAAATGAACCCCGTGAAACCATAACTTCCACCGATTTTGGAGGAAAACCTCCCCACTCACAACACACCGACACACATGATACTGAATGGTGGAATTTATTGAGCGGAAGAAATTGATTTACAATAATTCTTGCGCTTTGGTGGACTTTATTTATGGACTATTGGGGAGTTTTTCTGTTCTTTTTCCCAGTGCAAAGTTTTTTCCTTCCATTTCATGATGATCAGACTATTGGGGGTTTTTGGGAGCGAGTTTTAAAAAGGTCAATAATTCTTCGCTAGAGAATGGCGTGAGATGTCATGGTGGTTGTTCATAAATAATATCATACGAGTGCACAACACCGAAATGAGGTTGAATCTGGAAGTTTAAAATAAAATCCTCTCATTGATTCTTGAAGTTCCCAGTTGTGCCGTCCAACGTGAAGAACGGCGAGCAAATCTGTGAATCAGACAGACAAACTCCCGTGGTACATTCCATCGGTGTTCCGTTGGGTTTCCGTTGCGAAAACATCGAATTGGTACATTACAGCTCTTGTAAACATCGCTAATTTATCCCGGTGCGATAAGCGCTTCGGAAACGTGCAACCTTTCCCTGGTCGTGTCGCCTAGCCAGGCGCCAAGAGTCGTAACATCTTGGCACGAATGCCTACCACTCCAGGGTCAGCTCTCCTACGTGCGGAAGGCAGTGAGGAGCCTGACTCGCTCCCGCAGGTTGTGTGTTTTGTGTTGTGAAATTATTTCAATTTAATTTCCGCGAAACATGCACCCTAAAGCGGCTAAATGAGCCCAAACACAGACACAGAGCCCGGCCCCAGCTGAGTCGCGCCTCCATTAGCAAACGGTTGGTGGTGATCAGTTCGCGTGAAGTTCAAGCGCACCAGCTACGGGTAGAATCCCGCGAAGTGACCATCTTGCTGACCTTTTTTTTTATGCGGTAAGGCGTCTTCCGTGAGGGTGAGATCCGACAAAAGGACTACCGACGGAGTTGAAGAATTGAAAAGAAGAAACGGTATACACCTCACGGTCAGCGTCTCTAATCTCGTACCGGAGATCCTTCCGTTTCGACTCGTTTTTTTTTTTTGGGGGTGGGGGAGTTAGCGTTGGATAATGCGAGATGGCCCGGTGGAGGTGGGCGAGATGCAAGAATTGCGCTTTATTTATGCACCAGTTCCCGAGGAGACAGAGTGTGACCATTGCGGTTGCGGACTCGGGGAACGGATAACAAACAGTAAGGCCCGCTAGAAGCAGCTCCGGCGGCAATAGTGCTACTGCTGCTGGATGCTACCTTCTGCAGCACCAAGGGGCACGAAGATTGTCAGATGGTTGGGCAGTGACCGTCTGGGAGTGATAGGTACGCCAGGTACGTCACGAAACAGCGGCGCTTTGGCGCAGTCAACGTCGACGGCGAAGGACGAGCACACCGTCGTGGCGTTGATGATGATGATGAAGATGAAAATGCACGAGACATGAATTCATGTTTTGCGTTTGTTTCACTTCACATCTTCCATCTTGGCCGTGGTCGACGGATTTTTTTTTTCTCGTCCCCCTACTTCACCTCCACCCCGACTGGGACGAGCTGAAGCCGATGTGGACGATCACTTGTGGAGAACGGTTTTGGAGAGGCTGCCCGGTGCAAGTACAAAGCAAACAACGAAATCTTCAAGAGCGAACCAAGCAATTCCTCGCAACACGGCCTCACATTCGGTGTACGGTGCTGCCGGTTGTTGTGTCCGATTCTGATTCCGTTTCGTTTCGCGTTTCCCATCTTTAACGGTGCGATGTGCGGGAAGCTCACTTCACCGGTAATGTTATCCGAAAAGTGGTAAACACAAGAGCGCTGCAGCGAAATGCCGCAATGCGAGTCGGCTGAAGGCATCCGTCTCGCGCATAATGTGCAACATTTCTGTTCGATGTCGCCCCGTTACCGGGAATGATGGTTAGGAATTTGGAGTATGTGACGCCTCGTGCGCTGGATTGGTAGAACCTCGGGTGTGTGCGTGTGACTGTCATTCGAAAGGCAAGAAAATACGGAAATTCTCGAGGAGTGATGTACAACCTAATCCAATCTACATCCTATCAGCTACATACAGGAATAAAGACACATCGGCGAAGAAACGGTGCGGAGACCTGATTGCGACACGAATTCTGACGAACGACACGGAGAAGATTGAATCATGCAGAATGCGACAAGCAAGTACGCGTGACGCTATCGGAAGCAGGGACCCTTAAGAAGACCTCATCCGAAAGACATGCAAGACGCGAGGAGACTAGAAGGCGCAAAATGCACCTTCACGGGACACTCTATCGATTGGGCGGACTTCGACTAACTATGGCGACAGCATCGCAAACTAAACGGAACACGGGTACTACGGGTTTTTATTTTTGCTAAACGAAATCGCATTTATTTTTCACTCTACTTTTGCTGTTTGCAGGCCACGGCCACGAGGCTCGCGTCTAATCTAATCCCATCCTGAGCGAACTGTGCGATGAAGCGGAGAGCAGGTTATACAGCGCAACAAAGCTAGGAAGAGAGGTGGACCAGAGCTAGAACCCACAGATGTGTGTGTGTACAGATGGAGGCTTACGAATCTACATAACCAACGCTTACACAGTACAGTACACAGAGAGTGGAGCATAAGTTAAATAAATAGCTTACGAGACTATGATAATAGGGAGATACATTACACTAGGCTATCGTTACTAGAGCTATGGATACATGGCAACGTTGACTTGTCTCGTTTTTGGTAACAAATACTGATACCATAGGATGCTTATCTCTGTACAGAACAACTACGAGCTAGGAGACTTAAATATTTAGGAACTAAGAGATACCGCTTTGCACAGTGCGATGAGGTACATTGTGTCGATCGGAGTGATATGGTTTTTCGAGTGAAGTCACACGAGCTAGAGAGAGAGAGATCAGTCGAAAGATCATACCCTCGGACACAAAAAGTCACCGTGCAGTACACTATCGTCTACTCCAAGGACTGTACGGGGAGAACTTGTAGTCCGAGCTACTCCCACCATGGCTAAGATACTTGGGACCGGCCGATGGCATCGGACCCTGCAAGCTACTGCTACCGTACGGGGTGAAGATACCGTTCGAGCCGAAACTGGACGAGAAGGCCGAACCGACGGCGTACGGACTGCTGCTGCTCAGATTGACAAAGTCATCGAGCGTGCCATGGTACGATCGGTTCGGTGTGTTCTGGTGGAAGTTGAACAGCGGAAGCGGCGGTGTCTTGGACTGTGCATTGCTGCCGAACAGTGCGCCAACACCGGCCGCCACGAGCGATGGCGAACTAACACTGGGTGCCGTAGAACTAGCGTTTGACTGCTGTGTGGTGGTTAGGTTATGGTTAATGGTTTTAAGATCATTGTTGTTGTTATGGTTATGGGCGGTGGTGGTGTTAATCTCGGCGGTGGAACTGCCAGCCGGTAGTGTCGTTGTCGTCGTCACCGAAGGGGACGCGATAGAGGACGCTACAGCGGTCGGCTGCGCACCGGACGTATCGGCCTGTTCCGAGTTAGACACCATGGAGGTGGAGGACGTTAGTGAGGAGTTACCGCTAGAACTGTTGAGCGTTATGTTGGCAACGGAACTGTTAGGTGAGTCGGTTGTGTTATGCCCGGTGGTGGACGTGGAGGAGGTAGCATTGGTAGCGGTACGGTACAGATGCACCTGCACCAGATGGATTACGTCCGATTCGGACTGGAGGGAGTGTAGCTGGGTGCTGGTTTTGGCAAGCAGTGCGTGGACATCGCCGAAGAGATTGTCCAGCAATTTACCTGTGGTAAAGAGGACTATCGCCTTGAGGCAGGAGTATTCGGCCGAGTCGACGTGCAGCGCCTTCAGCTTTTCCACCTGCTCCTGGAATATCCGGATGTGGTCCATGAAGGCGACAACCCGATCGGCTGCCATGGGGGAAGCGTGCAGACCGGCCGCCGCCAGCAGCGGGGCCACGTGCAGCGGCATCGAGCACTGGGAGGCGTTCAGCACGAACAGCTCGGACCAGACGAGCCGTAACAGGGCCACCTGATCGGTGACCTGGAGATCCGGAAAGAAGGGTATATTGCGGGCCCACTCGACGGCGGAGAACAGTAGCCGGGCGGCCAGCTCGCAGATGTTGTCGATGCCCATAATGTTGTTCGTCTGCATGCACTGGCCGTACCGGGACGTGGGGTACGGTTCCGCTCGCAGCAGCAACGAAATGTAGGAACTAAGGTACGAGTGACCGTTGAACCCGGCCACGGAGTCACCGTTTGGTATGGAGTACTGGCCGTACGGTATGCCCGGCGGTTGTGACGGTGGAACTCGACCTCGCTGGACGGCTGTAAAGAAAGAAGCGGACAGAATGGGTGATTAGTTGTGCTGCAGAGGAAAAACCAGCGCCCTCTACATGACAGATAATGTGCGTTTCAGATTTGGTTTTGGGTCTGTGCCTAAGTAACTCGAAGGTCCGTTGGAGTGGTGACATACTCCTCTTTCGTTGGAATCGTGCAATTGTAATTCAATTTCGTTTTCTTTAGAGCATCCAGAAATTTAAATATTCATAGCCCAGTGAGGCAAACGGGCATTTCTTGCTCCGTTATTTCTGTCAGGGCCACTTAGAACTATGCACACAACACCACAAGTACACGTACACCGACACGGTACTTGAGGAACTCTCTGGGGGCGCGGGACAGCACGCATTGGACAACTCCGGCCGAACTCAAAGTGCTCGTTGATTATGATGTTGTGCGTGTGTCTGTGTAGCACCCGACGCCGTTAATCCGCTTTCCATCCGTATCGCACCCTTGAAACCCTTCATCATTACTACACCCCGATGCCGCGCACTCCGACCGAAGCTACAATTAACTCTTCACTCTCTTCCCCCCAAACCACGACGACCACAGCAGTACCCGGCAACGCGCACAGCAACGGTGACGCGAGCTTGTTGAGCAAACAATGAAGTTTCGAAAAAATGAGCATTAATTATTTATGATTATTACTGTCATTGAGTGTGTGCGCACTCTTCCCCCGCCGTCGTCGTCGAAGTAGCACCTTCGATCGTGGTCTTATGAAGAGAGAAAAACGACCCATCAAAATGGACTAAAGAGGGAGTTTTCTTCCTATACTTCTTGCCAGTCGTTTCATTACCTTGGTCCCAGCATCGTTTCGTTACTTATCGAAGGAGCGCTTTGATTAGAAGCAGCGAGCGCCTACCAATGTTAAAGTGACCTAGACGAGCTAATTGTCGTGCAATGAAAGTCGCGGGAAGCACTCTCTGAGGAGGGTGTCTCGGTTGGTGTCTTATCAGTACCATTTTTGATAAGCTCGCGATCGGAATGTGTTTTGGTGTACGGCGGTGTGTAAACAGTCCATTCGATTCGAGGATTCATCTGCCACTGCGGACGATTGCAAAACACTCATTATTTATTTACATTCGCGTGCACCGGGTGTGTGTGTGGTTGATTCGTGTGCTCGAGATGATGTCCTCCTGGTGGTAAAATATCCTCGACAGAAGCGTTATGAACATATTTCGCTGCTCGTGATTGAACTGCCGCTGGCGGCGGCATCGCCGTATTGTACATTGGCCCCATCCGATAAGAGGTATGGTAATTGAATCAAAACGCAGCTTAAACGACCCGGCAACCTGCTGCCGGCTGAATCGGTGGCCGTGTGTAACTGTGCAGCAGCGCTTTAGCCGCTTCGTAAAAGCGAACGTGCACTTTAGCCCAGACCGAGCGCCTCAAGCTGTGAGCCGCAGTTTACCGGCATAAATCAGATAATTAAGGCTAGGAGCCTTAAGAACGGTGGTGGTAGTTTGCATGGTACGACGAGCGAGCCCCGCATCGCATGTACCGGCGCAGAAGATGTAAACCAATAAAATACAGCCTTTAAAATCGCGAACGAAAGGATCGGCCATCATTTTTTTTCTGCCTTTAGGCCTCCAGTGTGGCTTTCACCGGTGAGGTTGCGGCGGCCGTGTATCGATCTCCATTCCTCTCGAGAAAAAACGGAAAGGAGGGGGGGGGGGGGGTGGTGCACAAAGACAAGAGGTTATTATTGTTGTACGGGCTCATGTTAACACACACGCGAGCATCGATTATTAATGCTATTTAAAATGAAATAAAATAGCCAATAAATCTTTTTCCCTTGCTGCACAACAGGACGAAGTCGCGCGCGCGAGCGCCCGTGAAGGGCGGGCTGCATTTGCGATCGTCCGTTGTTTCTGTGGGTGGAAGCGCAATATGGCACTTGGGGGTTGTTTTGGTTTTTTTTTATGATTTTTTGTATGTTATGCTACAGCATGGGAAACATAAAGTGATTGCTTTTGGGCCGCTCGAAAGATGGGAGTAGAAGAGAAAGAGGCAAGAGATGCTAGCCTTCGGTGCCGATCAGGCTAGAAGAGACTAAACCGAAAGAAAAAAGCAATTTGCTGTGCAGCTAATCGTTTATGGCATTTTCTCTCACGTTGGCAGCTGGTGGATTTTAAAATGGAAATTAAATTAGCAAGATCTATGGCTTGTTTTGTAGACGTTTTGTCTGAGTGTGTGAGTGTTTGGCGGGAAAGCTTTTACTTTGAAAAGGTTGGATGCTTTTGTAGGTGGTTTACCTCCTGGAATAGAGGTAGTCGAATGGCGTAGTGCGTTGATTAGCGAAGTGATAAGTTGAAGGATTCTAGGATCGAATCTCAAATTTAGTTTTCTCTTAACATCTTTAAGATAATCTTTACTGAGTGTAAAAATAGTATTTACTACCCGTATATACTCTCTCTTGTACATCACAAAAAGGTGACCATCACAATCTGTAAATGGGGGGAAACTATGCTATGCGTTATGTTGACAGCTTTTTACCCAGCTTCCGTTCCAGTCAATGGAGTCTTTGCATCGGTTCTCTTACTTTGGTTGGACACATCGTGTATCGTGCACGTGTCAGGCACACACATATTCTCTGTGGTCACTTCCACCTATCCCGAAGAGAGTGTGTTATCTTTTTCAATATCGGAAGCGCGCTTTTCAGCCGTAGAATGAGCCCATCCCGTGGCCGAGAGATATCCTGTGTCCCATTTTGTGCAGCGGAAAATTTTATTCCAGTCGACGGAACCGGACGTTAGCAGCAGCTCCTGTTTTACACCCATGTGCGTGCTTTTATTCAGCATCGCTTGAGTCCATTGAAAAGAGAACAATTTTTTTCTTTCCTTCGTTGCTTACCTTCATCAGTTGCTTCCGCCCGATAGTAATCGTGGAAAGCTCGTGGAAATAAAATTTGAAAAATAGGAAACCACTTTTCCGGCCCGGTAAAATGGAGGCGCTTTTTTATCACGAAAAACGAGCCAGACGACGGACCATGGAAAATGGCGATTTTTATGGTGGAAAATGTATAAAAACTATTTCCAAACCAACGACAACAAAAAAATCACGATCGGTCGATGTCAATTGGAAATACATAAATTTCTTTTTTGATTTTTTGCTCGCTCGAAAGTGAAGTTTGCAGTGAAAAAGCAAAAATTATTGACACCATTGTGAACATCAAGATTGGAAGGAAATTGGCCGGCAGGGAAAAATGATTTAGATAAGGGTCAAACCATTTAAAATAAATTGTCACCGGGTTGGCCTTTTGTTCACTAGCTGGTTGGAAAATTTATGGCAAGCTTTACGACTACAACCACACGAGCTACACAGACCAGGCAACAGGTTACCGAGTGCTTTACCGACGGCTGGGGACGGTTTAAAAGCTTAAAATCACTACTGTCGTACATGTAAAAGCGAGACACGTTTTACGATGAAATCGGATGGGGTTTATGTCGTTGCTGCTTGTTAGAGCAGTTGCCAGTAATTAATTGTTTACTCTCGCTACTGGAAGCTGTCGCATCGTTTGAAGGTCACGATTTTTCCAAGCAAGACAGCAGCATGATCGATCGATATAGGGTGAGGTTTAATGCACTCGTACTCCTGACGAATCCTTCATTGTGTAAATTTAATTCAAGAAATTACAATTCTGAACGTTTATTAGCGGATTTATTCGTTAAGCTTCCCAATTATTCACACAATGTTGCAGTCAGGCTCACGTTCGAGTGGTCCAATTTGTGGCACCCGGGGAGCGTGCAGCTCGTTTTCGAGCCCCAATTGAATTTTCCCTAATCGTCCCAAAACCGGACCCAATTTGCACCTTCGCGTTTCGGACCCACATCAATCCGTGTGCGGAATCAATTTCTACCGGCCACTTCAGAAAGTGTGATGCGAAATTTTCCAATTTTCCCTAACTGCCTTTACACCTCTGCAAGTGGTTGAGCGTTGTTGCGGTGTAAGGTAATGATGACCGCCCTGCTTCTCACCCGCGGCGTGACCGCAAACTCATCGTCGGGAATTATGGAATCGATTTTATTTGTACCGGTTTGGCTTAAGCTTTTTCACGTGCACAGCACACTGGCATCGGTGTGAAGCAAATGGGATCAAATTGGAAAGCAAATCGGACATTCTTATTGCACGGATCTAGATGCGCTGCCTTTGTTTCGTGTACGTGATTTCAATCAATTCTTCACGGTCGTTTAGAGTCGACCACGGGGTAAGCAAATGATGCATACCGGTTCGGGTCTCGGAAAATTCGTCCGACGAGCGGTCGGTGTGTGTAAGATGGCAGATAAGCAAAAGGTTCATTACCGCGACTAAAAATAACCACACGACTTCTCGACTTTGGTTTGCGGTTTTTTTTGCTGCTGTTGTTGTGTTCACAGTTAAGACAGTTTTTCCCGTGTAGAGTTTGATGGTTCTGGAGGAAAATTTCCCTTAAATAGGTGATTTTGTTTTCTCCGGTCTCGGTTAAGCACCACAAGCGACGAACCGCAATCATCGCAGTTTAAAAAGACATTAACTGCTGCTACATTTTTTTTCCGGCGAGTTTTCCTTGTTGGTCGAGAACAAAAAAATGGAGATAGCACACCTGCCATTGTAGCTGGGAGAAAGTAAAATCCCAGAACTATGTGCCTCCTGGTGTATCTACCAAGGCCCTGCTCACTCCGAAAGGGACTCGGTATCTTGTCGCTCGGTGCGTAATTTATGGACAACATCTTGCTGTTGTTTCCCTCATTGTTTTTATTTCCCTCATTTTCCACCAGCACTTGGCGTCGCCGTTGTCGTCGTCCCGCAGATCCTGGACACAAATTTGTACCGAAAAACCCTCGACCCGGCAGAGGAAAGGCGGGGGAACTCACTCTCTATCGCGTGCTCTAAACCGAGCGAGATAAGCGTTTTAATGTTACGAATGTTTGAGCGTCGGAAAGTAGAAGTGGAAAGTACATTAAATTTTATAGGTTTGTAGATACGATAGAATGTTGCAGTACACGGTGCGCTGGCATTTGTCGAGTGTAACTGCATCATGCCAAATTTACAGCAATCGAGAGATGAGAGATGGTTCGAAATGGTTGCTCCTTTATGTGTTGCCTCTGTTTGCATTTAAACACTCCAGGTCCGCTCCGCTCGTAAGCAACTCTTTAATGGAGCGTACGGATTTATCACCAACAGATGCACGGTAACTCCGAGAGGGCTCCAATAAGCATAATTTGATGATAGCCGGTTTGAGTAAATTTTTTTTTTTCAGTACCTTCTCATAAAGCACCCTTATTATGCGTTAACGACCGGGAAATCAAATAAACTCATCAGGCACGAGCGCTGACATCGAATAAAAATTCCACCCGAAGGCACCAGCCAGCAAACGAGTCCTTCTCATTCAATTGTCTCATTCACCACCTCGAATGCTTGGGTGCATAAAGCCCGTGGTTGCAAACCGGGCAAATCTGCAGCATAAGTCTTCCCACCCATCCAACCGATTATTCGCGATCGCGATTGGATTGTACGCTTCCAACGGGGTTTCGCGGGCCGTGCCGAGTCTGGCCTAATTTATATGTTTCAATTCAAGGACCCCGGATTCGCGAAAAACCCCCGGCGTGCAATGAATTATTTATATCTTTTCACACAGCATAAACTTACCGGTACCGGTCCGGCTCTCGTGTGTGTGTGTGTATGAGGTAACGATCTCTCGTACGGCACGGACGTATCCGAACAGTAAAGGGGTAGGTGTGAGTGGGTATGGTGGGTGAACTCTTTTGAATCTACCGAAAACGAGTCACAACGAATCTGTCGGCGTTCGGTGACAGTATCGAACCGACCGAACGGGTTCCGAGTGAGCGAAAGAAAGCGCGAAGGACTTCTTAGCAGCTCAAGAAATTCTTCCAAAAAGTTGCGAAAAAAAACGCAATCTTTCTTTCCGGAAAACCGGCACACAGCGTCCGCTCCGAGTCGGAAAAACGGGGAAGGGAGCGTGAAAAAATATTATTATAATTTATTTTTAATCTGATACATACTAATGTTAATCTTGCAAACTCTCGCGCTCTCCAACGCGCGCGCGATACCTGATACTGCTCTCCGTTCTTCGATGTCCCCGCGTGGACCGTGACTTTATGTGATACGCGCGAGAGTCCAGCATACAAACATATCCCCTCCCGGGGTATGTTGACGCTGTGGTCCGCGTGTGCGCTGTCGGGGTTTCGCGTTTCCTACCAAGAGGGCGGAAGCCTTGACCATCTTCACACACACACACGTTCCCTCTATATCTCCGTCTCTCTGTGGTTCTTCGTCCGCGTTCGCGAGATCGATGGTTTGTTAGTTTCATGTGCCGTTTTTTCCTCCTGCCACAGTTGTTTTGCCATATTTTTTTTATTCCTAGTCTCACCTCGCTCTCTCTCGCTCATTGCACGTTCCGTTCGGGTGGTACATGCGCGCCAGACGCACATTGTTGTCTGACTTTTGGGGAACCGGGATCCGGGAATTGTAATAGCTCCACACGGTTTCACGTTTAGTACGAGTAGAGTTACTCCGCCCTTTGCACTGTTGGCGTCCCAACGCTTCCTGGACGTCCGATCCATACGAGGGAAGAAACCTTCGATGACCCGCTGCAGTTGCAGTTGCAATCAGTGCACTGTTTTCGGTTTTTTCTTTATCTTCTCCACATAAAGCTCTGGTGAATAGGATTCACCAACACAGCGTGTCTGGGGTGGCCCTTGCTGTTGTTCTTCCTCGTACACTATGGGGATTCTATTTATCGACGGTTGAGATGCAGGTTTGGGGTTGCTATCTAATCCAGTGTGTGTATGTGTGTGTATGGTGTGCGGATACCGAACACACGGAGCTCGGTAGACAGATAAAGCCAGCTGACCTGACCGTAAACGATACAGTACCCTCAGCTCAACTACTCCATAAATCACCCTTTTTTCTCTTCTTCGATTTTAAGCAAACTTAGTATTGTGAATGAAAAGAGCTATTTTATATCACTATAAACCACAGAGTTAACTAATTTTAACCACCGCTCTAGCTTTTAGTTAAAACGCACGACCTTTGACACCGTGTGCGGTACTGGAAGTACACAGCCTTCCTACGGTCAGAGAGTGTCATTATCGGAAGGCCTGGTTTTTGTTTTGCGCGCCCGGTAAGCTAGAGGTTAGGGTACGCTTTCTTTGGCCGGAATGCAACAAAAAAACCCAATCGCGCGGTGCATCTTCCTTCAACCCGGAGAGCGAGCGATTCAGGGCAAACGGATAAAGCCGTACACAGCCGGCACGATCGGCGACCGAGCGTAAGATATGGGGATGGGCACGTGCACGAATGGGAGCGAGTGAAGAGAGGGGGGATCTGGAGAGGAAGGGCGGAAAGTGAAGCGATCCAGCATGCAGTTCTCGCGATTCCCGGCATATCACGAAGCATCATGGTGCGGTGCATCATCATAAAAGTTGAGGAATTTTCTCACGCTACGGCTCTGCAGCCGCGAAGCGAGAGTCCGACCGAGTGATGGCCCGTTGATGGTGCTGATGATGATAGTCATCACCAGGGCGAGCCTTCACGTGGCAGCAACAAAAACAAAAAAAAAAACTTCCCGTTGTCTTGTGCGGAGTTGGCAAGTTGGGAACGAGGCAAAAGAGCGCCCTCGATAGATTTTTGCAGTGATTTTGAGTCCCGGAAGAAAGCGGTTCTAGAGTTACAGTTTTTGGAAGAATCGGAACTGAGATCCAAGTTCTAGAATTTCTTCTTGATGTTAAGAATGCTTCGGGCAGGGAACAGGAGCATCAGTTTAATGTTGTTCCGCGAATCATTAATCACGCGTTGTAATTGAATCAATTAGTCCAGGACACTCTGATGAGCGTACGGAATGGGTGGAGTCCTTCAGATCCTGCAAGCGGACGTGGGAAACTGTCGATTTCGGGGTGAGTTATTGGGTGATTAATGGTATGCGATGTCAGGTAAAAAGGGGCCAAATGTCACCCGGACAAGCAATCCAACTTCCACGACTCGCATTCTAAGCTACCAGCACCCTGCAGCTCAAGCAGATATTGGTTTGCTACCCTTTCATTTGGAGATGTAACAGACTTTCCACCTTCGGGGCACGTAACACGATATTAGGTTACACCGATTCGAGTTCGTTTGTCAAATTTACAAGATTCGTCGGTTTATTGGTGAAATGAAATAAGCAAGAATTCTCGCACAGTCAATTTCGGCAATTCGTGGAACGCTCGTCTTGCAGTGGATTCACACACGGAGGGATCGTTTCCTTCGTCTTCGGCTACGTCTGCTTCCAGAACGGTTAGGTAATTCGCATCCACGCAACCGTTCTCTCACCCACGTTTCACGTTGCATCGGAAGGTTTTGTGTTGTGTATGCGCTGCACGTTTTCCTTTCAGTGCTGCGCGAGCAACATCGCCGCGCGCGTAACATATGCGGGCCTTCGGGTTTGATATTGCGGGTGTTTGTGCAGATTCTGTGCAATTCTACGGATATTTCGTTGGTCGATCGTTGTGCTGTTGTTATTGTTCTTTTGAAGGTCTTTTGAAATCAACCGGACCTGGGGAGGGTAGAGCGAGCGAGCCCATAAACGCAGCATCCACAAACCGCGTTCGTGTGGTGCGTACTGGGCGGGAATTGGGAATTGTGTGGATGGAACGGCAGCAGTTGCTTAAAATTGAATTTACACCATATGGTGAACTGGCGAACTTCGCGAGCCCCCAGGTTCCAGGTAATCCCGCGCGATACCGTGACTTTTTTTTTCGCTTGTACCTTCCACACGGTGGAGATTAAGCAGTTTCTCGCCAGGGAACGGTTTTGGGAAAGCATTCTGCCCAGACCACCGTTGCAGTGGAGCACGTTTAGTTTTGCGTAAAGTTCGACCGCGTGTGTGTGTGTGCGCGGGGTGTGTTGTTGTTGCGGGTGTTATTGTTACATCTGTTGTCCGGTTTCGGCTGTGCTGCGCTTCGGCGATATCTGCCCCTGGTAGAGGAGTGCTTCAGGCGAAGGATAAATTGTAGTGAGCATACACTTTTATATATTTTCTCAAAGTGTCAGATTCACTGCTCCAGAAGGGAGCACACGATGTGAACGAACTCAGTTTTTGTTTTCGGTGGAATGTGCCGTAACGGATGCGCCCGTAGGGGCTTCGTAATCGGTTACTAGAGGAAGCCTTGGCCTGTTCTCAAGTTTGAAAAAGTTCGGTAAAAATGTGAGCCAATGCGAGCGAACCAAGTCGATCGATGTGACGATCGACGACCTGGGAAACTTGCGCGAAAGCTGCCCGGGGTAGAGAGGAGGTCAAGGCGACCTACTTAACCGGTAACTACCCCATTCTGTCACCTTTCACTCGGTTGGACGTCTAATCGAAAACAAAAACCCCAGCAACCTCGCTGGCAACGTGCATAGACGATAGTTAAATCACCCCACTTCGTCCGATTCTATCGCGACGGTCCCGTAAACCGTATGACTGTCATATCCAATAAATCGCCTCATCATCACCGCAGCAGATCGGTGGTGGAGCAGCAAGCAGTGGAGAAGAGCAAAGGCATCAATCAAAACACTTGCCGCATTGTTTACAGGCCGTTCGCAAAACTAGGATCCTGGCCTGTCCGGGTCGCTCTCTATACTTTTAGGCGTACACCGAACTCCTATGGCCCAATCTGTGTGGCTCGGTGATGTTGGAAAATGCGCCAAGCTGTGCGTGTTCCAAGTCGTCCGAAGCTGACGTACCTCACGGTTCGGATCATCGATCTTGTCGCGCTCGGACAGAATCTCATCGTTCACCCTTTCTGGTGGCGCACTACGCAGACCACTAGCGCGTATCGATGCATGGACGTAATCGATTTTCGAGCCACACTCAACAACAACAACAAGCGCGCAGTGTGTGAAGAAAAATGTCGAAAAAGTAAAACGGGTGAAGCACATGACACGAAGGTGTAGGACGACGCCGGGCACGGGCAGCAGGCACTAAGGTGAAGAGTTATCTCGTAAGCCGAGCCGAACGAGTCCAACGCGCTCGCGCAGTGAACTGAAGACCTCTCGAGCAGCAAAAGGTCTCCCAGCTGGTTGGCTTCTGGGAGCCTCAGGTTAGCCCTTATCCACTTGTACGAGGGTAAGGAGTGGACGCTGCGGAAAGGGCATATCTTCCGCGTGTCGTGTCGAGGGCAGCAACGATACAGCACAACGAATGCACCGGTGGTGCACTCGATCCGAAAACCTTCTGGCAAGGTGAATACCGACTAATTTAACCATAATTATATATCTGTTACGTTCGGCTGCCCGGGCACCGCCGTGAAGAGGAGCTGAAGAGCTAAATCCTCGGTGTGGGTGATTGGATACTCGCTTTTTGTGGTCTGTTCGTCTGGAGTCATGTGAAGAGACTCCGGCCGCCAGTGCCCTACAGGCTACAAACGTGTGGCGCAGTGCAGAGGTGCATCCTCTTACCGGTAGGGTTTCCCCCTTCAGGGCTTCAGAACCTGGAGCTTCCGTTTGTAGCTCCAGAAACCAGATTTAACGTCACCGTGTTGAGTGTGTGCGAGTTCGGGCGTGAATCAAGGTTCCGTAAGTTACAGACATCTTTCTAACCTAATCTACCCGAACCGTCAAACGGAAGGGCATGCTAAATTTCCTTCACCGCAAGCAACACCGGCGTGGCAACAAACATTTTAACTTCACCCCTTCCTATGTTCGAGCAGGATAAGAGGAACTTCAACTTCATCCTGTGATCGTGATATACTTTTCACATCATCACGTGCGATAACTTATCTTTGCCTGACGCGCCAAACCAAACCGGAGAACGCACAGATGCGAAAGCAAAAGTGGTGGGTAAAGGAAGCACTTCGCGGCAAATATTCTGCCAACATTCTCCCGAGCGTTGCGCTCACTTCCAAAGTGGTCGAGATGATAAAAATCACCCCAACCGGCCGATAACCGGCCCGTGAAGAGGGCGCAACGAAAGAACAAAAAAAAGAAACACTCCTCGTCTTAAAGCTTGGGAAAAGTGCAAGCGAAACGAGACGATTCATCCCGCACCGAGAAGTCATAAATAAAATTGGAACAACCGCCGCCGTTGCCGTGGAAGTTCTTGCTGCGAGAAGCCGAGAAGACGGAGCACACTGTAGAACAAGTCACCATTGGATAGGTTTGCCACTACTCAGTATGGTTGGCGTGTGAGGGGGTTGGCTGGCGATCATCTTCTGGTGATCGAAGCAATGAGTCTTCGGGCGTTGTGTTTTACTGCGTGTATGTTGCGCTTATCGTAATAGAGGAGAGTAATGTGTAAAACGCCCGATGGGGAAGTGCGTTACGCTGCGAAGCGATATAGCGCTGCCCAGGAAAGCTGATTAATTTATATTCCCGTTTCAGGAAGGTTTTAACTACAATGTTTGCGTAGTTCGCCAGCGTCCAGGAGTATAGCGATGGGTTAAAGGCACGTCCAGAGATGCTGTTTCGTAGTCGCTTTTTCTTTTCGCACCTGATATGATAAAAAGCCAGGAGCATTACCGAGGTGTAACATCAACCAGCTCCGTGTCAGCTCTAGAACACGCGTCACAACAAAAGGCTCCGAAGCCTCGTGAAGATTGGTTTTTGCCGAGCTGCGAGAGAGATAGAGGGTTTGCAAAAAGCAAATAGGCTCCAGGCACCAGGAGTCCGGGTGTCGGATTGTTTGGGCCAGCTAAAAAGGTCCACGATTTTGGTGTGTCACCGCCGATGGTAAATACAACAACCATTTATTCATCCATTCTTCCCTTTGTTAGCCCTTAAAGCTCACACTTTTTGTGTCTCATTTTAGTAGGTGCCCGGCCGCACGGTGTGCTAAATGATGTTTAAATAGGATATCCTGGCAGAGTCCTGCACTCGAGGGCTTGACAAACCGGTGAGTGAGACACAGCCAGAGCAGCGCAAAGACAAACAGCCCCAGGACCTTGAGGACCGGCAAGGTGATGTTGTGTCAACGCATGTAATACACACGGAGGGACGGCATCGACACAACAGTGTGTATGGTATAAAAAAAGGTGAAGATTAATCACATTAGCCGAAACTGGCAGCCTCCGAAAGAAGAGGGATCGTTTAAGCGGTGAGATGTGTTTTTTTTTTAATAGTAATCGTCACTCTCCTCTTTGCAGCAAACAACGCCACAGCCTCCGAGGGTATACCGGTCGAAGGATTAAAAGACTGGCTGGCGGCTGAGGTTTGGATTGAAAAGACGTAAAAAAGGGAGATACATACAAAAAAAAAGAAGAACGCTCTCTGGTCAGCGTCGGGGAAGAAATTCTTGCTGAGTCAAGAGGCGCCCTGAAGAGGTTAACAACGTGCATGTCAACGGGAAGTGATTGCCAAAATGCACCCGTAGCGCGCGTACGGCCGAACTACGGTAGCACGAGCAGTTCAAATGGCAGCACTCCTCGGCTCCGTAGGTCAATCGAGTGGACGGTTCGGGAACTGTACGGCAGTGCGGTGCAAATTTGCCCCCAAAAACGGCTATGAATTATGGCTTTTTATCCAATTTTCGAAACACTTCACATCCAGACGAGCGAGAGAGAGAGAGAGATGTACCAGAAGTGTTTACGTTGTGTTGCTGGGTCCGATGATTGGTGAATGAGACTCGAGGCTTCTCCTTAATCGAGATTCTTAAACGCGTAGCATAACACTTGTAATCAAATTTGTTGGTGTGGCAATCAGAATGTTAACGGATCGGATCTTTCGATGCTGTGTGATGCTCTCGGAAAGTCGGAATTCATCGACCGCCGAAAAGTTGCTGTCTCACGCTGTAAACATTCCATAGAGCACACGTCTGGCGTGGCGTAGGAAACTGGGCACGTGCTTTCCGACACGCTTGATAGTCGCCACCCCTAATGGAACGATGACCAACAGCTCCAGCAATGAGCAATCAAAGCAGTGGGTGTCAAGACACCTTTTGGGTGCCTGTTGGTGGCTCCTCGGGTCGCCACTTCCAGCCGTCAGCGAAGCGATTAATGCCCCATTGAGCGGAGGGCGTCTATGGGCCGGGAAGCGAAGCATCAAAACTGTCTTGCGAGTGCCTCGGGCCACGAACGCTGTTACGAGCGATTATCGATGAGGATGATGCGATCGAACGATCTTCATCGATCGTTTTTAGAAGAAGTGAAAACCCATTTGAAACGTCTTCTGGGGAAGGTGTCGATGTATATGATTGGCTATTGACTTATTGTCTGCCCATCGTCAGGTTTGGCCCTGTCGCAGCGATCCCGGCTCAACGGCTCTCAGCACGGGGTTGAATGCGTCACCATCGTTAACCTCATTTAGCGTCCGATAATCGTGCACGCGCAATAATGTGCGCGTTCGGTCCACAACAAAGTTGGCATCCGTCGCGGTGCGGTCCTTTGCCAGGTATCATCTCACCAGTTTACCCGCGTGCGTGCGCATGTTGTGATTCTGTGGCCGATATCATTACGCCATCTTGAACAATTATTCAAATTACTCGCGAAACCCCTCCATCGGCACGGAGGCCCATGTCCATGTTCCAGTGTTCCCGAACTGTCAAACAGTGAAGTGAAGCAAGAACAAGACCCATTCCTACTGTCTGTTCGGTTGTCCATTCTACGGGTGGTAGCCTGGGAAGCATTCGGCTGGTTAGGGTGTACGAGCGGAAAAAAGTATCGAATATCCGAATCAGTTTCAGAACCACCGAATGCGACCACAGTCGACACACCGTTTGTGTGTGCTGCACACACTCGCACGCTCGCGTCCACTAGGCTAATTTTCCTGATCCCCAGTTGTCGACCGATCCGGAACGGAAATACGTAAACGAAACGATTCCCCCAGTGACGGTACCGGTCACTTTCCCAGCTCGAACTCTCCGCACGGTGTGTAAGCGGATACTTTCCTGACTGTGCGGCTGCTGCAGTGTCGGTGTGTCTCCACGGTCTCACCCGACGCTGCAAGACAGACAGGCGCGATCCCTCGGTACCTTGCGAACATCGTGTAGTTACCGTACCAGCGCTAGATTTCTGACCTCTGCCTAGATCCGGCCGGTCCGAACGATTCGGAAGATGTGCGCGCGGACAACGACGGGCAGGCAGGCAGAGGCAGGCAAGATAATTATCGACCGGACGTTTTGTACTGCCGAGAGTGCGGTATGTTTTGTCGTCCAAAAATTGCGCAAGCTGCACAGCCAGAGATTCAGACCAGAGGGACAAGATAAAGAGGGGACGCTCGGACGGGACCGTGCTTTGCTTTGCCCCGTACAGAAGAAAGACAAACGAGCTCGTCCGTCGTCGTGTTCTACTCGTCTGCCGAGATGTAAGACACTGGAGCGCGTCGCGAACAGGGGCGACCGAGGATTTCGGGACTTCTCCTGCATAATGAGCGTACGCAGAAATATTCGCACACATCCATTCGGGATTTGGCAGAAGGTTTTATGTTGGTGAAGGTATAGAAATAGGACAACGATGGGACAGCGTCGTATTTGCGCGAAAGCCCGGGGATGATTTGCATGGTTGAGTTTTTTTGGCTTCAGGGCCCGAAAGGAACCTGAAGGATTTTCATTTGCAAAACACAATCGGGGCTCCATTATGGTTCCTTTTGTGTGGCACGGAATGTAACGGAAGATGAGGCATAACTTAAATGGCAGGATGGACGGCCTTTACCTTCATTGGTCATGGTTTGGGACGATTGGGACTCATTCCTTGGGATAGGAGTAGCTTGTGCAAAATATTACATTGCTATGGACATATGATAAGAATCGCCCAAGTGCAACTGGCTCTGTACAATTCTTCCATCAAAAACAAGCTGCATTTTTGGAAGATGAATTTGTAACGGTTTCCTTTTCATTGAGTTTTAAATGGTCACGAGGCCGAAAGTAGTTAGGAAGCGTATCATGACGATGTTAGATTTGGAAAGGCATCGTGTCGGATGACTCCAGGAGAATGGATTACGCAAGTCACGCTACGAGTGAGATGAGCTCCGAGGAAAGTAACGTTGTCGATTGTTCTATTTACGATTCATTTTACCTATTTATTAGTTTTAGTAGGCTCGAACAGTGCGTTCGTTTGAATCTTCCATGTGGGCCAACCGTGCAACGGCCGTTTTCCATTCCGTTCCATCCCTTCTTCACCTGACGGGCACCTCCCAGAGTGGGCCTAATTTGATTAATCGTTTGCCATCACTCTTCCCGACCTTGCTCACCGTGGTCAAAGTATCCTTTTTTGTCCTGGCTGTTAACGCAGCCGGGGTAACTAACGTCCTCTTCAGTGCCGTGATCGGTAGGTTTAGCATTTTTCCTCTTAATTGCACAATTTCCCATGCAAATACCCCCGGCTGCGTTTGGCCGAATCGACCCCTGTCGGCATCGATGGCATCCAGTGTCCAGGATCCGGGATCTTCTACGTCTAGACTAGACCATCCATAGGGACAACATCATACGCGGTGGTACGCTCGAAGGTCAAATTTATGATCACTTATTAGTTTCAGGTGTTGAGAGACAAAAGGGGTTTAATGTAAACTTCGGCCAGACCCGGGAAGAAGGTGACGACCGGGAATCGCTCGGCAATCGGATACATTAGCGAGCATGCCACCAGTTGAAAACAGGGCGGACCATGGTTCGCATCAGAAAGGAGAACCTCTTGACGCGGCGTTCCTCGGATGAATCCTTTTTTTCTTGTTGTTGTTGCTCTCACCCCGTTACCTTTCGGCAAGCTTTGCCGGGATCGCCGAGGTGTCTTTTACCTCTTCGCCGGAACGTTCCCCGAACGCAGGGTTGGAATGGACGGGGCGCCTGTAAGCTGTGAGATATGCCAGCGGCAAGTTTACGGTATTTATGATGCTGTTTTGTCATTTAAAAAATGGACATTTTATTTTAATTAAGTTTTTCCCCGTGCCCGGTGCCCTTCGGTTTTGTTGGAAGGTCGTCTAAGCGTCCTAACCCTTTTTTTGCTGCACGAAGTACGATCGAATAATGTCGTTGTCCTTGCAGGTTTGAGAGTGTCCTGTTTCCTGTTGCGCGTTGATATGTCGGCTCGCACGGCTTGATTATTCCTGATGACCAGTGGTCAAAACAGTTCCTTTAATGTGTGTCCCTTTCGGCGGATTCGATCCAAAAGTTCTCACCAGGGCTTTAGAGGACATCACGGTGTGAGTAAGGGGAACTTGGAAACACACGCTACCTGAAGATATGGGACGCAACTCTTCGAAGCCGCTGTTTTCGAACGCTTGTGGTCGAGAAAGTCGAAAGAGCAGCTTCCATTGAGTTTTTGTATGTTTGTGTTATCAGCGCGTCTTGATCGATTTGAGTGCGCCGCGCACTATTGTTCCATTATCTAGCGCTTGACGACACAATAGAATGCTTGTGCTGCTTGCGCCCAGTGAAAGAAATATTCATTCATGGCTTCTTAACGCTTGGCTCCGAATATCTTTCTCGAGTGTAATGAAACACACAAGCCTCTCCCAGCGCTACGATCCCACCAGCCAGATAAGCAGCAGCCAAACCCTGCTGCGGTCGGTGGTGAAAGGCCCAAACCTGGATCAAGAATCTCAAGACCCCAATTCTCATCGGTTCTTGACACGAACGCACTCGTTGTGAATCCTTTCCAGCCGGAAAGGACGCACTTTTACGCTGGCGAAAACAGCGTTCAACACACATCCATACACAGCAACAGGCATCATAATCATCATCATCATCGTTGTCTTCGCTGCCGATCATCATCCACCCACCAGCGTGAGTGATTGTTTCTCGCCAGCGTTTTTATTTTTCTTTGCAGGGCGAAAACCGCAACGATCCAGCTCTCGCCAAACGGCAACTTATTCGTTCCGCGTTGAAGGTGCTCGAAGATTTCGAAGCCCCCTCTTTCGCTTGTGAGGCCCGGGTCGGAGATTCCCATTCGCCTTCTCTTTTCACGTGCGATCTGGAGCATCGCCATCATTCGGGGTGTGTGTTGTGTACATACATACACGGTGAGCGACGGAGATCGTAAGACCGTGTAAGAATGTATGTTTGAGGCTTGTATGCAGCGGCGTTATTCGTGAAGGAGTGTTATTTTATGATTATGTTTTATGCTTTTTTCCCCCAGTCTCCCGTCCCCCGCCCTCTACGGAACGGTTGTTCTCGTTCCAGATGCCGAATCCCGATCGCGTCTCGTTCACCTTTATCCGGGTGTATGCCGTTCATACTCATTCGATTACATCGCACAATCCCATCCTGCTGAGACATGGGGGGGGGGGGGGGAAACGGTGCCGAGTGCCGAACCTTTGCGCGCTTGCCAATAGTTGTTAACAATATAATCATCAATTTGCGGAGTGGAATGGATCGGGCACCACGATACTATCTGTGTTCGCTTTGGTGGAGAGAGCACACGCGGGACACGCTGTGGACGGTGGATTTGCGATCCGACCAGAGCGTGTGAAAATGTGCGTTTTCTTATAATCGATCGTGAGTGCAAATGTACGATTCCTGAGCAGTGGAGCACCAACTTTCAACCGTGCGTAGGTAGGTACGGTCTGGAGACTTGAGATTTGTTATAACTTTCTCATCTTCGTTTTTTAGGTCTACTGATGCTGCCATTCATATGGAGGTACATCGGGTATCGGGTCAGGAAGAATACTTTCACCTTCATCCACCAGTCATCTGTCAAATTGTGGCCAACGTTTCGGCAATCGTTCCTTCCTTACGCGCGTGCGTGTCACGGAAACAAAAACGTCTAAACCCGTAATCTTCACACCAAATCCCGTTGTTCTCGGTGGTGATGTCCTTCAGTCGGCGTTGGACCCTTTCTCTCCATCCCTCAAGAACTTTCCCTCGATGCAATCTAGCCCTGTGGCTTTTTTTGCCGCAAGCTAAATGCGGATATGTGTGTGCGTACGTTCCCCTTTCTCCTTTTTTCCGGTGACCTCGATCCCGCGATCGAATGAACCCTTCCGGTAGGGAGGACATATCCTTGCGTAAATTGAACGCCGTCTTTCGACCCTGTCCCATGCCTGCAAGGATTACATGCCAGCAGTAGTGACCGTGTCCATCCTTCCTAGACCTTCCCAATGAATTATAATTTATTCCAACGGTCAGTTCCACAGTGTCTTGATTTTCTTGACCAGCCGACAAGACACTGACCTGGTGGTGGACAGTTTCGTCTTGGTCGATTCTCAGCGCGGTGAGTTTTTCCCGGCCGGACAATAGGGGTCAACTAGGGATGATAGAACAGCATAAACCGGTTCCTCCACAACACCCAAAACGGGGGTTGCTTTTGGTCCGTTCTCACAGCAACTTATAAATCCACTGGTTTGTTTCTCAGCGGATTAGTGCAAGACCCTTGGGCGGCGCTGGTCATCCTTTTCGCTGTAAAACGTTCCGATCGAGTTCCGATGCCGGACAGTGTCCAGTCATTATTGTGATTATTTTTCGTAATATTTTTCGTTTGCGAAGGGTCTGGCCATTCGTCCTTCGGAACGGGCAATAAATCTTCCACGAAGCTGCAGATAATGGTCGTCCGGCTAAGGAAATGGTTCAAATATTACCATCACCGATACGGTGCGATGTCTGGTCAATTCTTGGCCTTGGTCCGAATTTTGGGCGACCGTCTTTTGTTTCTAATGGTATGGCTAAGAACCGTATGGCGAGGAGGAAAATATCCGTGAACCCCTTCTTCTTGTTGGAAACCTTTCCCAACAAAGGACCCGACTGCGTAACGGATTCGTAATGTGTGTTCTAGGACCGGGTATATTTGTTTTAAATATTAAAAATCATAACGATTTCATAAATCATCGTCCTGTTATTTTTTTTTTTTGCGTGCGCCACAGGAAACGAACATGACATGAAAATTTCCGTTAGCGTTCAAACCTAGTTGAAATGGAGTAAAATCGGGAAAAGGAACATGTACGCTAGGTAGCAATGTTTTTGACATGCAGCCACTCAAGCACCGTCAGAACCGTTTTGACACGCAATTGTTTCGAGTGTCACGAATCACGTCCACACTGCAATATCCTTAGGATCTCAATTGATTCTTCGCACTAGCAGCGGGATATGTACTTGATGAGAGATCTCATCGACCATGGTTCACGCATGGGAATTCGATGGGGACCCATCAGGATACGGCATCGTTCTCATCGATTTTGAACTCTCCGGAAACATAACCAAACAAAGTCAAGAATGTTGTGATCCTCGGTGAAAATCGATTGCAGCTGAATGATAAGAGAGGGTCACATCGGGTGCACTTTCGATGAAAACAAGATGTCAATTACATCTTTAAAAAATCCCCTAAAAGAACTCGGAAACAGTAACCGCTTTTTTCCTGTAGGTTAGGGCAAATCGCGCCCAGGATTCCTATGGAGAAGTCGCGTTTTCAGCCCATGCGGTGAACAATCGCTTTTGGTCCTTTTCTTCCTAGCATGACGCCTTGGCGCGTCGCGATGGCGAGGTGTTCACGTGGAAACGATATTATTGTTGCCGCCTTTCAGAACAGTGTCAAGCGTAGCAATAGCGCAACGATTGGGGGAAATAGCACAATCTTGAGAAAAACAGTAATTACTTAACGATACCTCCCGAACGCACGCATTATGCGCCCGCGGCCAATAACGGAAGGGTTAATGTTTTGCTTCGCCGAAGGAATACATTAGGATTCCTCACCGGGTTGTTATGTTGGAAGCACGAAAAAAGCACAACAATACTTCCTTCTTCGGAAGCATCAAAACAGTATGGTACTCCGGGCAAAGTAGACTAATTGAATGAATTCTCAGACTCGATTTCTTGCAGATGGTGTCGTTAGTAGTGGGTCGAGGAATTCCAGCAAGCGCGAAGATTTCGCGGACTCTGATTCGGTACACCGTGGGACGCGTATTTGCTTGGGGAATTTTAAAGAATTCCACAACGATGTCGCCAATTTGACAGCAGCTTTAGAATGTCAGCAACCTACCGCGGGTCGATGACGATAGCCCGCCTCAACCTACACGGGCAACTGTTTGACATCGTTTGTCACTTGCGACGTGCGAATGCGGTAACGGCTTTTTAGGTTGCACTTCACACACACAAAGCAGAGCATGGCTTCTTCATAGCCCTTCGGTGAAACAAAACGAGCGCAAAAAAGGGGGACATCGAATCTAATTATCTAGAACTGTAGACACCCACTCTAGACTGTGGTGAGCACCGGCTCCTCTAATATTATGTCATGACGTGTCGTGCTAAGGGCAGGATAAGAAAACTGAAGACAGTAGGTAGAGTAAAAGTGTGTGTGCTTACCTTCACGTCGCATTCCCATTTTGAGGCACTTTCGTAGTCGACAGAACTGACACTGATTTCGGTGGTGCTGATCGATCGGGCAATTCCGATTGCCCCGGCAGGAGTAGGTGAGATTCCGTCGTACTGAGCGTTTGAAGAATGATTTACAGCCTGCGAAATGAAAAAAATGGAAAACAGGAGTTTAGCTGGGAGTTGCTGGTGATTTCGAACATCGTACATACAGGACAATTCAAGTTTTTCATACACATTAACGACATCAACACGTGTGGGGGTCGGTCTTTTGACGGCTGGTCAAATGTCGATCGATTACGATGAATGTGAAGCCGACGGACTACTCTGATCGATGGATGAAGCTATTTAGCTGACTTTCGCTGGCCATCAGAAGGCGCGATCAGGACCAGTTTTCCAAGGGGCGTACGCCTTTAGCGCCACCACCATCCGGACCTTGCCCACCACCCAACAGCGTGTGCTGGGCGGTGTAAGCTTTTGGCCTTTTTTCGTGGAAAGATTAATTAGTTTAACCTCCCTGTCGGTGTAATTAGCCGAAGTGACCGCGGTCGCTCACTTACCGGCCGTTGTTGCCGCCTTCGGTATCAGTGAGCAATGATCTTTGGCGGGCGAAAGTTGCGGCTTTTAGGCACACGGGGGAACGGGTTCTTCGATAATGACTCGATAGGATTTCACGTGCGTGCGGCTCTGTAGCAGAGGACGAGCGTTCAAGGTGATGCTCCAGTTGGGAACATTTTAATCATCCATCAAGGTAACCCCGAGCGAGCTGACGAACTTGCCAACCTTTGCGGTCTCCTGCCGTTGAGAATGAGAGCAATTTGTAGTGTTTTTTTTTTTGCGTTCGCTCCAATCCTTCTTGGGCTTGGTAATGTCGCACAACAAGAACAGTTCCTTAAGGAGCAGCGTTGCCCAGCGTTATCCAGCACCATATAAATCGTACCAAAGAAACGTGCACTCACACTATGGGGGCCCCTATTCTTTTGGGAAGTTGGGAAAAAAGGGGCCGATCAGGATAAACTGTCAAACAATCGGCATCGTTCACCGGGAACAATCGGGCTCCTCCTGGGGCGAGAGAGCGAGTCGACGGGAAGTCTTAATGGCGAAGAAGGCGGTAACGGTAACATTGTAACCAAATCGCTCCAGGGTGGGTCCTATTAATTAGGAACAATTTCATCCCAGCGCATATCCTTGCTCGCTTTTGCACCGCTCGAGGGCAAGCCGGTCGTCCAA
Organism: Anopheles stephensi; assembly: GCF_013141755.1. Lineage (NCBI taxonomy): Eukaryota > Metazoa > Arthropoda > Insecta > Diptera > Culicidae > Anopheles > Anopheles stephensi. Next base: position 84,104,794 of record NC_050202.1, on the reverse strand, counting down.
ATGTCTGCGTTTCGTGAGCGGACTCCTGCTGACGGGAAAGAATGTGTGCATTACGCAGGATTGCTATTGGCCTAGCTAGGGTTGTTTTTACGTTTCATTCTTTACGTCAACCTCAAAAAATGCTGCAAAACGGCCCAACAACGAGCGATGAAGCACGGATAGACGAATTGCATTCCGAGGGTGCACATGTGAATGGGCCACCAAACAATGCATTGGAAGTTTCTTGCTTTACGTCAACCGGAGCACCATTGTGTGCCACAGGAACACATTGTGCGTATTTAGGCGGAGCATGTGGTCATTTCGTAGAAAGAAAAAGTTTTGTACTATGGGACTTGCGGCTACAGAGCCGAGCGAAAGGATACAGCACCTCAACAATAGCTGTTGCTCCAAAGGAAATGGTTGTTTCACATTCATTTGCATAACACTTTGCCGTCAGTTCCGGAGCAGAAGAGTCCGGTGAGTCGGTCGATGCATTTTGTGAAAAGCAAGCCACTTCTCCTAGGTTCCCGGAATAGATATGGTTTAGCCCTTTGGGGCAGCTGCTGGTGGGCCAATAACCTCTTCCCACTGCGATATTTGCAAACCGTTGAAGCCGAGCCAAACGCTCGGCCTGGGAAAGATCGTAAAACCCGGTAAGCTTCAGTTTGGACAGATTGATTTGCGGAGAAGCATAAATTTCTCTTCCGGCGGTGGTCTGGTCGCATTGGCAGTCGTGTCTAATTGACACTCACCTCAACCGCGACCACGTTGGAGCGGCGTTCGGTCGGGTCTGGCTATGCAACGGAGTGCATCGTAAAGTTCGGAACCCACCCAGAAGCAAACTAGAAGCGCTCGCAACCGAGGACACCTGGAAAGAGACTTCGAAGACAATTGTTTCCAATTCGGTACGGTGTCCCGGAACCGCGGTTTTGGTTAAAATGGGTGATAAATTGAGTTATAACAACTCACTACGGACAGGCGCAAGAAGGACTCCCCGGATGGATGGGGGAAGACCGATGCGAGTTCGGGTTTTGTTTTTGCTGTGCACTTTTACGCACGAACTTTAACGAATATGAATTTCAATTTTCAACCACAAACCGCCACCACCAACGATGACGCCCCCTGCGTCAAGGATCAATCAGGCATGGGGGGGGAGAGGCCTTTGAAGTGAAGGCTATAAATCAATGCTCATTCCTTTGCATGCCGACTGGAGGAAAAAAACAATAAAATTGACGTTAAGCATAACCACCACAAGGGACCCCGAGATGGAGCGGATGGATGGATGGGATGCTGGCTCGCACACGGTAATGGGATATTAACGGATCTCCTCCGGTCTACGTAAATTAGCGTTTGCGAACCAAAGGCGAGCAGCAGCCCAGGCAATCACACGGTGGTCAAGGTTCGGCCAAGCTCACGGCGGACTGCTCTCGATCTGCGATCTTCTGCGCCTGCCTGCGGGGCACAAACAGGGCGTTTCGCGCTTCCGAATATCGACGCACGTACCGTCGACACAATCTGTATATAATCATAATAATATGTAATGATGAAGGCAGAGCTGCAGATGGTTTTAAAAAATCACCCCGGAATAGGATATCCCACCCGGTAGCATTGGACTGGTGCCTCCTGTGACGGATATATTTTGTTTCTCCAATTACATCTCGCCTCCGTTGGGGTCATTTCATTATTGATCCTGTATATCCTACCCAGATTGGGTTCTGCCGGGAGGTCGTTGTCGGAGTACATCAAAGCGTGCAGAAAACCACCCCAAAACAGTTGTACCCTTGCTCAGTGCAAATGTGTGAGGGAATTTGAATTTTAAATAAGCTCGCTAGTAACGGCGGCTCTCATTATTTATCTCATTACTCGCTGTGGCGCTTCGGTGATGGGACCTGGGATCGGGAAGTTGTTTCCCGAGTCCCTTGGGTGCGTTCTGGGATAATTAGAGTGTGCAGCGTACTCTGTCGGAAGAGATGCAGCCGGCACCCATAATGCACACCTAATATGTAATGCAATCGAGTCTTCTGCACACCGATTACCGATCTCGGATGGGCAATGGGAGGTGTACGGTTCGTTTGGCACGTCCCGCACAGGTGTGGTCAATGCACCGACGATGCAGCGCGATGGGAATTGCTTAATTTAAGATTATCGCTCAATTTGTAGCACATTACACATGAGGGTGCTGCTGAGCCGTGGAAAGTCTTGTAAATCGGTGTTGTTGAGCTCAGGAAAACAATCTGTGTCGGTACGAGCCGTTTGAAGTTGATGAGTTCCAGCTTTTCGCCTGCAATCTGGATTGTTTGTTTTATGAGTCCAATTTTTTAACTCCAATTTTGAGGTAAATAAATTGGACTCTTAAGATTACTGAAGTGCTAGCCATACGGGTAGGACTCTCCAAACTTAAAGACTCATTGCAAAAATTGCACGTTTCCAGATGGTACGATTATAGCTAAAAGGAAATCCCACCGAATCGGTTGGACCATAAACTAAAATATGCTCACACTAAGTTCGCGTACCATCATCCATCACGGGTGCTCCCGGCGGGCAGAGAAATCGGGATAATTAAATTAAAAAATCCCGATGATACACCTATTTATCTAGATCCGGGCGTAAGTGAATCTCCATCCAACCGTCTGTTCCACCCACGGAGTTCCAGCGTTCCAGGCCGGGTTTGAACAACAACACCAGGTCCGTATGCCAATGTCCTGAGGGCAGTGAGCATATCGCATCCGACCGGGACGTGTCGGAGTTTGTGGCCCCGGTTCGGCTCGTCCAGCGCAGAGAGAGAGGGCGGATTGGATGCATAACGAGATAATTTTGTGGTTCGTTGGAAGATAATTGATTATGAACCCTTCGCCACCTTTCTTTTGCGCCTTTGGAGCACTGTTGTGGGATCGCCGGGCAAGAGCCGAACGGTTTGAGGAAGAATCGTGACAGTTTTTAGATGGTGTAGAGTGCAAAAAAAGAGGATACTTTTAGAGCACTGTTACATCTGTGTAGCTTTGGCCCTGGAGGGAAAATGGTGTTGGAATTTTTGTACGTAGATATAGGGACGAGGGCATATGATGTATGAATACATTATTCATAAACTATGCAAGGAGTCGGTCACACATTGTAGCGTGTGTAACTAGCTGCAGTCTCCAGCGGGCCCCCGAAGGCAGAATGCTTGGGATGGGATGGGTGAGTTAGCTGAGCGTACGTACCCCCCTCCGATCAATGGACGACGACGAGCATGAATGAGCCGTCAGGATTGAAAATTTGGCCAACGGCCAAGGTTCGTGTGGGTTACGCTTTACACACACACACACACACACACCGCCTTCGATATCTCAGCGATATCAAACAGCGCCCCACAGACAGTGGGTTTCATAGCCCGAATGCTTAACAGGAAATAATTTTGCATAAATTTGCATGCACAAAACGCGCAACCGTCGCCGCCGCACGCGTTTTACCGGCCTGTGAGCTGCGGTTGGAAGATTTCGGTGTTTTTACTTTACCGTGTCGGCGGACACAGCTCACCGTGTCAGTGAGGACATTTTAAACAGTCTATACTTTTTCGACAACACGACGGTGGTCGATGGTCACTGTTCTGGTAGAGTGTGTGTGACCGAGTGACGTACATGAAGGTTTAATTGAATTGCATTTGATTAAAAATCAGTGCCTGAAATCGAGCCCCGTAATTTAGCATCTGCTTCCCGGGGGCATATCGCCGGAGGGTTTAGGGGGTTTTCGAAACGGAAGTGCTATGTTTTACTATAAATACTTCCGTTGAATGAGTGTTTTTTTTTTGCGTAATATGAATTAGGGTTTAGCAATAGCTCAGAATAGACAATTTTATTCTCCTCCCACCAACAAGTGCAGCTTGTCTTGGCAATGTTTTAGTATTGCCTAAGGATATACTATTTTATGAATGTCACACCAACGATCTCGCATTAGCTCAGAGTATATAATGTTGAACTGGTCCCACCAACATCTCCTATTTCTTCTACCAACTTTTTAAGTACAAGCTCATAATAAACAATATTTTTCTGCTCCCACCGCTCGACGAATGCATCCTTGAGGCATCTCAACGCTTCGGAGACAAATATTAATCGATTGTATCAAACCATAATGACAAGCGGACTCAAATTGTTTGATAAACCAATCATTCACTGTGATCTGATTGCTGCGACCGGTGAACAATTTGTACCGCTCTGCCCCGGATGATACGAGGCTGACAAACCAGGCAAACGACATCACCCTTTTTGCGCGTCTTTGCACTCCGGCGTCTCCGGTTATCTCGGGGCTGGTGAAAATTTTCCCATCTTATAATTTTCCACTCATCGAAAGCAACCGCACGCGGGCAAAGAGGTGCGCACACCAACAAAAAAAAAAAACCCGCTCGCGAACGCGTCCGTCAGCGAACGATCGATCATGGGCCGCTTATCCGGCCGGCGAAACCGAACCGGCGGAAAGTAAACACGATCATCCTAAAGCCTTCCAGTGCCCTCACCAGTGCCGGAGGAGTTTGAAAAGCAATTTCTTTGCGGCAGGAGGAGTAGTGCATGCAACGGTGGGGTTGTTGGGTGGAGGGTTGGCGAGGGTGAAAAGATAAGCGAGGCAGTGCAGTCGTGCAGCAGTTAATAAAAAGGGGCATATGAAATAATAAATTATTTTTCGATCGATGCGCCGAGATAAGACGACGATCGGGGGTCTTGCGTCGAGAAGATCGAATATGTGTGTGCGAGATCAGGTCGCGCGCGCGCACACGCCGATCTTGGATGGGGTAACCGAGGCTGACGATGGAGAGAAATGGGAAGGAAGGAAACACATTGTGATTGTGCGCCCATCGAGGGGTCTTTGCTGCGATTTAATTCTTCAGCGTTCTGTGATCGTTGGTAGAATCGGGCGTTTAGCGAGCATCTTTTTGGCGCGCGCACGCGCGTGTGTGTGTGTGCTCTCGAGGGCCTCTTCCATCCACACAGCCCAGCAGAGTTCAGAGCTTCTTCATCCACCTACTCGAAATCATTTCATTAACCCTATTACCGGCGCTGTGGTTCATTCGTTCGTTGCGCTTGCCTTAAAACATAATTAAACCGTTATCCGCACGGTTGGTTCCCGGGAAATGCATCGATGGGGGAAGTTCTCGCCAACCCGCCAAACCAAACTCTCCGGCCCGAATCCGTGCGACACTGTGCCGGGCGCGCAGCATGGGCCTCGCGAACGATCGCATCGAGATATTTCCTGGTTGCCTCTTCTGTTCCGCGCCGAACGCCAGCCGAAGGCTCGCTCACTCACTCTTGCTTGCTGTGTGTGCCAAGCTGCATAAAGAATAAGATCACGACTTGCAGGTACTTATGAGTTTATTTCCGACGAACTTCCCACCGTTTCGGACCCGTTTGCGTTGTCCATCCGCCCCCGAAAAGCCGCTTGACCAGGGAGACGAATTTCGCATCGTACGATACCGATGGCATGCACCATGCTGGCTGGGGTGAGGTACCGCTGGTCTGATCTTCATCCAGCAAGAAGGTTTTCCGTTTGCCGGTGACTTACCGGGCCATTATCTTCTCCAATTCTTCTCGTCCAGTCTCGACGGGAGCTTCGATCTACTGCTACGCGCTATCCCTTCCCGTGAGAGGAGTCCCGATCGGGGCAACTTGAATCGCGTCTTCCGCGGACCCAACGAGCAACAAAATAATATTGAATTAAAATCGATTGCTAGAGAGGAGAGTGTGTGCCCGCGCGCGCTTCATTCGGAAGACGGGTGGAATTAAAATTGGAACCGCCGAACGAAACGCTCAAGAAGTTCCCAGGCTCTAGCCCGGGGGTTTTGTTTCTGTGTGCGAGAGTACCAGTGTGTCCCGATGTGTGTGTGTGTGTCTTGCCATTGGCAAACATGGCGATAATTATCGAATTACGGAATGGAACTTAAGGCGTTCGAGTAGCCTTTGACCTTTGCGGAAGGAATCCGAGCAGTTAAGATTTGCTTAACACTCGACGAAATCAACTGATTGGGATCGTGTTTATTGGAGAGGCTTTTAGTGTAAATCAGAGCTTCAAGTAAGTAAGCAAACGGGGCTCAATCTACTCTATCTATACTTGAATATCTCTTCTTCCGAAGTGGCGTCCCTCATGTTTGCTCCAAGGTTTCCAGATCCATGTAGTTTGTTGGTAAAACAATATCATCACCGTTAAAACTTATTGTTAATAAATCATCCTTGGAGATGGAGCAGGCGAGTTCATCCAACAGAATTCTCCCAATGAGCCCTTTAAAAAGCAAGTAAGTAAACAGTCGCTCAATTCCCGGCAGGCAAGAAAAACTCATCCATGCCGCCGAGTAGAAAATAAACGGCCGCCAATATCCCACAACGCCCTCTAAATATTGGGGAAAGTTTTTCATTAGCCGAACGCCGAGGCCAGATGGAAACGAAAGCAAAAAAACCCGAGTCACGTAAATCATCCGACGGGTAAACAGTGTTGCGAATGCACGTCCAAGCACAGCACCGCCGTCGTCTCGTATGTAAGCGTATGTGCCGTTCCCGGTGTTCATAACTCTATTTAACTTTCCATCACTTTCCAGATCGAACCCATTGTGGGAATGGGTTAAAATGTCGTCACTCGAAAGAAACGCAGCCCCGAATCCGAAAGGAAAACGGATTGTCAGCCCCGTAAGCCCGTGCACACACAGGTAAATCGTAGTCGCGGTTGTTGAAGTGTCATCATCGATGGAATTAACATCACTTGTTGTTTTCTTCTCTTTTAGGGACACAAGTGTGGTACCACCACAATGTTGCCGGGGCCACTCTTGTTCGCTGGCGTGCGCGCCCGCGCGTTCGATCAGTTGCTGCGAAGATGCTAATCATGATGGCGATCGAATCTTCAACACCATCACTCTATAGGACGGACCTGACGCGCATCGCCGTGGAGGCGACATGAGCTTGCGCCGCAGGGTGGTGGAATAGTCGCGCAATAAAGACATCGCTAAAAATAGTGTGCCTCTTGAAAAAGCTCACCGGTGGACTGATGAGAAGGGGTTGCCGGTGGTGAAGGGAAAAGAGTGCGAGAGGTTTTATGTATGGTAGGAAGCAGCTGATGATGCTCTGGTGTCTTGTTCGCGACCGAACAAACGGAACTGTGTGTAGCCTACCAACTTCGAGGGTGCATCGAGCAAGCACGTTTGCGTTAATTAAAATCAATTTAAGAATCCACGGGAAACCACCATACACACTCGAACCTTACGCGTAAACGTCTATAGGAACATTCAAGTCGAATATGAGTCAATTTGATTTGATGTTCTGATTCGATTGTTGGTTAAGAAATTTTGTACGAGAATGGAAGAATTGCTGTCCCTTTAGCCGCGACCCTCACGGTCTCATTATAGTTATCAGCAAACGATACAAAAACGAATCACTATTAGACCTGTGATGATGATGGCAGCTGATTATATTGATCGTTTTCATCATCATCATCATCATCTCGAACATCTATAATAATCGGATCGCAATCGATCGCAAAACGGAAAGAGGTGGTGATGGAGGTTTGGTGTTGTTTTGTGCTGCTCATAAACATTCTCTCTCACCGCCCTCCCAATCCGCAGCCGCGACCCCACATTATTAATAAGCGACGAAAGGCGACTCGGTGTGGAGATCAGTTTGAAGTGGTTCGTGGCATTCTGCTGGGACGTGTGTGGGTGGCTATTGATCAACGCAGATCGGCGACGAAAAGCCATAATAGACTCGCGGTGTGCATCACGCGCCAACAGTTGATGAAAATGAGAAGGATTTATACATGTCGATAGGGAAGGAAAACAATAACACTGCAGAGCAGAGGAAGCACGTTTAGGGATAAGGGTTGAACAGGGTGTGTGTGTGTGTCAAAATCGACCTGACCCAACCAAAGTAGAAGAAGAGTCTCTCCAACACAGAATAAAAAAAATCCCTCCATTTACTTATGCGTCCCCCATGTCTCACCAGTTTGGGAAAGATGGTTCCGTTTGGGGGTGGTTAGTTGATTGCGGGCACGAGTAGGTCACGATTTTTGCTCACTTCATCTTGAAGCGAGCGCGCGCGCGTTCACGAGCGATCGACCGTTTTATCTCTCGCTTCCACCGAATTTCTTATTCCCATCGGAATCCAGCTGGATTAAAATCGAAAATCGATCGATACAAGCCCGGGATTTGCCGATAGTTCGCGCGTACGGCGAGCGGGAAATTGTAGCGGCGTGAGTTTCCACCGACCGGTTTCGTGCCAGCCTCCGTCCGAGCTTGATCATCTCGATTGAGGTTAATAGTTAATAAAAACCACCCCATTTCCCTTTGCCGTCAGTACCGCCCGGCTGACTGACCCAAGCCGACCCAGGTTGCACACCTCGTTCTGGCGGCACTGACCGTTTTGGAGGGAGAGCGCGCGAGATGACTCTGGAGAAGGACCATTAAAAAAGGGTCTCTCGAAGGCGGGCCCGTGAGTGTTACGAACCGTTGAAAGAGCCGGTATCGATTGTGTTTTCGCAACAATGGCAATCAGTCCACATTAGGCAGAGAAAAAACGGATTGTGCGATGATTTCGTGACGAATTGTTCTTGTCCTCCGAGGAATGGTCAGTAACGATGTGTTGATTTTAATTGGTTGCGGTGTGTGCTTTATGGTTGTATAATGATTATCTGTGCCCTTTTTTCCGTAGGAACGATTGCGTGTATCCTACAGAGTTCAGCTGGCGCCTCAGTCTCCCAGCGAGTAAAATTATTTGGCCCAGTTACTCTTTTCGGCGCCTCACATGTCTGTGAAATGTGAGATATGCGACGCCCCGCAGTACGAAGCCCAAATGCGTACCGGGATGAAAGCGAAAGAGCCTGGCAGAGCCCCCTAATGAAACGGTTGAGCAATTTCCGCAGAATGCCGACAAGCACGTGGTTCTGGTCCGGTGGGTAGTTCGTAGGAAAAAACAAGCGGACACCACTGTCGGACGGCGGCAAGCAACAGTGGACAGTTATGGCTAATTAGACGAATTAGGGAAGCTCGTAAAAGAAGGTGGAAAGTGGCAGCTACCAGGAAAATTGGGTGAGAATTCTCAAGAAGTTTTGGACACAGACACACACACACCAAGTGTTGTGTGCCTCGCCTCAAGATTACGCGCGATAGTTGCACAATTTTTGCACCCTAATCCAAGTCGCTCTGCTATGCGGTGTGATTCATTTCAGTATATCTGTGGAGATATCCAGATATTCTGGCGGTGGTTGCATAACTTCCGCCGAGAGCGTACCGAAGTACCGGAAAAAGTTATCCAAGCGCGAAGCACAACAACAGTCTCGTAACAGCAACGATAAAGAAGCCTAGTCATACTCGCGCTCGAAGTGTGAAATTGCGTGGAGATGGAGAGGTGATCGCGTTTCTGTGCGATTACTTTGTTGGTAATTAATTTCAGCTGCAAGCAGGTAGCAGGATTGGCATCATGGACAAGTACAAAACGGGAACAACAAAGTACCGATGAGACCTAGACGAAGAGGCAGATAATCGAAAGAATGTGTGTGTTGCATGTTTGGAATAAATTTTCCTTCCCTTGGTGGTACTTGCCAAATGAAAAACATACACAACACTATTGCCGGTAAAGTTCGTTAGCCTAGGTTGATGAGACGAGCGATGGTCATATTTCACATAATGGCTCAATTCTTGGAAGCAGGTTCCGGCTGTCGGGTCGGGATTCTAAGGCACGGAAGCGTTTCTGTTGTTCTTGCATGCTCATAATCACCACCCACCTGTACACTGCAATTATGCACCGTTTGATGGAAGTAAACCGGCACCCATACCCGGTAGGAGATAGCGGGACAGAGTCACACTGGGCGCACACACGATCAGCTGAGAAACCTTGATGACTCTCTGCCGTTGGTGTTAGCCTTGGCACACAAAACGGTTTTGGTAAGATCCAATCCTTTACAAGACCTTTAACTATTTGAAGTAGAGATTGATTTAACCGTCTTTTTGTCTGTTTTTTAGCGCACTTTGAGCAACAAATCGAGCGCACACACACACACACGCACACACTGGCCTAGTAACACTAGCTTCACCCGACACTCACACGTAACGTACCGGACCAACTGACGGACTCCTCGAGCACAGGAGACGGAACCATCGAATCGAAGTGAGGTGTTGCAGGCAAAGAGCTGCACATCTCACAAGAAAACTCATAAATTGAACCCTCGGCACACACAAACACGGGCGGCTTATCGCGACGGTACTCTGTACAGCGCCCCAAAAGCGCGCTACAGCCTCCGGTTCGGTTTCTGATAATGGACGGTTGGAAGGTTGAAAAAATCAAAACATTCCCCCGTTTTGCTTCGTCGTGCACCATTTGACGCCATGCTGATTGTGTCGGACGCGGACAACCACTACGAAACGGGTGCGATTGTGTGATGCCACACGGTTGGTCCGCTGGATCTTCTTCCACTGGAAAAATGTGCACACGACCGCGGTTGTTTGTAAACTTCACATTCACAGACGGTGTGGAGTGCAGTAGTAAAGGTTTTCGGGCAGTGAACATATCCGGAATGTCCGGAGATTCGACGCAGGCGCTGCCTCTTATCAGTGGAGTGGTGCAAGTAACAATAATCGGGTTTGCCGGTTGTTGTCGTCTGGGAATGTTTGACAGGGACCGTTTTTCTCCCCCATTTTGTATGGACGCATCCACATGAGTATGAAGCTGTTTTAGGAAAATTAGTCGCGCTTTTCGATCAATCTACCATATGTCTTAATACCGACCCAACAAAATCATGTAACACAGGACAGGCGATCTGCGTGTCTAATCGTTTAATGGAGGAAAATTAGCTCCTAAAACGACCACATTTATGTCACGTTTCGACAAATAGGCACTATTCTGCGAATGAACATCGCGCCGTAAACGACGTTACGTAGGGACTGTTTTGTGTAACTCATAACTTTTGCTTCATAAAAATAGACCCGGTTGGTGCATCGTGTTGTTGCCTTCGGTCGTACTGAGCAGCAGGCGCACATTCAGTGCCAAGGATTGAACCCCACCATAAACGCGACAGCAAATACGCAATTGACCTGCTGACCGGTGATGCCGCGGTGATGGTCACAACACCTTCACGATGGCTGGCGCCCGTGGAAGGTTGCTTGGGTTTTTTTGCCTACCTCAACACAAAACCCACCACCACCTCGGGGACACGTGTCGTAAAGTCGGGTGGAAGATAACAACTTTTTTGTTTTTAAATTATTTTACCCCTACGCCCTCTCGGTAGACGTGGACATGTTCATCATCACAAAACGGGGAACCAATTTTTATGGACATTGATCGCGCCGTACCGAGACGGAAGGAATGAACGGATACATCAGGCCTTATGCAGTAGATGGAACCATGCAAAGCCAACGGTGACTTTATTGATTAGTTTTCTTTCCCTCTCGTTTGAGTGTCGCCGTGCGTCATTTGGATGTCGCAAAAAACAACGGTTGGTCTACACGACAAACGCTTATTAACGGACACAGCCTCCCAGTGTTTTAAAGCTAACCACGGGACCACGCCACTCGAAAGGGGCGAGCAGCAGCGAGTTCGATGCGTGGAAATTGTTGTGATGGAGAAGGAAAATACGCACTCGAGGAAGAAAAACAGAGGAACTAGTTGGTGTAAAAACAGGTTAGCCAACCGAATGATAGTTAAATTGAATCTCACCCGGTTAGGCTCGGCGCACGATTAATCGACTGCAGTGCAGAGGCTTGACATTTGACCAGTCTACCCCTAGCACACAGGGACGCACCGAACCGAGACGACGGTTCGACGAATCTGCCGGCGGGGATCAGGAAGATCATATCATCATCAATCGTGTGCTGACTACTGATGCTACTGGGTTTTATTTTCCCCGGGTTTTCCGTGATCCTTGCTTGATCTTCGCTTCCCATCGCCTTCCTCCGTTAACACGATGCGAGTTTTGTTCGTGTTTTTTTAAAACATTAAATAGCTACAGCCATGTTGGTTGAAAAAACAAACCGGTTCACTTCCGACGGGTTCAAAAAAAGGACGAGACACACCCCTGTTTGCCCTTTGCTTTGTTGGCTGGCGTTGCCGAAGGTGCGAAGAACGCCATCCTCCAAATGGGGATCCGGATTCTGCGTTACATAATGATCCGCTATTATAAGTGTATCATATTTGCACAACCGATCTCCTGGGCACGGTGACGCAATGCTGAGGCTGAGATTAGAGTTTTTCTTCTTACTTCAGCTGCTACACATCGGTGTCAAACACATCCTAACGTTTTCCTTATCAATGTTTTGCTTTACACGGGGTTTTTCTTTTTGTTCACTGGCAACTCGTATTGGCGCCATCCTATTGGACACTTTTTACTGGACTTGGACTTCACTGTTTAAACTTTAGAATTTCGTTTCTTCACCGTGCGCACCATCATGACCTGTTTTGACCGTCTTGTTCTTACTCCTTTCGGTGTCGCTCGCCACAGTTCATTAAGATTCGTTGGTGAGGCCACCACCAACAAACAAAAAAATCGACACAACAAATCAGACAACCAAACACACACACAAACAAAACCCTAAGCGAGAGAGAGCTCCACAAGATGTCAAATGTCCAACCATTCCATTGTTGAAAGGGCGCGTTGCGCGTGTTGGGTGATTTACGTCGGAACAGAGCTGTGTCTGAGTTTCGCCACAGAAATCGTTGGATTATCAAACTTAATTGGCGGTACTGTTGAAGTGAATCAGGTCGCGCAAGTCTTTGTTCGCAAGTTTTGTCACAGTCCGGAGCAACAAATTCTAAGGCCCCGGTAAGATAATTGATTAGTAAATAAGCAGTTTGCGGAGCTCATTTTCAATCCTCCAACAAAGCTCCTATTTATATTAGCAAACGAAACCAAAAAAACAAACGGGAGATTGGTAATGTTTTTGCATTGTTTGCCGAGCAACAACTAGTATTGCATTAGAGCTGGTAGTAGTGGTGGTGGTGGTGGTGGTGTGCGAGAGCTCTTGAGTCTCATTGTTGAGCCGTGGTGAAGCCGGGTCGGGTTTATCCCCTTGAACCGAGTCATTTACATTCACCTTACGCTGCTGTGGCACCCATTAGCATGCAAAGTCCCGGTGGCCCATTGTGACCCTTTTCATAATGTTATTCTTGACATTGTGTACACATTTGATACGTCCCTGTCGCCTGTAAGGAACTCCCGGGCATTCGCCAAGATTCAGGAAGCATCCGGAGCAGGGAGCAGGATCTTCAATAAACTCATCTCATTAGCGAGCAAAACTGCAACTGGATATGTTGGATTGGGAGGCGTCCCGCCTAACGCCTTTACTCCAGTGGAACCGCCGAACCAGAGGCGCGGTTGTTGTGTTGGATAGCTGTGATTAAATACCGATATCAATCAACTGAGGTGGAAAATTGCTACCCCCCCCCCCAGCACAGCACAGGAAGGATATGGATATGTAGCTGTACGTCCTTCACTTCCTGGTGGATGGTGTCTTTCCTATTCTTGTTCCAGGGATCATGCTTGCTTGATGGAAAAACGGGCAAACTATTTGCATACGCATTTTTCACCCATGAATGCACAACAGGGGGAGAAAAAACTCACTACAGCTCCAAATGTCTTACAGTCCTGTATCCTTCTTGTGTTTCCGGGTAAACTCCAGGAACAAAAAAATACGAAGATTCGACTTGTCTTACTTCCTTCAAGACATTTGTCGGATGAATTCCTCCGCACTCCGGAGGAACCTCGTAACGGTGTAAGGGAAAAAATGGTTTTGCTCCATAAATAAAAAGACAGCAAGCAGAGGCCTTCAGAGAAGTTTCAGTAAGCACGGGAAACAATCCCCCTAATCTGTACAAGACATGAGGACGATCACCGACGCACAAGGGGTGTAGATGTAGCGCTTGAAGAAATGGTAGGAAAACTCATAAAAAACAACAATCTCAACCATAAGTGAGGTCGGGACAAAAAGAGAAGAAGACGAAAAAACATTACAAAGAGATCCTTTTAAATAAAATCATAACAATTACCAAACGGTGCAACAAGCGCAACCACCGGAAGGGGGACTGAGCAAACTCACAATTTATAGTTGTTTTTTTTTTTTGGTTCGTGAAGGATTTTCTTACACTTTCCTTTTTAAAAATAGTATCACGAGCGAACGAACATGTGAACAGAGAAAATGGACGGTTTTTGTTTTCTCTCGGGCTGGGGGAAAACATAATAAAAATAATGTTAGAAGTCAATTGCTTGAGGAATATGCTTCCGAATATTGATCGTAACCTGCAGCAGTGGGACCGGGTAGAGAGAAGATGTACGAAGGGTATCGAAAATCGGGACAAAATAATCGACTACACTTTGCCATTAAGAATCCATAAAAAAAGGGAAAATCCGGAGGAAACGGGCATCCATGGCACATGAGCACATTACCCTTCGGGCAGCGCCGGTAGAGTACACATCTTTGAATGATGACTTTTTTATGCTTATTTGTTTTGATTAATTGTGTCTACCAGCTAACATATCGTTGGGCACGAACGTAGCAAACGTCTCAATTCGTTGCCGCTTGAAGTCTCGTTCGCCAGCGAGACGGCGAAAACCAGTAGCCGACTAGCAGTAAGCTTTAAAGGGCGAAGAAAACGTCGATTGTCTTCTGTGCCGTCGTGGTTGTCACCGAAGTTCGTGATGTTTCGCGTGGCCCCGGGAATATGTCCCACAATAATCATAATTTTATTAAGTCCAATCCGTTCCGTGGACTGGCACTGGATATGTGCGGAATGTATGAATGGTTGTTGTGGTCCGAGCTCGACGAGAAAGTACGACGAGCAGTGACGTATGCAGGAATGAAGCAATTATATTTCGAGCAACGAAAGAAGCGAGAGAGAGAGAGAGAGAGAGACGACCGCGGGGGAACAAGGCAAAAAGTCATAAAACTTGTAAAACATGTATGGTGCGCTGTTTGGGAAAGGAAGTTTTTCTCACGGGCTAAGAGTCCCTGTGGGATGCTTCAGATATTCCCACACGACGGTCCGGGGCCGAACGAAGTTCCCAAAAATAGGCAACATGTTGGATGAGGTTTTTAATTACTTCTTGAGCTCTCATTTCTTGGCTTGTGATAAGGTTCTAATGCATTCCCTAATAACCGAAATTTGTCCTTCAATTGCATAGCTTTAGGGGGACCCTTCGCCACTATCTCTCCCACACTTACCTTCACACGTAAACTGTCCGTAGTGTTTGCCGGAACTCTTATCACCACACACGACACACTCGATGTTCTGGTTCTTCAGGTCCTGCCCGTTCTGCGAGTTCATACTCTGCGAACCGGGCGTTGTGCTTTGCTGCAGCGACAGGAACTCTTTCTTCTCGATCACATTGCCCTGCGTCACGCTGCCACCCGTCACCGACGGATGCTGACCGACACCGCTGCCGATCGACGAACCGCCGGACGAGGACGAAATGAAGTCCTTCTTATCCTGCGTCACACCACCGCTGGACGAGGAGGAGGACGTCTGCATGCCGGGCACAACCGACCCGCTCTGACCCTGCGGACCCTGGCCGCCCAGCGTCGTGATATCGTCCCCGGCGGCCGTAGCCGTGCTGGAAGCGACAGGCAGGTGTGTACCGGACAGACTGCTCGGATCGCGCCAAGGGCCGTGCGGTGGCGGTGGAACCAGGGCCATCCCCCGGGGGAAGCCCAGCTCGAGTGCACCGATCTCCGAGCCCTGGCCGCGCGGATTGTAGAAACCCGTCGCCGTGGAGGGCGACGGGCAGAGTACGCCACCGCCGTACATGCTGAGGGTGTTGTGTGCCAGAATATTGCTTCCGGTTTTGGCCCCACAGTCGGGGCCGACGCTATCGAGGAAAATTTTTCCCGCTTTTCCTACACCGGTGCCACAAGGAAATTGGACCTCGCGGGTTTGGTGGGGGCCCGTGGGGTGGGAGGGTTTCGGGTTGCGAGGAGATCTGTTTATCGGAGTACCGGTAGAACACTCACATTAGGCACCAACACACACACACACAGACTCACACTTTGCCAACTCAGAATGTAACACACTTGCGGTGTGGGATTACACAATCACTTCGGTTTAATATTGGCACGGCAGCAGTGGCACAACATCAAACTAGATCTATCTATTCCTCGATCTCCTGTGTCACTTGCGATCGAGCATCGTTATCAAGGATCAAGAGGACTTGTTGTTCTTCCACCTATTAATTGTCAAACTGGCCGAGGGACAGGTAGGTCTCCAGGTGGGGCGATGATGATGGTGCACAACTACAACTTCTCAACACCACACTATCACGCACATAATTTATTCTCTCGCTCTCTCTCCCCCTCTCTTTTCAAAACGGGAAATCAAAGTAGCACCGAAACACAACGAAAACTTGCACTTGGCCACTGATTTTAGCACTGACTCCCGAATGGCTGTGATTTTTGATGACGTTTTCGTAAAGGATTGACAGCAGCAGTGTGCACACCGTAACGGAAGCAAACACAAAATAACACCGAAAGCGTTACCTGGTAGCAAAACAAAAAAATGGAGCCTCACGGCCTCACTCCGTAAACGACGTAAACACGCGCGCGAATCGGTTATCCTTTCGAAGAACAACACACAACACCACGACAACCACCACGAGATTTGTGCACGATCACCACCAGACAGCAAAAACAAAGTAAGCGGCGCTATATTTTTGTGTGTATTTGATGTGTGCGTGTTTTTTTGTTTTTTCGCTTCGTCAAACAAAAAATCAAATCGTTAATTGAATCACTTTTGCAACACTTTTTCCTCCCGGGTAAAAGCGAGTCAAGCGGATTCGTGATAAAATTCCACGACTGTGCCTGCGGGAAGTTACGGACGTAACGCAAACGTGTAACGCAACACGCAACAGCCACACGGAACGACGCACACGCCTGACCAGAAGGACTTCCCGAGTCGAACTTGATGCTTGGCTCGACCCGACCCGACCGCGATGATCAACCAGACGACCCCACCACATTGTGTGTCTACACGCCGCTGCCTGTCTCGCTCGGGTTCGAAGATCTCACTCTCGCATTCGGGACCGGCCGCTACAACCAACCCGGATCGAACAACTGCTGGCTTACTGAAGGCGCAGGGGAAGGAACGTCGAGTGGCTGTGGGCCCGTGAGTGCTCGGTCTGCTTTCGGGGTGGTGGCTGTGTGTGTGCGCGCGCGGCGGTGGTGAGTTCAGCAAGTTCGCAACCCCCTAAAACCGAGGGGTTGCAGCGTTCACCAACCCTCTAGGGTGAAAGAGCTTGCTCGCGTGTGCGTGTGTGTGTGTGAGCGAGTGAGCGCAAGTACGGCGCAACCACGCCCGTAACAGCGCCGGTGAGTTGCCGCTGTGATGAGTGCGAGCGAGACGAGTGGCGATGGGCGAGCCTTGCTGTGGACTCGCTCTCGCAAACGGTGTGCCGCTGTGCCAGGGGTTGGCTGCACATTCCGACGGGGAAAACGCCGTTCGAACGGTGGAGTGGGGATCGAACCGTGGGGTGAAAGAGAGAAGAAGGACGCTGTATGCGAGAAAGAGCGCGAAAGAGTGAAGGGCACAAATCGAATTAGACGGGAAAGCCACCCTGTTTTACTCCTCGTGAGCTGGGGTGATTTGGGGCCGGGAGAGGTAGATCTGTGTTTTCCACGGTGGAGTGTCATGCTCTATGAGCTTTTCCGAGAGCTCCCATTTTTTACTCCCTCCAAGCGGGTATGCAATGCGTGGTGTACGTGTCCTGGCAAAGGCCGATGTTCTCTGGTCCTGGAGGTCCTCGGGGTCCAGCTTGGGGTTTGTGAACTTCCTCCCCCAAACGGTCCCGTTTTCTTGGCTGCCGTCCATCATGGCGCCTGGCCTGGCCAGAGATGGACATATCCCTGCTTATCTCACCTCCTTCAACCTTCATTCCGCCCTCTATCCCAAGTAGCATTTAAGCCTGCTCCCGTCAGGAGCCATTTTTTATTTGCTGTTGTTGTTGCACTCTCGACCGGACCGGACACGGAAATGGAAATCCTCCCGTTTTTGGAGCATGAGGACACCACCAATCCCACTTTCCTCAACCCCTTTTAGAGCATGTGTGATTTATACGCCCGAATCGCGCGGCCAGGGAATGGGGCTTCGGATTTAATTTTGCCTCTACTCCGGTTCGGTTTGTGTGATGGCAGGTGATGGAATTTTTGTTTTTCCTCTTCAACCGTGGACGCGCACCGCATCGCGTGGCCTTGCTTCGATTATCCGGTCAACGATGTGTGCGCCCCATGTCGACACGTCGCATCGGACCAAAGGCATCACAGGCTCGTCCACTTTGGCTCCATCATCGTATATGGGGCTGGGGAATTTATTCGATTCGTTCGCTTTTGTTTTTCACAACCCTTAAAGGCTGCTGCTGCTGCTGATGATGATGATGGAGCTGATGATGCACCATTTAAACTTGTTTCTACAAACCTCACACACACACACACACACACACACACATTCATCCATACAGAGCGCGACAGTTGGGACACATTTCCGGCGAGGGAAAAAAGGGCGCCGGCACGTTGGACGGTTTTGTTTGCAATTTTCCTAACGTTTCCGTTGCCACAAACCGGGAAGAGATTATCCGTTGACCGGGCAACCGACTGTTTTATGGGTGCGGAAACCAAGGGTGGTGGAGAAACGAATCTTGTTCTGTTCGTTTTTTTTTTGGGCACAAAAATTTGGCGCCATTTGTGTGGTCCAGATTTTTCTTCCCTCTTTTCGAAGCGCCGGAAGGGGCATACGTTTCTTTTTGTTCTTCTTAGTCACTCACTCAGTTTTCGGGTGCTTGTTGGCAAGGCTTAGGATATAGGTCTTTGGGATTTACCAGAAGGCCATTCTTTCCTGTCTATTTCGGTCTGCCCGTTAAAACGAAGCTAAAGGCTCCGCTCGTGACCGATATCAGTGAAATCGATCGAGTGGTGTCGGTTTTTTGTTGTTGATAATTCTACTGGCGTTTATAGTGCAAGGTTGTCGGCTTAAAACAAAAATTACCTCACCACTAAAAATAACTCCCATGCTCCCTCCGTTTCAAGTTGCTTTGTCATTTTCGATTCGTTAATGTTTAAAATAAAAAGAAAGAAAAGGGCAACTAATATTCCGAGGTATTATCGAAATTCAGCCTCTAGCCCGCTGACACATTCACGCCTTGGGGTCGTGTCATTCGATGGACCGCGGGACCAACAATTACCAGCCCGAGAGAGCTATCAGCTTCCCTACCAACCACTCTGCTCCCAATCTCCTACCCAGCCTCTGCCGGTTGAGGTGCGATAAGGGGGCACGGTCCACTTTTTGAAACTAGCGCGAAAGAGAGAAGCCTGCAGGAAAAACGGTGACCGACTGAAGCGTACGTGCTCCACTGATAACGGACTGTGACGGAAAACAATCAATGCCCCACCCGGCAAAATCATAAACAATTGTGGGTTTTTTTTTTACTCCCTCTATGTGCTACGAAGAAGCTTTGGGAAAGACCTTGTAGGGTTGGAAAATTTTGTCAGAAGTCGCGAAAAACAGTCCTCGGATATTGCACAAAGTCTAGGCAAGAGCAGACAACAAAATGGTGCCCCGGTCCAATGTGACCGGTCTGGTGTCGAGGCGACAGGGATCGTCTGCTGACCTCGTGTGACATCCGACAAAACTGCTCCACCCCGGGGACCCGCAGTAGTAGTGGCCCGTGAAAGTGTAAACGATATTTAACCAGGCCGGAAAGCCTACGACTGCTGCTGTTAGTTCGATAACGAACCGTTGTTGAACCGACCACGCGAAGGAATGGTCGATTCGGAGATCTCCGCGCAGATTCCTGGCCTTGTCAGAGTTGCTTGAATCAGGCGGCTAACCTTTTTTCCTGGATAACCAAGAGAAGTTTTTAGCGGCGGACTCGCACAACACTAACTCGGCGTGGACAACGGGAATGCCGTAGCTCGATCAGACGATTAGCCTTTTTTCCTGGATAACCAGGAGAAGTATCTAACCGTGGTTCTTGCTTGGCTTGATTTCGCCTAATTCTTCCGACGGAGTGGGGAGACACCAAAGTGCGTAACCAATTTCCGGAGGGAAGGCAAAGGTGAAACTTTCCCGATTCTGTAGGATACCCAAACAATGAAACACAAGTTTCTTCGTTGAGGTTTGGATTACAAGTCAATTTTTATTCTCAAAAATCCTATCTTATATACTAAAATTCCGTGGGAAAAAGAACGTGAAATAGCATTACATCGATCTCCTTTTTCCTAATTCGGTATGCTGATGCGTTGACCCCTGCCAGGCGTCGGCTAGTGTAGGAGGTCTGTAATGTTACAATATCTGGCAATTGTTACCCTATCGTTTTATGACCACGGGTAATGCATCGCGCATCTGTGGTTCAAGTGCGTATGCCTATTTTCGTATCGCCTATTGCCTGCGCGTCGTTTATTCTATTCGTCAAATTGGTCTTTCCTTCACTGCCCTACGACCGTGCCTTGATCTTCGCGTTGATCGTTTTTAATCGCGCAATGACAATGTATGCATTGTGTTCTAATGTTTACCTCGTTCAGCCCATGCTCTTCACTTTCATTTTTATTACACGGCTTGAGTTTATTTATAGTTTTCATATGTCTGGATATTGTCCCCTTTCTGATATTTCCAATAACGCACCATACTTTCGTTTTCCTCACGGTATGAGGCCTCTCTGTGACTTAAGGTTGTTTTCCTAAGATAATATTTTCCGGTGAGAATTTATCCTAAACAAAGATATTTAGTTATTTAAAGTTTCTCATCTAACTCTTGCATGCCTGTCAGTTTAGCTCAATTTTATTTTGTCGCGTTCGCAACATTCCGGCCCTCGTAAAACTACAAGTTTTACCAAATAAACGCGACGTATTACTACCGAGATAAAATTTAACTTCTCCTTTTGAGTTGATTTTCCTTATATTTTAATCAATTGAATTGTCTCGCGCTCTCATTATACGACACCTGATTTTAATTGCACGCATTCTGCCGTTGACGGTTCATCGATGCTTGCAGTTGGTTGTAGAAACGATTTACAGATGTCTAGCCGGTGAGGATGCGTTAGTGCTTGTAGGTTGTCGAGGCGATGACGAAGGAGATGATAGTAGTGAGGCATAATTCACTGTTGTTTGTATATTGGACTACTCGTAGGGCTGCGCGTTGGGCGTTGAAGCTCAGATACGATTTCGATTGACACGATTTTCAAAAATCTCTACAGGGTAAGAGATGTTGTAGTTGCTTGTTGATTTCACACGTCTTCGTCTTTAACACGATGACTTCAGTTGGGCGATTTCTCAAGTGGTTACGATGTGAAGAATAGTCGTCATTTTGATGCTGGATTTTAAGATTTAGATATCGATAGTTGAAGATGCATTGTAATCAGCTGGTCGACCAAGATTATAGTTTAGACCGCAGTAAGGCGTTATGCGGAAACTATTGTAGACTTGGGTGTTGTTCAGCTCTGATTTAGTTGCACAGAAGAAGTGATTCTCTCATCACTTTGTATAGCAGGTTTTCATCTTCTGGAGATCTCAGCATCTTGACCTTGCTTTCCATCAGACTCGGCCCATATGACCAAACAGTAGTCTCTCGATGGTGTTAGCAAGACATATAGCATTTGTTCGACCTTGAACGTTTGATAGTTGAACATTAGCTAGCTTTCTTCGTAGATTATAGTTGTGACTTTGCACACCCTTTGAAGTTCCACTTTTTTGTTGAGATAGCCAAATTCGTATCTAAGCACTAGCCAACCGCATATTACCGCTTGGTAGTTCCCTTCGACGTTGACCGTTGTCATCTAATTGTTCATAGCAGACCAACTGTTTCTGCCGGATGAAGAATAACGCTCTGAAGACTTCTCTGATGCTGGTTGAACTCAGACGTTACTGATGAAATACCTTGCCCTTGCGCGGTTGCGTAGCAATTACAAGACTTTTGATATAGAGAGTCATAGTCGATTTTTTCTAACGTTTGAGCTAATCTCTTCACTACTACTCTTTTAGAAAACTAATGTGTATTTTTTCTCGCAATGTCCATTTGACGATCGTTTTCTACTTAGAATTTTTGAAAGTTAAAATACTTGAACGCTTCATTTGTGTCGATTTGATTTGATAGATTTTCTTTTCTTCTTATATCATTTGTGGCATGCAAGAAGCTATTTTCTTTTGCGAATAGTTTGTTGGTTGCAATCAAATATGTAATCAATCCCGCTGGTATATTACCCAAAACTTCAGCTGAAAAGAGAAATAACATGATTAATATAAAGGTCGATAAATTGTGGAACAATACCCTGAGGCCTTTGATTAAACCAATAAACCCTTTTACCATAGGCTTAATCGTTTGTGTGATTGCAGTAGCTTTCGTTGAGCTGGTTGTCAAAACCTCGTAGTTCCATGCATCAGAAATTATTTTCTTACTTTTCATCTTTATTGTCGGTAATTCTTTATCAATTACCTCTTCAATTATATTTTCTTTATGAATTCCTATGAAACTACATTCAATTGGTCCTTTATTGGGTAGCCTTTGTTTCTTGTTTAACGGTGGTTCAAACTTTTGTTTGCCGTAAACATTCAAATCCGCCAGTTCATTGACTGGACGGCGGTATTTCCCGTGTAAAGTTTTTACAGGTGTAGATCCTTTTCGATCTTTTTTCATCTGTACTTCCATAAAAAAGTTGGAGTTTGCGTTGCAGGTAGAAATCCTATTTCTTTTCTTTTTTGTAGTTGATGCCTGAAGAACTGAATTTTCATTTATTAATTTGCAGCCCTTTTGACGAATCTCTCCGGATTTGTCTCTTTTTGACCCATGGCCATTGATATCTCTGCAAATCGTTTTTTCAGATTTTATTTTCCTTCTTTTTGCTGATTGTTTTAAGCTTGACTTTGCAATATCCGTAGAAAGAGAAATTTGATCACCTGGTTTTAATCCACACTTTTCTACTGAAAATTGGTTGGATATTGGTTTACGAAAACTTTCTTTCTCTTGTACTATCATGGAATATTCTTCTTCTTGGCTTTCGGTTGTTTTTCCGTAAATTAGCCAACCTAATCTTGTCCTCATTGCTATCGGTTCTGTGGGTTTACCATATTTATGTTTAAACCCCATCAATAAATGATTGTTATTCAAGCCGATCATTATAGTGGGTCGAATATTTTGGAATCCTGAAACTGGAAGATTAGCAAGGTGAGAATATCTTTTGCTTAGATTATCATAATCTAAAGATTGAACAGGTAATTTCAAATCTTTAACCGTTCTCACATTCTTCAGTTGAAAACCCTTTTTAGTTGGACCCTTGATTCTTAATTCCACGTTTTGGCTTTTAACGTGTTCAGTTTGTTTGCCTTGTGTCCATAGTAATTGGAGCGGTTTTACTTCCCCATTTAGGTTAATTTGTCGCGCAACCTTTTCTTCTAATAGGGTCGAGGATGAACCTGGGTCTAATAGCGCATAGGTTTTTATTTTGTGATTGCCGTTTATCAATTCAACTGGCAACACTTGGAAATGCGTTGATGACGTTGCTTCTAGTTCTTGATGATTGTTTACTCCTGCGATTTCAAAATTTTGAGGTACATGAAGCATTTTATGATGCCTATCGGTGCATCCATTTATCCCGCATATTTGCGCGGATCTACAATCATGTATTGTATGATTGTTAGATTTCAAGCAACCTAAACATAAACCTTTATTTTGAGCAATTTTTATTCGCTCAGATGGCACCTCATTGACCAATCCATAACATTTGATCGTTTCATGTAGCTTATTGCATATTAAGCATTTGCTTGCTTCTTTCGAATTCTGTTCGAAATCCTTACCCCTTTTAATTGGTTGTTGAAAACCTTTGTATGGGATTTTTTGTTCGTGAAGATGAACGCCTCCACGTTGGGTATGTGCGGATATTGTTTTTAACATGTTTGCCGTTTTAGCGAAAGGTCTCAACCAATCGCATAGGTTATCTAAAGTCTGAACCTTTAACGGTGATTCCGCTTCAGCCATGTACTGGGCTCTTTTTTCCTGAATTTGGTGTGGTAGCCTAGCAGTCAACTCCAACACCAGAGTGTGATCTTTCAGGTAGTCCGGTTCCCTCATCAAGTTTACTGTTTGAATGAGGTTTTCTAAAGCGTTTACCATTTCCACGACAATGCTTTTGGAATCTCCTCGGATTTTATACAGATTATTACGTAGTTCAAGATACACTAAATCTGTTCTCCCGAAGGAGTTCTTTAAGCGTGTCATTATTTCTGGCACGTTTGAAGAATCCAGCATTAGTTGTTGAACGCTTTTGAGGGCTGGTCCATATAAGGCCTGTTTAAGGCGGTTTAAATTCTCTAAATTAGAGAATCTTCCCTCCTCATTAGTATCATCAAATGTTTGCTTAAAATTTGGCCATTCTACAGGATCTCCTCCAAATCTCGGCAACTGCATAAGCGATTGTCTTTTCAATAGCGTTTCTATGTGCGGCGATCCTTGTTTGTCGCCCGCAATAGTTGTTACTGCTTTTAAAAATTCTTGTAACCGTTCCTTTGATTGTTCCTGTTGACCAATCAATAGTCGTGTGAACATAGCCTCTGTATCCTTACTAGTGGATTTCTTGGGCAATCTATTAAGTTCATATGCTATCTTTTGACATTTTACGCAAAGCCAGCATTCTTCCGGCTTTGGTTTACGTGTTAGTTTGGCACATGTTAAATGAAACCACCTATCACATTCATAGCATGAAATCATGCTTTCTTCGGAAGTGTCTTCCGCCACGCACAATCGGCAACTGCCGGAAGTGTTCGTGGTAAATTTGTAAGGCATCTCGGCGGATCTTTAAAATTCCTACTCTGAGCTATAGATAAGAAAGTTTGACTTACCGTTTTCGGTGTTACCTTTCCTTGACGTGCCCGATAGTTCAATGTGGTCTCGATCTCGCTGATACTTCACTCCGGAGTCGTACTAAAAAACCATCTGCGCCGATGATCACTGACTTACTCCGTTAAGATACGCCTTACGAGAACTCTCTCCCACGTGCTTATTGCTGATAAGCTTCTTTTATGCACTGGTGTTTATGTCCTCAATTTGTTTAAACTCGAGCACTTCAAAACGATCGAAACGTCATTAACTCGGTTAACTTATTATTCCGCGGTTGTCCACGTACTGATTGTTAAACACGATTTCTTTCGTAAGCATAGACGTCTTCGCTAAACATTTAAAGTTACTTTCGAGTTTGTTTCGGATGTGAACTTATTTCGTTAACTCCGGAGCCGTATTGTAACACTATTGTTCTCAGATAGTAAAATATCGTACTCCTTTTAGTTCTACCTTTTTGGAAGAACTTTATTACCCTTTGGTATGGGTTAGTTCGGAGCCGTGTTTATTGCTTATATATAGCTTATATCACGCACTGGCACTCACTGATGCTCTCCGATTTTGTTCTGCACTTGTGCACATTGATATGATCGCAACGGCACTCGATCGGTTCACTTATAGCACTGTAGTTCTTACGTGTATTAATTGTAAACCGTTTCACTTGCTGCAATTCACTTTATTTTTCACGAGCGCAGAAATTGAATCTGAACCTTTTTGAAGCACTGCTTGGTGCAGGTTCAGTTAGAGGCTGTTCTTTTGGCGACAGCACACCACGAACGTAAGTTCGCTCGAATGAGTTGTTAACGCGCGCGGATATTAACAACTCCTCTCTGGAGCCACCATTTGTTAGTTCGATAACGAACCGTTGTTGAACCGACCACGCGAAGGAATGGTCGATTCGGAGATCTCCGCGCAGATTCCTGGCCTTGTCAGAGTTGCTTGAATCAGGCGGCTAACCTTTTTTCCTGGATAACCAAGAGAAGTTTTTAGCGGCGGACTCGCACAACACTAACTCGGCGTGGACAACGGGAATGCCGTAGCTCGATCAGACGATTAGCCTTTTTTCCTGGATAACCAGGAGAAGTATCTAACCGTGGTTCTTGCTTGGCTTGATTTCGCCTAATTCTTCCGACGGAGTGGGGAGACACCAAAGTGCGTAACCAATTTCCGGAGGGAAGGCAAAGGTGAAACTTTCCCGATTCTGTAGGATACCCAAACAATGAAACACAAGTTTCTTCGTTGAGGTTTGGATTACAAGTCAATTTTTATTCTCAAAAATCCTATCTTATATACTAAAATTCCGTGGGAAAAAGAACGTGAAATAGCATTACATCGATCTCCTTTTTCCTAATTCGGTATGCTGATGCGTTGACCCCTGCCAGGCGTCGGCTAGTGTAGGAGGTCTGTAATGTTACAATATCTGGCAATTGTTACCCTATCGTTTTATGACCACGGGTAATGCATCGCGCATCTGTGGTTCAAGTGCGTATGCCTATTTTCGTATCGCCTATTGCCTGCGCGTCGTTTATTCTATTCGTCAAATTGGTCTTTCCTTCACTGCCCTACGACCGTGCCTTGATCTTCGCGTTGATCGTTTTTAATCGCGCAATGACAATGTATGCATTGTGTTCTAATGTTTACCTCGTTCAGCCCATGCTCTTCACTTTCATTTTTATTACACGGCTTGAGTTTATTTATAGTTTTCATATGTCTGGATATTGTCCCCTTTCTGATATTTCCAATAACGCACCATACTTTCGTTTTCCTCACGGTATGAGGCCTCTCTGTGACTTAAGGTTGTTTTCCTAAGATAATATTTTCCGGTGAGAATTTATCCTAAACAAAGATATTTAGTTATTTAAAGTTTCTCATCTAACTCTTGCATGCCTGTCAGTTTAGCTCAATTTTATTTTGTCGCGTTCGCAACAGCTGCTAATCTCACTCGCGCGCGCGCGCCGATAGTGAGACGTTGAGACGGTGGACGGATTTTGCAGGCTAAAATGTCTAGCGTTACCTCCCCCCCCAAGCATATTAAATTTACTGCAAAATGGGATTTGGTTTGCTGTTTTTGCTTGTTTCACTAGACTTACACTTGAACGCATGTGTGTCTTAGACAAGCGCACACGCCGTGGAGGCAGCTAGTGCCACGAGCCGACTCGAGAATGTGTGAGACTCTCTATCTATCATCACAGGGGTGTTTTTTTGTTGCTTTTAATTGAAATGACCTAGAAAATCGTCACAGAATGCTCGGGGTACAACAATGTTAGTGCCGTGATGATGAGTCGCCGATGATTGTGATAGTGGAAGGTTGGAATGACGAAGACGTTTACTGCGCTGATGGTGGTGATCAGATGGGGCCTAAGATGATAGACGTGACGTGAGATACCAGCTCTCTCTCTCTCTCTCTGTCGACTTCGGTGGTGCAAGTGCAAGTGCTCGCCTCAGAACATCATGAACTTTAATTCCCTTTCATTTTCGTTTGTTGCTATTTAATCTCCGGGAACAATTCCAGAAGCATTCATTTGGAGCTTTAAATTCTATTACAACTCCTCCATTGCTCGGCAAACCGAATGTCTTCTTCCAGCGCTCCCGTCCACGATCACTTCAAATCAAAATGGCCATTAAATCAATAGAATGCAAATAAGCGGAGTCTCGCCAGACCTGAGGGGAGTTGGGGGGGGGGGGGGGGTTAGCCGCACAAGCTCACCAGCAAACGGTGACATCAATCAACGAGTTGACGTCGTTATCATTTCCGACTTTTGCCGTCCATTGGGCCGCCCGTTGCCGACATGTGTGCTTTCAGGGACTTGATTGGCTACGGAACGTGCTGGTGATGGAGAGCTGGCGTTTGAGTGTGTGCGTGATGTTAGTTTCTAGACTGTGATTTTTTTTCCCTCACTTGGCGCCATCTACAACCCGGCAAGTGTACACTATTGTTCCCTAGGTATGGGCCGCTTGTCTTGCATGCCCCGTTCTTTGGTTTGGTTTGGTCGTGAGAAATTGGCCGATCTCGCATACACGCATCCACCACCGCGTAGAGTGCGCAAGACGAATTGGCAGGAATAAATTATTCGATTGGAAACAACAGTGGCCGCGCAACTGCATGCGTCGTCGTCGTCGTCGTTTGCGCAATTCGTTTAATTAACACCTCGTTTTGAAGGTCGGTTGACTAATGAGCGCGCCGAGTTTCGTATGGTAGGTGTACGAAAGGAGCCAAAGGGTGGCAGCCATCTCATGATTGCCGTCGCTAGAAATCGGTTTGGTAGCGAGCTCTTCTACGGCAGCTCATTAACGCAAGCGCACGGTACAAAAGTAGTAGATCAAACAGCTCTCTAGTTTGCATTTGCGAGAATATGGATTCATCAATGTCCTGGCTGCCTGTGTGTGTGTGTGTGTTTATGAAGCTAAACACGTACACTTAAATCTTACGTCAGGTGGTTAATAGTCTCGGGCAAATGAAATCATTTGTAACCGATTGAACTATTGCGGGAGACAATCGACAATCTGTGTACGCGTGAATGAGTAGGCGGCCGAGGTGCTAATTTATGCCGGGCAATGAATGACAAGAAATGGCACGTCGCGTTACGTTACGGCTTGAAATTAAAGCTGATCTGGTCATGGTCCTGGGTTGAGTAGAGTGAGCTATTAAAAAGCCGACGCCAAAGAGAAGGAGACTTAAATAAATGTTTGTCTTTAATTCTTGTTAGTTATTGAAGTGCTAGTAATAAGTAGATGAGAAGGAAAAATTTATTATTTCAAGTGTGATATTGTTTAACATAAGAGCTTAAGGAATTCGAATTCGAAAAACCCTCAAACGAAGTAACATTGGTGATTTATTTGAAAACGAAGTTCTAGCCGATCTTCGAAGTTCTCGAAGTTCTAGTTGAAGTCGAAGTTCTAGTCGAGCTCATATGAAACTTTTAGAAATGGTTAAAAAAGAGTCGTTACCTGCGTTAGGAGATCGTCGACGATTCTCCGCAGTCCAATCCTAAATTATTAAACAGATTTATCATGTTTTACCAATTTTAATACTTTTTTTCTACATGTAGTCTACTGTCTTTCCTCGTTTTCTTATGCTTGTGTAGGGTTATTTGCGAGGTAATCCGGTGGCAGAGGCGATAGCAGCGCCGGACTTCACTCGAGACAGGACCGGGGTTCAAATCCCATCCAGTGTAAAATCAAGTCACAGGAAGCCAGAAATGGCAGGCCGAAACCTTTGTTGGAGTTTTTTAGTGCTATCGAAGAAGAAGAAAAGTTATTTGAGTCGGTTGAGACAGTCCGATGGCCGAGGCAATGAAGCCAACAAGAAGAAAACAGTACGGATAGTTTATGATGAACGTTTACTCCGTTCTACTGATTTTAAGTATACTTAAAAAATCTAAAAAAAGCAATAAAACGTTATTTTACCGTGTTCTGCTCGCCATAAACTAATGCTAGACGTATTAATTAATATTAACTAATGCCTTACTTAAGACTATCCATCGTATTTTCCAAGGAATTCTGTCCAAATAGTTTATGCATGTATCGATGAGTTGTCGTTGGATTTGTGGACGTTTGCAAACAAAGTATTAATATCACATCAGATGAAGAACATTTCCTAGTAAATCTACAAACATCCTAATTTATGCTTCACCGATCGCTCGCTGTCGCGCTGACCTGTTGCCGCCGTACGTACTAAACAACTCCATGCATCGTTAGTGAATGAGTAGAGATTTTCCTGGTAGCTAGAAATCAAATTAAGCTTTGTACCGTGAATCACAAAACCAGAAACATCAATTCACAAATCGAATAATCCAGTATACGCGGTACTGGGAAAACCACAGTGAAAGCACCCGGAAAATGGATGCACTACACTCCCGTTCGGCGAAAGGCCACAAGGCAACGTCTCTCTAATCACAGCGGTGTGAAAAATGTCGCCCTTTGTGTGTGTGTGGAAAATAG
Organism: Anopheles stephensi; assembly: GCF_013141755.1. Taxonomy (NCBI): domain Eukaryota; kingdom Metazoa; phylum Arthropoda; class Insecta; order Diptera; family Culicidae; genus Anopheles; species Anopheles stephensi. The sequence continues at coordinate 84,075,083 of NC_050202.1, read as the reverse complement.
GAAAAAAAGGAAAATCTTTCGCCCAGCAAGTAATCCGAAATCGAAATGGTATGGAAACCCCCCGAACTATATACAGACACACCGACACACCGAGGACACACCTAACGCTGCTAACCTTCCCCATCTCGTCAACGATCTCTCAACCCGAAATGGGTGGCAATGTCTGACCTTTTGACATGCGCGCGTGAATTTTATGCATCGTTCTCGCTCTCGCATTTGCTTCTGCTAACCTAGCGTTACCCACCAACGGTCGACGACGGTCGTTCTTTTCTCACTTAATTTCGAAACCAATCCGATGGTTGGTGGTGACTTACACACACACACACACGGGGTTTGTTGATCCACAGCAATCTCTCAGTTTGTGTGTGTTCGTTGTGTTGGGTAACCGTTTAGTACACCCAGGATCACCCCGGTAACGTAACGCCTTGCTACTTCGTTCGCCCAAGACGTGAATGACATTTATGCTCGTGCTTTACGTTTTTCTCTCACAATTTCCCTCTCTTTTAGCATACACACACACACAGACACACAGTAGTGCTCCACTTGCAAGAAACAGGTGTAGCAGTGTGTCTGTGTGTGTGTGTGCGCGCATTTTTCTTACCACCCAAGCAAGCAAGCAAAGGGTGAGAAATGTTAACAGTTTTGTAGGGTGGATACATTTTTTTCCTCACTTTCATCAAATCCGATACCACCTCAACACTCGCACACACACTCGCTTTATTGGTTTCTCATGTTTTTTTCCCCTAACCAACCTCCCCCCCCCCCTGCCATTTGATGGCTACTAAGATGGCGCAGCTTTGCCACCATGAAAATATAACGCCGAACGAAAGAAACGAGCTCTTTACCCGCTACATACTTTCTTATATACACAAAGGGGTTCTACACACACACAGAGTCGCAAAGGGTAGAAACAAGGAAAGAAATCATCTCCTCCATCCCCGGAGTGGGGGGGGGGGGATGTTTGGGGTGCGCAGACGACGGGTGGCAGGGAAGGTGAATCGCGAAGGTGGAGTTCAATCGGAGCAGCAGAAAAGACCGAGTCCTCACGAACCCCGGGGGCGAGCTTGGTCGAGTCATACCTGGGTGGGTCCTCCTTTGGCCTCCCGGGGGCGAATAGTGGGTGACATCATCGAGTCGTGGACGGTTGCTCGGAGAACGGGGAGGCTGAGTCTGGTGGGTGAACCCGAATGCTGGTAGTAAATAGGAGTAGCAAACTCAGCGCAAAGTATCGCTTAAGTATTTGAGCACTTTTTCCTTGGTTTTAGGGGATAGAAGAGGTATTATGAAACTTTTCTTTGTGTTACTAAAAGAAAGAAAGTAGATTTCAAACAATTGATCATTTTTTTTAAAAGAGCTTTAGGACTTCATTTTCACTGTATAAAAGTAGATTTGTAATTTTTGTTTGTATCGGTTGGATTTTTTTGTGAATTATTCTTTTGATTTTTTATGACTTTCTATATATTGTTTAAATTTTAGTTTTGATAATGATTTCTAACATTCTGTTTGATAAGATAACAATTGACTATCCTTTTTTTATATTCTTCGTTTGGCAGTTATGCTTTTGACCTCTTTTATTGTTTATTTTTATGATTTATTTAATCTAACTTGTACTTTTGTTTACATCTTTTAATAAATATGAAAACTGTTTCCCTATTAGAATAAAAATTTTAACATTGCAACTAAAAGTGTAGCTTTTTGCCTTACAACAACAACAAAATAATACAAGTTTACAGCGCACATATCGATTTCTTGAAACACAACGTCGAACAAAGAAGAACAAACGTTGCCAACAGCATCGATTATATACGATTTGACCGCCCCGATCTTCGTTACTGGGAATGTACGCTCCCGTGCACATGTGCCCTTATCTGTCCTTCCCCGAGTGCTCCACCAATCGTGTGGGCGTTGGCATTCGATTACAGCTCGAAACTTTCACCACAAGCTCACTGTGGCAAAGGCAGAAAGAAGCAACGCAGAATCTTCCTTTCGAGCAAGTATCGATTGAGGAAGGATATTATAGCCTAAACTTCCAAGTAACGGTTGGGGCACTGTGTCCTGTGGAATTCGATTCGACTTGACATCGAGAGAGATAGAGGGGGAGAGCTAGGGGAAGAAAGAAGCTAGGGTTGGGGTAAGCCCACAGCTTAAAAGCTTAATGGTGTCCTGTCCGTGCTCTTGTGTGTGTGTGGCTGACAGCCTCTTAGCTTTTATGGGGAGGTTTGCTGCCCGATAAGGGTAAACTGTGAGCGCGAGCTCAGCAGTGCTAGAGCAGGAGAGCGCACTTAAGCCTTGCAGGTCCTGTGGCCTGGCCTGGCCTGGCTTGGCCTGTCACTTTTTCCTCGCCAGTTTTTGTTGGCTCCATCGCTGTTCCACCGCTCCTTGGGGAGTTCAGATGGTTCGGTTCGGTTCGGGTCGGGTCGGCCAAGGTTTCGCAGCCTTTTCGGGTTGGGCAAAGTGACACGAACCGAACGACCGCCGGAACGCGACCCAGTTAACCGAAGGGAAACTTCAAGCTATCTCCCGCTTTAATTCCTGGGAAGCAACCGGTAAGGAGGGCTGGATCCTTCGGGGCGTGTGTTCTTTCTTTTACACGTGAGTAAGAATTAAAAGGAAGCTTCGCCCGAGCTTGCCTAGCTAGTGGCCGTTTGTGTCTCGCTCTAGCGGAATGGAACAAGCCGGCAGGCAAGATGAATGATAAACAAGAAAAGCAACACTTCTCAACAGCGTTTTTCGTCCTTTGCCCCTGCGCTGGTGCGTGCTGGGGGTTCTTCCGTGATCTATTCCCATTGGTGGAAATTAGTATCGCTGGCAAGAGCCAGAGCTTAGAGTTCGGCTTGGGGTCCTCGTGTCGCCACCCCCGGGCCAACCTGACGATGTAACGAACTGCGAACACCGACACACACATGCACACACAGTTACAGGAGAAAGGAGACGCCTGGTTGGGACGAATCGCGCACCAGGCCAGGCCAGGAAATCCATTCTCGATGATGTAGAGCTGCTCCAACCTTGGGGCTAACGTCATCATCCATCAATCCACGGGCGGAACCGAGTGCGCGGGTGTGTGTGTGTTGAAAGCCTTTTCCCAACCCCCCAGCAACCGCGTAGAGAAATGGGCTTTTCTCAGTTTACAACAGCGCACACACTCTCTTCATCTATTCGCGATGATTTTCTTGCCCCGATAAGAAGAGAGAGAGAGCGAACGGGTGGACGTGCGCGAAAGAGAGACCTAGGCTGTGGGAAAGCAGTGAAACGGATTCTGTGGTAATTTCCGAGCAGCGCGGGAAAAAGAACCCCGCGCCACACGTCCGTCCTGGTCATTGCGAAAGAGCGCAAGAGAGTCTAGGCAGTAAAAATGATTTATGAAAGTGCAAATGATAGGAACAGCGGTGTGGGAGTCGTAACGCTGAGTCTTCCCTGTAGGAGGTGATTCTATGAGTTCTACGACTTTCCTCAACCGGACTGGAGATCTGGTGATGCCGATCCTCGATCCCATTGCGACCTTTCGGGTTGGCAGAAAAGGGCCAAAGGACAAGCAAATTATGATTTCTCTCGATGATGCCACGCAAAGGCGCACGCAGTCATGTGTCACATTTTTCGCATGGCAAAGCTGTACAAACTTTCAAACGGTTTGTTAATTATTGTGGATATGGACTCATCACGATAAGAGCTGTTGTGCCCGCCCGGTTGACCCACTAACCGAGTGACAGATTCGTTTCCAACGGACCATCCATATTAGCTCGCCAGCGTCTACCAAGTTGGTTGGGTGAAAAAGATGACAACCAAGTGTAAGGCCCCTCCCGGCCCCATATCAAGCCACCCAATTAGATCACTATCTGAGTCGTTTTCTGTGTCGGTCGGTGAAGCAGAATTTGTTCCTCTTTCGTCACGGCAAAACAGTTTCGTGCAGCTGCCTGCCAGCAACCCACTACCATCTAAGCGCAAGCTGAGAGCATGCTGAGAACTGTGACAATTAACCAGCTCCAAGCCAGGCTCTACTCAGGCGGTCGTTTTTTTCCTGGCTACGCTTTTGCTTTCGACTGCATGATGCATGCGGAACGCTAACCTGTGCAAATGTTTCGTATGAGTTGTGTGTGAAACTAGAACTGCAGAACGCTGTTTTACCCTTGATGATGAATCACATTTTGAGTGAAAATCACTCTCACGCCGGAAGTATTGTGCGCCATCCCCTCCCGGGGTTTTGATTCGAGTGTAGAAATGGATTCTAACTATTCTTTTTGTCCTTGTGAAGAGTTGGTGCGTTTGTCGCAAGCATTACGGAGTCTTATTGCGATGCAAACCTGGTGAAAGAAGGCTTGAGGTTGGCAGAAATAATTAGCGATTGCATGCTAAATGCGTGCTGTCATGTTGGGTGGGCATAAATCCGTTTTAGAGTCAAATGTTGTTTAGTAGAATAATATAAAAAGCTAATGTTCCTTGAGCTTCCTCAGAGAGAGTCTCTTGAAGATCGTGAGAACTCTTGAGATATTAACTCTTATTTTGGGTTATAAGTAGGGAAGCTATTTCTCAAACTTAAAGCTTAGGACAACTATGTCTTTTCTTTCACATTAACTTCGACAAGTCACAATCGTCTTCGCTATTAGTCGCCTGTCTGATCAAGCGAAACCAATCGCGCGGCATCGTTGCCTTTTTTCCCAATATTTTCAAAGTCCTCAGCCGCAGTAGCTAAACGATCGTCCGCAATATCCGCGCCTAATGCAGTACGCAAACAAACGCACCATTACGTCGAACTGCTGTAATGATCACGTCCGTCTAGGAAGGGTAGTAGCTTCTGTTTTCAACCATCACCACCACCCCTCACTTCCCACGAGCTGGCCATGCACTTAAAGCGCGCAAAGCGGGGGAAAAAAATGTGTCACCGCGTGGCGGTATCTTTGCGCGAGGAACATAAATCGTACCGAGTTATGTGCAGGTTATGACCGGGTGCTGTCAGTGTCGTCAGGAGTGGATGGGCGAAAAAGAAGTGCACCACCGGTGTCATGGTAATGTTAATGGGGTCTAATTTACGGTTGGGCCGGACCTCTCGGGGCCAGGTAGTTTCATCCGTTACGCGTTACGCAACGGGATGGTGGGTGGGCGCGTTACGCGCCAGGTGGGTGCCAGGTGGAAAACTAACGTTAACGGCTAGCTTTCGTGTGTGGCGGTGGTCCATCTGCCCGGTCTTGACGGTGCGTCGGTTCTGGCAAATTGGGACAAGCGGGATCGTAGTAGCGACCAAGGCGAGATGCGTTATGATATGCCACTCGGGAAGATCTTACTGCGTAATAGTTTATTTTTAACACCAAGTTTGTAGTATTTTGTGATGTTTTGGTGGATTTGTATGTACAGTATCTATGCTCTGGTTGGGATGGATGTGTAACTGTCAAAATAACCAAATAAGCGTCGGCAGCCTATTTTAAGCTCTTCTGCTGATTAATCGCTGTAGAGAAAATGGTTGCTGTTCAAAAACGCCTCAACCGTCTTCCTGTTCTTACATCTAGTGTTCTAGTGTTCAAATATAATCATGTCTACTAATAAGCGGAGGAGTTCATAAAAGGAGGTCGTGCGCCTGTTAAACAGCTTAAAAGTTCACTTTAAGAATACAACGACTTTCAAAGAGCCTATTTCGTTCAAGCATAGGATTTATTATCCTCCATAACTAAGATGCAGTTTACAGTAGAATTTCTTCGGACTATTCCAATAAGTCTTTGAGATTTGATCTGTAATAGAAGTTATTCGGTAGAGCATTCAAAATATTTTCTTATCTTTTCCCTTTGGTAAAAGAAAGTGAATGTGTGTGATGCTTACAATGTGACGTCTTCGGAGTTTGGTTGTACTTCGCTCAAGAAAGCGGAACCGTACAGTGTTCACAACTCACCAAAGTGTTCACGTGCGCACTCTTCACATCTTCAACATCCACAGCTCGGCCGTTTTGTGAAGTGCCAATTGCCAAAAGTGGAAACAAATCACTCATCAACTTGAATTCGACCAAAAAAAAAAGTGAGTCCCCCGTTACATCCCATCGGGCGTCGTTCATTTAGGTGCAATTCAACTCGCTAAAGTGGCCTCTCATCGATCTTCCAACACCCCCCCTGTGCCGATCAAAGTGCTCGAAACACACACACACGGATTCCTTGGTGTTCTTCCTCACCGGGGTCTAAATGGCGATCGATTGGCAAGGTTCGGGTGCAGTGATTCATGCCTTGTTGAGCCAAATGTTCCGTACGAAACGGTACCCGCAACCGGAGGCCGGCTAAAAATGGACTCAAATTTCGAAGATTTGGTGTGTGTGTGTGTGTGTGTGTGCGGGGCGAACGCCACACGGTACGCCGCGGCACTTGTTTCGCGCGTTTCGAGTGTGGCAAGAATGCCAAAAATGTGGAATTTTGCGTCACGTCTTGTGCAGCCGGCGGTCGGTAGGGCCGCCGCTGCACAGACAGGTTGGATCCGCGGCGGCTCCAACGCACACACCACCCTGGAGGGTCATATTTATAGCGGACGGCAACCGCGGCAAAGGCCCCAGGGGGCGAGAGAGAGGCAGTTTAAGGTCTCTGCGAGCCGTTTCGATGTACCGTACGGAATGTGGAGCCGCTTTTTTCGCTCTATCTATCACCACGGACATGTTGTACAGCGATTGATTTAAAGCCTTGAACGGGTGGAGTGGGTTCCCTGATAGGATGGGAATGCTCTTGCCAAGGGTGGCTAAATTTAGCTGCTATCGACAGCGGTTTTAATTACTTTTTATTTGTCGATTGCGAAGAGTACGTTCGTTTAGCTCTTGTTTTTTGTCAAACTCTCCACGGCTTTTGGTTTATATTTATACACTACTCCATCAACACGCTGTGCGTTGCTTCCTCAATGTCGCAGCCGTGTGCAGCACAATACATTATTTCTGCTTATCCTAGCGATAGCACATCGGTAGACGATTGGGAAACCTTTGGCTGAGAGCGCGTAGGTTGATGAGATCAGGGCTGATGATAAATCCAACCCAAAGCGGCGGCTCAAATCAAGAGGGGCAATCCGAATGGTAAGCCTCACCTTATCATGCCAAAGGACACGATTGCCCGGATCCCTTCACTCGTCGCTCACCATCCAATAACTCTCCGTCCCTTGGGGATATCGCGGCCGGATAGACGCAATTTCGGAACCCACCGTTATGACGACGCTGAGAGTATGATGATGATGATGATGATGATGAGCCGGTAAGGCCACACACAATGCGACTCCAATATCATCTCCCATGGGACGATTGATTTGACGAGCGGAAAAATAGTTGTAAAGATTCGCCGACAGCATTCGCCCCCATTTTTGGGCTGTGTTTTGATTTCGAGTTGCGAGGGACACTTTTGTGTGAAGCATATCGAGAGGACTCTGCGTCGATTTTAATAATTTTCCAACAAAATACTTTTTTTTATTGAATCGTCTAACCGCAAAATCTGGCCTCCGACAAAAGTGGAAACCCGCCATAAACTTCAATACGCGATTGGTTCGAGCGAGTAGTGAGGACACGAGGACCTACCCAAATCCTCGCCCAAATTACCAAAAATCCGTTGGCAAACAAGCTCTTTCCTGTGAATCCGGTACGGTTGAGCTGTTGCAAGAGGAACCGTCCCAACCAACGTGCTCCAAGTATTATGTGCCTCAGTAACGTCCGCTTTGGTTGGGAGTTTTGGCGAGAGCTAGTTCCCGAAGGCCACCTTCGTCTAGTTGTCGCTATCGATAGCTAATTACCGAATCCACAATTTTATCTAGCTCGGCTCGGTTTTTCCGGGTACGGTCTCCACGGCAGCAAAAGGTCACACGATCCGGTGATGTTCCGCTTAATTACCAAAAGCGATGGTGGTTCTCGGTGTGTGGTCTGTTGTCCAGTATTCCAGAGACCAGAGTCCCGAGAGTTTGCATGCTGCGGTCGAGAATCGACCACAAAGTAAAGCGTTGGGGATTTGCTCTTTTGATCGTCGAGAATCGAGCCGTTGCCGGCCAGGGTTTAGGTTATTGGACGCTGGCAGCTGGAACGGGATTAGGATGTAGTTGTAATTAGCAGCTACGAGTTTGACCACTCGTACCACATGCCCTGGGGGGAAAGGAAAAGGATTAGGGACTCATTGTTTGCGATGTTATCCAATTATTGTGGCGTACTTAATTGAATTGTAAAGATAATTTGGTGGCCTTTTGCTGAGGTTGCTGAGCGCTCGTGGGGAGGAGGCTTATTTGAATGGCGCATCTTGACATCTCTTGACTGGGGGGAATTCCTGAAGCTCTGCAATAGCGAAAAAAATACTTCCATCCAACCAGGAATGTGAAGACAACACTATCGCCAACATCTCGTCTCACGCGCACACTGTTGTTGTCTAGTGATTTCCCTGGTCGTCTATACCTGCCAGCGAGTGAGATGCTAATCGGGGTATAATTTCTATATTTACACGCCGTGTCAATTAAACAACAATAACTCACTTAAAACCAATCTTGCCTCGCGCTGTGAGACTTGGTTTGGCGGCGGCTCTTGACATTCTCATTTCGCGAGCTAATCACCGGCCAAGATAAAAAGGGGGGTGGGGGGGGGGAGGGAGGAAAGCGAAGGAAAGTTTCTCATACATTGTGAGACATTGAAAATGTGGCTCAAATTAATGAGCGTTTTATATGCTGATGATGTGTTGCTTCCTGAGCTAATTATGCGTTACGCGCACGGGAAGCGACGAATGACGAATCGTGGATTCCCCACACTTTGTTTGGGAGGGTGTTATTTGTTTTCCCGGAAATGGATACGGTAGTGGAGATTGCCTTTCGGGGGAGGTATCGTATAACACAGGAAACAACTAGCAATTCCGCTTCCGGTTGAGTGAGTATTTGGAGGAAAAATAATTCAAAATAACCAATATTTTATACTTTGTGAAATAAAGTGAGCTGCTTTATGCCTTATTTTTTGCCATCAACATGGCTGACTTCCTTTACAAAGAGCCTTATTTAATGCTCACTGACGCTCGAGCACTGCTCACCGCTTAACCACTTCAGCTCGCTAAGAATAGCCGCAGCTTAATTTACGCTCGCTCGCGTACGTACGTCGTTCCCGCAGTTGCGCTTGGCTTAGAATATTAACCTTTTCCCTATGACTACATTAACCCTAATTTAAATTTAAGTAGCGCGATACTTCTGGCTGGCACGGTTCAGCCGGAGCGTCTCCCGAATCGGGTTGAGGTCCACACGCGACTCGCTATATGGCGATGGATGGATGGATGGAGTCTTTGGCGCGTTAGTGGTCCACAGCAAAGACAAAAAGGCCCCCCCCCCCCCCCCCCCCCCGTTCGCATATGTTGGAGCGGCAGGTCAAAGTGCTGGCATGACTGCCAGGAGTAGCATAAGGGCGCACAACAATTGGAGAAGTTGAGAATGCATGAGCGAGTCCATTTGGTGGTCCAACACGAGCAACGACCAATGCGACTTTTTGCCCTCAATTTAAATAGTTGTGTTTCTGTAATGCAAAAGCTAATGGATTGAACTTCAACATAAAGTAGTTTTAAGCTGCTTTGATTTATTAGCAACAAAGCTGACTATTGGAGGACTGTTATTCCTCGAAAAGTAGTAACAAACTGAACCTTATAAAAAATCGAACCAAAAACGGAACCCCTTCAAGCGTATTAGCTTTCAGAAAGAGAGTTAAAAGCGTGAGACACACATCGTAACATTGTTTGCACCTGCCGGTCGTAAAACGGAACTCTCATCGGTTTATCGGATTTCACCTTTCCAGTGGTACAAGCTCTCACACACATCCTTCCTACACTTCCACGCAAGACGTAAAGAAAAGGCCGAAAAATCAGTTTACCAGTTATGATGGGTTGGAAATGTGTGCTGCCGATGAAAAATGGCTTGCCTGATGGTTGACGACGCGTCCGGATGACATACAAGTCGATGGGGGAAAGGAGTGCGGAAGGAGAGGAGAAGGGGGGCCATAACTCTTCCGTCTTGGGGTTGTGTAACGAGTGGAGAGAAAGAGCGATACTCCCGAATATGAAATTATGATGTTTACAAGCACGATTAGAAGCAGGGACTGTTATTTATAGGGAGCGACAGTAATACAGAACTGGGGGAAAAATTGTCCAATGTTCGGGAGGGGTTTTCCAACCAACAACTCCACCGAGAGTCGCGTGACGATCGTGTCGCAAAGATCGAGACTGATAGGATGGGTAAAGTGAGCAATAAAAGGCTATTTATACAACGATCAGATCGTTCGGGGAGCGTTTGAGGAGCGACGGCCAAGAGATGCTGATCACCTGTAAATGTCCACTCAAAGCATTTCTGTAATAATTTTCACACAGCTAAAGAGGTTGTAAGTTGCACGTGCTCCGTTTCGCAAGCTGTTCGTCTAAGTCAGCTGCAAACCCCTCTCGAGTTAATCAGTTCTTTCGGGAGCGTCTCACTAAATCTCGACTCTTGAGTAAATCGGCTTTTTTATCGGGAGCAATCCTTCCTTCCGAGGAAAACAAGTGTGGTAACGGTTGAATTATGCTCAAAAGGGCGCATCCTTCTTTTTTGGTTTGGCGGTGAGTGTCTGCCGACTGCGAGAACAGTTCCAGCTGAGCGCCTTTTTGTGTGTGTGTGTTGTTGCTCATAATCCTGTGGAATGCTTTCCGGGGTTGGATGGATTACATGAGCAAATCAGGTTCCGTGAAGCGTAGTAGGAACTCCCGAAACAAGTCGCACAATAAAATGTGATAAAGCAGCCGCTTAATCTTGTTCGTACGAGTGAAGCAGACCTGAGCTGGCGCTGAGGATGGGGGTTTGGTCGGAAGAAACTACCTCCGGGAGAGTTGAGCTGAAAGTTGTGCTGAGCGTTACAGTGAGTTGCTCCTTTTATTTGGTGTCTCATACAGGATTGAGTTAAAGTTGGGGTAGAATTGCAGGTTTTATTCAACATTTTATTTGAAATATTTTTTTCAAACAATCTATCCCATTTTTTGAGCATCCCTTCCCTTCACTCACAAAGCCTTATTGCACTTGATCACGGTCCACTTCTACCGCCAGCCCGATGATGAGTTGCAGTTCCCGCGAATCATCTTAAAAATGGGCCAATGTTCCCATACACACTCGCACAATCCATTTTCTCGTACCATCGCCAACCCTTCGGTTGCGGCGACGATGATGATGAATTAGTGATGCGTCGATGCGTCCGATGAATGATGACAATCCGCACGGAAAGCGAGCGGGAAGGCAACGCAAAAAAACAAACGAACAACAGGCACCCCACAGCAAAACGGGGCGCACCACGCACTGACAAATGAGGAGGAAGCCGCAGGGAGTGAGCGCCGTCGTCGGTATGCCGAGATGAGAAAATTAAAGGATTTTTCATCCTCGAGCAGCACGCCTGATTACATCGTCAAGTGGCGCGTTGGCCGATGGTGGATGGTTGATAGAACCCGAGTTAAGAGTCCGTGCTGTCGGGAGGTGATCGAGCGTAGCAAAGACGGTGGGGGTATTCATTCATGAGGTGCGAGAGAAATGGAGGATGAGGTGCTGTAATGTGTTGGTTTGCAGAGCTTATCCGGTGCTGGGATACAATGTTTCAATTGGCTGGCGAATGTTCGGAGCGAGTGAAATCGGACGAGAAAAGGTATGTAAATTGTGTCCTGAAATATATAAACTTCTTATGTTTGTCGCAATTCTTATTTGTTTTGTTGTATCTTTTAGGTTGGTGATGGCTAGAAATGCGGAAATGATTGTCGAGTTGCAAGACCTCCTAAAACTGACGCGAGAAAAATGATGATCACGAAGAAGAGACGAGCTGTGCGAAGAATCGTCAAGTCCTTGTCAGTAAAACGTCCAAACCCATCAAAGCTATTGACGCTCAACTAGGCAGAGAATTAGTGGATGTAAAGGATATTTTCTTAAAAAAATTTATCACAGACGCATCCCCAAGAACTCTTCTTCATATCACTCTTCCAGGAATGAATTCTTCTTCCTGTTTGGCACGAAAACTTCACACAGAGAGTTCTTTCGTTAATTCCTCAAGGCATCAAGTAGTCCTCGCTCGTAATTCCTTGTACTACATCAGCCCTAGCTGGATGAGTTCTTATCTCGTAATTCCTTGACTTGACTTCCTTGTTATTCTCAAAACTGAGTCTCAGCTTTTCTATTCCAAAAGCACCGTATTCTCAATAGCATTCCCTTACTGACATGATAAAAAAACCTCTTTTACATGCGTTGGATACTTTCTTGCTTATCAAAACGGAAATCTTGATGTCATCAAACCATAAACCCCATGCTCTTTAACTGCTCTTTCCAGGTAACGGAACATATCTAAGACTCACTCGGTTACCGATCGGTTAGCTTACCTACCAACGCATTATTGCTCTCCCACCATCGAAAGACCACTTTCTGTCCACATAAATTCATCCTTATCCAAATAATTACGACCGACACAGGAACCCTGCCACAGGACACCGCAAAACGACAAACGAATCGAAGCTAAACTAATGAAAGATAAACTTTCTTTCCGTCCGACTACCGGTCAAACAAAGGGCGAAGGACCCCTTGCGCCCGGCATCCTTCGGGAGGCGTCGGTGTCAGGGTCCTTTGTTTCGGGAAGAGTGATGTACTTGAGTGAAAATATTTGTATCCCTTTTTGCGGTTAACGGTTTGCTTCGGTCGGTTCCTTGCTTGCTATCGACTCCCGCAACTTTGCACGAGGGTTCGCCCGGTGTCCGACCGTCCGTGCCGGGTGCGAGTTGATCAATCACACGCCACATTCGGTAAGCCTCGGGACAACCGTAGGGATCTCGTAGGAAAGGACATCTTAAAGTTAAATCACGTACCTTGTTAGCGTGTGTCTTGTCTTGCGGCACAACAACCACAGCCACAACAGCTCACCATGTCTCCGTGGGTGATCTTTTGTGTGCGTCGAGTACGAACGCTGTGGGTCCTTCGGTTTTTGGACATTGGAACATTGGAACTGCGGTCGCTAATCAGACCCATGATTGATCTGGTTGCGGTACGGAGTTCCTTCCTTCTCTCGGAGGCGCTATTTCCCACGCCTAGGGCAGCACCTAGGCTGCCATCTGCTCGGCTTGCGTTGAAAGTTTTGCACGCCGGGAACACTCGGTGCGAAGGTACGGGGGCCTCAGAATTTATTCATCGGCAATATACACCCATAACTGCGAGCGAGCTGCAGTGAGCACTGCAGCCACAACCAAGCGCCGCCCGTTCGCATCGCCAAAGAAAACGGGGTGGAATATGGAATTAGGCAAGTAAATCAATTTGATTATGCAAATTAGCCGAAGGCAGAGGTTTGATCTTTTGTGGTGGGCGAATTATTGCCTTCCGCGTTACTTTTGTGCGGAAGAGGTTTGGAAAGGGTATTGAAAGCGATCTTACGGTTGGTGTAAAATTATGAGCAGCCCGACTTCAACAAGCCGCGCGCTTAAGACAAAGAAAATTAACCAACAAAGTTGTGTCCACAACTTCAGTTCTTAAATCAACAGCACGGATAAAATCATAATTTAGCGCGTAAGTTGATATCGCAACGACCGGAAAGCAAACAAAAATGTTCTTTTCCCTCAGCGGTGTTCCGCCGGAGGTACTTCGAATTTTAACCGTCGCCACCCTCGCCAGGATTCACGTTCGGGTCAGGGAGAAAGGTTTTAAATTATTAATTTATCACTGTCAAGTAGCGTGGGGAGAGAGCGAGCGGGAGAGAGGTTCGGTGAAAGCGACAACAACTCTCCGGTTACGTACGTGCCAGCCAAGGATTTGAATTATGCCCAGGAGACTCCTCCGGTTTGCGGTCGCGGCTACAGAGCTGGGTGAGAAAAGTTTAGAAGTGATAACTAGCGAGGAATGCCTGCGGTAATTGATACCGGTGCAAGCCCCTAAGGGTCCCTTAAAAAGGGACACTCGCACACGAAATTATTGTCACAAGTCTAATTACAACTTTGTTTTAAAGGTTGGCAGAGAAAATGGATAAGGTTTTCGGGGCTTTAATTGAAATATTAAACCTCGCTTCGGTTTGTATTTTAGCGATCTTATTATTAACTCTTTCGTAGTCTCACTGGGAAACGCTACAAAACAGTGACAGCGCAGGACGTTGGTCATTAGTTAGGAAAGTTTCTCAAATGATCGATGCGAAGGCAAACACAGCTCGGTTCTAAACTGCACAAACTGCGGTTGATGTTGGTGCGTGTGTTTTCGCTCAAAATAGGCTCGAATCGGACACCGATTTTCCGAAATCCCTACAAGACATTCTAATTGCTCTAATCCTTCTCATTTGCCATCTCAGAACGTGCTAGAACAAACAACCGGGAAGCATTAGTTCGCCAGCAAAGGAAGGCAGCTTTCCTTCCTAAACTAAACGATTTCCCCGATTGTTCCACGTTCTGTTCTGTCCGAAAGCATCGCCTAATCGCCTTGGATCGATCCGTTCCGGTGTGGTGTTCCGTTTGCTTCCACAAGCCACAAGACGTCATTCCCGGCACTCCGAACGGCGGAGGAAAAATATTTTCTCACGCAAATGTGTTTGGCGCATCACGGCATTTGCACGGTGTCCGGGTGACCGTTGAAAGGATCGCCTTCGATATGCGCTCGTCCCCTTCGCAACGGGCGAAGATCGGTATCGAATCGACCAGACCGAGGGAGCTGAAATAGATGGTCAGCCTGACAAATGCCTGACGATACGACGGTTCTTCGATGGGTTTTTGTTTTCTTTGTGCCGTCCCCTGTACCGTTCCCCTAAGACTAGCGAGTCCTTAGGGATGGAGAGCATGGACAAGCAACCCGGGGATAGAAACAGACTGACCAGTGGTCATTCGGAACATCAAATAAAGGGTCCTCGTCGCAAAGCCGTCGTCTATTCTACGTCGTCCCGATTATGCAACTAGCTTTTACTGCAACTTCAAGCAAATCTTATTTATGTTTATTTTTCTCTACCTTCTCTCTTCGCGCACTCCGACGAGCCGAGGGGTCAAACTCATCGTCGCTGTTGCATCTGCAGTGCCTCAAACTGCGAGGCAAAAGAAAAGCATCAAAATTTGAATGCAATTTAAATATTTCCTGCGTCCCTGATGTCGCGTTACGACGGACACACAGATTCACCAGGGACTTCCTGGCCAGCTTCCCAAATGCAAAAGCTTGACAATAAGAGCGCGCGCGCACGCGTGTTTGTATGCGTGTTGACCCCTATTGTGCTCGGGATGTCATCAGCGCGCGCTTTCTTCATTTCTTCGCAGGACCAGTTCGGCGAAGATATTCTAATTTATCACTTCGGCATGATGACCGTCTCTTGAGTCTCGCTGGGGAACTGGAAGAGCAGGATGACGATGGTGATGATGCTGTTCCTGCTGAGATAAGGGTGGAAAGATGATGGGGGGGACCTCGTCTTTCGACGGAAGCTGAAGATCACGAACTTATGTTGAGTAGCCAGTTTTGGGTACAGGAAGATGTTTTACCGGGCGAAAGGTCGTTGTCCAGAAGCTGCTGCATGATCGCTTGACCGGGTGTTCGGTCAACGGTTATGACCGAACCACCCGGTAATTGATGTCAGGATGAACTCCAGGGGTTGATCGGGGGATTTTTTAGATGCTGTTCTGAGAGCAATCTCCCGGTTTGAAGAAGTGTCTGTTATTTTAATGTTTGCATGCATCTCGCTTGATAGGTCAGTGTGTCGATTTGGGAGGAGGACGCGTAAGAAGAGGTCAATCCGGTAGCTTGCGCATGTCCGGTTTGACAGCCAAAAACAGGTTCCCTTTCGAGTGCAAACAAGCACAGATGCTTCAGAAACTTTGTCCATTTGGCCGTTATTGAAGACCGTGGAGAAATGAGTCGTTCTAGTAGTTACATCCAAGTCCAATTACCCCGAAACTGTTATGGCTGGGGTAAAACACAAGCTAGCCAGTCCTTAACGACACGACGCTCTAGGTGCGATCCAGAACATTCAGCATAATAAGAGTGAAGACATAACATTTTATCGCTTTACGTCTGGAGAGCTGCCACCGTAAAACAAAAAAAAACCAAAGCCCGAGATGTACATCTCTCGCTGCCTAGTTCGGTGCGGCACTCATTAGAACCACTATCGCAACTTCAAACAGCGGGTCAAACGAGTCGGGGTCTGGTGCTGCTCGGGCTATAAATTATCCAAAAAACATTAACTTCACTTGAGCTCTCGCTGTCGTGCGAGGCGAGCTTTGGCCACTTGGAAGGATGTAGAACGCTCGGAGCCGAGCAGAACCACTCAATTTGTTGGACCAGGACATCCTGGATGGAATTGGCCGAAGTTTTTTGTCTGGAAGGTTGCACCCCAAAACCTTCAAACTCGTGTCGCTGATAGCGAGTGGCAGTGAAAGATAAGCAGGATAATTATTTTTAATTTACGACCCCCGTCGCCGATCTTCTTTTGTTTTGTTTTGTTTTTGCGCTTCGCTCTGTTTGTTTGTGCCTCCGGTGCTTTACATACCGCGATACATGCTGAGACTTACCCGCCTCGTTACGGTTTACCTTAAAAAATGGAAACGGAACCACAATTCCGGCGAATCCGATCCGTTGACCTCTCCTGCTGGAATGTCGTGTCTTACGTAAGGCACCGAAGGGACGGATCATCGCGATAAGCAACGCACGCCCATTTGCTTAGCTCGTCGGTCGCCCGGCGTTGCGGCCTTTTATCGCGCGAAAAACTACGTACGGCAATCAGGGGTTCTGGTGGGGTTCGATCGATCGCGCGTTAAGCGTTCGTGATCGGGCGTTTTGCATCGGTCGTGACGGTGACCACGTGGCGCACGGCCCGGCAATGGGAAGTGGAACCAATCGAACCGCTCGCGTTACCTCATGCTGCGATGCATTTCTCGTGTGAGCGATATGGCGACAGCAAACAGCCAACAGCGCCTGCACATATCGATCTCTATTCTGCCAAGGAAAGAATTGGGCGCTTAAGTATGGCTCCATCCCGAGAGAAGGTTATCTGGTGGGTAATTAATCATGGTACAATTTTCTAGCTCCTCCGCCATCGAGCCTTAGCCCCTAGCGAACCCGTTCACAAGTGCCACTCTATTGAATGTAGAACATAAATCTTGGCTTTGTTTTAAAAGCTGTAAGCAACGAGATTAGGGCAGGGATTAGAAAGTACAGGAAACATTGTCGGAATTGGAGCTAAGAACGAATGGTTATGGGTGGTTAAGATTATCTGAGATTGGTTGATGATCGAGAGAAGAGAATGGGAATCTTTATCTCAGTAATGGCAAGATACTTACCAGTTAACTAGCCAAAGGAGGACTAATAAGAGGACGAAAGCTGTCACAAGTATCCCATACGAATTCCGATTCAAATTAATTTTATTTCTAACGGTCATTTTGAATTTTTTTAAATATTTTTTGTTTAATATAACCAACCATAAGGCCCCAACCTTATAACAAAAATACCTCCAGAGCGTCCAGACCTTAAAGTCACAGCTTGTTTAGCCGCTTTAATGCATATAAATTTGCCATGAAATTGGCCCTGTTCTGTGCTGTGCTGTCCCATTTCTCCGATGGGTTTCTCTACGTGCAACGCTGCACAGATGCATTGCATACGCGGAAATGCATTCGCTGGCAGGCCCTGGTGAAACCGCCGCAAGACATAAGGACGATAAGGGGGCAAGATTGTTATCTGCGATGGTGAGATTGGGCTTGCGCTTGTCACAGTCACACATACACACACACACACACACACACACACACACACACACACACACACACAGCAGGGTGAGCATAATGGCGCAAGCGATGGGAACAGCCCGGCCCTTTCATTTGGCCGTGTTCGCTGTTTTGTTTTATGATGTGACCAATGCATGTATTATGTTCCCTGGTGGGTTTTTCGCATGTCTTCCGTCTTGACTTCAGACTCGTCTTCCCGGCTCCGGGGAAGGGGGCTCGGGAACACGCGAAAAGATAGCTATCGCGAATGCAGTTGTGCCGGATCGTGGCGACACCTGTTGAGATGGGCCATGTGCCATCTGTGCGCTTACATTGTTTGCTCGTGATGATCGGGGTCACCGCATGTGGTGGATTGATTTTGCGGAATGGCCAGGCTACAGTCACAGCTTGGTGAGTGTCTAATAGAAATTTATTTTCTTTAAGAGTTTTCGAAATAATAATCGTGAAAGGGAATGTTCTCACGACCGTTTTCGTCGACTGTTGACGTGGATCGGAGTTCTTTTTTTTTTTTTGGTTAATGTATTTAGGACCTTCCACCTAAACCAGATTTTAAATCAAAAAGTTGTTCTTCAACTAGCCCGAATGCTTACGGTGTCCAGGGTCCGTGAGAAAGGTACCCGATTTCCCACCGACACAGGGACCAAACCCAACCCAGAGACAGAAACAGGTTAGACGGGAAAACCTTCGTGGATCGATTTTTCGGACAACATTTTTCAAAAGTTTTCATCTTTTTTGCACCCAAAACAAGCTTTCCTTTCCGAACGAGTTTTCTTCGGGGATTTCCGTTCCGTATTTTTTCTTCTTGGACACACTCTTGAGGTGGTTTGGGTAATTTTTCTTTCTGGAAGTCTCACTCGAAAGGTAAAACGTGCATGGTCACACAGTACAGCACAGTTTTGGGAAGGATTAATCCATTCCGCCATTGGACGAGGACCAGGACTTGGTGGCTCGTATCATTACCCCCTTCCCTTGCGAGTTCGGAGCTCGGAACGGAAGTTCAGGGGTTGACCATGGCGTACCGCTTTTTTTTCTTACTCCTTACTCCAGCTCCTCATATGTACCTCTTTTTTTCGGTCCCATAGGTCATCAGTGTCAGCACCGGTCAGTTTTGCGTCGAGAAGGGGTTAATGCTGTGTCCATGAATCCATTAGCACAGCACCGAGCGCGGAAAGGCTTATGGAAGTCGTGGTCGTATTTTCTGTGTGTCACATCCGCTTCCTGTGTGTTGCAGTTTTACACAGCGGGGAAAAGGGTATCCGGTCCATGCTGCCGAAAGCGATCGATCATAATATTTTAAATTAAATAGCCAAACGTTTGTGAGAAAGTTTTCAACGCGTTCCGATGGAAAGAAAGAGTCCGAGTCGGTTTGATAAGGGATAGTGAGTCTCATGTGAAGGACACACACACACACCAGAAGTCACATTAATGAGGAAAGTCTTGTAACGGATTTTCTCGATGCTCGTAAAACCTGATTTCGCAACGGACACGATACGCAGCTGGGCAAGAAAATATCATTTAAAATGTTTAAAAATTAATATCCTCCCGAGTTCAGCTTCTTCTCCCTATTTTCTTCAATCTCAATCTTGAGCAACAGATAAATTTGCAACTCTATTGTACGTGCAAAGTGTGCCAAAAAATCTATTTTCCATGTCAGCAAGATGAATCCGTAACCTGCCACGGGCCGAGTATTTTTTGTCGCTCTTTGCGGTTTCCAATTTAACCACACAATCAGGACACACCCGAACGAACCTGCGACGGTTTGGCGCATTGTGCTGCTGTCAACCTTTTTATCTGCCCTTCAAATGGTGCCGTGCAAAGGAAGCGTCGGTTCTTCATTCAATCAAAATTCTCGAGCGCGTGGCCCGGCCGACGAAAATAAAAAAACGACCGGGCCTCCTCTAACCTCACGCACGCACGCACGCACGTTTTGAGCGAGAAGAAAGGATTCAGGGGTTCTTTTTTGCATACACACACCGAAAATGAGACGCTCTCGTCGATATGCCCCGGGAGAGCATACGGTCACGAACTGACAGCACTTTGACATCTGTAACATTTTACCCAGCAGTGATGCTGCTGCTGCTGGTGGTGGAAGTCCTCGGGTGACTTTTCATCTCATTTGGCCGCTCATCTTCAAATTTTCCCCCTTTTTTTACACACCACCATTTTCATCCCGGAGGCTAGAGATGAGATTTTTTTGTGTGGTTGTTGGTTCTAGCTACCAGTCTCGATCCCTAAACCGGGCAGGCCCGGGAACCGGCAGCATCTTGGGATGTTGAGGCTCAGACATCTCATCAACCGGGTCCGAGGCCACCAAGCAACAACCACGTCTGCTCAGGGAGCAGGAGAGCGAGGTCACCAAGTCTTCCAGCAGAAAGGGGTCCACAGAAGGGTAAGAAGTCTCGCATGCAGCGCATGCAACGAGTTTGAAGTTCACCAGCTCCCAACTGCCGAAACGCGCTGACGTTAATAGGTGCAAAAGTTAGTTCTCTCATTTAGTTTCGCCTCGGGGTGATTGGTTCTTCCCGTTTTTATGCCTCCGCTCACCATTCCCATATGACCACATTTGTTTCAATTCGCAAAACACGAGCCGGGGTTGTGGGATAAAATTGAACCCCTTCGGGCGAAACGTCGAAGCGAAACGAGAACGGGGTTGAAGGTGTTGCTAGGACACCACCACGCGGTCGTTCAAATTGAAACATACCGTCAACAATCCGGGCAGGGCGCAATCCGCCGCGAACAGTCAGTCCTATTGTTCACCGCGTCGCGGTCAGAATACGCACACTGGAGCGAATCGAATCGAACTTGGGCTGTAAATTGTGTTAACTCTTGTACGAGCTAATTATGAGGCTGAAGTGCGCCACTGACGCCGTTTCGGATTGCGGCGATGCCCCGAGGTGAGTGAAAAATTGAAATATTATATTACGTTTATTAACAGCGGTTGCTTTTTTCACGCTCTCACTCTCTGACTGAAGGGTACGTTACGCGGCTTTTTTTGGAAGGGTTTGGTGAGTGTTTGGCAGATCATCACTTCACGGACGGATATATCAGCAGACGTACGGCGATCGACCTCAAGCTGGCTGTGGCTCTTCAGCCGGTGATGTACTGCTGTTGCCACCACCTCCACTGCTTCCACTGTCTTGCGTGTTTTCCTGGATCCACGAATCAAACTCCGAAACGCGCGTGTAGACATCCGGAACACCGATACCACAGTACCGCGTACCGTACGACACGACGCCAGACAGCTGATTGTTGCACACCAGCGGACCACCGGAATCACCCTGAAAGTATGCAATGTGCGTTACTAGCCTGCTCTAATTCCACTCTCCCCAATCTGTCTTCTAGCAACTCAGCCACTCACCCCACAAGCACCCTGCCCAACGCGGGTAAAGGTACAGATCTCGGTCGGGTTAACGGGCATACCACGCTCCCGGCACTGCTCGTTCGTGATCGTCGTCAGTTCCGCTTCCTGCAGATCCTTGGGCGTCGATCCGATACGGATCGGCATCGTGTAGCCCCAGCCGGTCAGCAGACACATCACACCACCGCCCACAAAATCGGACGAGTAGCGAATCGGTTGCACGTTCTCGCTGAACGCGAACGGTTCCTTCACGCGCATCACCCCAATATCGCTCCGGTTCAGCTCGATGTAGTCCGGATGGATGAGGTACGACTCGAGAAAGTACCGTGTGCCCTTCGAACTTTCGTTCCGCAGATCGTTCGTGCCGGCCACGATCGACATCCGGTTAATGTCCATCCCGTCCAGACAATGGGCCGCCGTCACCACGTAGTACTCGTTCACGATCGAGCCGCCACAGTTGTGCATCCAGCGCTTCGGTCCAAACCCGAAGAACGAGCTGACCAGCACTTGCAGCGAAATTTGGTACGGAATCCGCTCGTTCGCGGTAGTGCCGCCGACGATCTTCGAGTCATCCGCTGTTGGCGAAGGGGAAGAAACGTTAGGTCAGATTGCTTGTAGCGTGAAGCAGCAAGTGTCATTACCATGCGTTATGGAACATCCAACGGTAAGCAGAACCACCCAAGCACTTAGACATCCCAACGAAGTCATACTGCACTGACCGTTTGTCCGTTTGTTTTTCGTTTTAGGCACACTGGAACGTGATAGGAAAGCGAGCCAACAACCTGCTGCAACACACTCTTCAATCGGAGTCCCACCTTCCGATTCGATCGACACGCACGCAATGACGGAACGCAGTCGGGGTGTTACGCTTTTGTATTATATTTATATTGTTTTACGATACATGTACCGCACACGTCTCCGCCGCCCGACGACGCCGGTGCGCCCGTGCGAAAAGGGTGGTTCATTATCAAACCGCGCACCACACCGAAATACATGACGTTCGGAAGCAAGCAGTAGCGGCAGTAGCGGAGCGATATCAACCCATTCGGCGGATCCCGTTTTCCGGCGTTTCCCAGCTCTCCTTGAATTTATGGCCCCAAAAGCGGTACACATGATTAGCGCGCTGTGTTGTTAGTACTGTCATCACTAGCGGGCGTTACTTTTAATTGGCCGTTTTTCTTTTTAAATGTCCTCAAAATGGTGGCGGCGTTCATCTCGGATGTTCCGGTATTCCTTTGTTTACTTCCGGCGAGACTACAAATGTGCGGGTCCAAGCCAGGCCGGGTTTGTTGCTCTCTCCTTCCCCGCATTGGCACATGATCGATTTGGCGACGCGTGTTGCTGTGACCTCGCCCCGGTAGTGGCAGTGGTGTCAGTTGGCCTAGAATTCCACGAGTCGCCCGGAACGCCACCCGCAGGAAGGTCACGGGTAACGCACGCACGCACACTTGATTAACGCGACGCGTTTATGGGGCCAATATGCATCAGTGCGTCATCATCAAACAACCAACGTGACGGGGTTGACGGATCGGATCGGTTCTTCGCATTGTACCTTATTGGCCCCCAAGCTGTACTGCCACCCTCCGGCCGTTGTGTCTGTGCCCGCAATTGACGATATGCAAATGAGGCGTCCCTCCCTACGAAAACACAAAAATGCATCGCCAAGTGTTTCTTGCGCCCATTTCTTTCAAGCCAACAACTCTGACAAATTGCATTCGCCGCCGCCGCCACCGCCAACGTTATCGGTGGACAGCCCATGGACGGTGCGCTGCCGGGAGTTGGTTGCTTTCAATGCTGCCATTAATTACCCGTCGAAAGTGATCGAAAAATGGCAGCAACGCGATGTACAGGTGAAAAAGTAATTTGCGGCAGCGAGGTTTAGAAACGGTCGGTAAACAAACCGACCATAAATGCGTGAAGAGTGGGACCAGTCAACCAGGCTTCCTCCCACTTCTAATAGGTGTCGATTTGTGTTGTACCAGCTTAAACGCGATCTATCTCGTTGCAAACAAATGGTGCATTGTGTTTGGCAGAAATGTGGTCATAATTTAATTAGGCGCTGTGTATGTTTCGATTGTCCCATCAACCGGTTCGCTACAACTACTTGGGACGTGATTACAGATTCTTGCCATATCTTATTGCTAATTAGCGCTTGCTTTGGACGAATTCTTCTTGCTGCTTTCAGGAGAACTATTTTTAATTTATTTAAAACCCTGCCTTAAACAGCGCCCATTTTTCTGAGCAGCAATTTAATATTCAATCTTTGCTGAGTGCCTTTGTTTTCTCGATATTTCGGCGAGCACGTCTTCATTCATCTTTCACCACCCGTGGTGCTAATTTCCAAATACTTTGTGCTAATTCATTGCAGTTTTTTCGTTCCTTCCGTAATTAATATTCATGCACGCAACGCCGGCCAGTGCCATTTGAATGTCATTTCCCCCCTTCGGTTGTTGACCGGTACTTCGAAATATGTTTCCATGCCCAGCTTGATGCGCACCCCCCCCTCCTCGTCAGCTATTCGATCATAAATCGTGTTTGTTTTCCCCCGGTTTTTCTCATCCAATCGACGACCGGACAAGGTCCTGCTGCTTCCTGCAAGTGGACGCCTACAACGCTTTTGATAGGAGGGGGAGAAAAATACGCCCGGATATCTGAAACCTATACACTTCGTCGCCTACGGCAGAAGGGTAAGGGTGTGTGTGTACTCAAGTATTTCTGCTTTAAATTATGACTTCAATAAACGAGCCTGAGAAGGGTTCGTTGATTACCCCTCTTGGTCAATCCTGTGGCGAGCCACCCTTGACCGTGGTTCCGAGACCACACTCGGAGTCCGCAAACGACTACACTTCCGTGGCTACCACCTTCAACCGGTCCGACACACACACACACACACACAATGCCCCGAAGAATGGCCACGGCCATCCATCCATTCATCTCGTTTGAGAGCGACATGAATGGCATCCGGTGCGTGGTAGCCGTGCTAGAGACAAAAGAAGTCTCGAGCTCATCGAGGGGCGCATCAATCGGGTTCTGATTTCGCAAAGATGTCCCACCGGTGGTGGTCCTTTGATGACAGGCGGGGGTGGTATAGATCCTGCCAGTCTTTTGCCGGTTTGAAAAGCATTGAAACAGGATATCAGAACTGCTGCAACAACGATTGATGCGCGTAAATGAATAGGATTCTTGTGACCGGACCGGAAGTGGTCAATTTCAGTCCACGATTGCAGACACAACAGCATGATCGATGACTGACGTTGATAGTTGGTCCCCCGCCAAAAACCGAGCTCCCCTATTCAGAGCGAACTCTCTCAGCAAGGTGGCATCGTTGCGTGAATTTGATGATTATTGGAAAATTATAGCTTTTCCACCACAACAAATAGTACGACGACGACGACGTGTTGCGCAATTTGATGACCATCCGTCCGGTGACACGTAACAACAATTGCACTGTGTCGAGCCTCCTGTACGGGTGGGAAGTGCTGCGCCAGCAAACAAATCATCACGACTGATTGGAATCGTCCCTGGAATCCAGGGTGGGAGAAATAGTGCGTGCCGATAGTGAGCCAACGATTTCCTGGACAACACCACAGGGCCCACAGGTTCAGGCTTATCAGCTTTTCTAATTCAATTTCGATGGCGGACGTAATTGGCTTCATCGGGCAGGCAGGATTTGTTTGCATTAATTGTTTGCTAAATTGGATGATCATTTGCCGCAAAATTTCCAATTCGATGACAATTGCTCAAATCCTATTAAGTTATCATTAAACAGTTCAGTGGATGCGGAGTTCTGGTGTTGTTGCCAGTGCAGTGAACTTTGAGCTGCCATTCATTTGAATGTAATTTAACGGGCGCGACACTATGAGCATCGTCCCATTGACTTTTGTTCTTCAGTATAAAAACACACAGTTAACTCTATTGTTGAACTCTCGGGTTAGGGAGTTGTTTGGAAACCGGAGTCCTCCTGTGAAGTTGAGCTTAAAAATGTGACATAGGATAAAAAGAGCATTCGTCCTCTGCAAATAGTATCATGATAAGTATCGGATTTATGCTCTCCCTCTCTCCGTTGGGCTGGGCATAAAAAAGCAGGAGGCCGCACATGGCACGCGCGCCACAAAGGTCAACAACACGCATGGGATAAGATGAGGCCGAGATGAGCAGCATCTGATCACCAGTTGCGTGAAGCTGCCGGCTTTTAAAGCGAGAAGAAAAAACAACCCAACCGACACACACACACACCCCGAAGTCGTCCTCCAAGCGAAACGACCCGAACGCTGGAACCAAACAAACAAACAGGAAACCTCGATCCTGACGCCAACCTTACCTCTGGGTCCGGAACGGGAGGAACAAAAAAAAAAACGGGAGGAGAATCGAAAAAAATACACCCTGGAATGGAACGTGACAGTTCACGAGGCTGCCTTGATCACTATCGGCTCCTATTTCCGCATTTTTAGGCCGCCTGGTCCGCAGTTCCGGAGCCGAGCGGCCGGAGTACCGACGCCGGTCTATTATGTGTTTGCCGCTGACGAAGGAAATGACGAAACGAAGCAGGACGAACAAAAAAAAAAAAGTTAAACGTCACAATAGGCTGGCTGCAGCTTCGACACGGTTATCTCACATGCGGCCTGCGTCGGAGAAAAGTGAAATCTAATTAAAAAATATCAATTCCTTGATTGACAGCAAATGGGAGGCGCGCTGACTGACTGTTGGTGTCGATGTCCGCTCGACGATCTAAAAGCCGAGAATAAAATACCATTACGAGGATCGAAGATGACGGAGATTCGGGTTTCGGGAAGCGGATTGCAAAACAAAAAAGGATCTTCTTCTGGATGTTCATTGACCTGTCTCTACCTACGGGAGAAGGGAAGCCTAAGAAGGTTGCATCTCTGTGAAGCTGCACGGCTAAATCAACAAAGCCTAGAACGGGAGAAAATGGTGCATCTTTCTCCTGCCACAGAAAGCATCAAACATCATCTGTGTGTCCCTTTTTGTGACACTTGAAAAGAATGCTTCATTATGCAGGAGCCATTCAAACGCGAGCGGACCATATGCTCGTTTTTGGCGCACTTTTTCGGTTTCTTGCTCGCATGTCCAGATTTCTTCATACAAGCGGAGCATGAAAATTTTCCTATCAATTTAATTCCTTACACTCACATACGAGAACCCTTTCTGTGGGGTTCAACAAAAAACGGACTAGAACGCATAACTTTTTCCCCAAATGTCAATAAGTCAACGGAACGGTCCCGTAAGTATACCTCTCCGCTGAAGAATGTGCATTGAATTCGAGCGTCATAATAAATGACCAGTAATTTTAAACTTTACTCCGTAGGAAAATATTTTCTCCCGTCCCGCTTCATCGCTCGCTCGCTCGCTCGCCTTTCAAGTGTCCAGTGTCCGGTGTGCAATTGCCAAACATTATCCCTGAACCCGGGGGCTGGGTTTTTGTCTTCCAGCGAGCGTCTGGCAGGGACACAACGAAGTACTCGCCTCGATATGTCTTACATCGTCTTGTCGCAAGGTCTCACACACCAGGTCCAGCGATGTCCTTCCAGGGCTTTGGATCCGCATTCAACAAAAGGGAACACAAAGTCTTACCGTTTTCGAGTCGTGCCGGTCGTCCCGTTTTTGGGCAGGATGAGGATGTGGATGTGAGTGTGTCTCTTTCGATATACGCCTCGGACAATCATTGTAATGCATGTGTTTCTGTGGTGTGGCCGCGTAGATGCGAGGAGAAGGGGCCCAACTTTTCTTTTCAGTCGGTACGAGAAAAACCGGTACATCCTTCCGCCTTTCCGACTTAGGACCAGGGCCACCATTCGAGGCTTTTGTTGGTTGGGTCCGTGATTGTCTGGCTGGCTCCGATAGGAGGGGAGGGATGTCGTAGGATGGGTTTTAGGGTTATTAATTTGTGTGAATGTTTTGCCATTCCAAGCGGCAGAAATATGCTGGTGATGGTATTCCTGCGTGCATGTGATTTTTCTCCAATCTTCTCCAACAGCCACAACTCGCTTGGAAGGTGTAATAAATTGTGTGGCCTTTTAACGGCGCATCGTATCGATCGAAGGCTAATCACCGTTTTGCTTGGTGTTGCTTGGGTGAAGTGTTTTCCATTTTAATGGACCTACCTAGGCGCACACAAAAGCGGGAGGACAAACTTTTTTCCCATTGGTCAAACAGGATGCCTTCCGGGATGCGCATAAATCATTACAATAGTTTAGTCTCGGGCGCTTCTGCCAAGAAGCAGATTTATCCTGACACCACATCTCTCCCGCAATTCGATCAAAAATCACTAATGAATTCGTTTGTGTTTCCATTAGGAGGTTGATAATGTTTTCGGGAAACAACAACACAGCCGTTATTGAATTACCCACAAGTCCCACAAAGAAACCCTTTGCTTGGCAAAAAGTTACAGATCATATTTAAAAACCAGAATTTCGTTGCTAATAAATTCTAGCCTACTCTTCTTCGTTTTATGGAATGGAAATTGTCTCCCAACAGCTCGCAGCCCGACCCCCTTGTCGAAGTGCTCACAGTCTCCGGAGCGAAGACACTGCACAGTAAATCCCTTTCTGCCAAATGGTGGTAATGTCACCGTCGGCCCCCACCGGGTTGCCATTATTATGCCATAACAAAGTGCCATTAATTAGTGCGCCAGGAACTCTGGCGGAATCTGGCGGTGAACGCCGATGACAGATAAATGTTACAAGTTCGACCATCATCATCCGTCACCCGGCGAACGGCGGGAAATGAAATAAAATTAATGAATATTCAATCCACCCGGTCCCTGGACAACGGCACCCAGTCGGTGGCACACTAATTGCTGCCGGGTGCACACTTACACCAGGACGCTCGACGCCGGTCCCGGTCCCGATGATTGTCATAGATACCGCGACGGGGTGATAATTAATACTCCGTTACGGATCGTGGACCGAGTTGGTAGTGCAGACAGCAAACCAACCACCAATCACGACACATGCCGACAGCCTTTGATCGAAGGATTTTTGTGTTGTTCTTTTCCGGTGTAAAAATGTGACACTTTTTTGTGGCGCACGAGTGATGGAGTTACCACCCCCCTTATTGGGAGTTTTAAAAATGGAGGAATCGCCCAGATTCCCTTTGACACTCGATACGCTTATAGTGAGTGTGGTACATCAGGTACGTGCGCGCCTCCACATGTGCGCGTGTTTAATTATTTCTCAAAAATCCTTCATCATCACCGTGTTTGCCTGTTTCCCTGAGCGAACGAACGGAAATTATAAAATTCCCAGACCGCAACTCCGGAAAGCCGCACGACGTACCTGGGAGAGAGAAATGCTTTATCGCCTGGCTGCAGTCTCTCACATAAATAACGATTTGATATAAGACCACGGATCCACCCCCTGCACGCCTGCTTGTGTGTGTTCGTGTGTGGGGGTTGAGGTCGAACCCACTCCTATGCGAAGAAAGGTTTTTGGCGCTAGAAAGCCATAAAGTTATCGTGCGGCACCACCCGGCCGAAGACTAATTTTCAATTGAATAATTTCATACTTCATTAGGCGCGTGAGGACGGTGGATCCGCGTGCAAACGATCGGTTTGGGCGAGCCACAGCTCTTTCCAGTTTGCCATCCGGGGCAAAATCTCGCAAGGTGAGCACAATTCCTTTGGAAGTATTATGACAGCCATAATTCATTCCCCGGCTGCTGCTGGGAAGAAAGATTAAAGAAAAGGGCCCCACCACCGGCTGCACCGGGCTTGGGTTTTCTTCGGCATCCCAACCGAAGAAGAAGCACCCGGCCAACTCCCAACCCTTTGTTGTGCTGTTGAATCGCACACTTGTGAAACAAATAATGCCTACATCAATTAGATTTATTTATTATTTGCGTATGCCCGTGGCTGCTAAGGATGGATGTACTCAGCGCGCATGCATCTAGCGAAAAGTTCACTCGCCCGCGTAAGATATGTGTTGCCGACCGCGCGGGATATTAGAAAGCAATGAATCAGCGAACGGGCCCCAACGGGGACGCCCAGAATTGGTTTTGCTATCCCGACGGGCATCCGCGAACCATTCGAAACGATTATGTTAAAAGTCATAAATACGAATTGAACATCGGCGGGTTTTTTTTATTAACCCTACCCTCTAGTTGGTCCAAACACGAGTTAATGAATTGTCAACTGCAGCGGGTGAATTATGGCAACCATTCGCAGCCGGAGCAATAATCATAATAATCCGCCATCAGTGTCAGTGTGTTTGAACAAAGCAAGGCGGCGCGTCGACTAGCCGGTGTTGCCTACCTTCAGGCGTGCGGGATAAGAAAGATGTAAAAATATAAGGCAAATCAAGCCCAGAAGAAAATACCAAGAAAATCATGAATAAATTTAGCGATGGTGTGTTGTGTCAGCGACGGTGTGCTGCTTCCAGAGCGACACTCGGCAAAAAAAAATATCAATTATTGTAGATCTGCCGGTTTTTTTATTAGTAAAGAAGCTCCCAAGCAACCGAAAAACAAAAGATGGCCGGGTCGTGGCCATACGCTAAATGATAATTGCTATCATATTCTGCCTGAGTGCCACACTGACACACACACCCACCGGATTTATGATTAATATGCTAATTTTCGGTGGAAATTAATGATTTTCTTCTTGGGCACGGTGATAAATCTTACGCGAGCAGTGATGGCGGCACGAATCTCGGCCAGACAAGCGACAGTCAAGTGTGTTATTATTTTTTAATTTTGTTTCTAAATTTTTTGTTTTTATCAGCAGTTTACATTCGGGGAGTATGATTTAGACGCCGTGGCTGTTCGGCGGGTACCATATCTTCAAACATTGGCCGCTCTTTAGCGGCGGGATGCGGGCTTTCTTCGCTCGGATGCTGGTGGCTGCGAGCCGCTTATCGAGCATGTGTAATTAGTTCCACTTTTGCTCGTCACCCTGGTCCGTCCGCTGCTGTTGGGCCGGTAGTCTCAGTGAATTATGTTTCAATTAAGAGTTTCATCATCGGTCCGTGCCCCACAGTGGGGTGAGATGTTTCTTGGAGAAAATGGAACATTTTTATTACCCAACCCCCTTCCAGTGTTACCACCACCGTTAAAAAGGCCCCGTTTTAATCGATATTTATGCTTCTCTTTATTACTTGCTCTACTTTGGTGACAATTAACGAAAACAAAAAACTGAACCGTCGCTCCTCGCACCAAACCCAAACGAATTTACTCAATTCTAACTTCTGTTTCGTTCTTTTCTTTTTTCTTTTCAGCCCCATCTTGTAGGTGAAATTCAATTTGCTTCAAAATGTCAAACCAAAAACCACACAATCACCGGGGTCTAATGATTTTCCTTTTTTTGGGAAACCGTTGCAAGTCCTGCTGGCTGCTACTGCTGACGGGACCTTTTGGCATCACGTTCCGGTTACCCGCAAGGATAAAACCAGGCAAACACCAGCCAACCGCATCGACCACCACCTTCCTACCTACTCTAAAAAAAAAAACGGGGGAGAGGAAAAAAAGATTGTCCTTTAAACTCGCTGCCACACGAGCAGCAGCCAGCAGACAATTCAACCAACCTCCCGGGAGCTTGCTGGCTCGATATCATTTCACGACTGTACGCCCAATTTGATTTGATTTGTGCCTTAATTTCTTTTGATATTTCTTGCGCTCCCGACCCTGGAAGAAAACTAAAAGGGTGGATTGTGCTATTTTTACTTTATTCCCCACTTTTTTTTTTTGGTTTTTGGGAAGGTGGGTCACTCACTGGTAGCCTGGTTAAATCCCGCTTTAAATCCGTTCCGCATTAAGGGATCCGAGCCGAAAATCCATATTTTGAAGTAGATGATCGGCTTCATCATAGGGTAGCCGCAAGTAGGGATAAAAGAACATCTTTAAGAATCCTTTTTTTTAACTTTAATCCCATAGCTCCTGACAGCGCTATGCGAAAGTCACAGGGAGAACCCTACAATTTCCTCTTAGTGGATGCTATAAAACGGTGTGCTATAAATAGTGATCCTATTTGAAATTCTAATCGCACCTCAAACTGTCCGGTTTTTGTTTTTCTTTCTTCTTCGCAGCTAACGTGACACACCACCACACCCTTGCGGACATTGTTACAATCGGATGACATTTTCTGCAACTAGGAGCTCCCCGCAAGGTTAGTCACACATTTGCGCTTAAATGTACTGTGCTGATGTGTCAGCTTCTGCCGACTGAAGTCCGCCGTTTGGCGTTGGAGAAATTCGATATCCTTAAGTGCATCGGTTCAGCAACCCGGGCCTCAGTTCGGCCATTTGGACACCATCACCATCAGGCGTGATGATGGCAATGGTCACAGTTTGTTTTGCTTTTTCCCAAAAAATCGCTAGCCCCCTAACATTGTCGTTTGGTGATCACTTTCCGGTCCGTGCTATTGATGGTGACGTGAAAAACTAAACCATTCTCCAAATACAAAAAAAAACCCCGACCAACAGCAGCACTGTAAGAAAATATATTCTACACCTACCCAACTGCTAGATGGCCCTGGGCTGTTGGACGACAATAAAATGAATGGCATACCGATTCTGTTTTTTTTTTTCTTGTGTGGGCCCATTCTGCCAAAGTCCAACACTATTCGGCCCAATGTTAAATGACACTTCATCGGATCATATTTTATTGCCGTTGATCGAAGGGCTACACCGGCTGCGTAGGCACAAGGGGTCAATCAAATACACTGCCGAGCTTTTCCATTCCAGGAGGGAGGCTTGGAAGTCCTTTCTAAAGGGGGCAAACAGATTTTCCCTCCGAATGGAATCAATTTATGGTGTGGCGTGTGAGTGGTTCTGTTTTAGCAAAGTGTTTTATTTATTTGCCAGCCTTGATTTTCGATCAATTTTCTTGATTTTTTATCGTCTACAGAGAGGGATGGACGCAGCAGCAAAAGGCGCAAAAAAGAAGGTTATTGGATGGTTGTGTCTAACGCATGCAAACGTTTTGAGCACATGGCGTGTGTGGTTGAGGGTTGTGCATATTCATGATAAGACATTTGTTTTACATTTGTCTTTCCCACACACGCAACTCCCTCGTTGCGCTTATTGATTAATCTGAACGTTTAACCAAGCCCTATTTCTCTCTCACTGTGTGGGGTACAGTGAGATGCGCACCTGGAACACCTTGACCAATCATTACCAAACGGTCCAACGTGTCCTGCGTAGGACGAGAAAGAAAGTTTTCAAATCATTTTCCCAAACTTTCCCTTCCAGCTCGATGACAACATTTCATCAATCACACACTGCAAAAAGGAAAGCAATTTGCCAAATTAGCTTTCCCAACCAAACACACAGACGCCAGAAATTTCTTCCCACATGCCATCGGACGGACCACCTTCCTTTGTTATCACCGAATCACAGACAACGGCCGAAAGGCGGCCTCCTCGGGAGGCCGTTAGGAGATAGTTCTCCCAAGACGAGACCCGCACAAAGGGCCCAAAATTGCATCGCTCCTACGTGTGCAAAGCTGTTTGATTTGCATTTGATTGATGATGGTGAGGCTTTGCTTGACCGGAAAAGGAATTGTGGTGCTGTCCGTTGGTCAATATTTGCAAAGGAACCGATCGTAGCGATTGGTGGCGAATCGAAGCTCGAACCGAACCCTGGTTGCAGCTAGAAAAAAGGGGGAAACCCCGCTATCCTTCTGGTCAATCCGGAAGATAGATGTTTTCGGGTAGGCTTAACCAGTAGCAATTCAGTGCGTGTGAGCCTTCCCGAGCATTTACCCAGCAGGACAAATATTAACTCTAGCTTCGGGTTTGCTGTGGCTTTATGCAAGCATTGCAACCATTCGTCATTTTTTTCTGCTGCTGCTGCTGCTAGGTAAAATATGCACTGATTGCGGGTCCCGTAACAGGTCGCCAGCCAAGATTGGCCCTAGCTAAGAGCCGCCCGGCACTCTATAGTGTAAGGTGTCCCAAATCTAATTTACATTTGCCGCAAATTGAATATTTCTCCACCGGTGGTGGTTCGCTTCTCGTCCTCGGCTAGTCCATTGCGTCCGACGCTGTCAATTTCTGGTCCAAGTGCAACAAAACGAAACACTGAAAAAAAAAAAATACGACCAATCTACCACCTACTTCCAGCGCTGAGGGTGTGGCGGATGTTGTGCCAAATGGGCAGTGAAATGATACACCCGTGGGGGAACACCTCACCAGGAGGCGGATTGGGTTGGACATGAATAATTTATAAGTGTACACTCAAAAGTTAAAGAACTTTCCATTTTGGTACGGTGGTTGCTACTTAGCTAGAACGCTTTTCACCTTGAGAAAAGGCCGGGAAAAGGGCCATTGTTTTTTTTTTTTTTTTTGAGAATGTCCCGCTGAGCAAAACCCGTGGTGATGATTTTTGTTTTATTCTTTCTCTATCGGTTCAGTGGTTGAGGCCATAAAGTTGGAAATTGAGTTTTATGGGCGAGTGAAAAGATTGCGCGAAAAAGAAAGCATTAAAGCTTATTCTTTGGAGAATAGAGCGAGGTTCATATACTCATATCAGTACTCGAATGTTTGAGATTATTTAAGGTATTTACAATTACTTAGCTTACATACATAATATTCATCTAGACAAGATAATGAACTACAGAATGGACTCGAATGAACCCCAATGAGTAAGTTGAAAATGAGCAAAGAAATAAAGAAAATTAGTAAACATTTTCATTTCCAATAAACTTTTTTATTATACTAGCTCCCATGTTAGCGCCTAAATGTATGCAATAATTAATTCCTGCTTGAAGTTCGATTAGAATAGTGTTATTTTATACAAGTACTTCTAGTATTTCTTAGTATTTAACGTTGAAAGCCAGTCTAATTTTTTTGTGTTATTAAAAGAAAAGCTCTACATTATGAAAATCAGAAAGCCGAGAAAAAGATGTAATAGATACCACAGCGAATTCTAATTATTCCAGATAACTTCTCCTTCCCACCTCGGTCTCAATACTCATTTATTCCCATTTTGTGCGCCCTTTTCCCATCATCGTGCACACTCACTTGTAGGAAATCGCTCGTCTAAATGTTTACCCGTTTGCCGGTATTCCCCGTGGGAGTTGTTCACATGACAATAAGAAGCAATACATACGTTCAGACAAATCGTTCGCGATTTGTACTACGAGCGCGGGACACACACACCCAAAGTCCCGCGCTCCACCAAACCTTCATCGTCTTCATTCCACAATCGCCCGGAAAGGAAGTACATCGCGGTCTGATGCCTATAAATTTGTCAACCCCTTTTCAACCCCCAACCCACATACGCACACCCACCCCACACCAATGCGTGTGTGTGTGTTTACATTTAATTCGTTCCGCGGCGCATCGAACGAACCGCCAGCACATTTTCCCGTTTGGCTCAACCGAGGATGAAGCGAAGAAGCCAAACTCCACAACCATCATAAGCATAATCCACAACGCGTCTCAACCGATTTCCCGTGGAATTGGAATAATTTACATCAAACCGTCCGTCCGTCCCGCATTCGGCCACAGTCTGCCCTGCCCGCGTGGAAGTACGCCGTATGTGGTGATATCGTTTATCGAAGTGATCATGTTGAGCAGCGTCGGCAACCCGAGAAACCCGGATTCGGCGAGGCCGGTTGTAACAAATTAAATAAATAATTTCCAAGATTAACAAAGACGAATTGAAATTCAAACATTTTCATTATAAATTACCACCCCGTGCAACACACTAATTTATGGTCACGGAGGCACACGATGGCTGTGTGCTTTCGAGCGAACTCTTAGTCGCATCTGGGTGGACTGAGGTTTGCGACCATTTACACCGGCTTTTGTGCGTTCGATTGGTTTATGCTCGCGCATATAAACGTCTCGCACTGCTTGGACGGGTTTGGATGATAACAACCTTCGGGGCGAACGGTTGTGTGCGGTTCGTTCGGGTGCTAAATTCCTGATCACGGCTTCAGCGACCACAGTACAAAGCGCAGGAAACGTGTGTGACACGCGAATGTTTACGAGACGATCATAATTCTGAATGGAAGGAAAAGCACTGCTTTTCCGCGCTAGTTTATTGGGTGCGGTGAATGTGGATGTGAAGGCAGTTGTAATTGGGTGATATGAAAGGTACAATTCTATTATCCTTCGGTTTGCTTTGAAATTCTTGTACAGGGTATGTAGGTGGACATTTAACGGTGATTTAAATCTATATTGTATTTTTATGTCTGTGAAAAAGACGTTATGAAAAACAGTGAAAAAGTATCTAAAAATCAAATCTAATTGATGAATGAAAAACGATTAAAAAATAATTGAAAAAATCATCACAGAAATGAATAAATAAATAACAAATAAATAACATAATTCTTCAAACTATTTCCATATCAAAAAACCTAGAGCAAAATATAACAAAAAATCTATATAAAAGATCATAAATAAATACATAAATGTGCAACTCAAAAATGAGTAATTCAATAAATGACCGAAGAATAAAGTAAATAAATAAATGAATAAATAAATAAATGAATAAATAAATGAAAATGAACAAAAAAATCCCGGAGACATGATAATGAAGAATAAAAAATAAAAATAAATGTATAAATATGGAAATGAACAAACATGTAAATGAAAAAAGAGAAGATAAATAAATAAATAAGTAAGTAAACATAAAATAACTAAACAAACAAACAAAAACATTACTAAAAAAAGTGATTCAAGAGGTCAAACAACTCAGAAACTAAGGGCAACAAAATAATGTAGAAAACAACGAATATAGTCTCTCATTTCCTTGTATTTCGTAACTCATTTTCTTTAAAAGCAAACCCCTAATTAATGCGCAACGATTTGTGCACAGTACTGTTTTGATAATAATGACATCCAGTGCGCCCGAGTGACAATAGGACCAACCCCCCCGACCCTTTCTACCGCCAACGGAAACCGCGAAGAAAAATCGGGAAAAATGAACCCCTTTTTGCGGCTCGGTACAGTAAACCGATAGCCACCTTACCACCGGAGAAGAAGGTGTGCGCAATATTTCAAAGCTGTCACCGTTTATTGACTGTTTTTGTCCGCCGAACAGTGCCAGAGACTTGGTTTGCAAAGCGTTGGGAAGAATTTGATATCCTTTTCCTGTTCCGTTGCGGGCGGGGGGAGCGCAAACCGCGCTGATTATGATTGCTGGCTGTACATCCAAAAGGGGGAGAAACCTTTCCTGTCCTTCGAAGGGGCACAGCTCGACCTCCTTCAACGGTAAGACTGTGACTGTGTGTAAGATTAATTAATGACTAATAAGACATTTGTTAACTCAATCCTGCAATGGCGCGCGAGTGTGTTTGGGGTGTGGTGCGAGAACTCTTTCGCTTCACTCGCGGAAATTTCGAATGCTCGCCGAAGTGTTCATAATTTTTCTCCAGCAAACATTAAGATGGTGGTTTAATATCGCTTTTTAATTTCCCTGTTTCATGTTGCATTTATTGCTTGCCTTTATTATTGTTGCCTCCGTGCGGCCCCGTTTCGAACGAATAATTTTTCGACGGTTTTTGCATACAGATACCGGGAACAGTGGAACCAAAAGCGGCACGTGGAAAACTGGAAAATTTTAACCCATTTCCTACGCGCGATAATACTTTTTTTAATGGCCCGTACCGAATGGCGCTCCACTTTTCCGGTGTGGCACAAGGCACACAGCTGGCGGAAATGGCATCGCACGAGGGCGCAAACTTTTTGATTTGCAATCCCCCGAGCAATGGCAATATTGCGGTTGCACTGCGGTTGGCCGAGTTGAGTGGGACTTCTTAAAGCTAAAGCCTTACTGCGGAAGGCGGAAGGAGATTTGCGAGCAAGGATTTTCAAAGTCTTCTGCGCGGGAAACCCTGATTCGAACGAGATTGATTTTGCTCGCCGGAAATCATTGGGGGGATGCAAAGTTAATTAAAAGATTCATCCGGTCCCTGCTTTGAGCTAGGAATGCAATAAATAGCACCGACTAGTAATGCAGAGCGATAATCCGATGTAAGGATTACTCGACTGCTCCTTGACCAATCATCAATCTTCGGCTGGCACGACTGATAGGGGTGGACAGCCGTAAGGATGCGCCCATGCTTGATTCATGGCGGAATAATTGAACCTCAAAATGCTACACTTAGTTCCCAGTCACCAGTAGTCCATCTGTCAGTGGGAGAGATTTTTCCCGGCTGCGCGATGGAAAATTCGAGAGTAGAATCGCGTTACTGGCGCTCAAGGAACACACGGGGTCAATTAATCGACTGTTGCTGACCTTTACGCTTGACAGGATTTAGTTTCTGTTCCTTTTTTTTTCTCCACTGTCCTCTACACCGAATCCTTGTCAAAGAAAAAAGAAACCCCCGTGCAAGAACATGTCCTTAAGAAGGACGAAGCAACGAACTGTACATCGAAACTAGTTTCTTCGGCCATCCCCTTCCCGGGACCTTAAAGCATCGACCTTAAAGGTCATCGATGGGAATTGATAGGAGGACCGCTGGAAAAACTTGTTTATTGGCAGCCGGCCAACACCGCCCGGGTCCCGGGGTATTGTCACCGGGGATGGGCTTCGATTATGTCCCTTCTTTTTGCAGGGCCGATCGGCGCCCTCTTCCCGTCCGCGCGGTACATCTGTTTCTGAGCACCAGGAAGCTAGGCTATGAAGGATCGGTGGGATTAGAGGGCAAAAACTTGAGCCACGTCCAACGGTTTCGTTTGAAGAGCTCAAGGTGCAACGGCGGAGGGCTGTAAAGATTTATCAAAACCCGTTTCTTGTTGACCGTTTGTTTTGATAAATATTTGCTTACGCTTCCTTTATCCGTTAGGATGCTTGCTAGCTCTTGTGAGGACTTAGGCGGGGGAACTTCTAGTGACAGAAAGTTTGCGAGCTCCAAAAACTGCGTCCAGAAGTCCAGGGCTCATATCTCCACCACTAGTTCCCGGTTTGGGTCTAACGAAACGTCCGGAACATATGCTTCTCGGACTGCTGCTGGCGGACGTGTACCGGAGAACACAGAAATGCAAATGAATGGATGGACATAAATTTAAATTAAAACTTATTGACCATATCGCGTCCGTACGAATCGTTCGCCACCGAGCGTTCTCGTTCTGTTTCAACCCCTGTGCAGCCTGTGGCTGAATGTCTCTGCCTAGGGTAGGAAGACGTCTTTGTGTGTCTTCCTTTCCATGCGAAACCGATGTCCGAAAAAGCCAAAGTCCCCGAAAGAAACGGTACACACGTGGGATAGTCCCATGCAAAAACCCCCTTTGGCATCGGACCGGACCGTCTTGACCGATGTCTGTGTTGCACACTCTGCCAAGCCGTGTTTTTAGACGAGAAAGAGAGAGAGAGAGAGAGAGCCAGAGTGGCGAGCGATCCAGCAATGAAAAATCTTTGATTAGCAATTTTACGGTTTATAAATTACCGTCCGTTTCGCTTCCCCCCGTTATGGTCAGTTCTGAGGGAATTTGATGTTGGAGCAGGCAGGAAAAAACACACACACACGGTATTGGAAAAATGGACATCAACGCTCGGGCCCGTGTGCCGAATTTGAATCGTGCAACGAATGTCATCATTCGTGCAAAAGACCTTGCCATCCTTGCACGCCAACAGCTTTATCATTGTCAGCGGCATGTTGCGGCCGGCACGGCTAGTGAGACACATTTTTCCGATCGATGGAAGAAGCATCCTCTTAAACAGCGTTAAACAGGATGGCAGACATTGCCATGGTGATGTACGGAATCGGTGGTGTGTCCTGTGTGTATGGAAATGGATTCGCTGCGGACATTAAGCGCATTTCGTGGGAAATTGGAAGTGAGAATGGGAATATGAGTATCTGGAACTATTCCTTGAGATGCTCGGTTCGAGCTCTACTTTAAGTTTTATTTTAAAAAATCCTTAAATCTTTTTTTGTTTCTCAATTTAATGTAATATATTCAAAATTGAGTATTATTAATACCATTCTCAGGAATTACTGTATTTTATCTCCCATACTGACTAATAAGCGTCTTGAGCTGATGAATATTATAAAGGAAAATTTTAACGACCAGCAAGTTTTTATGAGGAAACCTTCAGGTTTAAGCCTAATCTTCCCTCTGAAAACGTCGTCTGGTGGGATCGCCTAAAAATTGTTTACTATGAGCCGCAACCAGCTTTAATAAAGCACAGCCAATATAAAATGAAACGGCAGGATTGATGATGTCGAAGGTCTCAGTGGTTAAAAAGACTTCACAATTCAAGGTCCATTGTACTAGATGTTACATAAAATTTTATCGATATCCGGTTCAAATTTGTTCATATCAGAAGTTCTGCAAGCGGATCTGTCTGGATGGTATTTGGTCCCCGCTTTTGAAGAACGCTTTTGAAGCGCCGCTATCACCTCGCTAACAGAAAGTTAGTTGAAAACACTGTCATCTCAGTTCCATCTCTAGAGGATTCTTTCCAACAATATTCAATTTGAAACCCATCATATGGGAAGTTAATCAATCTCATTTCTCAGATTTATTATCTTCATAAAAGACAAACAATTATGTCATCTGGAGCACCTTGCCTAAAAACAAACAGAAAACAAACGCCACCAGAAAGAAGAAGAAAAAACTCTGTCCCCGAGAGTAATTTTCATCCTCACATCAACCAATATACCTTCCGTTGGTGATTCCACTTTGGTTATTTTTTGCGTCTCTAATTGCCATTTTTATCCAACAAACAAAACCACAAACCACCAAACAAAAACAAACCAAAACAACTCATCTGCGGAGCAGAAAGGAACCCCTCCGCGCGAGTGTTTGAGCAGAGAAGCCAAAGGAGACCAAAAAACCCATCAATTACGCACGATTTGGAGGAACCCTTTTTCTGTACGGGTTCAACAAAAAAAAAAAAGGCACAACACAAAGGGGCATCATCTCACAACCTTCGGAGGGTTTTCTTTACCAGCCGCAGCAGCATCCCTTAATCCTGTTACCCTTTTCGGTGGTGTTTTGCCAGAAATCGTCCGGGTGCGAAGGGTTGTCGTTGCCGTCTTGCTGCTTCAAACATCCTGGGATGCTGGATTGCGTGCGCCCGATTGTGGTGTAAATCTCAACCCCGAAGCAGCCAATGGAATGGGTCAGAGCAATGCCCGTAACCCAACAGCAGCAGATCATCGGTGAAGGATGGAGGTTACGAAGATTACGTACGAGCAGCACCGTCTAAAGAGTCGGGTGGTCGGTCGCGTGCCCGAACCAAATCCTTTCATCGGAATCCGAGCTACAGCACTGATCCTAGCTGGCGCACGAGGTGAAGATGGGTGACACTATTCCTGATTCCGTTTTTTTCTTGCTGTTCCTTTCCTGTTAGGGGTTAGTTTTGTTTGTTCTGTTTATCACCTTTCGCTCAAGAACCGGGCCGAGATCGTCGCCGATAGCCGGGATGAACATCTTCCGGCATCCCCGGTAACTCTTCCATTTCCGGCCACGAGGTGGATTGCTTTGTTTGGTGGTGGCACGAGAGCTCGGTCGCGGCTCGTGCATCACTGTGGGCCCGTGTGGTCGATAATACCTGTTTGTTGATGCTAATGTGGGCCTCTAAGGATGGTGCTTATCGGTTGCGGAATGGGCTTAGCGCTTGGGCGATATTGTGCGTAAATCCTTGCAAATGTCCTGCTGCATAATGTTGATGCTATCAAATGTTGGAATGTAAAATCGGAATGTCCTCAAAGTCTTGCCCAACACAGCAACATTAAATGGCATGGCCGATGGAAGTTTCAAAACAAGGAACGAGAAGCACAACAAAATAGCCGAGAAGCACTCTCAACTGAAATATGTTTCTTATTTTATGGAAACGGCATTTTTCAACCATATTGAGTTTTCAAAAAATTGAAAAGAAATACAAAAAAGCAGCGTAAAACAAATAACTGGAACTAATTTTTATATCATTCTCTTTTCTCTCCTCTCATTCAGGGATGTATGGACGCATTGCTTAACGAATTTTTTAGTGGGAAATCAAAAGAAAATTTAAAGGTGGCCATTTTGGTCGTGAAATTCCGGTAACGGACAAACAGTATGCTCCGGAAACTTCTGCTGACACTAGGTTCAGTGAATGATTTTTTTCTGTATTTCCTTCAACTAGTCCCATTCCATTCTAGCAGCAGCTAACTAACGCTTCCAACGGTCACCGTCGCCATGGTGATTATATTCAAATTTTCAAACAAGTTTCCGCCTTTCACGCGCCAACTGTCAAACGTCGACGCAGCATGGTCTACACAGCCTTTTTCCTTTTTTTCTATCGCCTCAATCCCACAACATTTCTCAACGATTTTTCGGGATGAAAAAGTGCACATTAAAGTGCTTTTTTTGGTTCAAAGGCAAAGATTTGGCTTCCTTCGCCATTTCATCCCGCGGGAATGCTTCAACATGTCACACCGTGGCGTGAGTGAGAAATGTGTGACACGCATACAACAAAAAAAAAGGTGGTTCCAAATCACCAATCTGGTTAAGACGTTCTGTGCCGCTTGCCTCAAAGCGTGTGACGACTGTTCCACCATGATACATTGTTTTGTGTGAGAGAAAAATCACCGGTTGAAAAATTGCACACCGGAAAAAAGAAACGGCACGAACGGGACTCCAATCGACAGCGAGGCGTGAATTGCTAACGAATCAGCGCGAGCTCTATGCAAAGGACATGCAAATTGGATGTGATGGACTAGAGACACAGTTTTTTTTTTTGTTGTTGCTTGCCATCCCGTCAAGGAACGGCTGGGCTAAGAAAAGAACTAGGGTGAGGTAGCAAAAATCTTCGTGGTGGTTTTATAGGCAAGAGAAGAAACAAAAAACACGCCTCAGTGAGGGGTGATCACTTGCAAACGCAAGGAAAGCACTCTTGATTAAATGTTTTCGTTGCTCTCGAGAGGATTCCGCAGATTGACAATTTGACGAGCATCAGGCAGGATCGATATAGGCAAATTTCGGGAGCCATTTATCCCGCAGTCACTTCTCCGTGGAAGCGTGCTTGTCCCGTGACGGGAACGAACGAAAGAAAAAAAAAAAACAAGCAAATCGTCCCATTCTAAACAGTAAGGGAAGGAGACAATCTGTGCATTATTTTAACGGTTGAATAAGAATCCGGCTTGTTTGACGAGTCATGCCCGGCTAATTATCGTTACATGGCCACACTGGGACCGCCGGCTCGTTACGTTGACGAGGCAGTTAGCTGTGGAAGCGCAACAGCGCAGGAAAACAAAAAACGAACCCTTAATGCCCATCATTGGCCGTTAAATGGAAAACTGCGCGGTTTCTGGCGTTTAAGATAAAGAACAAATAAGATGTCTTACCGGCGTAGGTTCAGCCAGCAGGCTAGTTTATGGGGTGAAATTTATTTACTTATCTTTTTTTTCTCCTGTCTCTTAACGATTTTTTGATTATTTGCTTGCGAAAAGATATCAATTTTCAATTAGGATTCTTATTATTCCGTTCAAAATTAGGTTGCCTTATTTTAGTTCGTTTTTTTAAATATTCATTCGGACTTTAGAAAGTAAATTATTACATTTTAGTATAGTGAAAAAAGAATCAGAAATGCTCTGACAAATAATCGATTGAATTTTAGATACGTTTTTACCTGCTTGCTCACAGGCAGTTCAAATAGGTAAGTGAATAACGTACGACCACGCAACCCACGAGGGACAGGGTTCAAGTCTCGATTGTGTATGTGTCTCCTTCAACTTTTCTATATAGCTCTTCTTGATTGCTAAACGTGCATAATCATAAAAAATCGCCCTAAATTGTAGAAGCAATTTACCAGAAAATGTATTTTAAAGCACAATTTTTTGTCTATCTTAAAGGACATTTGCAGGACGTAAAAACCTACCCTACTTAAAACAATATCATTTCAAATGTTTTGTTTACTATTCCACAATAAAACAGTATCTGTCCCACATTTTACGACGCATTCACCGCACAAGTGCTTTCGATTGAATGCTGCTTCTCTTCTCTGGAACGTCTTCCGTTATTCTTAAGAAAGAATGCCTACGACTAACCACACGAATTCTGGGTTGTAGAACGCGTCGGATAAGCGCGGACGCCATTTTGTTCGAAAATGCGAACGAGGTAAGTAGTTCTGGCTAGCTGCGCGCTACCTTTTACCCATCATCACATCAAACAAAGGCCACTTGTTGAGAATGGTTGTGGCTGAGCTGATTGTGTAATGGGATCCGACCATCATCCATTAACATATTAACATTTTACCATTCACTCAGATTTTTAGTCCCGTCCGTCCTTAAATCCTTGCGGCCGCGTTGTGTGCCAATAGTTAGATGCATTTGTTCTGTGCACTTTTTACACCACGTGTCGGTGGCGAATCTGGCGAATGGCGAACTTTTTCCCCGTGGTTTTTTTTTGTTCGAGGCCGAGAGTCACAAAAACGCCTCTTCAAAGAGATTTCATTAAAGGGCTGGCTCACTTACACGGATCGGGATCCGGATCGTTTCGAGGTGCACCAGCCGATGCCGTGTGGATCTGTGCCACAGTGCTCATTGTGTTATATTACACCGCGAAAGTGCTGCCGAGTGAGAATCCATCCGCCAAAAAAAAAAGTGGAAAAATGCATATCAGTTGTATCCTTTTCCTCTTGACTGTCGGTTGTAGAGTTTCGTCGCGAGCACTTCACATCAACAATGCGCTTTTTTGTCACTTGCCAGAAGGTCCACACAAAGGCGAGTGTGTGAGGGAGAGGAGAGAGAGAGAGAGGGAAAAGAAGGAGGTTGACATTATGATGCAGTTTCCGCGGTTCCACGCAGATATAATTGCAGATATGCATCATCGGCCATCCGCACGGTCGGTCGGAAAATGATTTAATGGGCTTCCGAAGAAGAGGATAACGATTGCAACGACACACACACACACACACACAAAGAACAAAGTGCAACCGCTTAGAGATGGAAGGGAACGATAGACGCACAACACAACGGTGCACTTTTACTTCACTTCTCGCGTACGGTGGCATTCAAATGGGTTTATTATGAAAATCGCGCGCGCTTTCTTTGCGTTGCGTTGATCCACCGGGACCAATTTTCCCAAAGCCACTAAAAACAACGGGCCTTGGTCTTGGTAGATGCGGGAATGAAAATTGGAATCGACGTACGGTGGATTCGTCGTTGCATTGTTGCACGTGTTGCTGTGCAGGTTAAAGTGCAACCGAGCGCGTAACTGATGTTGTGAGGCGTTAGAAATGCACCACTCGTTAGAACGTGACCCGTGCAACGAGGGGGCATGTTTGCCGAAGTCATCAATCAAAATCAAAATGGGGAAAAAAGCTGGAATAAAATTCAAATGATTTGCAGAAAAAAGATCAATCACAGCTGGCAATTAAAAACTGTGCTAACGATGGGTTATAATGGTTTTTTTTTATGCTGATCGTTTTGTTCGAAATAAACGATC
The DNA here is from genome assembly GCF_013141755.1 of Anopheles stephensi. Classification (NCBI taxonomy): domain Eukaryota; kingdom Metazoa; phylum Arthropoda; class Insecta; order Diptera; family Culicidae; genus Anopheles; species Anopheles stephensi. The sequence continues at coordinate 84,030,730 of NC_050202.1, read as the reverse complement.
GTTTGATTTGATTGGTTGTGTGTGTTGAAAGGAGGACAATTATTTGCTGTGATAAATGAACTCGTTCCATGAGCAGTAAGAGCAGGGAAAAAGGGGAAACCCTAGCATAAACAAAAAAATTCTCCGCATTTTCCGCACCCGCAATTAAAAATTAATTTACTTTAAATTAGTAAAAATTTGCCAGCATTTTAAATTTCATAGCATGCTACTGAATTGAGAAAGCCCCGCACAGCGAAATCTCAATGTAACGTATGTAATGTAACGCTTCGTAACGCTTATTTGATTGAGGCCCAACGTGCTTTACCATTTTATTATTTTTATATTTTCGTTATATTAATTTGATACGTTTCAAATAATCATTTTTTTTTTGCTACAAAGAAAGCGTTACAAAGCGTTACATTTGAATTATCAACAATCTACTGTTGCCTATATATGGTTGCGGCTTTACCTTGGCTCACCAAATTAGTCTTCTTGCCCATTACAAACGGTCACATTTTATGCATTTTCAATTAACAATGTCATCTGAGGCACCGATAACGACCATACGCTGTAATTTTTATCTGTTTTATCAACATCCGCTGATCGCAACACGAAACCATCTCCTATTCCCTCACCCTACTTACAAATGCGCGTACGTTCCTTTTTTGGAGGTAATTTGACTCTCCTTACCGCACTCGCACTAGATTAGATCAGTGTAATTCCTTCCGCATACCGGTGAGATGAAGTGGATAAAGGCAGAAAAAAAACATAGAAACCGCGAACAGACGGTCAGAAGCTACGTCCACATGTCCACATCCCGAGCGGCGAACCTGATAAGTAAATGTCCCGCACCACATGTCCCGGAGGACATCCCTCAGCTTCCACCGATGTCATTGTGTTTAAGGATTTAATCATGACGGGTAATGCTATCCATCGATAGCACGCAGATAGCGACAAATCGACACAAATTCCACCATCTCCCAAGGGGGGTGTGTACGCCCAGCATTTTTGTTTGGCGCTCACCACCCAAAGGGAAACCGCAAAAATCAACGCTATCATGTTACGAGGAAAGATTTTAATTACTGGTTAATATTCAATGAGCCGGCCACATCGCGTCGGGCGTGCGCCGGATTTAAAGAGCACCACACCCCACACACACACACGGACGGTAAACCGAACCGTGAGAGACATCTGACTGATCCGGCTGAACCGAGAGGTTAAGCAAACACGGAAGTAGCGGGAAGCTGTGGCCCACCGTTGTTTGTCAGACACAGAACGGAAGCGAGCGGGATGCAAACAGACCGCGAGACACCGGTTTTCTCAACGGGCAACAACAATCGGGTTGATTGTTGTGGCAACGGCGTTTGGCCAACGTTGGAATTGTGTCTTGCCGAGCGATGCAACGATGAGAATGCACTTTTGGTGAGAAAAGTAAACAGAGGCTGGATTTACTCTCATGAGAATGCGTTGCGCTGTAAGACGCTTGGATGATCAGATTCAGCGGTGAAAAAGGTATGTAGAACCTGTGAAATTAATCTGGTTCAACTTTACTAAACTTAAATTAATTCTCTTCTTTCTTTTTTAGGATGACTCGTCCGATGTCGATCAAGAGCCAGAAAACCGTTACAAACACCCCAAATCGATCGTTTGCTAAAGATCGCATCCCAAGCCACCGCTAGAAGTTGCCCTTGTTTTGCAACAACAAATCCATTGATCCCTGCAATTTCCAGCCTGTGTATAATCCACACAAACAAAACACGGCACCCAAGGGAAAAGGTGGTCTGACTTCTGGTGCCTGCGAATGCGCGTACACCGAACCAAAACAAAAGCTGCACCGAAAATAGAATTATCGTAACATTGTTGCACTTATTAAAGCAGGGACGAACTGCAGTACGACGGTGGCGGCGATGAGGGTGATGCACAACAATAAAATGCAATAATCTTCTGCTGCCGGTTGGAAGGAAACACTCGCTAGCCAACGGTGTTAAAGGTTGCGGAATTTTATTTGCTTCTTGCTGTGCCGTTTTTTGTTTCCTTGGACTCAAGGCTTCGGCTTGACTCCTTTGTCCCCGGTAGGGGAGAACTCACCGTTGGGCCCGGTTTCATTGAGCCAGGACTCGAGGCGTGAAATAGTGAATTAGATTGCATTTTTCCTCAAGATTGCTGGTAGCAGTGGCGAGGATTCTCAAGTAGACGCAACCGACCAAAAAAATCTGGAGAGGACCAAGGGTGCAAACAAAAAAACGGTCCAGATTGGTTTCATTTGTAGCAAAAATCCAAAAAGTAGGGAGACAGCCAAAAAACGGTCTCAAATTAGCAAACCAGCATATCGCACGTTTTACGAGGTCCTGTAAGGAGATGGACACCGAAAGTCCTCTTCGGGTTTTTGTTTGAAGAAGGCGCCGGTCGCCATCCATTTTGGCGCGAACAACAAAGAAGAAGGAACGCACAACAGCCAAAGTGGCGTCCCTTTTTTTATTGAATCCCGATTCTTTAGAAATCTAGATCAGTCTCTCTGGAGGAGAGTGGTCCGTAAGGATGTTCCCTCTTGATGCAAGTGGTCTAATTTTTTACTGCGTTCTTGTTACTTTTTTCTTTTCGCATCCAATAACTCATCTTGCCGATCTTCGTCTGCTCCTGGACCTCGGGGTAGAATATGTGAATATTTATTAACAGCTAATCGGAACAATGTGACAAATCAGCCTGCCGATAGAAGATGCCCTGTGCTGGAAGGAAGCGATCGATCCTGTTCAGGCGGTCCCCTGTTCATGTAAATTAAATGTTTATGTTCGTAGATAATTGGATTTCATTGTTGTGTTGTGATCGCGGCGGGTAGGTTTTGTTTTTTTTTTCGGAACACTTTTAAATCTTTTTACTTGTCCATCTCCCTAAGGGAGTGTTGTTTGGGATTAAGTTTGGGTTTCTTTGCCTTCGGGTTTTTTTTGCGAGAGGGATTTTTTGAAAGGCGTTTATTGAGATCACGTTTTTGCTGCTACTGGTCGTTGTTGCATCTTGCATCAGCACACTGATTTACATGTGACAGTTTCGCTCGACTTTTTTTCTATTCGGTCACGCTTTTGAATTCCGTTCTGGGATGGCAGTATGGCGCAGATTAGCTAAACCAGCTGCAAACACTGCCAATTTTAATATTTATATCCCGTAGATAATTGGATGCGTATTGTTTTGGACTGTTGTTTTTTCGGGGTAAAAATGGTGGGAAAATCCAGAAACCAGAAACCGGGTCGCGTTGAGAGAAAAGCTGTAACGGAAATTGGAGCAGTAACAGGCTTCGTTTGGATATAATTATTTCCGCGTAGAGTAAGACAAAACGCTGCACAAAGAACGTGATACTGATTTATGCAATAACCTCATACAACCAAACACCTTAGAGGGTGGTTAATTCCGTCTCAACTTTACACTTGAGCCACACGACGCCTTGGGCCACAAATTTGATAAATTCATCAACGTCAATACAATCTCTCGTTCCTCCCCCAACTAGGTACCGGCGACAACTCATCCTATCTGCGGCTCATTTCCTAATGACTTCCAATCAGCTTCCATCAAACCCGACAAAAGCCACCACTAAAACTCCCTTCCTTTTTTGCCGGCCTTCGACGGATGGTGCGGATTTATCCTGTTACCACACCAACGCCGCCATTACATCAAACATTCGGCCCGCTCTGTTGTCTAGCGGCAAACAGTTTTGGGTGGTGGTGGCCACCGATCGGGTCGGGTAACTGAACCGTAACCGCATCCCTTTTGTTCGGTACGGCCTGTGTGATCCGCTTTGTAAGTCCTTTAACCGGGGCGTAATCCCATGTCGTTACGGCTGGATTACAGTCCCGCGTCCTGCACGTTCCGAACTCTTTCTTGCGCTGGCTGCTTCCGATGCCAAAAAAAAAAAGCCCGTACCATCGTTTATACGGACCGATTATACTGCAAGACACCCATCGCCTCTCGAGGAAGGATCAATACTTTCTTTTCCAATAAAGGGCGAGAACTGCGTATGTCAAGTCAAGGGTGAAAGTAACGAATCAAACCTTCTTGTGTGTGTGTGTTTTTTTTTCTTCACTCTTTCGGGCTGGAATAAGGGGTCCACAGCATCCCTTTACTCCTCGCACAAAGGGGTGCGGACGAGTGAATCAACCACTTATTGGTTAAGGAACTTCTTTTAAACTCTCTCTCTCTCCCTGTGCTTTTCTTTACCAAATCCTTAAAGAAGTCCTGGCGAGAAAGTGTTCTCCTTAATAGCACGTGCTGAGGTAGAGGAGGCACGGCAAAACCAAGAGCGCACCGCCGGAATCGGATCAATAAATATTATTAAATTTGATTTTTATGTCAAATAAATGTTTCCCATTTTTTTATGCACCCTTCCCGTCGTCGGGAGCTCGGGAGTTAAAGTGAAAAGTGAAAGGATGTTGTTGGCACTTCCGCAATCGATTCGGGAAAGGAAAAACAACACAGCCAAGATTTTTTTTGCCGCTTTTTGAGTGTGGAGTAATATGTGGTGACGTTTTATGGCCGGTTTTTTTGCTCTAGCTAGGGGATGAAGTTGTTGTTCTGAAGAAAGGGGTTATCTAGGTGGATGTTGTTATTGTTGGAAAATTGAGTCATAGTGGGTTAATATGTGAGAGCCTTAGCTGGATATTACAAGAGATTTAAGTGTAAAAAATATTTACATTTGGAATTATCTACTCCTTAATACTAATAATATTCTTTTAAAATAGTATAGCATTTTTTATAGCACCGCTTAGTAGCTGCTATAAAATCTCAACCTTTTATACCATAGTGCGCTAGCCAGTAGCACAATAAAATTTATCGCCATGATTATTTGCACGCTTCATAAACCTAGTGGAAATGTCGTGTTCGTTTCACCACTCCACAATGGTACGAACGTTGCGCGTATGACGTTATGCTTCCTGTTCGCGAAATAACAGTCTGTGGTGCTATTGGACGTTCTTCTACTATCCATCGTTGGCATACAAGCTGTTTGCAAAATTTAAATTTTGCACGAAACCAACCTCCCCTCGGCGTGGCAGGCAGTGGCAAAGGTCATTCTAATTCACGGTTGGCTACTTCCCGGCCCTCATCGTCGTACCACAATGTGTGCCTTAATGCGATCGGAATTAGATTATTCTAAGGAGTTTCTCCTTCCAAAACTACAGCCTACCCTATGCAAAACTGGAGCGGTGAGAATATTCTCACCCAACAATACGGTGCATAATTTTCTTGGCCATCGATTTCTTTTCCCCCGTCCCTTCTCCGATCAGTTCCGATCGGTTTCGTTATTGGCAAAATTTAAATCAGCAACGTTCGATTTGCATTTGCCTTCCAGTACACTTCTTCCAGTGCGCTTATTTTGTCCAATTTTGCGCCTGCTGTTGTTTAGGGCTTGATTTTGGGACATTCAAAGAAGGACAACGGCCTGCTCGAGAAAACCACCCCGGGCAGGTATGACAACAGGGACCACAGCGGCAAAGAACAACCCCTACGTATGGAGATTTATTGAGGTGACCTTTCGCTTGTAGCTACATCACACTTTCCGTGTCCGTATGTGGACCTCTCTACCGCGCTACCCTTAGGCTGACAATTTCTTCGATCGATTTCCGTCCACCGAAAGGACGAGCGAAGGGGACCTCGGGATATTCAAATCGATTCACACTCTTCTATGTCGAACCGAATCGAACCGCGTGACAGCTGAGAGCTCGCTGAGACTGTTGGCAAGGCAACAAACAAAACCACCCAGGAAAAAAAGGATAAGGGGACCCGAACGAAATGGTTACTTTGACCGAAAAATAGCGACACACTGTACGGTTGTGCACCGAGCGAAAGCGGAACAATGGACGGGCATTTATTTTCGGTAAATAAATTAAATCTTGCGCGCTCTGGATTGTCCGCACACCTGGAGATGTAGATTATGGTTGATTTGCGCCGTGTTCGGGTAAGCGGATTTTATGGAAGTGGACATTGGGTGTTCGTGGGAATAATTTGTGTGAATATTCCACCTAGCGTAGAGGTGTTCTCACACAGCTCTTCTGGGGTGTAGTACACGCAAGAAGTCATCCAGATAATTCTCAGAACTCGTAGTTCTTGCTGGCTGCAGCAGCAAATCTTTGTCCAAAATACTTTTTTAAAATTGTGATGCGATGCTTGATGGGCTTACTTGCAGCCAGGAAAAGTTTTATCTCTAAAAATGATTGAACAACTCACGAGAAGACCCTTCCTACTTGACAAACTTCCGCAAAAATCTCCCCATAAAGTAAATCTTTCCTTCTTGAGCTTTATTACTTATCATGAATTCAACTCTTTCTGGTGTTGGTTTAATTACGATGGCCGAAGTTGTTCTTGCTGTGGAAGGTTGCAACTATTTTCCACCAGCAACTCTGCACAAAACTTTTCGACTCTTTTTTTTTGGGGAAGTTCTTTGCTTTATGTTTGTTTACCATAAGAAAAAACAAACTCCCCCTAAATACCTTCTTTTTAGGACTTGGTTTTCTGTTTTGCAATGTCTAGAAGGTCCTTTTATCGGAGATAATTACGAAGAAAGAGCGGCTGTGCTCCGGGGTCTGGTGGATGTCTGTTCGTCTGCATGATGATTTCTGCTAATGTAAAGCCTGGCCGGCCGCTTTTTGTGCGCCATTCCAGGTTTGTTGATTAGTAATGAGAGTTGTTCGACACTGGTCAAAAGCTGCGTCCGAGCTCATTTCAGTAATGGAAAAAGATGGATGTAATCATGGCGACGTTACGGCAAAGTTATTCTACAGTTTGGCAGACTTTTTACTGTTTGTTTTCCACAACCGAGTTTCTTTACTTGCGGGCATGGACAAATACTTTGCCCGCCGGTCGTTAATAAAAGACGGCTTAATTAAATTCTGAGCCTAGGAATGTGAATGATTCCCGGCCGCGGTGCGATCCAATCGCACCCGATAATGGTGCTGCGGGTCTGATCGGTTTGTGCCGTGACAAATTTGACCTCCGGCAGTGCAGTACCGCGACCAGCGCGACAGAACCCGTTCGAATAATTTTTCCCAATTGATTCTCAGCACTAGACTTATGCTGGCTTTGATTGTTCCAAAAGCCAAAAAGCCCACACAGCGATCCGCTGTCCAAATCGAGCAATCAGCTAGGGGTTTTATTTTGTTGTTTTATTCCGTTCCATCTGCAAGCCCCGTAGCTGATTATGGCCCGTGTGATTGGGCCGGTTGCTTCTTTCGCTGACAGACATTCAGATTTGTGTAGCAGCTTCGTGAGGTTTCCTTTATTGAAATTAATCCATTTTTCATTACGCTCGATCTCGATCGTGTTGACTTTTTATACTCCCGGAGAATGCCCTAATGGACACTTTTAGAAGCGAATGGTGGTGGTCTAAATATGGGTTATCGCTTCAATAATCCCTTCAATTAAACTGGCGATGCTAGATAATGGTGCTGCAATTTAAGCCTTTTCCCAACAAACTTCAAACATTGGTAGCGCTCCTTAATAGTAATGTAAACAATTTCTTCAAAGGAGTTTATTTAGCACAACATTCACTCACAAAAAGATCTCCACATCACCGTACCGTACGCCTATCGGTTCTGTACTTCGATTCGATTCTCGCAGCGTGAGATCATCACCGTTTGCCGGTTGCGTTCCAATCCCTGTATCAAGCGGCGTCGAAGTCGTCGTTTGCGCTTCTTCCTCACCGAGCACGTCATCAGCGCCGCCGTAGCAGCAAAGTCCACCCTGGCGCTCGCCGGGACAATCGTAATCAGCCCCGAAAGCCGTGATCCCGTGACGTATGATGTTGGCCCGCGCCCGGTCCACCCATGCACAGTGCCACGCATTGCCTATCAAGCGCACCGTGTCTAGGGCCGGGAACGCACCCGGGAAAGCCCCGAACGAGCGCAATCGGTTGTAGCTGACCCAGAGGTTGCGGAGGCCCGCCAGCTGCAGCTCGGGCGAAGCGTCCAATCGAACAATCCTGTTCACAGACAGATCGAGATCGCGCAGCCGTTGCATCGCTCCCAACACATCCAGATCGACGTACGCTAGTTGGTTCTGGGAGAGATCCAGCCGTTTAAGGCCCACCAACAGTGACAGGTTCGATGTGAGGTGCTCGAGCTTGGTACGCGTTATCTGAAGGATCCGCAGCTTGGCGTAAGCGACTTCGGAAGGAAGCACATCGAACAACTTCAGCCCCGTCGCATCGATCACGAGTGTATCGAGCGCGTGCGAGTTGAATGTAACGGTGGGAATGAATCCACCCCGAAGCGTCAGACATTCTGTCCGCACCAGCAGTCCGAACAGTGCCGGACCGAAGTTCTCGATTAGACATCCCTCCAGGGACACCTCTCCGCCTAGTCGTCCTATGGGGGACAGCGAAGCGTTCGTGAGCGTCACATTCTGCAGACGTCCAACCGATGCAGCTCCTCGAAGCCTGTGATGCGGTACTGCTCGGCCACACACCTGACCACATCCGGTCCCCAACAGCAGGACCGCCAAACACCTGCATCGAAAGAGAAGCAAACAGACATCAGCCAAGCCAACAGTACACCGGAAAGATTCGTCTTACATCAGCATCACGTCGCGGTAGCGTGCCGTCATCAACATATTGCTGCTGCGTTCGGGTCTTTCGTTATCAATCTCGGCTCAAAAGCGGGCAGTTGACGATCGACGACGATCGTTTTTGGAACGAATCGTGCGGTTGGCGCTGGTTCGCTCTACATTGATCGCAGGGCGCGGAATTCTGGGTCTATTTATTGCCTTCGGGCTGTGGGTGCCGGGTGCCGCTGTGCTAGATTAAAGTATAATCCATCCTATCCATTGGGCGTTGTTCGGTCGGCAGCAAAACAACAACGTTATTTATTCGTTCGCTTGTTTTGTTCGCGTGTTGTTTGTGACATCTTGGTGAGGATGGCTTGCTGCCCTGGACACTGTTTGCGTCGTTCGGGTTGGGTTTGTCAAAACAGACTTCAAGGAATATCCCGATAGAATTCTCGTAAGAACCATCTCCGAATCGACTTAGTCGACATAGTCGACAAAAGGCAACTATTGATTACAACAACCCTTTAAACACCCATAATGACTTCTGCTGCATGTTTTATAAGCACTTTAAACCAACCATCTTCTAACAGCTTCTTGAGTGCTGCTATCAATTTATCTCCTTTCCTAGACTACGAACCTCATCCACCGTGGAGTGGGTGGACCGTGGAGGTGTTTATTTCATTACATTTCCGGCCAAGTTCCTCCTCATCCTTGATCAAACAACACTCGTCGCAAGATGTCATCGCTCGGTAATTAAGACAGTGTCGTTCGCCCCGGTCTGTTTGTCTCCGGTTCCTTCCCTTGGTCCTCGTGCGTGACCAGTTGTTAATGGTGAATAAATAATAGCACCGAATCAACCGAGTTGGATATCAAAGCCAGAGCAAACTCTCCATTGGAAGGAGAGATGCGGTAAAGTTTTCTTAAGATTTTAAAGATCACACAAAACGACGGTTCGGTTCGGTTCGATTCCTCCCGCTGTCGTCTTTAATGTTTTGGGGGGGCAGCCTCGAAAGTCTCGGAAGTCCTGGTGACACGCACGGAAGGAAAGGGGGATTTATTTGATTTGGTGCCACGTGACGTTGTGGCGGGAAGTTTTTGAATACTAGCGATGTCTTTTCTTTGCTAAGTGCACACACACACAAACGCGCGGCTGTGTGAGTTTGGAACAGGAAATTGAATTTTTGATTCTACACGAACCACAACAACATGGGTAGAATTTTTGCACAAACCACCACCATTCCCATTTCCCGTTCAATACTTCTTCAAATATCGATTTTGGGGAAGACGGGAAATCAAACGTTTACCCATTAACACGATACGAAATATCATGTACATGTTCGATTCTATTTCCGCCCCAACCCGGAGCTCTCGTGTAGCTGACCTCCAGAGTCCTGAGAAGTTTGAAAAAAAAAACTACCCAACGAAGCAACGAAGTTTGTACGGGGTCAAACGAACGATCGAACCCGTCCGGTCGGTGTGTTTATCGCCAACGAAACCCCGAACCATTAGCTAACAGCTTCCGGCGCCTGCGACGAGCTGCCCGAAATGTCGCATAAAACTGTCACTCGATACATGCTGCTGTCTGTCTGCCTTACAAGGGTCTTACGCCTTCTCTGCGCTTCCTTCATTCCTTCGTACCGAGGTCGCTTTAAGCCGCTCACGTCGTCCGGTCGCTGGAGGTTCTTTGCTGCTGCTGCTGCTTCCTTCCGAGCGCGGTACGGAACTCGGATCGGATCGCGGTATCGACTTTCCAATAAGTTCGGCTACTTTACGACCACCCTAAGCGGGATCAGTCGTCGAGTTTGGACGACTTCCGAAAGTGCAAACCTTAGTCGGGCCGGTGTTTCCTCTCGACGTCGGCGGGTGCCTAGAGCCCCCGTGGACTTTGTTTTGCATATTAATTAATATTTTTATTGTTACTTTATCGCACCTGCCAGCCGCAACAGCCTGCGGTTGTGGTGTGTGTGTGCCGCCAGGTGATCGTGCCAGCCCGGGGGGAGACCTTTTGCCGATCGTAACGCTTGCAGTATGCCACAAACATACGAGACACATGGGTGACGTGCTGTTCAAGGCGCGTTCGGTTAAGGCTGGGTCGTTGACAGTTTTATGCGATCCATAAGCTACCGGAGGAAATTCTTGGGCCGAAGCTTTTGTGGAGCACGGTGAAGGAGTTGCCCATTACTTAAAGTGAAGTGATCTTAACCCTTGCGGTGAATTCTGTTAGTCAGTTGATCACTGTTGAAATTTGGATTTTCTGTCAAATCTCAGAACATTTTGACAGGTCAACAACAAACCTCAATTTGACAGCTAACCACCAAATTCGGTTGACAACCAATTCGCTCTCATAGTAATCGCACACACTCCTCAAGGGTTAGCGGGAAACCATTCCCAGTGTCCACCATCAACGTCGGTTGACAGTTAACGTTGACAGTAATTGTCATTCGGTGGCGAACCGCTTTTACCTTAAACAGCACTCACACACTCACTTTGGTCTGCGACCGCGGGAACTTCACTATCTCCTTAACTGCTCACCGTGCACTTTAATCTGTCCCGGTTCTGCTTTTTATTGCAATTTTTGGCATTAACACATTAGAGAGCTTGAGTTTCGGGTGGAGAGCAAAAAACGATCCGCTCCACACACACACACAAACCCACCCTACTTCAGTATCGAATATCAATAAAAGTGATTTAATGGTATTGTTTTCCATATGGAAAAGGGATACTACTCTTAATGTGAGATGATAAGCGCACGATACACCGACCACACGGCAGCGTGTAATGCCATAATAAACAGCTTCCGGAGGTCGCACGGGTTAGTTGGATGCGTAATTCGGGGGTTTTTGGAGCGATTTGGAGAGCGAAAGAGTTATGCGATCCGGTGACTGAACTTAATTTCCCTAATGACGCTCAATTTGCTCCGATTCGAGTTTAATTGATAGTGGGAAAATGAGGGGGATATATTTTTATGTCCGTACTTCGCTTTGGAATGTTATCAAAATGGAACAAAATGGTTGTGGGAAGTCCTGCTGAGAATTTCAATTTAAAAATTAATATATCTTTTACTATCTTCCTGATGCAATAATCGACAACGTTTGTAGAATATTTTTAAACCTTAAGCATTAAAGAGTAACCTCCAATCCAAAGTGTGTCCTCATTTCATCAAACTTAGCAATACTCTTGAATGGCATTTTACATTTGTTTATCCTTCCCTCTAACATTCTCTCAACTCCTCCTCAAACCAACCATCGCCAGCTGCCCCATTCGAACGTCAAACAGATGTTGATTTATTTCAAAAAATCTCTGCAAAGGCCAACCGGTTGGTGTTCTTCTTGCCACGGCCCAGCAAAATCGATCGCGCGATCTTCGACGGGTTTGTCTGTCTAATAATCACTCGGCCGACTCTTGGTCAGGAATTCCACACACTCCGGCACGCATCAGTCATTCGTTTTCAATACATGCTCACAGCGTGTCCCCGGCGGGATCAAGCATGTGGTAAAATCAAAACAAAACCCCCGTACCAGGATCTCCCAACCGTACCAAAGGAATGCTCCGAAGGTGATCTCGACCAGCCGGATCGGCTCCACCGCTAGTGGTGGTGGTCACACCACGAAAAGGACCCAGTTCTAATCACATCCCCTCAAAGCACACGGAGCTCAGCTGAGGAGGCGAACAAATGATCGAAACAAAATTAATGTATCGTTCACAGCATCCGCCGAGGGCGTCCTCCACCCCGGCACGAACAGTCCCGGAATTCTAAACTCCCCCCGCCTTCTGGACAGTAACGAAGGTGTCCGAAACGAATAATGCATAACCAATGGAGCGTTCCTTCACCGTTTTTTTTTTCGTCTGTTCCTGTATAGTGATTGTAGATACCTTCATATGATCGGAGGCGCGCGCGCGCCAGGCGCTTCAGGCGTAATTGTTGAACGCGGCTACGAGAGAATGGATGGATTGGAGATTCCACCCGGATTCACCCTGTCCATCACATAACTCACGCAGTCGCTCGCTTCGCGGCTTCTTCTCATCAACCGTGCTGTGGGGTGCGATCGTCGGTGTGAAAACGGTGCAAAATCAACATAAATTAATCATTGCCCTGTTTGCTGTGGCTGACGGAGGAAATGAAGGGACAAAAAAAGGTTCCAAGTGTGCTTATTCTCTTACGCCTGACGGCTGTACGCTTCAAGACGAAAGTTCCTTGCGCGCACCGTACGCTCGCGTGTGTTTGTTCGGAAGCGTCGTCGAAACAGAACGAACCAAAAAAAAAGAGCCAGGTAATGGACAAAATAAAAAAAACACGTTAGCTGAAGGCTGTAGGCGATGGAATGTTCGATCACTCCAGGACGTGCTTTCATCTTACCTCACACAACACTAATGAGCAAGACAAACGACTGACAACTTGCTGTCCTCTCTTTAGCTGCTCTGATCGGTTTGCTTTGCCCGACTTGCGAACGACGACTTCATGAAGAACTCAACGTTGACATCTTCATACTTTCCCGCACCCTCGCTGCACCCCCAGAACCGTCCTGGCAAGAAGTAATTGAAGACACACGCGAAAGACACAAAACCGCCTGCAATCACTCATACACCGCCTGCCGGCTTCTACGCTCGTGCGCCATTTCTTGCTGCATCCGCGCTCAGGTGGCTCTTGACGTGGCCAAGTCATTACGGTTAATTGCGGGCGTTTCTATTTGATTAAGAGCATGTCATAGCTGTTGTTTGCTCTTGTAGTTCTGTTCGTTCTATTTTGGTTATAGTATTAGAAATTACGTTTATAATGCTTCCCTTAAGAATTTGATAGCCGACGGCATCAGTGTAGAACTTTCGAACTCCACACTATAAATCGTATGAGTAATCAGAGGACTCTGGGAGACTAAGTAATCAAGAGCCATAGGCAGTTTCAGGAGCTTCAGGAGTTGCCTTAGAGATAAGAGTCAACATGGAGAACTATTTGGAGACTCTGTATTCAAAATATAAGAAAATTATGTTCCATCTCCTTAACCGTCCGCACAAAATTCTGCTTTAATCAAGCGAAACGCGGGGTGCTAAGGACTAATGAATGGCCAACGAACTCTGCTCTAATCCTCTCCGACAGTAACCATGACCGTGATGATGATGATGACTAAAAGCTTTTACGAAAAAAATGTAACGTGAAATTAAAAGTGTACCACCACCACCAGCAGCAATCCAACCCCGGGTTCTTATGCACTACGACAACTCGTTCATCCGAGCATGAATGAGCAGGAGTTGTTGAGAGACTAGTGGTTGAATAATTGATGTACTAAAAATGGAGTTTGTCTCGGTGTTGCACACGGTGTACAGCGCAAAGGGCGGACGGCTTTGTGCTGTCGGTTTTTGGAGAGTTGATTGTCCTCTTGGCAGTTTTCCCTTTGTTTTTGGTTGGTAGTAGAGTTGCAGAATGGGGAATAGACCACGCTCACCTGCTGCCTCGTCGATCTAGATTCTAGGTTCGTTGTCCTATTTATAATATTGTTTTAGCTTTTTTTTCGGCAAAACTCCATGATCATATGAAATCACTCAAATCGATGGATGGGAAAGTGTACATTAATGTTTGGATGGGGAAGAAAATGGAAAACAAATTTCGCTTTTTTTCCCCCCACAACCACATGCAGCTAAATGGCTTAGGAGGACGCGTCACATAGCGTGTACTTAAGCCTCCGTCATAATCCCGCACTCAAATCACACACCGCCCGGGCCCGGTCCCGAGGACTGCTCATCTTCAGCCAGTCATAAATCACCTTCTATCGCGGCGGAGCCTGGGTGTGTTTGGGCCGGGAAAATATCGCCAAATGCCGGCCCGTAACCTCCGAAAGTAGATGAAGCTGTATTTTGGTTTTTTAGCTCCAGATTGGTAACGTGAACTGAAAAGTTTTAAAAAAACACACACACCAGTCGCCACCGCCGAACCAACAACTATCGTTAAGATATTTTCAAACATTTTTAATGGTCTTTCGTTCGTTCCTTTCGTTTTTTCCGTCTCTCGCAAACCTTGCACACGATCGCACCCTCGATCGGGCCGTCGCTGTAAAACAGATGTAAAACGCCTTAATGAGCTTGGAGTGGAGGGTGGAAAAACACACACACAAATTTCCCAAATAACAACACCACGCCACCCTAACTTCGTTTGATATTTCGGTGTGTCTTGGGGTGGTGGGGGACGCAAAAAAAAGACCTACGAATTTGGTGCAGCAGAAGAAGGGGAGGGCGATTTGCAGATGATGGTTTGTCAAACAAGGTTCGCTCTAATCTGTTTATTTATTTACCATTCCGAGATCGTGGCATCAGGCGGACCGACTCATGATCGTATTTTAAATAACGATAGTACCAATCCCGCTCTACGCGCCCGGTGCCTGTGACTCACTCGGAGAAAATGTTCTAAATTTTGGGCTGGCTTTGTGATGTGATTAAGTGATGGATTTTGTTTTTGTTTTTTGGTATGTAGAGGAAGCATTCGAGACCAGCTCAAAACAATATTTATGTGTTTGTGATAAACACCGTCGCTATTAGCTGATGCTGTAATGTAATGGATTTCGGTGGGGGAAATGTGGTCCATAAATTTCAAACCGACAGCTGATAGATTGCGCATCGTAAAGCAAATGCCTGGACCTGTGCAAATTTTCTTTGGAGGTTACTGTAGCAATTCACTAAAGGTATATGTGTTCAATCTTGCTGCTTATACTAACAACTTGCAAAGTGACGGAAAAATTGAGAAGAGTGATCGTGACTTAGTCGTGACGTTAGGAATCCTCTTCAGTTCTACTAAATACAGAACGCTGTACGCTGTTCCATAACTCATTGAAAAGTTGAAGAAATATTTCTGAGAGTTTCTGAGGATTGGTTCTCAAAATTAGAGCATTTTTGATTGAATCTTCTAAGAATTAGACATCGACATAATCGAAGTCTAACTCCACCAGTCCAGTCCAAGTTCACCGAATTTGGGAAAAGAGTTGCCCCTGCTACTTACTATCCTCTAGGACTCTCTAAGCAACTAAGGTGGGATTTTTACATCGATATTGTTGGATACTTCCAGATTTACACCTTCCGAAATCATATCTAATTACCTCCAGGACATAGAAGATCCCAGGATATATCCTGAAGAGGCCATGATAGGCTTCTTCTTCTTCTTCCTTGCTACTACGACCTCGAAATGTCCCGGCCTGCTATTTCTGGCTTTCTGTGACTTGGTTTTCACCCTTAGCAAAGTAGTCAGCGGACTGGATGGAATTCGAACCCCGGTCCTGCCGTATGAAGACTGGCGCTGCTGTCGCCTCGGCCATCGACCCGCCCAGGATAGGCTACGGAGGATATAATAATTTAAATTCAGGATATAGGCACTTCATCGATTTTAAGATCTTTTAGGACACATCTAAGATACATATAGAGACTACTTTTTTCGAGCAGTTTCATGTACTAGTAGGTTTGCCACTATTCAAACTAAAACGAATCTTCCTGTTC
Source organism: Anopheles stephensi (assembly GCF_013141755.1). Lineage (NCBI taxonomy): Eukaryota > Metazoa > Arthropoda > Insecta > Diptera > Culicidae > Anopheles > Anopheles stephensi. Next base: position 84,014,755 of record NC_050202.1, on the reverse strand, counting down.
CTGTGGCAGAGCTCTCGACTATCTCAATGCAGCTCTTTTTCTTGAAGTCCTCCATTTTCTACAGCCACCAGAACTCTTCATTCCCATGATATATTTAAGAATTGATCACCATTTTTCCCCATATCCTGCATGGGTCTCCTGTCAGCATCTTCCCTTCCCTGAAGCTCATGTGTTTTCTTATGTGTGCATGCTTTGCCTTAAAATTTTCCACAGAAAACATGAAAATCTACACCGCTCATCCAGCGGCGAAAGCATTAACCGGCCGGTAAACGGTCGCGCATCACACTCCTGCCCATCGTCAGAAACTAATCCTTCACTGTCAATGAGCCTGTCATGCGCGCATCAATTGTTTACCGTAGCGCGCCAACCAGTGGTGACCAGGTTTATGATTGCTATTGCTTCAATCCCGAAACCCACCAAAAGGTTCAAAGCACACGCAAAGAAACACGAGCCCCGATGTACGCGCTTCGACGTATCGATTTTCCAGTGGCCCTTCCCACCGGTTGGAGCATCGGTTTAAAGGGTCTCTCGATCTGCTGGCAGCAGCAAGGGGTTGACGTGGTTTTTGACACATGTTTGTGTCCCGTAAAGCGACGATCAAAAGGCAGGCGTACTTGTTCCGGCGGAAAGCAATCAAGGGGAGCGATTCATACTTTTTTTTTCGACCCCTTTTTCGCTCCCCCTTTCGAAAAAGAGTTTCAAAAGAAAAACAGGGGCTTTTTGAGTATAAAATTTGTGCTCAATTTAGAAGAATGTTTCCGCGCTGGTTCGGTGCTTTATTCGGAGGGCATGGCTTGGCAGTAGCAAGGCAGCAATTAATACACAAAAAAAACAAAAAAAAAAAGCTACAAAAAAAAGGAGAAACCAACAACCATTCAAGTCAATTAACACTCACCGCCCTTGTAACACCTTTTCCGGAGGAGTGCAACTCATGTAGCCCAACTTTACGATCCCAATACTCCACCGGAAGGTGACAAACTATCAACAACTGGATGACAAATTTGTATCTAATAGATCGTTGTTGATCTTTTGTCCCCTAGTTTTTTTTTTTTTTTTGGGGTTGAGGGAATAAAATCTCGAAAAATATGCACTCTTTTTCCCATTTTCTTCCAAAAACGACGTAACCCACTCACTGCTGCAATTAAGTCGAGGAACGATCCCTCGAGGGGGTCGTACTGCCGGGGTCCCACCATTATTTTCGGCACCAATTTCCAACGGTACAAAGGGAAAGGATTTCGTTTCATAACTACGGAGTAACGGTGGGCTTGGTGAAGTAATTCAATATTATTTATTTCCTGCAAGTCGGGAGGGTCTCCTCGAGGGGACAAATGCATTTTAGATGCAATTTAAAAATAGCCGTCCGGTGGAAGGATTTTTCCTTAAAGATCGTTGTTTGCGTTTTGTAATTTATTACCAATCCAAATACCGCAGGTTGGTGAGCGCGGTTTTTGCTTGCTTATTGACTGTTTCCGTTTGTCGTACATCATAAATGATGGCAGTTGTCGTCGTGTTAAGTCATTTGCTGGTGGCTGCATTACTGGTGCACCTTACTCAGGAGCTCAATTGAGCTATAAATTGTTTGCTATAAAAACTGGGAACACGTTTAGGAATTTTAGTGAATTGGAGAGACGATATGAGTGTCTGCCACAGCTTCTTGAAGCTAGCGGTAGTCCCTTATCTCCGGAGGTGGTCTTCACACGGCAGGACTGGGGTTCAAATCCCATTCAGGCCCACCTCCCTGTACGCTACGGGTAAAATCAAGTCACAGAAAGCCAAAAATGGCAGATCGAGACCTTTCAAGAGGTTTTAGTGCCAAGGTAGAAGAAGAAGGAAGTCTCTTATCTATTGACCACTCCTTTCGGAGTAACGATCTTGATAAAGGGACATAATGTTAAATTATGGGTACAATCAAGTCCGGAAGATCCAGAAATGGCGATCCTAGTTCTTTTGAGGATCTTAGAGCCACAAGAAGAGAATAAGTATTTTGATGACTTCTTTTCGTGTATCTACCCCGAAAGAGCTATAAAGACCACAGATATGATGCTGTTGGTCAATTTTGCTATAATTGTTTTGCCATAATGCTCTCGATAGCTCATAACCTAACGCTAATACCACTATTAGTCAATAGTTATTATGAATGAATTCTAAGCGAACATGACACACCGTCCATTTGACAAAATCTATCTCCAATTACACCACCATTAGGACGCCAAAAACCAACAAATACTTCACAAAAGCGCCTCTGCGTGTCCAGCTGGCCGCCGGTAAAATCAGTACGCCGGAACGAACCTTGTGCCTTACCGTGAAAAAGGGAAGGAAACAATAAACTAACAGTGCCCAACACTAGCCATAATGGGACGTGATTCGATTCAATTAACAGCTCGTTATGGCCACTGCTACACACCGGACCCGTACCTAACTCCCTACGCACACAGCTGTTTGTGCGGCTCGGTCGGTCCCTCTGACTTGCACTTTTGCACACACGCCCCACAATGCAACAGGAACCCGCCCGAGGTGTACGGCAGAAAGTCATCCCACGTATCCCGCGGCGTGCCGTTGTCGTACACACGATCGAAACAGGCCAAACACACACACAGGAAGAAAGCGAGAGGGGGCAGAAGGACGACGACGAGAAAAAAAGGATCCAGCAGCATTCTTTAGCGGCCGTTTGAAGGCGTTACTTCCTGGCGTCGGACGCAAGGTGTGAACAAAAGCATTTTTATGACTTTATTATCTCTCACTCACAGTTGTCTCTCCTGCTGTGTTGAAGAAAAAAAAACCCAGGATCGTGTGTTGTAGAAGGCCACGAACCGGGCTTTTTCGGCCACGTGAATTTATGTGCCTCTGAGGTAGCCTCCGGGCGGGAGTCACATCATCCGGAAGTTGGAAGTGGTTCAGTGTGTATTATATCGGGCGGTTTTCCTTTCCTTTCCCTGGGGTTAGTTCGCTTCGTTTCATTACATCGGTCGCGAAACAATGCTTTCTCGCTGTGACCGTTTGTGGTCATTGTCCCTTTTTTTTTTTTTTTTTTTGATGGGCCAATGTTGGACCGTTTATGTGAGGTGGCGGAATACAATACAAATCCCACATGTCCACACAATTAACGCGGCCAGCATGTCCACTTTCCATCGTCACGCCGCTAGGATGAATGGGTGGACGCTCTTTTTCCTTACCTTTCTGCTGTGTGCCGAGGATGAGATAATTAATTTGTTAACGAGTCCATTATTAGCCACACCGGGGGTATTGGCCGACCACACCGGAAGCGTGCGTGTGAGGTGTCGGCGCGGTAAATGTTGTCCTGTCCTTTTGCTCATCCTATTGTGGTGAACCACGGAAGAATTCTGGCATGGTAGGAAGCTTCAACAATAAGGAATATATGCTCAGTTCAACTCATCGGGTATATTATTATTGCAGAGCTCCTTCCTTGCAAGTCCTTCAAGATATCCTGAACCTGAGGTTTCGTATAGTACGGATGATTATCTTAAGCTTTTCCCCAGGGATCGATCGATATTGGTGTTGAGAAGCACGTGTCCCAACGAAATTTTATCACACTTGTGATAGTAGCCGGATTGGTGAAGGAGCTCAATCAACTGGAGATAATCGGAGGCGAACACGCGTTAGAAATCGATCCATCATCCGTCTATTGCCACGGTAAAGAAATTTATGATGAAATAAGTTTATACAATATTACGCCTTTGTAGGATTAAGCTGCTGAGATAGGTGCCTATTCGAACTGAAAATTATTGCCTAAGCGCTCACTTCAAGCGAATGAACTCAAAGTCAAATTCTTAAAGTTCGTGGCGTTAGAGTTAAGCTATAGCTTCTTCACCTCTTCCAAATAAAACACTTTGCTACAGAGAGACCGTCTAGGTGATCCAGGAGTTTTCGATGCCAGATTGCCAAGTACAAGACCTTGAAGCTGTCTAGTAGTTTACTATCTAAGGTGTCCCATATAGAGGAGTCTAATGAGGCCACAGCCAAGAAAGACTCTGGCAAGAACTCTCTGGAGATCGTCACATCCAATGTCTTCAAAAAATCCGTTTCAAACAATTTTTAAAATATTTCTGAAATTCATTTAACTATATTGAGCTGCCATTCCGTTACAACTCATACAATGCGTGGACATAAAACAAGAATTGAACTGGCTATTGAAGATTTTCTTTTTATGTATCTCCTCCTTTTTATCTTCTTCTCTTTTCACCCTTCCTACGGTTCGTTCTGCTCCTAGGGTGGGCCAATTATCGCGAATTAAAACATCGCCGGCCGATAATTTACGCACCATCGGGCGCATGGCAGATCACCATCAGCATCAGGCTTCTGCATTACGGTGTCGAATTCGGCGTGCAACTTTTTTTTTTGTAACGTGCCGAAAGCGCAAAGGAGAAAACGAGATGCCGAAAAGCCATTTGAATAAGGAAGAAGCATGCGAAGAAGGGAGAATCACTCATGCATGATCAAACTCATTCTCTTCCTACATGGTGCGTGGAGTGGAGTAACTCTTCCATTAATGATTGTTTATTGAGAAGATTATCGATAAGAGAAAATATTACACATAATTGAAAGTACTGATCCGCACCAATGCTAGGCTCATAATTATCGTACTCTGTACAATATTAGGGAATTATTTTATTCCATCTTCCATTCGCTCCTTCCCTCCCATCGCACACTGTCCCGAGGAGAAGCTCCCATTCAAGCGCATAAATTTGCCCACTAAATGTCCCACCGATAATCATTATAATTATCCATCACGATCGCGATCACACACGCTGAATGCAGCGTACGGACAACGTGCAGCGTAATGGACCCACAATTGCCGACCCACCGACGCCATCGCGCGACGGGACACGATCGGCGCAGAAAGCCATGCGCGGGTTCGCGATCCTTGTCGGGAAAGCAAAATAAATACAGCACTTACCCCGGGAGGTGGATGGGTAAGGCGTTGTTTTGCGTCCATCCAAATGCACCACAACCGACTCCACGGGGAAAAAGCCACCCAAAACCTAACCAACCACACACACACACACATGGGCCGGACCGGGCACCACCGGGCGATAAATTAATTAACCCAATCAGTGGCCAACGATCGGGACCGGCCGGCCCGCGAACCAAAGCCGAGAAATTAATAGTCTTAATTGAAACGTGTAAATTTATCACCGACAATCAGCCACACACATTGTGACAAAATGATAATTTTTCTTACCTTCCAGAGGCGCACGGAAGCCGAGCTGCCGAGTTGTTCTGCCAGCGTTGGTTGCCTTGAGTCCTTCGGTGTGTGTGTGTGTGTGTGTCTTTCGCGAATGCAAATGTGTCAACACTAGTGGGGTAAGGCAGCACTTGGTGGACGAAGAGATCGAAAGCAGATTGGGCGAAAGATTTGCAACGATCTTCTCGATGCAGCAGTAAGCTGCACAGTAGCTTCCTCCGTGGGACTATGGGCACGGCTGGAAGTCAAAACTTTCGGTCGTTAATTTAAGTCATGATGAAAGTTAGTTAATATTCAAATTATAGTATTAATTTTTTATTTATTTTATTTATTTATTTATTTATTAATTATTACGCACTGATGCCGTATTGTCACCACCGCGTGTGGTGACTGTGAATTAGATTCACGAAAACAAACAATGAAAGAAAATTAACTAGGCATTTCCTCCTAGTCATTTGCCATATCCCGGGCATGCTCGGTTGAAGTATTAATTTTTTCTTTATAATAAAAATTGCTTATTAAACTGATAAAGCTTTATAGTGATCTCCACTAGTCACGATGAAACAAAAGTTGGACAAAAAAAAAAATCTAAAAAAGAGTAAAAAAATATATAAACATTGTAAAATATTGTAAAACTATTTTTAAAATTCAAATCAAATTATCAAATATGCTTCGAAGCGTTAGCTTTCCCACTATCTCACCACATCTGGGTGTCCTCTGCTCGCTCGAATGCAAATAATCCAACCGAATGCATCCAGCCGCTCTAGATGCATGCATTTTGTTTTATGTTGCCGTTTGTTTCTTTTCGACCGAATCACAATACGCAAAAGCTCACCGAGCATCGATGCACATTGGCAAACGATCCCACCCGCACCTTATCCCACCCACTCAACTACCATCACCCGATGCGAAGGAGGAAACGAAGCGAAGGCAGTAACAATAAAAGGTTAAAATAATAACATAGAGAAACGCGATTGCATCAAATTAAGATAATAATTACCGGCACACCATCGGCCGGCCGGCACGGAAGCTGGCTGGCCCAGAAATCGCATCGACCGTCCACGTTCGATAATTTGCGTGCGCGATTTTGAAAGGGAAGTGCTGGTTGACGTTTCTTCTTCTACTTCTTCTTCTGCTTCTGCAAAGGACACACCGCAAACAGTGAGCAGAAGCAAAGATCGGCAACGGGAGGGGGATACCTCGATCCTGGAGCTTCGACATATCGTGCACGGTCGATAAACTTGGTACACTTCCGCGCGCGCTGCCACTAGCAATTACTCACCGGAGAATCACGGCACCAACGGGCGAGACCTCCGCTCATCACCGGTGGTGGTCGTACTGGGTATGTATGTGATCCTCACTCTTTCTCCCCGCCGTCCAGCCCAATCTCCGTAGCTGGAGATAATTTAATTCAATTAAATAAGACAACAAGCGAACCAGAATTGGAATATTTTCGCGAGGAACAGCGAGCGCCATCTCGTTGGGTTTTCTGAATGAAAGTTACCTTCCACGGTGGCACCGGTGGTCCGCGGTCCAAAGTGCGCACAACCTTCGACGCGCGATTGCACACTGATTCGCGTAAAAAATCAATAAAAGATAGCACATGCACGCGCGATCGAGACTTCAGGTGTGGGCGCTACGCGATGTCCGGAGTCCGGAATTGGCATTCGTTTCGGTGGTGGTTTGTTTTGTCCTTCGCTGGTAATTGGTAACGCTGCACGAATCGTTGGGAAATGAAGCCATTCGGAAGCTGATCATCGTGACATCGTGGGGTTGATTTTAAAATGTTTTTGGGCAGGACATGGACCGCTCGACCGTTGGACTGTATGACCTTAAGGGAGAGTTTGAGAGTTCATTCCCATGAAGTATCCTGAAGGTTTAAGAAGATGAGATAAATCCATAAGCATCAAGTCCGCGATTATTACCAGCAATAGAGGTCCGTTTGATGTCTTGAAGTGAATATCCATAACTAGACTTCCAGTTCCACATATGAGCTCTGCTGATCGAGGTGTGAATGTGATTTCTACAAAAAATTCTTCATCAAGAAAGGACTCTTTGTGATCTAGCTAAGCACATCATGAATACAACACCGAACAATCCAATCCAAATCGTTCACTGGTTAATTCTCACCACAAAAAACCCCTATTTATCCCTCAAGGACTTTAAAATCGTACCACCACCGTTGATAACAACCAATGCCACCAATTCTTTATCCTCAATTGTGCGACAAATAAAATAAACCACACGAGCTAATGGTGAACCTCTTTCGTACGGTTTCTCCGACCGCCGGAGCCTGAAAAAGAAAGCGTGAAAAAAGTCGCTTGCTCGAGACGAGGGAAAGAAAGAAAATAAATCACCGGTGGTGAAAAGTTTGCCAAAATCTTGACACTCAGATCTCCGTCCCCCGACGTGACGCCCGGAAGTGCCCCGGACGACCAGTGTGCCCCTGGGGACTCTTCAGCTGTCATTGAGCGGTCTTATCGGGGCTGTCGATAAGGGAAAGCGTATAAAAGCCTGCTGTAGCGGCACTGCCTCCACCCAACATCGATGGAATGTGACAATCACCGAGCGATTGAGAGATTTATCGCCGGCATGCGTCGGCTGGAAGGGGAGATATCATCCGCGTTCAAGATTCGAAAGGTAGGTGACATCGTCCTGCCGTACCACGGGCGAGCTGTCGTGGAATCCTTACAAGCGTATGCCAGAAGCGTGATTTAAAATTCAAATCAACCATCAAATGTAAATCGACAAATTATTTCCACGTTTGGTGTGTGCGCTCCACTCGCGGAAAACTGTCTTCAAGATGGTGTTCCTTTCGTCCACCACTTCCCCGTACAATAACAGTTTGTGTTCGTGAAAGCAGTTCCGACAAATCTGATAGGACGGTCCTGCGACCAGAAGTCGATAACCTGCACGCCCGTAAAGGTCATCTCGCCACACCACAACTTGTCTCACGCGGCTAGATAGATCCCTGTGTATATAGTATCCCCACACACACATTCCGGAGAACATTTCGGAAAATGCCTTTTTTATGTTTCACATCAAGGATGAACTCCAACAGAGAGAAAAAAATACAACCGATGGAAACACACACGACAGACTTTCCGTGACTTCTCGGCCGGAAATGATTTATGGTGTTCTTATTGCCCGCGACCAGCGGGCACCACGCCAAAGGAATCCATAAACAGTAGAGGTAGAGTGCCCCAAAACAATAATGCATGAGCCGAACAGAGGGGTGGCAAAGAAAAACATTGTCCAAAAATCATACGTCGCATAAAACACTCACAGCTACCAGGCATCTGCCCACTCCGGTCGGTTGAGTGTGGTATCGCTGAGAGGAGCTCCAGAATTTCTGAAGGACATACACACACACGCATCGCTTAGTTTTTGTCCTACGAGTTTATTCCGGCTGCACGATGATGTATGGTTTATTCGGCTAGCAAACTATAATGCAAAAGAATACATTTTAGTTTTACAAACAAATTTTCATCTGTTTCAATCTATTAGGTTTAGCGGACTTACCTACCAGCAGCCGGCAAGACGTTCCCCTTCGCACTGGCGCATCACTCAGTGGTTTAGGTAATTGTCCAAAACATGCCCGATGTAGTATATCATGTCCAATAAATATTTATGAATTTTCTGCCCTCATCACGCGTCGGCCCACTCCAACCGAAGGGAACTAACTCCCTGTGGAGAAATTCCTACCTTAAGTGAACCACATGGAAAGGAACTTCCGCCGACTGCTTCCGAGAACGCGAGGGTACGGTGAGGTCTCCCTCGCATGACTGTTGTTGGCTGGGAAAAAAAAGTTTCATACTTTAGGGTACGTGGTTTTGATTTTTCCACTTTCCGTTTTCACTTCCATCAATTCCCTGGGATTTATCGAATTCTAATCACCTTTTCTGGTGGGTTTGGTATAAATAAAACTGTCAATCAAAAGGCAGCAATCGACAGCATCGCAGTAGGCGCTGTGGGAGTGTGACGTCGTCCTGTACGTCAGGCAGACAGCAGGCAGGTCTCATTCAGTACGAACGAAATGAACTATCTCCTGCACCGTCAACGAAGTCCCGGTGCGGTCATACCGATCCCGGAGGAGCTGGAAGAATTGATGGGTGAAATAAGTCGCGAGGTACTGCGCAAACAGCCACCGAACGTGATCCACTTCCTGGCGGACTATCTCGAAGAGAAGCTAGCGCGCCGTGAGAACGCTCGGATAGCGGAAAAGATTGTCGATAATGTGCTGGACTTTAGCTTGGACATTGTGGCCATGCTGGAGTCGGTCGGTATAGATTCCGCGCGTGCCGAGCAGGCAGTGAAGCGCATCCGGGACGAGTTTCATCGCCATTTTGAAACGAAACCGGACAGTGAGCGTTTGCGTGAAACGTTCCGAGAGCGTGACGTACTGGAGCGGTTGGTTAAGGAGTGCCACTTTAGCGAGCAGGAAGCACGCAAAGCGTCGCGCATTATTGAGCATGCGTACCAGACATTCTACTTCCGAAATGCGTACAAGGAGCCGCATCCTGTCGGTAAGGATAAGGATTGGCGCCAGGCAGCGAAACATACGCTGGGTCTTTACGCTCAGACAGGTCCAACGAAGGAGGAGATGGAAGTAGCGGCACGACGGATTCAAGTGGCTTACCGTGCGTACTACACGCGGAAGCGTCAGGAACTGGATCGGAGTGCTAGAATCATACAGCGAGCTGTTCGCAACCATCGAAGCCGTCGCTTGGAAGAAGCGGATATGCTCGGAGTTCCATCGGTAGTTCTTGCGCACGAAATTATCGATGATGATGATCTGTCCTACACACCTTCGGAAGATATCCACCACCTGATCGATGTTGCGATCGGATCCGAGGAGGTTCCAGCTCGTGTGCCTTCCACATCCAAAGACTTGACCACCGACGATGCTGCCACCTTGATCCAATCGGTGTTTCGTGGACATCAGGCTCGTAAACAGACCTTGCCAAGGACTTCCACCAAGTCACTAACCGAGAAGCCCGTAGTGGACGAGACACAAGCCGCCATATTGCTCCAATCTACAGCCCGTGGACATCTGGCACGGAAGCGTATCCAGTCGGAGAAGGAGAAGCACCAAATGGCCACCATGCTGCAGGTAAGTGACATCGGTCGGCGACATCGCACTGACCCCGAACTAATAAAGCCATCCCAACTTTACAGTCCCACGCCCGTGGTTATCTGGCCCGCAAGAAGCAACTACCGCGGAACGATCCACAGTCAGACCCGAAGCCGTGATTGTTTCGCCCTCCTCATCAGACGGTTCCAAAATTTCCCGGAAGCCATTCCACGGTGTACTTTCTCACGCTCTTCTCGCCACTCACCGTAGCATACTGGGGCGACGGGGACTTTACCTTCGGCGACACTTTCCAACTACCGTCAAAATTTAATTAATTAAACCATCCCGTCTCGGCTGCATCTGTTTGAGCCCCCGGGTATTATGTATTCCACGGAACTGTTGGGGCGCACGTCACGTCAAAGTGCGCAAAGTAGCGCGAGATCGTCCCAATTTAGGCTACGCTCATATTCGGTTTCCCATCTTGTTTTTTTCTGTCACCGCTAGCAATGCTTGGCGTTGGACTACTGGGATGATGTGGTTGCTATGGCTTTTTTCTCAAGAACATCTCCACGGGAGATGGTGTGACGGTTTACGACTTTCTGAGTGAGTTTATTTCCATTTTCATAAGTGTCCTCCGAGCCGGATGGATGTACCTGTCCGTCGGTGTATCGCTAGCGGGACCTCACGTTAAACACGCCACCGTATCATAAAGCGGCGCAGAATATCTTGTGCGTCAACATAAATAATTTAATTACCTTTCGTGTGAGAACCTTTCGGGTGGCTTCCAAGTGTTCTTCTATCCGTGTGTAACACACATAAAACCGCTGGCTGGCCAAAACTGTTTCGGTGTGTACATTCCGCTCATAACATCGTGATTCATCTTTTCATCCATCCATGTTTTCTTTTGCATTCGCTTTTATCTGCAAGTTTTATGGACGCTCCGGCAAGGAGCGCGTGTTAGATTCGCGCTAGATGGACCACCAACAACGGTGGGGCACCAAGAAGCAATATTAATGACCTCACGGCTGGACCCTCTTCGGCTGGTGAGGTTAAGGCCTTGGTCTGGGATCCTCTCCCCCGTACGTTCCGACGGGGTCAGTTCAACGCAGAAAGCTTCAGGTGTCAAGTAAGGTCCTAACCCGTCCTGTGTGGCCAAACACTGCCATCAATCGAGGGATGAGCCGGGTCACCGGTGTTTCGGTTGCTTCGCCAACCAACCATTTCCCAGTAAGCAAACAAAAACGATAAAGGTTGGTGCCATTGACTTGCTGCTTGTTTAACAAGCTCGGAAACAATCCCGGGGATACTCTGACGGCGCTTCCCGTATATCCGAACTGTTGCTCGGAGATTTATGACGACTTCCGACTAATTACGGACACATGTAGCGCCGGGTGCGTGCGTGTCGTTGCGGTTGTAAACTAATTGAGATGAGATGCGTGAGAAAGTTCTTCGGCTCCTGGGAGTGGAAGCGCGCACAGCTGGCAGATAAGCTGAAAATTATACCTTTTAAAACCTAGAAAAACATTAAACCCAAAATTTACTACCATTGTCTGTGGTATTCGGTTTGTCTCGCGAAACACTTGCTGGTGAGATTCAAAAATCTTACTCTACATATGGTAGAATTGTTATCCAAGAAACAAGGATCTCTTTTGGAAAGAAGCTGTTTCGGGGCGAATCTTTATTAATTACAAGAGTAGCTCCATTTTTGATGACTTGGGACATATCGATCAAACTAATCTTCTCCAAACTGGACCTCTCGTTTGTGGTGCTGTGTGCGGAGGTTACTAAATTGATAGTCCAATGCCACCCTAATGCCGCCAGAAAACAAATGGGATAACATTTGTCGTCTAGCTTCAGTGAAGGCCTATTCCCTTGGAAGTAGAAATTTCACTTGTCCAAAAGTCCTCCCGCTCATTGGTCAGCCAATGTCGACCAACGAATCCTGAAGGATGACCGTTGAATCTAGCCCGTCCAGCATTAGCTGGATTAATTAAAATGTCCTCCCTTTGTACGATGCCATTGCTGGTGGCATGATGTAACCCACAGTTACCGGTCGCGCTCTGTTCCATTCTTCCAGCAGCCCTCCTGGAACGTTGGAATTCCACCAATCCTTTGGAAATAAATACTGTTGCGGTAAGGTTGGAAAAACCACAAACCGTCGCCCCGCGTCACACGTGCACCATTATCTGTAAAATTTAATAAAAGTTATCACTCACCACAACACACACACACACACCAAAACCCGCCCGCTATCGATCATTGTCAACCGGAATGTAATTATGCACGGTGGCCGGAACCTTGCGCCTGCCACTGCTGGCTGAGATGGATGAGCCCAACACAAGTGGTCACCCACCATGACACCATCCTGCAGGGGGATAATTGGGATAGTCTGTTACGTACTCTCGCTGATCTGTTCTCCGTGTGGAATGTACGTGGATAGGTGTTGAAGCGCAACGACGACCCCCACCCGGGAAAAATCATCCCAAAATGGACGCGCGTATGACAATATCCGGGTACACAGCACGTGATAATTGTTATCTGCCCATTGGAACTCATAAATGTTTCATAATCACATTACGCTTAGCGGCGATGTCCTGCGAGGGGTTGGTCCCATTGTACCGAACCGACGTTCACACCCGGTCACGGTTGTTGTGCATCGGTGCACTTGTATCGTATGCCGTGTGGCGGACGTCTAGTGCATTTGTTCTCGTTTGCTGGTTGAAATTGATTTTTGATTACACCCGAAACCATACCACACAACAGACACAACGGGTAGCAGTGACGATTAGCGGACGGACCCGCAAACAGAGACACATATGGGAGGTTAAACGGAATGATTAAACTTCGTGGTTAGCCTGTCATAAAGAAAGGAGTATGTCTCGTTCTACATCAGCACCAGATATATGTGAGTATTTAGAGCTAGAACGTGTTCTGATTTTTATTCACTTTTAATTTCTTTTCATTTTAGGAAGAAAACACCCAGGAATAAGCTCAACGCCAACAGCGACAAAATCACGTCACCCTTACGCCGAACGACCCCGTAATTGGACACTCCCGGAGCAATACAACACCGGAAAATGATTAACATATTAAGGAGTCGACAGGACTGTAGACCATACACACCCCCCCACACACACACAGTTCTTGCTGTGTTGCTTTGTCCCATATTTCCTGCTCTTAAGCGTTTAAGATACGTTCCCTCTGCGCTGCGCTAGAGAAAGGAAGCGACCCAACCCGTGGAATGTGTCTCCAAGGAGGGAGTAAAGATTATCGAACTAACCGTGTAGATAAAATGACGTGTCCCTGGGCGAAACCTCGCTAGTTATGGGTATCCTCCCTGCAAGAAGCGTAAATCACACACACACTAATCGTTGCTTCCTTTTCGGCTTCACCAAAATCTCGACGAAGCGTCGGTGAACAGTCAAGTTCACACGGTATCAAGTATGCCGAACAGCCCGAACTCGGAAGCCTATCGCGCGCCGCACCCAGTAGGCAGGAACATCTGGAGCAGTGCTAGCAGTGCCCGGCTAACGGAAGAAGGTCATAGGGTCGTCGGCCAATCGGTGGTGGTAGCGATGGCACCAGAGGATGTGCTCAAGTGTTTACTGCTAACTTCCTGAATGCGATGGGAAAATAATGGTTCAAGAATTCGGAGACGACCTCAGGAAAATTGCACTCAAGTGGGCGATAATTTAGGTAGGGGTTGAGGATGGGATCGCTCAGAGTGCGTTCCCAGGACCTGCACAGCGGGGGAAGTCAATCAAACTATCCTGCCGCTGTTATTGTTGACGGTGATGGACGAGATAAGCTTTGGCCGTGTGCAAACACGTGTATCAAACCACCAAACACGTGGGTCGTTACTGGTCTTCTTTTTTTTTGAAACTATGTATCCACGATGTCAGCTAAAACCTCTTAAAAATTCACCAAAATGCTCAACTTGTATCACACATGGTCCTCGAAGCATTCAAACTCCAACATACCGCAGCCTCGCCATTTTTCGCCATCTCCGTGCTTATTTATGGCAAAGTGACTGTACTCACGGCGCCAACACCTGTGCCCTGGTTGGCTGGCTGGCGACCGTAAAGAGCAAGGACACATTACCCTCCCAGAAAACAAAACGCTCCGAATCCTAATTACAACCATTTCGGCAGAGTGTTCCAGACGGTTGGTAAAACAATTGATGCCCAAACACCACCGCAACTGTGTCGCGTGTTGATACGAGCCGTTTTTAGTGTCCTCATCACAAGTGCCGTCCGCACGCATACGCACAGACGGCGCTCGTGCTCATCTTAATGAAGCAAGTTTGAGGTAACGTTCTGTTCTGGAGGGTTTTTGGGAATGCGCGTGATAATAAATTAGCCTAGTGGCTGTTATTTATTCACCGCTTGTCAAAATTAGCTTTTAGCTTACTAAAGAAGAAGCTTTAAAAAGTCGACACACGACAAAGCCAAAGCGGGGATGTGCCCAGTGTATTGCCCGGGACGAAAATCGGCACCCCCTCAGATGGCTTCAATATCTGCTCCCCCACCACAAGGTACGATGGTCGCACCATTACAGAAGCCGCATCTCGAAAGCATCTACTGATTAAGTAATTACTCGCTTTCGCTCCACAACCACTCACACACCCGAATGGGCGTTGAAACATTTGCGATGGGCCAAACATTAATTCCGTCCAACGTTCTGCCTTCCCGCGGGCAGGAAGGATCACGATTAAAACAAAGACGCGACGCTTTTGCCAGTAGCGGTACTAACGGGAACGGTACTTAAATGAAAAATAATGAAGCGCACCAGCTGAAGAAGCACACACACACAGGTAGGATTCGAGCCCGATCTCAACAACATGGGACATGATATTTAATTCCTATTCCCCTCCCTTCCCGGTTTTTTTTTTTTTATCTCTCGCAACGATTATACACTTAGTAAGTTTGGAGCGGAAGGGACAAACGGTGGTGGGACGACGAAGAATTGCCGACACAAAAGGTCCTCGTTAATCTTTGGCTGGTTTTGTTGTATTTTTTTCTATACTCCTCCAGAGCTCACGCCGGCGTTGGGGATGTGCCCGCCCGGTGACGGACGATCCTTTCGCTTATCATAAATATTGCAACACCTCTCCACACCGCGGGAGACTTCACTCCCAAGCACAAATCATAACGTGCGAAAAGGGCGAAAAATGGCGACTGGAAAGGCATCAGGGACATTCGCTTAATGCGCGCTCTCAGTATTATTAAGTACTTAACATAATGACCATCGGAGAGAGAGAGAGAGAGAGAGAGAGAGAGAGAGAGGTTGGGTGTTTCTATCACTAAATGATGCACTGGGGTTTTTTTTTCTTTGCACCTCAAGCGACCACATGACTCGGAACTCGGAAGGAAGAAGATGCGCTATGTTTAGGGTAGAGACAAGGACACCAATAGCTCCATGAGTGACCATGGGGGTAGATTCTAGTGCGGATAGCCGTTAAATGATTATTATGATTTACCGAGCACCCCGATGTGCAGCAGAGGGATGTGTGTGTGTGCAACCTGTGTATGCCTTTAGGGTAATTATTGTAATGGTCAATTTGTCACTCGATGCTTTTGGAGGCCCCCTTCAGAACCAGCTAGTAACGGTCCGCCACAATTAAACCGAACGCGGACTAGATTAATTACCCACGGGCAAGATCAAGTGTGGGTCCCTTCCTAATTTAATAAGCTAAGCGGTTGGCGTTGTCGGGCAAACCCGTTCCTCGGTCGGTGATCGTCTCACCCACGAACCCCAACTTCGTCTACACTTGTTTTTTTTTTTTTTTGAGGTCAGCAGTGGGAGCTTTTGTCCAGGGAGCTCCTCTACCCATGGTTGATCAGCTCATCTGCTGCTGCGGAAGGCACCGGAGCACAAAACGAAGATAAACGATCGATATAAATCGCGCATCGACGACCGTAAACGTGTGCGTGTGTGTGATGATGGAGCGCGGGTTTTCCCATTCGCGCGCGCGCGCACCATGTCCAAAAACTTCACCGATCGCTTGAAGTTTGTTCGATCGGTCCTTTGTGAAGAAGGCTTGTGGGTTGTGCTACAATGAAAAAAGAGAGAGAAAGGTGTACTGATCGGTGATAAATTACCGCACAAGTAGTACGCGATTGCGCGATAGATTACCGACTGGATTAGATAACTACAAATTTGTTTTATCCAAAGCTCAGTAAAGTGGATAAAACAAACAAGCGTTATATCAATGTCTCTTCGAACCAATCGAACTTTACCCTTTTTCTGAATCTAAAAGGTTCCTATTCTATTGTGAGCAGGTTCAGGTATTATACAACTCACGCTCACCCTTACTGATTGCCATCAATAACCACCGGCGATTCCGGCCGGCGATTCGCACCTTGCCCTGTTGCTCACCTGCAGCACCAGACCCACATCGAATCGGCGTGTAAATCCAATTAATGGACTCTATTTCTAATTGAAATGTTTATAAATCTCCTTTCTCGCCCGAAACACCGAGACCCGCGTCGGTCACACCTTGCACGCTGCCGCCGCCGCCGATCGCACCATCATTATCGCCGTCGTGCCAGCGCTTATTGGCAGGACCGAACCCATCCATCCGTCTGTCCGTCCGTTTGTCTGGAGTGCGCTGGAGAAAGGAATCCGCACGCACGAATGGGCCACGGATGGTTGGGACCGGGAGAGGACGTGCAACCGATATTGGAAGACGTCAATCATTACTCATCCAGCGCGCATCCCGCGAGAGCCAGCCCCCCCCCCCCCGATCCTCCGATGCTCAATCACAGGGCACCGCCACGGCCAACAATCAAGAGGCGGCCACGACGAGCGACGCAGCGAGAAAGCAAACGAAGTGTTTTCATAAATTCATTACCGTGTATCATTTATCATTTTCTCGAATTTTAAAACGATTCGTACACACGCGCTTGCCCGGCCCCGGTGCACTGCCCTTCTTCTTGATGGCCACGGGAAGATGATTTGTACGCACCCGTGGCGAACCGTTAACAATATCAACCTTGGAAGAACACACAGCCACCAGGGAATGTTGGCCGTAAAGCGTCCAACCGTCCTGTCTGGGGAGTGGTGGTACGGTTTCCAGGGAACTGGATTCCTTTTTTTCTCTGACGGCCTGTCCGCAGCATCTCCCAATATCCTGGCTGGCTCTGAGGTTTTGTGTGGATCGTTAAAGTGTGTGTTCGTGTTGTTTTGTCCCGCGTGAGTTGTCGTTGTTGTTCGGCGGGACGGGCATAATGGCCGACGGGCAAAGGTGCGAGAATGATAATTTCATCACACGCCGGTCGCTCTAGGGGTGTCCAGTTCAATGAGAGGCCAGCCAAGGGATGTTAAGAAGGTAGCAAAGGAAGCAAATGTTCTGTCACCGATATTGATTGACAAAATCATTTGCAAGAAGGATGATGGAATGTGGTGTTGATTACAATGAAGATACGAGCATAATTGCAATACAAATACGAACGCAGGACAAGGAAATGGAGGAGTTCTTCCTTTTCTGGCCGTGAACTGCATATTATCGGTTGTATCGGAGGGTTAAGTAGTACGGTGTCAAGTTCATGACGTGATGCAGGTATCAGACATTGGTTTCTTTATTCTTCTTAGTGGCTTCAACAATGTTTGACCTTAAAACTGGAAGCTCCAAGAATTCTAACAGAAGTCTTTTAGGGTTGAGGTGTTCCAGTGTCTCATTCTAATGTTATGCGCATCTCCAGGGCCTGACCAAGCAGCTTCATTATCACACCATTACTTTTCAGGGTAGCTTCCTCACAAGTTCTTTAGAAAGAGCTCCATATACTCAGCATTAGGTAGCGTCCCCGTGTTAGACTCATACAGCAGTGTTGGAACTCTTTGAATGTTTTCGTCCTTGGCACTACAACTTTGAGAGGTCTCGGCCTGCCATTTCTGGCTTTCTGTGACTTGAATTTACCCGTAGCAAAGTAGTCAGTCCTGTGTACGGGGAGGCGATCTGGATGGGATTTGAACCCCGGCCCTG
Source organism: Anopheles stephensi (assembly GCF_013141755.1). NCBI lineage: Eukaryota > Metazoa > Arthropoda > Insecta > Diptera > Culicidae > Anopheles > Anopheles stephensi. The sequence goes on along the minus strand of NC_050202.1, from coordinate 83,996,494 downwards.
ACGTGTGAAGACCGGCGCCGCTGTCGCCTCGGCCGTCGGACCGCCCCTTTGAATGTTTTGATTGGATAAAATTTCTCTGGCTAAAGTGTGGCGACGAGTTGATTCCTGACACCTTATTTAAACATCATTACCATTGTTGAATCCGAATTTCGGTCTAATCTATCTAATGATTTATGAATAAATTTTTTAACAAGATTTTTCAGGCTCAGGCTCTAAAATCGCTTACACGAGGTTCTCTTCCGTCTGCTTGCGGTTTCGGTCGTATCTCAAATCCTCTGCTATAATAGAGTGGATCTGAATAGCCTGGTAATTAATAAACTTGTAATACAGGTCTTGGAAATTCTGACCTGCGAGTCTCAGATGGCGATTTAGCACAAGCCCTTGGTGACATAAGTAAATCCTTGAGTATATCTTTCTATATGTAAGAGTTATTATCGCGTTAAAAATGAGATAACTGAGGCCAATGCGAGAGTATTTACCGCTGGAGTATCCCGGTGATAGAAGCGACACGACAGGAGAGAGGTTTAAGTCACATCATGACCGTCGTGAGGACTATCCAACTACGTGGTATCAACAAATCCAATAAGCCGGCAATGTCAGGCATGCCCTTAAGGATCGTTAGACCAAGAAGAAGATTCTTCAAAATTCTAACTCCCTGAAGTCACTTCTCTTTCCCTATTTAACCCACCATAATCGAAAAAAACCACTTCTTCCCGTCTGGAATCAATTGCTGAAGCGAAATTCGATGTCCAATGCCACTAGAACGAAAGGAAAAACATACCTTAATTTGCTCCGGTTTGTTGTTGTCCATCACCAACCGAAAGCTCCAGCTCCACACCATTCTCCACCACCGATCAATCAGCGTTTGCGCGACCAATCCTGTCCAGAGAGATCGTTTACCGTGGTACCAAGACATTCCAGCTCTTGCCAGAGGGAATTGCATCCAGTGAAAGGTAGAACTGGGATGGGCGAACTGTGCAAAAGTGCACAGTTAGCAGCTTCCAGCAAATTAGTTTGCACCTTCGAGCGACTTGTCATGAGGAGACCTCCCTTCGTTGGCACCTTTTTTTTTTGTGCGCACGGATCAACCACATGGAGGAGGACGAGCACGACGGGACGGGAAAGCGAACCAAACCATCAAAATCTGTTAATTTATTGAATAAAATTTATTATATTTTGATCATTAGTTACCAGCACCGCCACGGACCGGACCAGGCGCACAGTACATCGGGCAGCGCAGAGGAACCGGAGCTCATCAATCTTTCTCCACTATTGGTTGATTACTGAGCGCGTTCGCTTGGGTGCCTTTGGTGGTGTAGTGAGATGGGCTTTGGGCAGAATTATCGTTGGGCAGCCCTTTTCTCGCTGAAGACGCACCCGCCGGTGGACGGCCTCGTTGGTGTTGGTGATTTTCGTGGATCATCATCATTCACACACAACCTGCTCGGAGGATGGTCGGATGGTCGGGAATGGTCCTTCCTATGCTCGTCAGCAATCTCCCGTTTACTGGTGTGTGTCTGTTTCTGTGCGCCCGCGAATCGCGGAGGTTATAATCAGCACCGGAGCGGTATCGAAGCGGGCATCATGTGGCACACGGGAAGACTACTTGCTTGGCAGCAGGAAAGGTGCGAACGCTTTCGCACGCACCGTTTTGCACCGTCTCGCCCGTGCGCGCGGGAAGCCAAACGGTGATCATGTCAAGGGCAAGCCCATTTATCAGCCCACAAAATCATTAAAACTTACCGTAAGCTTCCTCTCTACCTGTGACTCTTCTCTCCCGGCGTTGTCGCTCTTCGTTCTATCACATTTTAGCTCGCGATGTGTGCAGCAGCAGCAGCAGCAGCACCGGCATTGTTTTAGGATTGTTAGCAGATCGAGGGAAGGGAGCAGGGTGGCAGTTGCATCGGGGACGATCTTCGCCGCTGCAGCAAGTGTTAAGAGCTTTTACTTATGCACATGGCCCCCAACCGAACCGGAGGGTTAAAGGTGGAAAGGCCCTGGCAGCGATCTTGGTTCGTGTGCAGTAATGAATAGGCACAAAGCTGACAAAATATTTATTTCATAGAATTATGGAACTGAGTGCAATGGGACGAGGGTACGCACGGAGGCTCATGAATCATGTTGCTCCCGATGTAGCAAAGAGGTGGGTGGTGTGGGGCCAACCTGTGCTTGCTCGAGAGAGGAGTTCGTGAGGAGATCAGCGAAAGGTTACAGAAATAATTGTTAATCGGACACTGTTGTTTGCATTGGAATCGAAGTTGAAGATCGATAAAATGTGGCAGGAAAGTTATTCGTCCAGGACTTTCTAAATCTCCAGCTCCAGTACCTTGAACTGAGTACTCTTGGAGGATTAGGGACTTTCAAGTTACCATATCAAGTCATAAGACATTACTTGAGAGCCTGTCCTTCTAGAAACTCTGCTGCCGCTTCTGATGGTCTCATTCACACCTTCAAACTGTCATTCTAATGACGTGTCTAGCCCACCAGAACCGATTGCGTCTTGTGTGCTACACTATGGAAAGATATCTAGACGCTTAATATTTTGAGCCGTCAAAGTTCTAAATACTCCCTGCTTAATCCTATCCCGAATACTCTCGCTAGAGAATTGCGGCCGTTGCTCCTGATTTCCTTGCAAACTAATTTCTATGATTCAATGGGAAATTCTCCAGAAATTTTAAGAGCATTCGATGACACTTCCAGATAATCGACATTAAGGCGATCTCGACGATCGGACAGAGATATGGAAGATCGTTTGCTAAGCTAATGGAGTGCCGTTCGAGTCTGACCGAAGAGTTGTTGAAGTGAATGTGATCTCTCCAATTTCTTGATATCGTTAACGAAATCGTCATAATCCTACTTATGCAGACGCTCAGAATTTTATTGAAGATCAATGCGGCGAAGACAAAGTATCAGTGTCTCTCGGACGGTCTTTGACCACCAAGCCACCAGCCCGAGTTGAGTTCAATTATAATGGAGGATTGCCTTTGATCAGCCAAGGAGTAAGAAAGGAGACACATATGTAGACCATGTGCAGTAGTGGCATCCTCCAAGTTTGAGGATTGTCTAGAGATACATCAGGTACTTGAACGTTGAGTAGAGTTGCTAGTTTAGCCCAGAACTTCAGAGTCCTAACTAGCTATCCCCTGTACTAACCACAACTGATTTCCCATCGCTTCAAAACTAAGCATCGCAACTACGTACGTTTCCCACGCAATCACATCCAAAAAAAGGACATCTGTCCTTAACGATTTCCTCAATCGAGGACAGGAAATGGTCCCGTACTGTCGCACCCCTTCCGTCGGTCAAGCTAATCAGTTCCCAACAGGGGTTCAGAGAAATCAAAATGTGCATCAGGAAAGTGCAACTGTGCATCAGGAAAAAAACCTCAAAGTCAAGCTATAATTATCCCACTGACCACTGGAAACAGCACCAGGGGGGGGGGGGGAATAAATTCCCACACACTGATTCCCCGGTTTGCGCCCCCTATTGTTTTAACCCGATCGTCACTTAAACGTATCCAAGCGATCATGGCACACCCTTCCCTCTCCCGCCGGAACTAGTGGCCACATAATCAAATAACATGATCAACCGTCCGATTGGATGTCCTGGAAAGAACAAAAAAACACGGGAGTACTACCCGACCGCACCGCGTAATTACACCTTTAAGCGCAGATTTAACGTCAATCGGGTAAGTGGACCGTGAACGTAAATTACGAAACATGACAGGACAACCGACGTTGAAATGGTTCCGATTTGTGTCCAAATAAAACATCCTTCACCGTCTCCCCTCCCCCCTCCGGATATGCGGCAGGATATGGCGATTCATTTTTATTCGGCGGACAACACATCCTGCCTCTACTGTCGTCGTGGCGTGGTGGTGCGTCGTGGCTGCTCAGCCACCGGAACGGAACCGGAAAAAAACGCACTCCTCGACCGAAATGCAGTTGCTGCACACGGACACGGCGAGCAGCGAAGCGTAAATTGCAGCGGTTTGGTAAAGGTAAAGTGCATTTTTTGTTTTGGTTTTTGTCGAGGACCCTCATATTCAATTTAACCGCCGGGGCCGGAGTGCGGGGGTGGTTTGTTTTTTAACTTCCGACCACTTTTGCTTCGATTAATTCTCAATTCGGTGGCAACTATCAATCCGTGGCCGGTTGCGAGTTGGGAGTAGCTGATCGTGTGAATTTTATAATTACGATTGGTCGACTCTTTTTTCTGTTTGCTGCTGCTGGCGGATGATGAATGGATTCGCTCCCATAAATTTCTGTGACACAACGCTGAAATGCGCCTGTGAAGGTGTGTGTGTGTGTGTGTATGGCAAGTGATAATTTACTGTTCAACCTTTAGCTTTTTTAGGCGATGCCAGTCCGCCATTGCAATTTAACATACATCATAAATCCTTTCTCCCCCTATTATATCCTTTCGGCGGACAGTTCTGCACACAATTATTGGCCCTTTTTTTTTGCTGTGTTCTTTTTTTATCGTCGGAATTTTAACGCTACGACGCGGCACGACAATCGCCGGGCAGTCGTTATGGAAGATTTTAAAATACGATTCAATTGACGATTTCGTTAGGTGTTGAGTGGGAGAAGAAGCTTTTGTCCAGAAGGATTGTTTTTTCCTGCCATTGGGAAGTTGTGTCTGTATGTGTGAGGTAATTATTTTATTTTAAATTGTAAAACAAATGAAGTACTGTGATATCATGAATAATATCTCTTTTTGGACCTTCGAAACCTGGACTATTACTTCAAGTCAATCTATATCCACCGTTTATGGCTGCAAGATCTCGCAGAGCTTGATAAGCGATAGGATTCCGGGGGACTACTTGAGATGTGATGCTATGCTCCTAATACCTCCTAAAACACCTCCTAAAGTGTGATGTTTTTGCTTCAAACTGTTCTTGAAAAAGAAGACTTGGAGAAAATATTAGACTCTGTAGAATTGTTCGTATTTTGGCTACAAAAATGGAATTGTCATGTCATGAGAATGGCACCGGACGACCTAGCCCGTTAAGTCTTTTCAAGTCGTCTACATGGACAGAACAGACCAAAATTGGGATGAAGTGATGGCGTTTATATGTCCACTAGAAAGACAGACGATAGCGCTAGACCATGGCCGGTTAAGAGGACTTATACAGCAGATGTTGGGAATACTACAGCAAGTAAAATAACTAGTTGGCAATTAATTTTCTTGGCATCAAGGTTACTAAGTTCGCCATATTGTCAGCCCACTCTTCTTACAGTATCTTGCCTTCATGATCTTGCATGTTAAATGGAGTCCTTACAAGTCTATGTCCTGATGAAAAAAGAAGCAATTTTACAGAAGTTGTCTACATAAGAACTGACTTGATGTAACCTTGCCATATAAATGTGCCTAGAAAATCTTTTCCTGGCTGATTGTTCTGCCCAAAAGCTAGACGAATTCACCGTACAAATCCACTCCACAACGCACCTGTCCACCCCATCTCGGTAAAGGTTACACGGAACGCGAAACCGCCACTGACTAAACGCTCAATTAGATGTCGCCCCAGGATGATTAGCATTTTTCGCCCTAATCCCCACAGCTTTGCCGCGACGATTTGTGCCACTAAATCGAATCCTAAACAAATGGGCGCGGATCTGTTACCGGCGGTCGGTTTACTAACCGAATTTTGTGTGCCGTTCTTTACCATTCGCCCGCCAGGAGGGATGCGTGTTTGTTTGTCCTTACGGAGAAGGATAAAGATAATGCGATCCGATAGCAGACGCACAGCACCATAGCGAGAGGAAGGCATCTTCGCTGTAAATCTTCGCCGAGTGGCGCAAGCCAAGCGACAATCCACAATGGAAAAACCCACACACACACACACAGGATGAGATTCTTTATCCTTTGGTGCGGGGAACCATCAGATCCTTGCGGTCTAGTAGAAGATTTTCTTCCACTACTCCATCCAACTGGAAGTAATACAATAGGAACCCGACTGCTTGCAAATTTCCTTAAGAAGATTGAGCTGCTTTCAAAATTACACCCCGCTCGACGGCACTTCTTGTCGAGCGGCACGAATAATCAACTTGTGCCAGCTGGTGGTAAATCTCGGAGTCTCAGAACGGAGGGCGCGGAAGCAAGCTGTAATCTACCATTTACAATCGGCATCAGATTTATGCCGACAAAAGCGTGGAATGTAAAATAAACTCGGATTTATTTAGTGCCGAGATCCTATTCTTGCGCTCCACAAGGTGTTGGTTGGAGGAAAGGTTAGGTTGAGCTGGATTCTTTCGCTTGGTGCGAGATTCGCTTTCGCAGGATTGATTCTTGGCGTTGAAGATGATTGTAAACAAATGCATCGATTAGAAATTATTCTTGGAAGTTTTTGCAGTTGAGTTGAAGAATGTGTAGATTCAAATTGAATTGCAGAAACGAGCTTCGGCTGAAGCTAGAGTTACAGTACTCCTTTTAAGATGGTGATATAGGGTGTTATTGAAGTACTACTTCGCGTGTTCTTCCGTTTCAATTTGAAGCCGGTTGATTTATTCTTCCGTATTCGACCGCCGCCTCTTACCTCTCACAGTTCGTCTCCCTTCGCCTTCTTCGACTGTGGTTCACTGGCGCCACCCGTATCGGTTCTCCGTCCCCGAAATTCGGTATAACGGCTCTCGAGAAATTCGAAAAGTGCACTCATGCAACTGTACGACGTCATTTCGTGCTTAGTGTGGCCTGCAAAGAGCAAGGAAACAAGCGGGCCAATTAAACCGCCGCCATTCAATCGTAGCCAATCACCATAATCTAGTTAGCCGGTGTTGCTCTGATGTGTAGCTAAATATTTTTCAAGTACCGCCTTTCGATATCGCAGCAGGCGCAGACACCTCTTGACAGTATACACTTACCAGCCGAGTGCCGGGGAATATCGTGCTTTGTGATGGTCAGCGGGGTGTCGAGTGGATCCTTTGCCGTCACCCAATTGCGACCGATCTGTGGAACGATACGGAGAAACAAACCAGCTCTTAGTGCTCTTTAGGCTAATGGACCGTCTCCCTAGAGCTACGAGCTACCTTCTTCAACACCTCCGGCACGAGCGAACTCGCGTGAACACTGTCCGTGAACCCTACGGCGAACACTTTGTCCCGGAAAAACTCCGGATATCGTTGCGCTAGCTCTACCGTTACCACACCACCGTAGCTGTGCGCCACGATCGCTACCGACTCGGGTTTGCTTGCGAGAATGACCTGCTCCAGCACCGTCACGGCATGCTCGGTCGGATTGCGACTGCCACGGATCGACTTCCTCGCTCCCTTAACCGTCCGATAGTTGTCGTTCGTGTTCAGCAACAGCACATCATACCCAAGCTCGCGTCCCTTGTTAATGTACGGAATCTGCGTGCCCGAATCGAGACAATCGTTGATGATTAAGCTACGAGCCCACTGGCCGGCTCGCACCACCCCGCTCCCATGAATCAGCACGAGCAGCTTCTTCGGTTGGTCGAGCTCTTCCTTGCTGCTAAAGATAAACGTCGCCTCCTCGCGCGGAACATCGTCTGGAACGTACAGCTTCTTCATGCCTTCCTTTTCCTCTAGCCGCTGGTACACGTAGTCCGTGATAACGTCGCCCAGCGCTTCATAGTGCGCCTGGTTTTCCGAGAGCGATGTGTACACCTGATAGTCGAAGACACGATCGGTAAGCTTCCCCGTTTCCTTATCAATTTGACGCAATTTTCCATCTGAAACGAGTAAAGCGATGCGCTTTAGCGATTATCGAAGCTCGCCAACCCCTCACTCTCACCTTCATTGAATCCGTATCCGAATCCTTCCAAAGTGGTCGGATAAGTGCGTTCCTCGGAGGCCGCCATTCGAACCGGAAACCGAACCGCAAGCGTTGTCCAACGGAGCAATCCACTCGTATGACCACCACCACCACCACCGTAGAGCGCTAGTTTGGCGTGCT